>NC_045793.1:40927464-41611905 GCF_009873245.2 Balaenoptera musculus
CTAATTAAAGATATTTACAATAGGGTTATTAGTAACAGTTAATAGTAACATTTCAGTTACTAAGAAATGATTGTACAAATATGTAAAAATGTGCACTAAAAGGACTAAATATGGTAACAAAAAAAATTTGGAAACAACCTAAATGTCCAAAAGAAATTGTTCGAAAGGATTGGATAAATAAATTAAATCTAGCCCACACTACATTCTAGAATACCATTCAGTCATCAAAAATGGAGCTTTGTATCTATATTTATTGTTATAGAAAAGTTTTTTTTTTTTAATTACAAGGCAGCATGTATCTAATGGTCCTATTTTGACATATATATACACATACTCACATTTACCCACATATAGAGACTCACTCACACACTTCATATGTATGAATCCACATACAGAGAATGTGAAAGACAGTGAGAATGTGTGTGATAGAGAAAAGATGAGGGGCCAGAAGCTAAAATAAAAGACAGGTAGGGAACCCCTTACAGACAGAGTGGAGAAAAGCATGCCCACCAAAGACACCCACAGAATGGTCTGAGCTATACAGATTGAGTTACACCCAAAGAGATTCATACAGACAGGAAAAAGTATGAAAGGATATATACTAAAAGGTTAAATAGTGGTTCAGTCTGAGTGGAGAGGTTTTAAGTAATTTTCACTCTACCTTTCTATATTACTTGATTTTTTTTACTATGAAAATTTATAACTTTAATAATCAGAAATAATAATCAAAAATAATAAAATATAAAGCTACTTATTAAAAAGAACACTGGAACTCAAGAATGAAATATACACACTTCAAACACAGAAATAAACAAAATCCTCAAATTTTTAAGTGCTAAAATTTAATGAAAATATCAATTACTCTTTAAAATCCTAGAAGTTTTGGTCTCTACTAATTTAATAATGTATCTTAGTGAAGTTATAAGAAAAAGCATGGAGCCTGTCCTCCAAGTGCTTTTTAATTTATTCTGTAAGACCCAGTGTATGCCAACAAAGAAGTTACTTCTCATTCAGAATATTATTTCCATATGAAAATAGCACATACATATTTGTATTTCATCTTTTCTTTAAATCTCAGAACTTCAAAGCCTTGAGGCAATTTCAACATATCTAAGTAGGAACAAAGATAATCACCATCATGTCATCCAAATCAGATATAGAAGGAAGTTTTTCAGGGAGAAACAGAATTCTTGATCAGAATTATATAGTTCTTAAAAGTAGCTTTAGACAGCTCCAAATATAAGGAAAAGTTTGCAAAGGTGGCACACAATTTTTGCTTTAGAAAAGATCAGAAAACGTCTACAACTTTAGCAAATCATAAAATAAGTCACTCTATATGCCCAAGAGAAATGAAAAAATACACTATTTTTAATTCACCAAATTATGATTTTTAATTCTTTTACCAAACTACAAGGAATTCATTAGTCTGAAAGGCAAAACTAAAGATAATCATTTTTTAGTATAAAAAACACTGATATATGAGGTTTTATTTCTGAGTTTAAAAATCAGTAACTTTTAATTCACTAGAGAAACTAGAAATCAATAATACAGCAAAGCCTAATGATTTTCCACTTAAATTTCTTATTCATATAAATATAGCCATGTACATTAAAATAAGAATGTCAGATTTCTCAATATCAGACAAACATAATGCTTAGAGGATTATAGATTAGATGTTTCATTTTTAACAAAACTTGGGCTAAACTTCATTTAAAGTCTTGTTATTCTGTTTATTTTTATTTTTTTTTGGCTGCGCCACATGGCATGCTGGATCTTAGTTCCCCAACCAGGAATTGAACCTGTGCCCCCTGCAGTGGAAGCACAGAGTCCTAACCACTGGACCGCCAAGGAATTCCCTTGTTATTCTAAGTATATTTTCAAATACATGAGTAGAATAATTCTGAGCCACTGGAAGTTTATTAGTAAATGTTATTTACAGAAACCAATAATTCTCTTAAAATTCACAGTATCACTACTTGCTCAAAATAATTTAGTGGTATTTCATTGCCTTCAAATTAAAATTCTGAAATTAAACAACTTCTATGATTTTCCAACCAATTGTTCACTATTTGTTAATTTCATTCATGAGATTTATTCATTCATTGTGATCTTTTAAATTTTTTACCATTCACATACATGTTTATTGTCATCTAAGTTGAACTATAATATCAATAATCAAGTAGGTGTATAATACTAAAGTATATATCAGAAATGAGAGCTGTAAAAAAAGACAAAAGAGATCCCCTGGGCTCAGTATCAGGGAGCCTGATCTAGTAAATTGACTGTAGGGCCCAGGCATCCAAAATTTCAAAAGCACCTCAGAAGATCCTGATGCAGCAAGTTTATTAAAAGACTTTGGAAACTTCTAGATCATTGCCCTGGCTATACCACCTCATAGTTTTATATTATACTTTGCAGTTTTCAGGGTGCTTCACATAAATTAACCTAATTGATTCATGCCCCACTGCATTCAATGATCTTTCCACTGCCACTTCTCAGCACATTCTGGTCCTCTTTTGAACTCTACTTATTGTATACACAAAATACTTTGGCACAATTCCATATAGGGTCTTGAAAAACGTGTAAATATCTTGGTGTACAAAGGTGTTGTCTCTCTAACTCCACAGGTAGAAATATTATCTAGCACCCTTCTGGTTATCTTTCCTCTCCTGCATGCTCATCACCTGTGTCCATACCCCAGAACCGCCCCCCACCCTTCCCTTCACCATTTCTCTATCTCTCTACCTTCACTCCTCTTCACTATTCCTCTTTTAAGATCATGTAATGAGCTTTATCAACCTGTGAGAAGTCTTCTATCTCTGAAGAAAGGAATTCAACAGCCAGCTTCCTGGTCACATGATCCTAGTTAGCAATGGTCCCTGGGTCTTGACTCCACCCCAGACTTTCTCTCCTGATACATTTTCTCTTTGGGAAATCTCAGTCATGCCAATAGATTCAACTTCCTCTTGTATTCTGATAACCACTAAATCTATCTTTCTAACCCAGATTGCTCCACCAAACTACAGGTCTACATGGTTATCTCTACTGCAAAAAAATTTTTAAGTTGCCTCATAAACACTTTAAACTCATAATCAAAGCCCAAATTTTCTCATCCACCTTCTCAAACCTAGTCCTTTTTTCTAAGTTCCAGTTAATCAGAGTAACGATACAATCATCTACCAGGTAACCAAACACCTGTGAGAATCATCCTAGATCCACCTCTCTTCACGCTGCCACACAATTATCAAGTTCTGTATATTTTACCAACCAAATATTTCTTTTATCCTCTCTTGATCTATGGCCTCAACTCTCACCTTCACAATTATATTAACTTCCAAACTCAATGATTCTAAAACTTTTTTATATAAGGACCACTTGATATGCATGTTAAAAAAATGCAGATTTTTATGCCCCTTACACAGAAATACTGTTTGGTTGCCCGGAATCTTCTTTTTTTTAAATAAATTTATTTATTTTATTTATTTATTATTTTTGGCTGTGTTGGGTCTTCATTGCTGCACGGGGGCTACTCTTAATTGTGGTGTGTGGGCTTCTCATTGCGGTGGCTTCTCTTGTTGTGAAGCACGGGCTCTAGGTGCATGTGCTCAGTAGTTGTGGTACGCAGGCTCAGTAGCTGTGGCATGTGGGCTCAGTAGTTGTGACGAACGGGCTTAGCTGCTCTGTGGCATGTGGGATCTTCCTAGACCAGGGTTCGAACCCATGTCCCCTGCATTGGCGGGCAGATTCTTAACCACTGCGCCACCAGGGAAGCCCTGGAATCTTCATTATTAACAAATTACTTCATCCTTTGCAGATGCTTCAAATTCTGGTGACCCATTTAATCACACTTTGGGAAGCACTGAACTATTTGGTCTCCCTGTTTCCTATTATCCCTCTTCATTCCATCTCTCTCCTACTCACACCCTCACACTCTCCCTTAAGCCTGATCATCATGAAGAGCAGAGAATTTTATTTTCTTCTAAGATGTTCTCCCATGTACACGGTATAGTGATACACCATCTTGTAGGCAATATTCCCCAAAAACACACGCTCCCACGGGAATATACAACACTGTCCACAAGGTTCAAGGACAAATGGTGAAAACTGTCTCAGACGTCCACTTCAGTGTCTCTCTCTGAGCCTCTCTCTTTGTCTAGAAGTTAAGCAAGTCTGTACATGCACCATGAAGCATGCAGCAAGAGGTCCACACTGCAGGGACAGTATGCAGGTAGAAATGTGAAAAGGACTATTCCAGACAGAGATTGTTTTATTTATTTTCTTTCTTTCTTTCTTTTTCTTTCTGGCTGCGTCAGGTCTTAGTTGCGGCACGCGGGATCTTTTGTTGCGGTGCGGGCTCTTCATTGTGGTGTGCAGGCTTCTCTCTAGTTGTGGCGTGCGGGTTTTCTCTCTCTGGTTGTGGCGCGCAGGCTCCAAGGTGGGTGGGCTCTGTAGTTGTGGCGCATGGGCTCTGTAGTTTGCGGCATGCGGGCTCTCTCCTTGAGGAGCGCGAGCTCAGTAGTTGTGGCACGTGGGCTTAGTTGCCTAATGGCATGTGGGATCTTAGTTCCCCAACCAGGGATTGAACCCGCGTCCCCTGCATTGGAAGGCGGATTCTTTACCACTGGACCACCAGGGAAGTCCCTAGAAAGAGATTTAAACCTTGACCAAGAAATGTGGGTTTTAAGAAATAAAAAGCCAGGAATTGAAGCCCCAGATACTGAAAAAATTTGTTGTTTCGCTCCACCTCTCTTTCTATAATATCTTGGTTTGGAAAGCAAACTTGGTCTGTAGATAAGCTTTGGTTCAATCATAAAGGAGCCCTCAGAGAATCTCTCTGCCCAACCCACTCACCCTATTATAGAGAATATCTATTGTTTTCCCTCTCAGAATCAATTTTCACCTCATCCTAAGAACAGCCCCTAGATATCCTTTTAGGCAGCAACCTCTCACAGCTTAGAAATATCTGAGAAAATAAAACCAGTGCTCAGCTGGTGACTAAAAAGAAGGCATGTATGAACTGCTTTAAGGCATGATATGAGTTTAAGTGTCAGTATCCCACTGGAGAAAGATGTTGTTACACACTATCTTCCCCTTGCATTAACTGGTTACTAATCTTGCTTTTATCCCCCAGAGTTTTATTGACTGTTATTAATAGGATAGCCCTTTAAAAATAATTCTGAGTAGCTAAAATGATTTGCCCTCCAAGAAGAAACAAGGAACTGCTTTCTTCTCTCTTTAATATGAGTGTTGTTCAGGTTAAGATGGAGACGTATCCACCTACAAGGGACACATCCCTTAGCTGCTCCTCAGGCTGTTGCTCTGAAGATAATTTCACATGCCATATTTCGGACACCATGACCTTGACCCCAGAATGACTGCTATCATATTTTGACAAGATTTCTTGTTAAAGTATTCACTCTTCAACCCCAGATAATGGCTTTTTTAAGGTACATCTCCTTGTCTGTAATAATGGTTAAAAAGAGAAAAAAAGAAAGAACATTTTCTTCTTAGCTATTCTACTCTCATTTTCCACATTTATAAGGTAAGAGAACAGACAAGGTAATTTATAAAGTTTCTTTGGCTCTAATAACCCCAAATTTGAAAACACACTAAGCATTTCAGTTGGCAGCACAGCCAGGTAGAATGACCTCTCATCATGCTACCATTCAGAGACAGCAAAGCTGTCATTCAATGTGTAGATGAATTGGCACAAGACAAGCTGACATTGTCTCACCAGGACTTGCAGATAGAACACCAAAATCCGAGATCACAGTGCATTAAAGAAATGAGTATCTGTGGAGCAAAAGTGCCAGGATTCACAGGCACTTTGAATGGAGCTGAGAGGTTAAGTCTCAGATGGGAGGGGGCTGTCATCTTCTCTATAAATGTGAAGCAGTTCTTACAAATCCCATTTAGCAAAAAGACATAATCGTAATGACATTTCCTATGAATCCTATAAAAGACACAAAGCACAGCCAGCCCCTCAGTGTCTTCTATTATAATATGAGTGATTTAATGAAACTTGAAGTTGACAGTAATAGTCTCATAATATGACATACTTTAGATCAATAAAACAAAGGTGAAACGAAATAAAATCTAAAGCATATGCCTGGTATTTTAAAGTTACATACTTGCAGCCTATCACAGGAGTCAATTATTCTGACAATTGTATTCATGTATAATAGTGCATGTAAAATATGCACAAAATTAAAGGTTTCGACTTGAACCATGTGATAGGGACTGAATATGAGCCAGTCACCCAAGACAATACAGCAAAGACAGACACTTCATGCCATTGATTACTTACAGTTTCCAGGGGATACAAAATATGGACTGGATTTTCCTTCAAAATGTATATAGAATTCAACCACTTTTTCTCCATTTCTATTGTTAATACCCTAGATAAAGCCTCCACCTTCTCTCATCTGATTATTGTATAAAAGCCACCTTTTGGACACCGTGTCCACCCTGGTGCCCTGCATCTATTTATCGCACAGCCAGACTCAAGTTTAATGGTAACATAATTGAAAAGAAAATGAGGACTTTAGTTGACTGAGAAGCTCAGTAATATTGTACAAGCGCTAGAAAAGTTTCTGAGAACTTATTATTTTATTATTTTTGAGAACAGTTATTATTTGTAAAATATAATGATCATAAAAAGGGAAGAAATAATTGCCCCCTTTACTATGCTGGTAAAAGTAGGGTAGCACACCCTGAGAGGGCCACTAACCAACAAGAATTGATCAAGATAAAAATGAACAGAATATTGAGAAGGAACAAAAAGCTGTGTCACGTGGGGCACACTCAACTCTCACGAGTTGAAGAAATTTGGGACATTCACGCACAAGAAAAAACTCCCACATGATGGAAAGAAATATGGAAAAAGGAGACACTAATGGCTGCCTTCAAAAATATGAAGGACTGCCATGTAGAAACAGAATTAAATTTGTCCTGTGTGACAAGAGAAAAATCTAAGATAAATTGGTGGATGTTCCAAGATGGTGGATTGACTCTGTATAGGCAAGACCTATTCAACAATCACAGTTTTCCAAAATTAATAGCGGCTCCAAGAAATGTTCACACAAAGTCTGACCATAATCCATCGCTTCACCTGAGTTACTTCTGCACCTTCCTCCTACCTGATCTCCCATCTCCAGTTCCTCTCCAACAGCCTAAGAAAACCATTCAAAATACAGAACTGCTCTGATATTCCCCTACCTAAAAGTCTTCAAAACAGTCCATTATCTTTAGGATAAAATCAAAACTCCTCCCTCACCACTATACATTTTCAGCCTCCTCTTTCACAGTCCTGCCTTTGTACTCTGGACTTCAGCCCAAATGAACATTTCCCAGATCCTTGAACAGGACGTGCTTCACTCACCTTCAGACTTCAGCTCTCATTAGTGTCTTTACATACAGAACGATGACTTCTCCTCAATGTCTGGGTAAGTTCTTCTTGTCCTTCAGATCACAGCTTTGGTATCCAGCTCAAATATCATTCTCAGATGAACCAAGCTAAAGTCACGCTCAAGCTCATATAAACTAACAAAAGGAACAAAATCACAGCGATCTTTTTAAAACATAAACCAGACCACCTCACTCCCTGCTCAAGTCCTCCAGTGGCTTCTGATCACATTTAGAACAAAATCCTCCTCACCATGATCTGCAAAGCTTCATGGCCTGACCTCTGGCTCCCTCCGTCCTCAGCTGCTCTCTATCAGTGCTTCTCTCTGCTCCAGCCATGCCAGACTCCTTGTTGTTCCTTGAACATATTTTGCATGCTCTTGGCCTCACAATCTTTTCACTTGCAGCTTCCTCTACCTGGAACAAAATTTTCCCAGATATTTACATGAGTTGGTCCCTCACTTCATTCAGAATTCTGCTCAATTCTCACTGCCTTAGGATATTTCCCTCACCAGCATCGATCAAAAATAGACCTCTCACTCAGCCATAAAAAGAAAAGAAACTGAGTTATTTGTAGTGAGGTGGATGGACCTAGAGACTGTCATACAGAGTGAAGTAAGTCAGAAACAGAAAAATAAATACCGTATGCTAACACATATATACAGAATCTTAAAAAAAAAATGGTTCTGAAGAACATAGGGGCAGGACAGGAATAAAGACACAGATGTAGAGAATGGACTTGAGGACACGGGGAGGGGGAAGGGTAAGCTGGGACGAAGTGAGAGAGTGGCATGGACTTACATATACTACCAAATGTAAAATAGATAGCTAGCAGGAAGCAGCCGCATAGCACAGGGAAATCAGCTCAGTGCTTTGTGACCACCTAGAGGGGTGGGATAGGGAGGGTGGGAGGGAGACGCAAGGGGGAGGAGATATGGGGATATATGTATATGTATAGCTGATTCACTTTGTTATACAGAGAAACTAACACACCATTGTAAAGCAATTATACTCCAATAAAGATGTTAAAAAAAAAATAGACCTCTCCACACACTTTCCCTTTCTCTTTTATCATTTCAGTTTATAATCCTTATCACTATCTGACCTCCTACTACACATTTTTGCTTGAGTATTATTTCTCTCCCCTAATACAAATAAATGTAAACTCCATGAGAAGAGACAATGTCTTGTCTTATTCTCTGTATGCTCAGCACTTAGAGCAGTGCCAAGAAAATACTAGGCACTCATTAAATTTTAATATAACGAATGAATGAATCACCCTGCTTTTCTACATAGCATTCATCATTATCTGAAACGTATCCTATTCATTTCCTCTACTGTCTGTTTTCTCTGTCTCTACCTTTTCAATAGAATGTAAGTTCTATGAACCCTGCAACTTTATCTGTCTTGATCCTCAATAGAACAGGGCTGGGCAAGAAAGAACAAAATGACAAAATAGTGAGTGAACTTAAATGACACATTCTTAGAAACATTCACTGATAAAGTAACATGTTTCTTATCTGTTCTTACCATAATATCCTGTGCTTCCTTGGTTACAGCCCTTGAACTTTACAGAAATGCTTATTTCATTGGCTGTATTTCCCACTAGACTATAGGCTCAGAGAGGTCAGGAACTTGTCATTTTCTTCACCAGTAATATCCCCAGCACTTATCATAAATCCTTAGTATAAAAAATTTCATTTTATAACTGTGTTCATGCAAAGAAGGAAGGAGGTGAAGGAAAGGACAAATGAAGAAACAGAAGGAAAGATGAATAACTTCTTCAGAGGACTGTAAAGATTATTCAGGATCTAAAGTGATTGAACAAGATGACCATTGAGGCCCCTGAGTTTTTCCCAAGGGGAGCCCTAAAGGAGCTACAAAAGAATAAATTTATAAATTAAGGCTCTAAATTAGATTCTAAGAAGCCAGTTGGAGTCTAAGAATCTAAACACTTAGCTTCCCGTAAGACATTTGTCACTGGGACACTGCTCACATTAATGTCAAAGACATACCAATCGCTTGCATCAATAACGTTCAAGTAGTACAAATATTTTTGTCTGTAGGTCCTGGGAATTCTGTTTCTTTTTCTCCTCAAATCTGTATTTCTCTTCCTGTGTCTCCACAGCATGTGATCTTTATATATATTTTTATACTTGAAAGCTGTTCATTATCTCCTTATTATAGTCCTCTGCAACAAAATATAGGAATTTATTTTTAATATTCTATTAACACAAGGCTATACATTTTCTTTGAATGAATAATTCATTAAAATTAGTACTGATATAAAATTAACAAAAATAATCTATATAATAACATATATAAATTTAAAAGGTGAATACAAATATAGAAAGTTTATATAGAGAAAGTAAAATTATAAATACAAAAAGGAAAACTTTATTGGGTCTATACATCTTAATGAGAAGAAGAAATTTATCATGTCTCGATTAGAGGAATCATTGAACAGTCCCTCTGCCTGCTGCTCTGCAGGCTTTGAAGTCCCAAGGTCAAGTCTCATAATAAGATTCCTAATGGGTGAAGGTAGGCTTTTCTTCTGCAACATGGGCAAAGAGGTTTTGTGGAAGGGCAGGTGGCAAAGGGAATATCTACCTCAGATAACTGCTCAGGTAAATCAGCTTTAGAAAACAGCACACATGAAGGTAATTCTCTGGAAGATGGTTCCTGTAAAATGAACCACCAGTATACCCCGTGGAAAGTCTCTTAGTACCCTGGTCTGAGGATCACTGGCTGGCGTCACAATGATGCTCATCTGACGCTCTCCTTCTCTTATAATCATTTCCTCCCTCAGCAGTGTCTCCCTCACTCTCTTCACTGCAATTTATAGCCTCTCTACTGAATTTCAGACCAGCATTCCCAGCCCCTGGCAAGGCATTCCCACATGCACACCTATCTGATAACTCACACTCCACTTGCCCCAAGATAAAATTATCCCTGTCTCAGCCCCCAAAACAAGTTACACTATCTCTTGTATTTTCTATTTCACACAAATGGCATCACAGATCTTCTGGAAACTCAAGTTAAAAACATTCATTAACTCTGAATACTGAATCTAATGAGAACTGAGGAGACAGTTAGCTAATTTTTGGATAGCCAGACTAATGAAGCTCAGCCAAGTCACCATTTGAGTGGTCTTGGAAGCTGGAAGTAAAGAAGGTGTATCTCCTTCCCTTGAAGACGAATCCTAACAGATGAGATCTCAGCAGGTAGAGATAAGCTGGTTCCTCTAATCATGGTCAGGGATCCCTCTAGAGTAAGCCAGGGGACCTTGGTTAAGATGCAGCTTCTTAATTTGGTTCTAGTAAATTAGAGCAGGTCATAAGTGGGAAGGATATAGTTACCCCATCATTCTCTCCCAGAGGATTGCAAATCCAGTGTGATTGGAATATATTCCAAAGGAAGCTTTTGTTTCTTGCTTTATTGTGTCAAAGAGGGCTTTCCCATGTTCCTTTTTCATCTCCAGAGTTAAAATACTGGTCATGAGGAGAGGCGATTAAATACCAAGAATGCCAGTTTGCTCTTTGAGAAGTTAACCATCCCCTAGTCCCAAGGTCTTGAAGAAGGTACTGCAATGAACTAAGGTGGGGTTTACTTCATAGCACCTACAGAGGAAACTGAGAGGTATTATATACAATCTCAACATAGGAAAAGGGAGAGGAGACACTGAACTGTAAACAGAGCCCTACTAACTAAGCAAGTAGGATGGGAACTTGAGATATGAAAATATTTAGGTGCTCTGGACTAATATTTTGTTACCCCCTATAAGGACTAACCCACAGGAAGTATGACTGGACGATTGCTAATGTGACTATTCCCACAAATACTGCTATAGATGTACATTATACAGAGCTCTTTTCATTTCAAGAGGGAAAAAATCAACTTAAATTAAGTGAAAAGAAAAAATGATGGGACATATTAGTTCATGTAACTGGAAAATTCAGGGGTGCATCAGCCTCAGACACTGTTAGACCTAGAGGCTCAGGCTGCCAGTGGTTTATTTTTCTTCCCATTTTCCAGTTCTGCCCTCCTCCTTAGTCAGCTTCATTCTTCGGGCAGCCTATTGAATCCAACCAAGGAAAGGAGGGGAAACAAATGCTGGCAATTCCACACTATGATCTTTACAGCTTGTGATACACAAAGGAAGAAAAGAGTCTACAACCAATCCCCTGGAGGGCATCTGACTGACACAGTTTTGGACATGTGCATGTCCCTGAACCATTCATTTTGGTCAGGGGAACAAGGGAGTCTGATGGCCAATCCTGGAGCCCGTTTATCTCTGTGGCTAGTTGGTGATGGTGTTAGCCCCACAAACTACCCGACACACATTTTCCACAGGAAGAAGTTCTGTACCAAAGAGAAAGGGAAGGGAAGGGGAGGAAAGCAAGCTAGAAAAACCAAGCTGTAACTATCAGAGACCCTTGTAGGCATGTTCTCCACTTGCTGGCTTGGTCTTTTCCTTCTCTGCTTTCAGAGATGGGTTTTCTCCTGCCAGATTGGTTCCTCTGGATTTTGTCTTTCAAAATCAGTACATAAGAGAGAATGGGGAGAAAGAAGAGAGAAAGACACAAGATGTGCAGGGGTGTAATTTGGCAAAACTTTGAGAAGAAAGAGGCACAGAGTTGGGATTATGTGAGGAAAATGGATGAGTGACAAAAGAAGTATTTAAAGTATTGCTTTAGGTTATGTAATGCTTTTCATGTGGTTGAAGCAATATTAAGTAGAGAGAGAGCTCTTCTGAATCACTGTTGGGTTTCTAAATCATTTCTTTGACTACTTCAGTAAGATTAGATCCTATTATACAGTAGTGTACAAATACTATATTCTGTTAGTGTTTACACATCTATCTCCCCCACTAGATCAAAGTCTCCTTGAAGGTAGTAGTTATATCTTATACATTTCCATAGTGTTTTGCACACAGAAAGGACTCAAAAGTGTATTTGTTAATGAGTGATTTTTTTTTCATTCTCAAGGCACTCCAATAAAGTGGTCCTTCAAATTCTTAAAAATCCTAAAGATGGTGTTTCCATGGCCTCTGATTATAACCTTTCCTTTAAGTAAACAAGAATTCCCTTTGTGCCTTTCATAAATTCATTCTAAGGCATCTTCTCTCTTCACCTAAAATCGAGATAGTTAAGGCAGTAATCTTTCAACATCACAGAATCAAAGTAAGTAAGGCATAGAAGAGAACTTAAAATATTGAAACCAACTCCTTCATTTTACATAGAAGGAAATGGGATCTTTTTTTAGTTAAATTATTCGTTCACCCATATAGTTATTTAGTGCCTAAATCAAGGATTTGAGTTCCAAAACTTCAGTTTCCGGACTATTTCCACACATCATCTTGCCTCCTAAACATTACACCTTCTTAAAGACATGTTCAATCCTCTTCTCCTCGTACTAAATAGGTATAATTATCCTTGCCTTTCTCATAGTTCCCAATATAAAAAATGTGTGTGAATAATATGATGTAGTACAAAAACATAGCTTTAGATTCTGACCAGTCTTGACTCTTCTTTCTTGAAGTTATATGATTTGGCGAAAGTTTATCTATAAAATAAATGTAGGGCTTCCCTGGTGGCGCAGCAGTTAAGAATCCGCCTGCCCGTGCAAGGGACATGGGTTCAAGCCCTGGTCCGGGAAGATCCCACATGCCGCAGAGCAACTAAGCCCGTGCACCACAACTACTGAGCCTGTGCTATAGAGCCCACGAGCCACAACTACTGAGTCCGCATGCCACAACTACTGAAGCCTGCGCGCCTAGAGCCTGTGCTCTGCAACAAGAGAAGCCACCGCAATGAGAAGCCCGCGCACCGCAACGCAGAGTAGCCCCCACGCACCGCAACTGGAGAAAGCCTGGGCACAGCAACGAAGACCCAACGCAGCCAAAAATTAATTAATTAATTAATTAAAAATAAATAAATAAATAAAAATAAAATAAAATAAATGTAATAATACCTATAGTTACCAGATATCTATAAGGTACAGAATCATAAGCATTGGTCAATATAAAACACCTAAGATGTCATAGACCCTAAACATGTATTAGGGTTTGCTTTTTCTTTTTCTGCCAAACAACAACCCTAAACATGTATTAGGGTTTGCTTTTTCTTTTTCTGCCAAACATGTATTAGGGTTTGCTTTTTCCTTTTCTGCCAAACCATAGCCAAATAACATTTATGAAAAACACTGCAACATATAGAAGCCTATGCCGGAGGTTACAATTTTAGCTCAATGAAGAAATTGCAGTTGGAAGTTGGAATATCAAGAGATTTAAGTACTATATGTTAAATTAACCGTTCTTCAAGTTCATAATACCTCTTGGCTAACTCATAGCCCCATAATACTAATGAAATAAAATATTCCTTTAAATTTATTTTTATCATGAGAATGTATTAGCACCAAACAAGTACAGTAGCCCAGACCACAAAGTACTCAGTGGGGTCTTACAGGATTTCCTTAAAAGACAAAGTTATTCTGTCACCGATAGCAGTAGAGATTAGAAACTAAGTAACAACTCTCTTTTTCAAACATTGCCACCTAATTTACAATACCATGGCAGCAAGGAGAGCAGTCTTGTAGATAAAAAGTAATTTGATAAAATAATGGCTGCCATTTTTCTACTGCAATAGCTCTGCAACATAATTTATAGGGACCATACTTCTCCACTTCTTGATGACAGGTAATAGAAAAAATTTCAGCAGCAAACCTTGATAGCAGGCTAAGACCATTTGGATCAGTATAACTAAGTCATTTTTAACTGTTTTTTTCAATTATCTTTTTTCAGCTTTTATCCCATTTCATCAAAAAGAAGGATAAAGGTTGATGATAAAAAAATCTCTGTTCAAAATTGAGATTTTTAGATTAAAAATAGCTGTAAAATGATTTTGACTCTATATTGTATGGATATTGGTTCATTTTCTACATTGAGATGAACATAAGTTAGTCTACACTTTATCACCATGAATACTAAAAGATACAATAGAGTTACATATACAGCTCTTCTGAAAATGAAGATCATGGCTTTTTTTTTAATTGATTCTGTGCCGTATGCATTTCAAATAAGTCCTGAAGTAATTTAAAGATTATCATGGAATGTAAAATGTAATATTTAAGAATAAAAGTGAAACAGACTACCTGAAAGATGCAAGTGGAATATGACTTTTTAGCACCTGAATTGAGTTGATTAAAATTCTTGAATCCTAACTTTAGCTGTTGAGTTTCTGGAATCAAAGAATATGAATAATGGACAATGGCAGCAACTTTGACTTTTAGCCACTCACACCATCCTTTCCCTCACATTTTGTATGAATCCTAATTTCTTCTTTATTATTTCAGCTACTCTTTGTATGGATCTTACCTTGATTTTGGAATTATGTGGGATAAAATGATAAATGGATAAGTTAGATCTTTGATCTTTAATCTTCCATACTAGTGACAGGTCAGGATACCACATCTCCATACAAGATAATAGAAAAAAAAAAAAAGACCATTTAAACACCAAAAGATGAAATTTTAAACTACTGAATAAGTTAAAAAGTGACCGATTATATTTTATACATTTGTGGTAAATATGAAAACTAAGATTATGCTATTGATGTTCAGCTGTTCTTTCTAATAATTGCTAAGCATAAAATCGAACTTCTTAGAAACTTCTCCTAGAACAAGGCAATATACTCCGTATTTAACATAGTCAAAGAAGCTACCATTATTTTTGGTATAGTTGAAGGACAACTATACAATCCATCTAAAGAAACTATTCCAAAATATTTAGATAAAAGTCCACATGTTCATGCTTTCAACAAATAGGAACTTCGGTGTTCTGGGCACTATTCTAGAAGCAAGAGATTCAATAGTGAAGCTGCCTTCACTAAGCTTCCTTCCATTCTAGTAAAGGATATAAATAAAAATATATCTGGAATACAATGGGCAAGCGCTCTGAAGAAAAATAAAGCAGCATGGAGAAGAGAAAAATGTAGGTAACATTTTAGATAACTAAATTTTAGATAATATAGACTAATACTTTTCAGTGTAATTAGAGAAAGCATCTTCAAGGAGAAAATTTTGGAGCAAATCCCTGAATGTGAATATCTAGGGAAAGAACATTCTAGCGGGCAGAACAATATGTCCTAAGATCCTGAAGCAGGATATTAGAAAGGAGTCCTAAGGTATAAGCCAGGATAACACTAATTAAAAATAGAATTCCATATAGTTTTACATCTCTCCTCTCTCTAATTGGGTTTTGACAGCAATGTTTTAAAACTGAGTAAAGAAATAATGATAGTCTGAGATCAATTTCCTGGCCATAATTAGGCCAATATATAGCTGCTGAATGCTGAGAAAAAAGGATTCTGATAGGTCAATTAATTATTAAATAGACTTTAATCATCCTTGGCAATTTTCCTAGTAATATGAAATTGCTTTGCATAGTGACTAATAATAAAACATGTGCTCTTGAATTATGCTTCTCATAAAACATACAGTTTGAGGAAATGATAATTCAGTTATTTCTAAGCTAACAGAGTTTCAAATGTGTGTCAAAAACTTTGTCCATAATTTTGAAGTAATAAAGTGGCTGCGTACTGGAAGAAGCATAAAAATAGAACTAATTTAAGAGTTTGGCTATTAGAGATCAGGGCTCATCACTCAGGAAATATTTTGTGTGGTTTTTCTGCCATGTGATCTTCTCTTGGGGTTTTTTTCAACTGGACCAGCGACAAATTCTGAGGGAAATGAGGCTGAACTAGCTTAACTATGGTGAAGGCACTGGTGGATGGCATGTGAAGAAAGAAACATGTCATGTGTATACCTTACAAGAACTCTCAAGGAGAATTTATCAGCAACTAAAATTGTTTTCTTCAGTACCCTAGTTGGCCGTCTCAAAAACAAAAACAAAACAACAACAAAAAAAACCCTCCAGCCTGACTTCTGTACTACTTGTCAGATAATTATTTTACCGAAAAAATGTACACTCAAGATTTTTTGTTCTCAGATTAACCATAGTCGTTGTTGTTGTTTTAAATTACCCTCACCCCTCTCTCTCTTTTAATCCTGATTTTTCCTTTATCTCTTGACTCATTCTACTAACTCTTCCTAACATTTGAGTGTACAATTTTCATTCCAGATAACTTTGAGAATATAAAAATACCCAGCTAAATGTCTCTGAGTTATTCCTTGGTTAATCTGGGCGTTGAAAGGTTGTTCTTAATCTTCACTGATCCTTCAAGAATCTGATGAAAGTTACTGAATCCCTGCCCCCTAAAATGCAACACATCCATTCACAAAAAATTGTACACAGACTCACAGGCTTCCTGAAGCATCTCCTTGTGTCCACATAAACTAAGGCAAGAGCTCCTGCTGGTCTGGAGTTATAGATTTCTCTAATGCCACCCACAAAAAGCTTTAGATCCATTTACAAGTCAGACAGACACAAACTTAACCTTGAAGTCATTTATAAATATTAGCCTTTCTCATTCTGCTCTAACATGAAGCCATACAATGAGCACAATGTCTCTACCTCTTTCATGAGCTTGCCTTGAATATGTGATAAAACCTGCCTCCTTAGAGAATGCAATGTGTTTAAATTGTTAAATAAGCCAACTAAGCCTTTGAGTGGCTTCTATTGACTTGCTCGTGACATTGTCAAGATAGTTTTGCCTAATAGTTCTAGTTTCCTATGGGATTTTACCAAATAATAAAGTCAATATAGGGACGTCCCTGGTGGTGCAGTGGTTAAGAATCTGCCTGCCAATGCAGGTGACACTGGTTCTATCCCTGGTCCAGGAAGATCTCACATACCGCGGAGCAACTAAGCCCGTGTGCCACAACTACTGAGCCTGTGCTCTAGAGCCCGTGAGCCATAACTACTGAGCCCACGTGCCACAACTACTGAGGCCCGCGCACCTAGAGCCCGTGCTCCACAACAAGAGAAGTCACCACAATGAGAAGTCTGTGCACCACAGTGAAGAGTAGCCCCCTCACCACAACTAGAGAAAGCCCGCGCAGCAACGAAGACCCAACACAGCCAAAAATAAATAAATAAAATAATTTTTTTTTAAAAGTCAGTATTATCAGCTCTGTTTCTTTAATCAAGTCTAATTGTGCCATATCTACTGTTTCTCATAATTAGAATCCTTCAGACAGCATCACATGAAAAGTATTATCAAAAACCAAGAAATTCGGGGCTTCCCTGGTGGCGCAGTGGTTGAGAATCTGCCTGCCAATGCAGGGGACACGGGTTCGAGCCCTGGTCTGGGAAGATCCCACATGCCACGGAGCAACTGGGCCCGTGAGCCACAATTACTGAGCCTGTGCATCTGGAGCCTGTGCTCCGCAACAAGAGAGGCCGCGATGGTGAGAGGCCCGCGCACCGCGATGAAGAGTGGTCCCCACTTGCCGCAACTAGAGAAAGTCCTCGCACAGAAAAAACGAAGACCCAACACAGCCATAAATAAATAAATAAATAAATAAAAGAACGTGAATTTCTTAAAAAAAAAAAAAGTGATTAGATCGGTGCCTGGCATGTAATAATGACTTTATAAATAATAATGATCGATGTGGTTTAAAAAAAAAAAAAAAAAAAAAAAAAAACCAAGAAATTCTCCAAAGAAAGAAAAAGATCCTCACTGCACCTAGCAGACTTATCTCTCACAGCTTCACCTGTCCAGTTTGGCAAATAACCAGCTTGATGATGAGACATATAAAATTTAAATTGGAAATGATCCTTTTACATGCTCAACAATATTATTATACCTTATTGAAGAAGTTCAACAAGTTGGCATTGAATGTACATTGTGAATATGTGCCCACCTTAAAGTTGAGATCAGATATCAACTCTAAAAATGCCGAAACCTACCTTGCTTGGTAATTTTCCTTGAAAAAGTGAGTAATTTTTGTGCTAATGCTTAGAAAGAATCCAATTTGTTGAAATTGAATACATGCTAAATAATCAATGTGTGTGTCCTAAGAGCTATTCATTGCCAAACTACTCTGGCCCTTATTTAAGTCATCCTTCATAGGTATTCTGCATCATTCAATACCTAATAAAAAATAATAGAGATAACCACAGTACCAAAAGCACTCAGCCAAGTCACTTAGCAAAGCTCAATGTTCAGGAGCTATTCTCCACAGTTTCAACATGTGTTGTGACAACTTTTATCTGACTATATTTCCAAGAATGATTGTATAGCAAACAATCTTGGAAGAAAAAGATAGTGTCTCCCTCTCGGCAGAGAACATGTCTTTAGTGATGAGAATAAGTTTTAAAATCTCTCCCTCTGGAACAAATTTTGACAAATTGGCTAGCATCTTCTTTATAATACTGAGACTCAGGATTCCTCAGCTATGACACAGACCCACTCTGTGCACACTGTTTATCTAGATCCTTCCACATCACTCCACAGGATTTAGGGGACAAGTGGAACCAATAAGAACAGGAAGCTCAAGCTTCTTGCTGTGCCTTGAATAATAAATCCTTTGTCTCTGATCCCGGAGTCTCGTGTCTTCTGCTAGCATTTTAAAACTGTGGCCGACTAACTTGTTATTTTGCAAGCAGGGTAAAATCTCAGACTCTTCATAGTTCTTGACACTAAGCTAAATAAGCAAAGCCAATTGGGATAGAAACTAATATCCAGGGACTTCTGCATGTGGCCAAGAGAGAGAGCCAAATTTATCATCATGACCAAAATAACTATAACCTAAGAAAAATATATGAAAACAATGCTGTTAAGACGTTTGGACATCAGTCAGTGTACAACAGTGATCTCTGAGAGAGGGGAAACAAAGTGCCTGCATGAATTTCCAGTCTGCAAGAGAAGAACGCAGGAAGAGCCCATCGGTCTCTCTAAGTTAAAGAGATAGAGTTGAGAAACCTAGGCAATTAGAATTTGCAAGGCAGAGGACAAGATAGGAGGGAGTTGGACAGAGAAAGAACTCCAGAGATGTGGAGAGAATTCTCTTCCTGTCATCAACTGAGTACTGATCAGAGCACATGTATGAAGAAACTACCAAAGGCAGAGAAAAGAACCCCCCGGAGCTCACACAGGGCAAGGAATCATTTGTGTTCCCAATAGCCAGAGTGAAAAAGTGATGGAGAACTCAGAAGAGTATTGCCTCAGTAGTGGGGTAAAATTATCCCCAGACTTAAGACTTCTCTGGATCGACCAACACCTCAAAAGGATCAAACTATTTCCAAGTAACTTAGCTGCATCCCAGAACAAAGTTCAAGAATATTTATAAGAACATGAAAATATATAGCATGCAACAAGGTAACATTCACCATGTCTGGCATCCAATCAGAAGTCACCATACACCCAGACGTTCTTTTTCTCTTCCAACCCTTCTGCCTCCTGCTGCTCCCTCTTCCCCAGCAAAGGAAGATAAAAAGAAATCAGAAGTATTATAGCTCCCTTTAAGAAGAAACCTATTACAGGGAGAGGTGAACTGTCCTCGGTGCTTACTTACACAACCTGGACCTGAGCAGAACTTAGAGCCTTGGCTAAGGAATTTCCCGACCTGAATCAGCATCCACTGGGATTTGCTAAGGAATTTGAGTTAACCATCCAGACCTATGAGCCTCGATATCAATCAGTATTTACTTAATTGGAAATTAAAGGAAATTCTCACCCCCCCCCCCAAAAAAAGTCACCATACATGCAAAGAAGCAGGAAGATATAACTCATAAATGGGGGGTGGGGACATATCCAGGGATATTCTTCCTATTCAAACTGTGGGTCACAGACCAGCAGCGTCCGTGTCACCTGGGAGCTTGTTAGAAATGCAGAAATTCTTAGTCCCCACCTCAGCTCTATTGAATCAGAATCTGCATTTTAATAGGATCCCTTAGGAGATTAAATTCACATTAAAATTTTATAGTCACAGAACTAAAACTCAGAAGTCAGGGGAGTCAATCTAAGGAGTAACTTAGAAAAACTGCTTGCTCAGAGACTTCTATAAAGAATATGTATGTGGAAAGGAATATTTATTAAGCATATCCTAGATTCTGGATATTGTATTTCCTAAAAATATAATAAAGTAATATATGCACTTGTTAAAAAAATAAAATTCTAGGGCTTCCCTGGTGGCACAGTGGTTGAGAGTCTGCCTGCCAATGCAGGGGACACGGGTTCGAGCCCTGGTCTGGGAAGATCCCACATGCCGCGGGGCAACTGGGCCCGTGAGCCACAATTACTGAGCCTGCGCGTCTGGAGCCTGTGCTCCGCAACAAGAGAGGTCGCGATAGTGAGAGGCCGCGATAGTGAGAGGCCAGTGCACCGCAATGAAGAGTGGCCCCCGCTTGCCGCAACTAGAGAAAGCCCTTGCACAGAAACGAAGACCCAACACAGCTAAAAATAAATAAATAAATAAATAATAAAAATAAAGGAATTCCTTAAAAAAAATTAAAATAAAATAAAATAAAATTCTATAATAGGTGTTTTAAATGAAAAGTAATATCCCCCAACCCACCTTTTCCAATCTGAACTCTAGCTTTGAAGAAGTGATCACTTTTAACTTTTTTGTTGTAGCTCTTCTAGTAGTTTAGTTCTTTAATATTTAAAAATATGCTTACATTAAAATCTCTTGATCTGTCACATCTGACTCTCTGGTATGAAATATAAAGACAGCTTATTAATACTATTTCTATTTCTTCTCTCTAGCCTCTCCTAATTTTTCATAGTTATTATCAATTTTTACTATAACTTTACTATACATTTCTACTGGACACCTATGTAATCTTAAATAATTAGTATGTATAATATTTCTTTTTTTCTTAAAAATAACTGCATCCTTTGATGGCAGTAATACAATTATTGGATTAAGAGACCACAGGAGAAAGGGCAGGTGACATTTCTGGAAGACAGATATGGAATACAGAAAGGGGGGGAATAGGGTCATGTGACAGTCACTGTAAAAATACAGTGCATTCTATAGATACCTGCACCATCAACTTTCAACTGTGAAATAGTATTTACACTTTTGTTACAATCCTGGTTAGAGAACAATTTTTCTTTAAAACCTCAGCCTGATAGCAAATGAAAACCTCAGGTGAATTCATAGTCCCGTGAGGTGCTTAGGCTGAAGATTCCAAGAGGCTGGTTCCAGCTTCATCCACAGATTTCTGTTTTTAAAAGGTATTGAGTTTTGCTTTTACAAAAGAAAATTCCCAAAGGAGGGGAAAAAAACCCAACCATAGCCACAGTGTGTATTCTTTCTTATCTTACAAACACCAAGGGCTACAACCCTCTGCTTCAAGGCCAACACTCGGGGCTGAAGAAAAATCTCACTATTCATTGTTAAAAAAAAAAAAAAAACCAAAAAAGACCCAAAGACAAACCAAACCAACCTGATCATGGCACACTGACCTTGAGGGGCTGCCCCTCCCGCCCTTGCTTCTGGTCACAAACTCGATGACTATTTCTTTTCTGGGGGAAGGGGGTTTGGTATAGGAGCCTCGTTCACCTGCCACCCCAAGGAGTTGGATGGGGGAACCCTGTGGCTGGCATACCAGGTTTCCTCATAAATAGCAAGGAAGAGTCAGGGGCCTTAGCGAGGTGGCTGAGGCGGTGGGATGAGGAGGAAAAGGCAGGAGACAGCCGACAAGTACCGACACACAGGTGGGAAGGACCCCCGGCCTCACAGGCCTCGTCCACTCCCCTTGGGCTTGTCTCCCCAGGCCACAGCCACAGGGTGGGCTTCCTCTGGGGCTCTGTGGACAGCACTGGACCTCAGCCACGCCCCGGGGGAGTCCACTGCAGGTATCTCTGCCCCCTTCCCAGTTCCAAGCTCCCCACTCACACCAGGAACACCAGTCCCTCTCCTGGAGAGGGCCCAGCAGCCCCAACTAGTCTCCCACCCTTTCCTCAGGCCTCTTTCCCAGAAATATCCACAAATTCAACACCGTACACACCTCTGAACCCATGCACCTGTCAGCTTGACAGAACACCAAACACACCAAAACCACGGGCCCTAAAGATATGGTGCAAAGAGATGCAGAAAAAGCAGAAACACTGCCTAGAACCACACCCAGGGTTCCCACCGTCAGGAGCCTGGTGGAGCGGCCACACCACCCATCCTTAGTTGTCCCCAGAGGGGCCGGGGCTGGCACACGGGGCGCTCTGGCTTCTGAGGACCAGGACAGACACCGGCATGAGGGGAGAAAGGCACGGGCGGCCATGACACGCCAGGACAGGACAGGCGTTAATACTGTTTCCTGGAGGCAGCTCTTGGGGGGGCGCTGCCCCACACCAGCCCTGCCACCTCCAGGTCCATCTCTCACCCTGGAGTCTTCTGATGCAGGCTGGAGGGTGCGGGTTTAAGGATGAACTCTGGAAGAAGGATGGCAGGAAGGCCCATGTGTGAATGCAGACGAGACAAGCAGTGGGAAAGGACTCCATTTCTCCCATCCCAGGCTCTTTTCCTTTTCTTTCTTTCTTTGATATTTTTTCACTTCCACTGGCCCCTGAAGCGGGGCCATCACGGCCCACGCACTGCAGAGGAGACAGGGTTCCAGAAATGCCTGGACCTGCTTCCGTGCGGGTCTTGCCCGCCATCTTGGCTCCATTTCATCTTGCTCATGCAACATGGGGTGAGCAGCGTTCGGTGCCTTCTAGAAGCTTGCTGTTCCCTTTTTCCTGGGGGAGGATGCAGCAGAGGAGGAGGAGAAGGAGGGCACATGCTTTGCCCAGAAAACCCACCAGACCCCCAGCCACCAGACTGCGACCCCAGGCTTTAGGGAGTCTCTGAAAATCAGACCCGTTCAGGCGGAGTGCCAGCTGGGGCTGAGGCCCAGGGGACTCACAGCTTTTCACATGCACAAGTAGGTTTTCTCAGGCAGGAGCCCAGGAGCCCCGCAGCAGAACAGAAGTGAAGATGGTTATATACAATTTATATGTTTCAAAGAAAGTACTACTTAAAAAAAAAAAAAAAAGGAGAGAGAGAGAGAGAGAAAAGAAAAGAGAATAAGAAAAAAGAAAAGAAAAAATACCCAATGCCCCTCCCCCCAAGTTTCCAACTCTGGGTGCTTCCCTTAAATATTGCCCTGGGAAGGGTGGGGTGCAGGAAGCCCTCGACTCCGGCTTAACGCTACTGGCAAAAGGGGTAGGCAATGGAATCAAAGCCTTTAAAAGCATCGTTCAGGGACCCAGCGTCTTGCTCACCTTCGCGGGCCGGTCTGTTTCCAGCAAATGCGCTTCCGGCGCGGGTCTTGGGCGCCTGTTTCAGAAGAGAGCCGGCATGGGGAGGTTGTGCACCCCGGGCTGGGGCGGGGCGCCCTCTGGTGGCGGGTCGCCCGTGGCGGCGGCGGGGACCGCAGCGGCCTCGGGTAGTTCCGGTTGTAATTCGTCCATCTGTCTGTGAACTTGGCCTCGCCCCCTTTCGCACTGGACCTCCGAAATTCAGGCTGTTCCAGGTCCGACTTGCAGGCACATGGGGCCTCCTTGGCCTTGGCGGCTGAGCTCTTGCTGTCGCCCTCGAGGCCCTTGGGTTGGCGTTGGCATCAGCAGTCGGCTCCGTGGCTTTGCCACCCAAGTTGGGAGTCCTGGGGTCCTAGAGGCTGATGCGGCTCAGCACGCCGCTCCTCCTGCTCCCGCTGCCCAGGCCTGGGCCGCGGGCTGCCAGTACGCGAGGGTCAAAGGAGGAGGTGACTGGGGGGCGAGGAGGGGAGTGGGGGGCAAGGACTCCTCGGTGGGCCTGGCGGCTGGAGAGGGGCGCTTAGGGGCGGCCAGGCTTAGCAGCCCAGGAGGAAGCAGCAGTCAGCTGGTTTCTGCAGCGGAGGGTCGGTGGGTGTCTTTTTTTCACAAAGTTGTTGGTAATATTTCTGGAATCTGTGGGATAAAGATATTGGCACCTTTTCTCATCTGTTAGCTATATCTTTACCTTTATATTGTTAAGGTCGATAATATTTACATTTTATTCTGTTTGCTTTGTCTGTAAATTGATTATTGAAATTGAAAATCCACAACAGAACTTACGTTATTATGACTACACATCATTTACTGAAAGCCAAGAAATGTGCCAGAATTCAGTATTTGTTGCCCTAGTACCCAGGTCAAATGGATTTCTCAAAACCTGCCAATTTGTTTATTTGCTTCATATTTGAACTGTGGCTTTCTTACAGAGGTTCGTGTGTGACCTGGTTTTATCAGTCCTTATATCTTATTCTTATTCTTATTATCTTATCTCTTATTATCTTATCTTATTCTTTCTGAATATACTAATTGGAAGTTTGGAATTTATTGTTTGTATTTGTTTTAAGCTATATTTTGTCCTCTGAATTAGATCTTTTTCTTCTGAGATGTTTTCCTGCTGTTATATATATATATGTTATATATATATATATGTCTTTTTTCCCTTACTAGGTCTCTTCTGAATAGGAAATTTGACCAGGAGCTCTGTAGTAGAGAGGACTTGTCATCCCATAGACTTCACTTTAGGGTAAAGTGTAAGGAACCAGGCTGTAATAGGAAGAGAACCCGAATGCCAGAATAGCAGCCCAAATTCTTCCCAGGCAGTTTGTTTAATTTCTGTGGAAAAGAATCTTCTGGATTTTCTTGTCAAGGGTTAAATATTGAGTCGTCCACAGTCTGCCTGCCAGAGAACAGGAAAGGGCAAAAGAAAGGGAACTGGGAAACCAAAGTATTTTTGTTCCAGTGGGCACAGCTTTCATTCCCTTATGCTTATTATTTGCATACTTTCCCATTCCCACCCTCTATACCAGCCCACTAAGGCCTGGGGTCTTTTGAGGGGTTCCGCCTGACTTCTTCTGGCCTCTACCCCGACTCTGCTGGCTGCACCAGCATGCTCCTATCTACTTCATCCTCCAGAGAAGGAGTGAAATATCCTCTCAGCTGTTGCTCCCCTCTTCAGCACTAAGTAAACTCTGTTTCTTAGTCTTTAACATTTTATTTGAGTCTTGAAAGGAAAAGGAGATTAATACATGTGCTCAATTAGCCATCTTGAATGTGAAGCCAAAACCAGCATTTCACGTACATTATTTCATTTCGTCCCAATATAGCCTCTAACCACAAAATAAGGACTTGCTTATCATCAGCTTCTGACCGCAAAACAAGGTCACATTTCCTTTGTGTGTGCAAAGTTTGGATGGTATGATTTTCACCCCACACAGTGGTTTGACTGCTCTGCTCATTGCTGGGAGAACCCAAAGAGGAGGTCTCAGCTGCTCCCAACAGCAGTCTGCCTGCCACGGCCATCTTCTTGCACCCAGAGAGTCTTCCTGACCTGAGCTACCCCACTTGTTCATGTGTGCTGCCGGAACTACTCCAAGAAGCCTCACCAGTGCTCTGTAGCAGCAGCAAGTACATGCCAAGGTCTGGCCCTGGGTGCTGCCTACAAAGGCTCTCAGAGGCTCAGGGAGTTGTCTGCTTCAGCTCCTCAAAGTATCAGAATATTGGTGGTCTTCTTCACTCAGCACCATGCCACTCTTTAATACTCAAATCCAAAACAATTCTGCCTGTACCCAGAACCTCATAAAATCTAACAGTTCTCTCAGCTTCTTCTTCAGCCCCTCTCTGGGAGCTCAAAATTTTAGTCCCTGGAACCAGGCGAGAAGTTGATACCAGTCTATCCTCTTCATTATCATTCTCACTCCTTCCTGCCCTACCTCCCCACAAATCCTCCCTCATCTCTCCCTGACATACATGAGAGTTCTCCTAGATGTCAGTAGATGCCAATAGATACTGTTGGTTCCTATGTGACTTAAATGGGAGTCTTATGTGAGTTAACTCCTAACTCCTATAAGAACTAAATGGTACTATTACCAGAGTTATATAGATATTATTTAAAACACAACTGTGAATAATATGTATATATGTTTTATATATATAAACTTATAAAAATATACATATAAAACAAACATATGAAATCATCTCAGATTATTTTTAAGTTAACTTGAAAATGAGCATTCATTATATTCTTTCCATTTTTCCCTGTAATGGTATGTGGTTCCTCAACATAGCTTTTGGTATTTGCTTCAAATTGCTTAACTTCATTTTTATATTTAAAGAAAACTTTGGTAGGGTAGATTTCTTAAAGTTTCTTAGTTCGAGACTTAAAATTCCATCCTAAGACCCAAATTACACTCCTCAGAACTCAGAATTCCTGAGAAGCATGTCACACTCACCAATGACAGCAGTAAAATAGAGGAAGCCTGTCATACCAAGACAGCCCAATAAGCCCTTTTAGAATCTGCCACAATGTTCGGAAAGGGAGACTAATACATCATATGATAAAATGGATATGTTACCTGACTCCTTTTTAAGTCTGAACGGACTCAATCTTTAAACAACCATCTATTCTGTTTCTACAATGAAAGAGCAGACCGTGCTGTCGGTAGTATATGATATTACCGTAAAGAGAGAGAAATGTGTGGTAATGATCGTCCTGAATTTGGCAGATAAAAAAGTGGTAGCTCCTCTTCCCCCAGAAAATAACAACCTTAAATTCTTTTTTATGCTAGAAGAAAAACTCATGGGTTTTTTAATGCCTAGTCGGTTTTCTATGTCAACTTGACTTGCAAGGGTAGACTTATTTCATTGCTTGAACTAGTTCTCATCCCCAGTATTGAATCTCTGCTCTGAAAAGTGTTTTTCTGTGTTAGGCTGTAATTGTAACCATTTCTGTGCTCCTGGATTATCATCCTTGACATGAAATTTGTGCTCGATAGAGATAATGCTCTCCATTTCTTTCCACATGGGCAGTTCGGTTCCTTCCCTAAACAGAAGGATAATTAAAGGAAGGAAGACATGAAAGAAACGTGTCCAGGGCAAGGACCTCCTCATCAAAGAGATTAGACCATATTAAGAACACATCAGCTAAATGTAATTTAGAATCAAGTTTCAAAGGAGGCACACAAATGCAAAGCCTCTTTCAAATGGCTACAGACTGCATGTAGACTCTGTCTAGATAATTTGGAAATGCAAGTGATCTGTCTAAAAGGAGTTAACTGCTCAGCACAATCCAGTACCACTCCTGGAAACCTATTCAAGGTGTATGCCATCGTTTGCACCAAAAAGCAAGGGGATGCACTTGGGGTCATTCTTATCTCATATGCAAATACAGACCACAGAAGTCTACAAGCCCATAACACTACCCCAAAGAATAAGTATTAACCATGCTTGGACAAAAATACTGTTTATGGTAGTCAAATGGCTAACTCACTCATTCTCCACCCACATCTGCAGACTCAAGAAGAATGTTCATTTCTCTTATCATTTGAATAGAAAACCAAACTCATATTTCAGTAGCCAAAATACAGGTCCCCTTTGGGTCTCAAGAGCCATCATTAAAATTGACACTAATTGGTGTTATCGCTGACGGCACAGAGTGATAGGTCAGGCTCTGCAGAAGAAGCACAATTTATCTCTGGGACAGCATGCCAGCTTACTCATGGATGGGGAAATTCAGGTAGCCCCACGGTGAGCCAGCCCTTGTCATTCATGCTCCGTGAAGACAAAGGATGACAGGACTTTTGATCCAGCATTTCCTCCAAACACTGTTTTCTCTCTTTGTCTCTGTGCACAATGCCTCCCTTCCCAAGCTGAACTGATGAGTAGGAATTCAAAGGCAATGAAAGCTTGCCTCTGATCAGTGATGCATGCACGGCGGTTGCTGAGGCCCACAGCAGTACTCAGCCTCATGTAGGTGTTATGACAGGAGCTCAAGACTGTGATGCTAACGAAGCCCGTACAACAGAACGCATTTTTCAACCCAAAGAAGCACCACCACCTGAGTGATAGGAATATTCTTGGGTTCCACTGTTGCTCACTCATGGTGTACATGGAAAACTCATCCCACTGCTAATTCTGTTTTATTTACATCCTTCCTATCTGTTCTTAAATAGCATCTGGCTTCTTCCCAGCATAGTCCTCATATTCCATACCTATATAACTGCTGTTGAACTGTAATAGTGTGTTAGAAAATTTGCTTTATAAATCCAAAAGTACATAAACTTTTATAGTTCCTATTTGCAAGAAGAAAAGAACCTGTTCCTATTAGGACATGATCCAGAATGTTCATCTTGAGACAATTTATATACAGATGTAATCATTAAGATAACCAAAGAAATAGCCTTTAAAAAAAAAGACTTCCATGTACAAAATGGAGATTTTTTGAAGTAGGGAAAGGAAAGGAGAATAATTTCAAAATCAAGTATTGAGCAGTCACTGAAAAAAAAAAACAGAGATGCATGAAGGGATCCATAATAAATGCATAAATATAGGGTAGTACCTTGAAAAGAAAAAGTGTAATAAATCTGTATATATACCTTTTTTGCTTTATCTTGAGCCATAGAATAGCAGAGATTTCACAGGTCATTTTAGAAGTCATCCTATTCATCCCAGTGCCTCTCTATATAAGATAGCAGATGAGGGGAATGAGATTCTATTACTAGTACTAGGGTTTACTATATGTTTCCAGTCTACTGCACAAGATTTGGGAAGATGGAAGTTATGTCCTCATTATCAAAATCATGTCATTAATGGGTGGGGGGGGGGAATAAACAGAACAAGTTCTACTTCTCCAAAAATAATAGCCAGCTAATCAAATTTGGAAGAGGATTTCACTTTCATATTAATTGTCAGGTATAGGATCATGCTAAATCCAAAGATGGAGAGAGAAGGTCATATTGAATCTGTGTGTCTTGGACTCACCTACTCAGAGACCATTCAGAGTAGAAGTTATAGCGACATGTAAAACCATCATCCAAATAAAGTAACTACAACAGTCAGGAATGCCTAAAAGCACAAAACTCATGATAAGACACACAGTGGAAATTTATATTGAAAATATCCATAAAAAAAACTATTGGAGAGAAACATATCTGACATTCTACATATGTGAAGAATAAAAGTGACTTTTCAAATATGGTTATCAGCATAGCTGGATTAGAAATTTCACATTACTCAGTAATAGATGAAAATTAATAGTATTATGTTACTTTAGTAGCAGTATCTAAAACAAAGAGAGCTGGCATTCTCTATGAACTTCTTAGGCAAAAACGAGGAAGATGTAGGAAGTGAGATGTTAAATGCCTTTTACTAAACTCTTCTTTGGCATCCCAAACAGCCCCTTAAACATCATTTAGTAGATCCTTGCTGAGTAATGATAAAGTCCTTAGAAGGGCATAAAAAGCTCTACTAAGCAAGCTAAACTGATTTCCCTCAGGCAAGGAAAATTATAGATTCTAAGTTTCAGGTCAAATCTTAGTGATCAGAATTCAACCTCTCATTTTTCTGATGGAAAAATTTAGACCTAAAGTGGTAAAGGATTTTCCCCCAAGGAAAATTCAGTTAGTCAACTAGAAATGTCCAGTCTTTTCAGGGATTCAAGGTTTCCTTTGCTCTCACTGTCTGTCAGGACCCTGCAAGATACTGCCAAATACAAAGGTAGTATCCTTGCCTTCATGTGGCTGATTATCTTTGCAGAAGGTAGAATATTTAAAATAGCTACTATGGACTGAATTGTGTCCCTTCAAATTTCATATGTTGAGGCCCTAACTCCCAATGTAATGTATCTGGACATAAAATCTTCAGGGGGCAATTAAGGTTAAATGAGGTCATAAGGGTGGGACCTTATGAAAAGAAGATGGATACCTCTTCTCTCTCTCTCTTGCTTTCTCACTCTCTCTCTCTCTCTCTCTTTCTGCTGTGTGAGAATACAGCAAGAAGTCTGCAAGCCTGAAAGAGAGTGCTTGCCAGAAATTGAATCCTGCCAGAACCTTGATCTTGGACTTCCCAGCCTTCAGAACTCTGAGGGGGAAAAAATGCTGCTGTTTAAGCTACCTAGTCGATGGCATTTTGTTGTGGCAGCCCAAGCTGACAGACACAACAGCTATAACAATGTGTAGTGAAAGAGAGTGGACAGCACTCCCAAAGGCTTCAGTCTAGACCCCAAAGGGAGCAAGCACCATGGCCACAGGTATCCAGAACAAGACACTCCCTAATGGTGCAGAGAGCTGAGTAGAAAGGGCAGGACTTCAAGGGAGCAAGAAAGAACAGATAAGACAAATTGCCCAATCTCAAAAGCAGACCCAAATGAAGCACTAATGACAATGCTTCCAATTGAAGTCTTCAGGTCAGACATCCATTGGTGGCATGAACTTTTATTGACTTCTTTAGGCAGACACCCTGCTAATACAGCAGTGATAACTCAGACGTTGTCCCTGCCCACAGGATCTCGCCTGGACAGGGGAAGAAAATCTGGGCAGGTTGCCGTTGACCTGAGTGTTCCCTGAGAACCCAGTGAATTCTACAGATTGGCCATTTAATGTCTCTGTCCATTTTCTTCCATGCTTTGCACCCTAATGACAAGAACTTCTGATAGTTTTATAGACTTTTGCTACAAGCTTCCTGACAATGTCACCTTTGAGGAAGAGGCACTAAGCAGGCCACAGTCTATAAGAATCCATCACTGTGGATGAGATCTGAGGTCAAGAAAAAAGTCTTTGTGTGTGGATCTGGCTAACCAGGCTGGCCACTTTGCTTGTGACCAGGCAATCAATGTGTTCAACTCAAGAATGGATGGCTAATCTGTCTACCTCTCAGCCAAAGAAGTCCAAGATGATATTGCCCTCCAGATCTCAAAAGGAGAGCCTTCAGAAAATCACCTGTGAAGTGGAGTATTTGGTGGCTGCCAGCCAGAAATCACCATTGAATGAATATATCAAAGGCTACCTTGCTGTCTAGCATCTACAAAACCCATTCTGATTGGACCCTAGTGTTTGGGAAACAGGGTCTAGATATGATCTCTGTCCACTATGTCTCTAATGAATGCAGCCATCCAGGAGGTGGATATCAAGAGCAAGTTTCCATATTGCAATATGCAGCCATGGCATTTTCAATGCTTGAAGTCAACACTGTGAATGTTAAGCCCTTAGTCACTCATCTGTTTCCTCTAGAGAGAGCCCTGGAGACCTTTAATAAATTCATAAAGGAACTGAGGTTGAAATCCAGGCTCAAGTGCAAACCACAATAGCCAGAATCACTGATGCTCTGCCCTCATCTTCACCCTCTCAGCATTTCAGAGATTAAATGTCAGATCAGGGTTGCCTCTGATGAAGAAACTTCTAATTAATGGTAAAGAATAAGTTGATGTAGTGCATTATAACTTAGAGAGCCTTATACAGAAGAAGTGGTGTGCCTTAAAAACATAAGTAGGGACAGCTTTGAGAAACTTGTAGGCAGGATGAGGTATTCATGCAAAGTTGAGCAAAGAAGATCAAAGAAAACACACGCTGGAAACTCCCCTTCCTCCTAGGCTGCCTTAGTTGGGCAAGGAGGAGAATCTGCTATTAGGATTCCTGGTTCTACCATGTCTGTGGCCAGGGTGGGATATTGGAGGAGAGATCAGTGAGTTGTAAAAAGACAAGTTCATTAAGTTTTATCTGACCTAGAAGCCAATTTTAATAGAAACCTACACCCCAAGGTTAGGGGGTTGTCAGTAGTTTTGAGTCCTTTTTTATTTCATGATAAAAGGAGAGCAAGAGAAGGGACAGGGCTCTATGGAAAAATTAAATAGAATTGTATGTGTTTAGCCAGACTTTTCTTTCCCTGAATGTAGAAATAAATTACTTTCTACAAATGTAGAATGAGGATTATGATTAGCACAGTATAGTGATCTCTGAAAATATGTCACAGGGGGTCTTCTAGGACAGAGTCCTCCCTGAGGAGCTAACATTTAAGCCAAAAAATGATTAGGAGTTAGCCCTTTGAAAGGAGAGTGGGGAGTGATACGAATGTCTCAGTCAGAGGACATTCTACCAGTGCACACTGTTTGAGCACATGTGCAAAGTTCCTGAGATAAGACAAAACATAGTGTATTAAGGCATAAAAAAATTCATAGTGATACATATGAAAGAGGGTAGGGAAAAGAGATGAGGCTGACAATCTGGAACAGGTCCAGGTGGCAGATCTTACAAACTGGATTAAGGAATCTTGACTTTACATCAGGACAATGGAAAATCATGAAAGCATTTTACGTATGAAACTTAAATTATTAAGTTTTATAATATTTCTTGAAACAAGGAATGTAAAAAGGATTTAAGAGGAACATGATTATAACTTGGAAGCCAAGTTAGGAGCTACTACAGAACTCCAGGTGAGAGAGGATGGCCAGGATAAGGGAGGTTGCAGTGGTGATCTGAGGAAGGAAACAACTCATGTATTAACTACATACTTGACATTTCCTGCCTGAGCAGGCAAGTCGTGGAGTCTTCTAAAGCAAAACATATTCAAAACCCTGCTAATGATCTTCGGTCTTTCCAAGCTCAATAAGAGGCACATTCTCCTAGACATGGAGGTCAGAAACCTTGGAGATATAACAGATTCTTCTATTCTTTTCTTATTTTGCCCCCATATTCACTCCTCTCTGCTCTGTTCATAAATCTCACTAATTCTGCCTTCAAAATTTACCTCTGATTTTCTTGGTTCAGGTTGGAAATAGACTCAGAGAGGATCTGCATGCAAGAAGTCAACTGGGGATGACTCAGGACAAATTTGGAGGAGAATAGGGAAGCAGAATGGGCAAAAGGAAAGGTTGAACTGAAATGCAGCCACATCAGAGGTTTCAGATAATTCCACAGAAAACTCTGAAGCTAGAATGGCCTTTCAGAGTTGTCCCAATTTAAAGCAAGGACCTTATTCTGCCCACCCCCCCTTCACTGACCAGTTACAGGATGTGTGGGCTAACCCAGAGGCATGATCTTGAATGAGGCACTTCTGTTGGGCAAAGGACAAGTCCTGGAGATGGACTAAGCTCTAAGCTGTTAGTGGCTAACACTCCTAGCACTGGGAGAATGAGTGCCTCAGTCCTGAAGGGGGCATCTAGGTGGCACAGCACAGAGTCTACCATATCAAAGCTACTTAGTTCCTTCTTTACTGCTTCCAAAATTACTACAAGTCACTGTCATCTCTCACCCTGACAGTGTGTTAGCTCTGAACTGGATTTCTCTGCCCTCGCTCTTGATGCCTTCAAATCTACTCTCTACCAAATAACCAGAAGTATCTTTTTGAAATGTGAAGCTGATCATGTCACTCCCCAATTTTCAACGACTTCCCACTGCAATGAAAATAAAAGGCTAACTCCTAATCCTGCCTGGGTCTACTACTCCCTGAGCCTTTCTGTTGTAGTCCATTCAGGCTGCTATAACAGAACTCCTAGACTGGATGGCTTATAAACAACAGAAATTTATTTCTCACAGTTCTGGAGGATGGGAAGTTTAAAAACCAAGGTGCTGGCAGATTTAAGTCTAGTGAGACCCCACTTCCTGGTTCACAGATTGTCATCTTTTCACTGTGTCCTCACAGGGCAGAAGCAGCAAGGGAGCTCTCTGAGGTTTCTTCTATAAGGGCACTAATCCCATTCATGAGAACTAATCATCTCCCCAAAACCTCACTTCCAAATACCAGTACATTGGGGGTTAGGATTTCAACATATGAATTCTGTGGAACACAAACATTCAACCTATAGCACTTCATCTTTAACCATTGATCTCTAGTCAATTCTTCAAATTATGTTTTTTCTCTCTTCATAACCTTCACACAGCTCTCTACCACCACCTTAGCCACCCTCCTATACACCAATTCTTGAATGACTGGATCTTTCTCACTTTCCATGCCTCCTCTTGAATATCACCTTCTCAGGGAGGTCTCAACTAATTACCCTTTTTAAATTAGATCCTCCCTCCCTTATTCTCTAACATAACACCTTATGATATAGCAAGTTGTAAATGTGCACTTGTGTATGTATTTATCTTTCTTTCACACTACATTATCAGCACTGTGAGGTCAAGACCATGAGGACTTATTCATCTCTGGATCCAGAATCTAGCACAGTGCTTGATGCTTAAATACTTGTTGAGTGAATGAACAAGACTATGAATGAACAATACATCAGGAGATATTTGGGAAATGCAATCAACAGAATTCTGCCAGATGTCATGGTCGATTGGGTGTGATGATTTAGGGAGAATGGCTCCTACAATTCTATATTATGCATTTGGGTGCCACCTATTGAGATGCTACAGGAGGAGAAGTGGTTTGGGGGGAGTAGAAAGAAGGTCATCTAAGCCTGACTTTTAATGATTAATAAATATATACTTTATTCCCTATAATTCTGAGAACAGAGAGACATACCAGACATGCCTCTTTATACCTTAAAGCCAACTTCTCTCTTAATAGGCAACTCCCATAACTTTCGGTATCAGCAAACACTTTGATTCCCCTTGCTTTCTTCCACTGTACTTTGACAGCTCCTAAGAACCTCTCAACCTCTACTGTATGCCAAACTGGCTGCTTTTAGGAAAAAAGCATGAGAATAAGACAAAAACATAGAATTTGAAAGAGGAAGAAGGAAGCTGAATATGGAAAGGAACAAATAAAGAGGAGAAGTGCTATCTAGGAGGAAAAGAAATCCTTGCCCCATGAAAAGCAAGAGACAAGACTCAAATCTGGTTTGAGAGTATAGACCACATGGAAAACAGCCAATGGCTTTACCGTTGGTATCTTTGACCTTCCGCGGAGCTTATTTGCAAGCATGTGTTATAAGCGAAGCATAAAAATACAGCCATCTCTGCAGTATTGGAATTCCAGCAATCTCTCATGCTTCAGATTTTCATTCGTTCCAAATATTTGCATTTAATTTCATATTACAAAGCTATAGTAGACTGTTTGTAAAAAAGACACCTGTGTTTATGTCAACTTCCAACTAACCTTGCTGTGATAGTATGGATAATCCCAAGCAATGATAAAACTAAAATCACATATACATGCCTTTCATTATTACATAAATTTTTGGCTGTGGATTTGCCTTTCCTAAGTATATATTACAGAAGTTATCTGTGATTCAGTAGTGATTACAATGATCTTCACAGGTTAGAACAATAAAGAATCTTCCTAATATTACATGAGGAAGAGTCACGGAGAGTTGCTTATTTGGTGGTGTAGCCAGAGCCCCCAAGTCCCAACCCCCTCTTCATCATACCCAGCAGCACAGCCAAAACTGCATGCATGGACTATTCTTCATGACCCAGAGATTTCCAGACTTAGAGTTGCAATGCTATTTTTAGCCTTTTTGACATGACCCTACAAGATGACTTTAATCATTGTTTAGAAAAATTTTTAAACCCCCTCAGATAACTGGAGCACATTTCAGGATACAGTAGTACAGCTGAGAATTAGAAATGATGTGGTTATTGTTCATTTAGTCCCACAAATTTGTTCTTAGCTCTTCGTCTCCCTGCTCTGTCACTGGTCCAATGGTCCAGGGCACCTGAGCTTCTTTGTGGCCAAGCTTAAGTAGGGCTTGGCCAGTGGGCATCATCAGAAGGAAACCAGAGGTTGGGAGGAAAGAGAAGTCACAATTTTTTTCCCCTTATACTCTATGCTTTGGACTATATTTCTTCCAGTTACGTTCCTACAGGACTACAATTAATATTAATTGATCCCTTCTCCAAAGCTCCTACTCTCACTAGGCTCAAATAATACTATTTTTCTTCAAGCCTAGGGCCTCGAATGGCTATTTTCTGGGTGCTTCAACATCCCTCATTTATTTCCTTAAAACTGCTCATCCTCTGTGAGTGGGCCTGTGAACCAACTGCCTTACATTTTTTTGTTGTTGTTCTGGAGCTTGACTAACACATATATTTATGTTAAGGTTATTCAGTTAACTGTACACCCTCTAAGCTGCAAAGGTGTATAGATAACTATAATTAGCTGATTCTTTATTAAAAGCACCAACTGGAAATAGTTTTAAGTTTACATGGGGGTATTGCTTGTGCTTTTTATCATAAAGAGCAGCAGTAGTAGGGCTATGAAGACCAGTTTAGGAAAGGAGGAAAAAACAGAGAAAAACAAACACAGATACTTGAGAAAATGTCACCTCTCTCCCCAATCCTGGACTTCTGAAGTAGTCGAAGTTCACATCTCAGAAATACCACTCAAATAACAGTAGTATTAATTAGATATAACACAGTGATGTTATCAGAAAATACAAGGACCTTGTCTGAAAAATTGCCACATTACCAGCAAATCCCTGACAGCTCAATTCGATGTTAAGGTGTTTTCGCCAAAAAATGGCTTAATCACTCCATTACAAGCAAAACTGCTCTATTAACTGATAAGGCTTATGGTGCACTATCCCTTATCCCTGGCAGCAGCATATAGGTCAGCCCATGAGAGAGTGACTCCCAGGAATGTATATCATAAATCCATGCCTAGAAAAACTTCTAGCTTCGGCAGTTCCTGCATTTCCCAGTGATCACACTCACTTGGAGATTGGGAGAAACAACATTAACATTTTATGTAAGAGTGCAGGTGAATTTATAACTAGTACCACCACCACTATATCATCTTCCAGAATACACAACTTATGGGGCTGCCTATATTTTGAACATTTTTTTGAGAATGCCAACAAATGACCATACTTAAGAAATTTAAGCCTTCCCCATGCAGACTATTTGTATTTTATATGAATTTCTTTCACATTTAATCTTCTGAAAAATTACAACTTTGGTGTCATTCCCTATCTATTTAGTTATTCAATCATTCAGCCATTCATTTGTTTATTTGTTTATTGGAATTATGGACACTAAGGTTCAGAATAGTTAAGAAGTTGCCCTCAGTCAACGTCCTAAGAAGCAAAGCCTGGATAAAGAACGATCTTCTGACCCCAAGTCCCAAGCTCTTTCCCCTCCACCACAATGTGTGTTTGCTTGGACTATTCAAAGCACACGGTCTCTTTTAACAGAAAGGTTAATGAACCCTATTTCAATTATACTTCCAAAATATGTTCCGTTTTACATTTCTCCCCCTTTCTTTTCCATTACCCTATTGCCAATTACCGCTGTCTCTCTCCTGGGCTTCCCCAAAAGTCCCCTAATTCATCTGCCTGCTTCCACCCTTGCCCACCCTCACTCCCATAATCCTTAATCCACACAGCAGCAAGAGAGATTGTTTTAAATATAGATTAGATTGTCACTATTCTGCCTTGAAAGTCTAATATTCTCCCATTGCACTAAGCATGAACCCCAAACTCCCACCTGAGCTACAAGTTCCTGTCTGATCTGACTCCTGTCTACCATGCCAAACTCCTGTCTACTCACCATTAGTCACCACGCCTCAGCTATATTGCCCATCTTTTCACCTTTGAGCAAGCCAAGCTCATTTACACCCCAGGGCCTTTGCACCTATTATTGCCTATGCCTGGATTCCCTTTTCTCCAACTCTTTCTATGACTTGCTCTTGCTCATCATTTAGATTTCATCTAAAGTCATCTCTTCTCTGGCCACTTTATCTAAGAGTGTCTTGCTGTATCCACAGATAACATAACCCATTACCTGATTTTATTTTCTTTATGATACACATTACTTTCTAAGATCTTACTCATATTCACTTTATTTGTTTATCTGTTGAGGTAGATTGGATTATTTTCAGCAAATAGTCACTCTTTCCCACAGTATCCTCTGTGAGAGATGTGTACTTCCCCAGTCCATTGACCTGAGACTTGCTTTGGCCACTGAAATGTGGTCGGAAGTGACAGTGAGCATTAGGAGGTATGATAAGTCTCACCAGCCTGCTTATGCTCCTAAGACCCTTTTCCCATGATGAGCAGAGCTTGTCTGAGGCAGCCACTGCCCCTTCAACTTGGGTCCTAGAATGAAAGACACATGGACAGACCAGAACCCACTCATAGCAGGAAACAGAGTCACTGCAGTTGACCCCTGATCTGAGAAATAAATGGGTTTTTTTAAGCCACTGAGAATTTACTGCTCTTTGCTCTGTTGTCACAGCAAAAGCTCTGAGAATATATCACTCTATGAGGTTTCTTGTTTGTTTTTTTACTTATTTGGGGGGGGGGGCTTGTTTTGTTCTGTTTTGTTTTTCCGCCGCACAGCATGTGGGAACTTTCCCTGACCAGGGACCGAACCCACACCTGCTGCAGTGGAAGCGTGGAGTCTTAACCACTGGACCACCAGGGAAGTCCTATTTGTTTACTTGTTTAATGTCTGTCTCCCTGAGTAGAATGTAAGCTCCATTAGAGCAAAGACTTTGTCTCATTTACAGCACCAAAAATGCCATCTGGAATATAGTTGATACTCAATAATTACTTGTTAAAATTCATTAGCAGGGTCTGATACAATCTAGAACTATAGAAAATTTAAAACTCATTGGACAACATGAGGTTTTAAAACATAGTATTTAAATATCAAAATGTGAAACAATTTCCTAAATTTTCCTATTAGTCAATAAGAAAGGAGTTTTTATTTCCCCTAAAATCAAACCAATTGAAGATGAACAACTGAACTGTAAATATGTTCTGTAGCAAAAAGAGCAAGCTTGAATTATTTTTCCAAGGATAACAAAGGAGTTGCCATGTGCCGAGTGCTTCTCAGTCAAAACCTAAAGTAGTAGACAAGGTCCCTAACTCTCTGCCACTCAAACCCTTCCACCTCCTCCCGCCTTCCTACCTTTGTATTTTGGCTCATACTCCTCCCTTTATCTGGAACACCCTTGTCCAGTATCTCTACATTTTGAGATTACAGCCATTCTTCAGATGCCATCTGTTTGCAAAATATTTTCCGTCTTTGCCAAACAGAATTAATCTCCTCCTGTAAACTTAGGGAGGCTATTTGTACCTCCTGTACAACTTTTATCACATCCTGCCTTCTATCTGGGCATGAGAACCTCTAATGAGCTCTGTGAAGACAGGAATCACATCTTATTCATTGCACACTGCCCTGAAAATAGTATATTCCCGACAAATTTTTGTCACTTTGGAAAATGTACTAAAGTACAAACATCCCTTACCACCATGGTACGCATTAGGACTGAAGAAAGGAGAAACTACATTACTAACCAAGCTTTCTCACAGTATGAGATTGTTGTAGAAATGGAAAGGGAGGTCAAAAACTAAGCCTGTTTCTAGTAAGTTTAACAATGCCTAAAGAGGCTAAAATTTTGCTCTTATGGCTGACATCCACAGATAATAATCACCCAAGTTGATTTTGAAATGCTCTGTACATCTGTTTGACTTTGCCGCTAAATAATATGTAAAAGCTTTCTTTTATGAAAGGATCAATTTGAGTATTTTTACATCCAAGCAAGGCTGATTTGTGGGAAAAGGAATAGGCACGTGCATTGTTTGGTATGATTAGAAAAATACAAACATGCACTCACTACCCACTTAATACAATGCATCATTCAAGCTTCTTTACCTTAAGGTAAAGATACTTGAGAAAGTCCACAGATGAAGTTAAGTAACAGTTATTCATATACTAATTGAATTAATTTAATGAGATTGCCTCCCTCCTGACAGCCAGTTAAAAACGGTGGCCCTGGAAGAAGAGCAGGCTTGAAGACAGAGAGTGTGGAGAGAAAACTGTAACAAATGAAATTGCTCTGGGAGCCTCAGCTGACCCTGAACAGCAGGGTAGGAATCAGGAATGGGAAGAGGGGTGTGCCAGAGATCAAAGAAGGAAACAAAAGGGAAGATACATGGCTGCTAAGGAAACTTCTAAAACCTCACCCAAGATTGCCCTGGGACAACAGTCATGTAAGCTACGTTTACATGATACCAAGCAAATCCTCTGGGTTCACTCATTTAACTATGTTGGAGTGGAGGGAAAAATCAACACTACTGTCTGACTCTTAACTGTCAGAGTCCCTAATTCACATTAAGAAATTTCCCTAAGGTAATTCAGAGGCTATGTTTATATGATGGCAAAGAATTATAAAATGTACATTGAAAGGCATCCATAACAAATGTCTAGATGACCAGTTGAACTGAAAACAAAAATTTAGAATAAAGGTTTGGTGTCACGCAAAAAAATATTAAGATAAACTTCCTTCTTAATCATTTTGATTCAAATATTTGAAAACCTGCAATGACCCAGAAACTGGATTAGAAATAAAAAATAAATGAGATATATATGTTGTCTTCAACATATTGTCTAGGAATGGAGACAGACTCAGAGAGATAACTTCAATACAATTGGAAAGGATTGCCTGGACAAAGCAGAGGGAAGCAGTGCTTCATGCAGAGCAAACAGTGGAATGAGCTATTTGAGGAACCACCTTAGTTCTGCCTAAACTATGAAATGGCAAAAGATGGGGCTTTTGCCCCACAGGGGATAGAACCTGAACATCTTTCTCTGCCATGCTGAGCAATTTAGAGGTTCTTCTCTAAGGAATGGAAATCTATAGAAGAGTTTTAAGCAGGGGAGTGAAAAAGTTAAATGTGTGGTGGTGTGGTACATGGATGGATCTGGGCATACTGGGGAGGTGAAATCTAACTAGGCGGCTTTAGCAATAGTTTAAGTGTTTGTTGGCCATCTGTATGTCTTCTTTGGAGAAATGTCTATTTAGGTCTTCTTCCCATTTTTTGATTGGGTTGTTTGTTTTTTTGATATTGAGCTACATGGGCTGTTTGTATATTTTGGAGATTAATCCCTTGTCAGTTGCTTCATTTGCAAATATTTTCTTCCATTCTGAGGGTTGTCTTTTCATTTTGTTTATGGTTTCCTTTGCTATGCAAAAGTTTTTAAGTTTAATTAGGTCCCATTTGCTTATTTTTGTTTTTATTTTCATTAATCTGGGTGGTGGATTGAAAAAGATCTTGCAAACACATGAAAAGATGCTCAACATCACTAATCATTAGAGAAATGCAAATCAAAACTACAATAAGGTATCATCTCATACCAGTCAGAATGACCATCATCAAAAAATCTACAAATACATTGGGTTATTTGTATGGAAATATGTTAATATAAATGTTTCAGACATTACATGAAATTTCTAAAAATCTTATATTTGTATTTGTATGGAAATATGTATGGAAATATGTTAATATAAATGTTTCAGACATTACATGAAATTTCTAAAAATCTTGTATTTGTATGGAAATATGTATGGAAATATGTTAATATAAATGTTTCAGACATTACATGAAATTTCTAAAAATCTTATATGTTCTGGTATAATGTTATAAGTAATAATCCTAGTTATTACTTTAAAATGTATATCTCAGAAATAACTAATTTTCTTGTCAACTGCATTATTATGAACTTTCATCAAATCTTTAACCATGGTCATTTTTAAATCTTTTGTCATTTACAGACAGTTCTGGGTGTACTCTGATGATTTTGCAAATATGTTCCTATAAAAGGGTTTCATCTTCAAGAAATTCATGGAAAAGACTCTGACAAGTACAGGTTTCTGGTAACTGACTGTACTGCTGAACTGAATGAATAAGCATTTTCAGAACTCTAATGAAAAACTGATGAACTCATAAAAGTGCTAACAAAATATCAAGATGAAAAAAAAAATGAATTACATGGGACTGAGTGAACTGATGAGGATGAGTATAATTTTTGTGACTTTCTGTCTGAATTAAAAAAAAAAAATCCCACAAGGACTCAGAGGCAAAGAATATACAAATCAATTTTCACTGCAAAGTAAAGGAGCTGTTACAGTGGAGGATTACTGGACTGAATGTCAATATTATGACATAGTATGAGTGTGTTTCATGTTTGGTAATTGCAATCATTGTTGCTTTTGTTGTGGTCATCCATGTACAATGCTTGGTGTCAGTCTATTTATCTCTTGTAAAAATAAAATACAGTGTGTGTGTGTGAAAAAAAAAAAAAATCTACAAATAATAAATGCTGGAGAGGGTGTGGAGAAAAGGGGACCCTCCTACACTGTTGGTGGGAATGTAAATTGGTACAGTGACTATGGAGAACAGTATGGAGGTTCCTTAAAAAACTAAAAATAGAGCTACCATATGACCCAGCAATCCCACTCCTAGGCATATATCCAGAGAAAACTATAATTTGAAAGGATGCATGCACCCTGATGTTCATTGCAGCCGTATTTACAATAGCCAGTACATGGAAGCAACCTAAATGTCCATCGACAGAGGAATGGATAAAGAAGATGTGGTGCATATATACAATGGAATATTACTCAACCATAAAAAGGAACGAAATAATGCCATTTTCAGAGACATGGATGGACCCAGAGATTGTCATACAGAGTAAAGTAAGTCAAAAAGAGAAAAACAAATATCATATAATAACGCTTATATGTGGAATCTAGAAAAATGGTAGAGATGACCTTATTGGCAAAGCAGAAATAGAGCCACAGATGTAGAGAACAAACTTATGGTTACCAAGGGGGGAAGAGGGGGTGTGGGATGAACTGGGAGATTGGGATTGACACATATACACTACTATGTATTGTAAAATAGATAACTAATGAGAACCTACGATATAGCACAGGGAACTCTACTCAGTGATCTGTGGTGACCTAAATGGGAAGGAAATCTAAAAAAGAGTGGATATATGTATACATATAACTAATTTACTTTGCTGTAAAGCAGAAACTAACACAACATTGTAAAGCAACTATACTCCAATAAAATAAAAGAAGTTTAAGTGATAAGTAAGAATCAAAAAGCACAGGGCAAAATACCAATAATGTTCTGGTTCTTGGGAAGGTGGTAGGTTCACTGGTGTTCTCTATATTATTATAGTACACATACATGCATAACATACAGTTTTCTGTATTAAATATTTAGTTTAATAGACAATGAAGCAGAAAAGAAAAAGGAGCTCTAGATCACAGGATATTTAGGTGTTGAAAATTAATCAGATATGTAGGTTAAGAGGTAAAAGAGGGACTTCCCTGGTGGTGCAGTGGTTGGGAGTCCGCCTGCCAGTGCAGGGGACATGGGTTCAATCCCTGGTCCTGGAAGATCCCACGTGCCGCAGAGCAAATAGGCCTGTGTGCCACAACTACTGAGCCTGCGCTCTAGAGCCTGCAAGCCACAACTAGTGAGCCCGCGTGCCACAGCTGCTGAGGTCCACGCGCCTAGAGCTCGTGCTCCGCAACAAGAGAAGCCACCGCAGTGAGAACCGCGCGCACCACCATGAGGAGTAGCCCCTGCTCGCTGCACACTAGAGAGGGCCCACACACAGCAACGACGACCCAATGCAGCCAAAAATAAAATAATAAAATTTTTTTAAAATTTAAAAAGTAGAATAATCTAGAATGAAGATTGTGGCATATGTTTATGCATGCCATGTTCTGAACTGAGGGGCGAAATGGGAAATGGAATCCCACCTGAGCTTTGCTTATCAAGTAGAGTCTATATATACACAGAGGAATGTCAACACTTTCTGATTTTCACAAAAGCACCTCAAACAGCAGCCCTGTCCAGGGTAACTCCCAGTTTTCCGTCTTGAGCAACTGGATGAATGGTGATATCATTAACACTTGAAGAGGCGCCATTGCTGGGTAGCACTGGGAAAAAGGAAGAAGACTGTGATATTAATTTCAGGCTATGTGTGACATCCAAGTGAAGATGTCCACCAGGAATGTGTATCTATGAATCGCAAGGTGGTTGGAAAGGTCAAAACTGGATACAGAGGTCAATGGCACATGTACAAGAGAGAAGTGAGTAATTATAAAACTGAGTATCACTTAATCTGTAGGGACAGTAAAGAGGAGCCAGGGAGAAATAATATTTGAGCCTATTGATCTAACCAGAGATTTAACGCTCCATAATACTTTGTTTTGGTGACATCTTATTGTACTTAAAATTTCCCTGAAAACTGAAAGCTCTTTTCCTACGAACAGCCCATTCTGTCCCCTAAAGCACCAGCAAGCCCACTTCTCATCAACATTAAGGCTTTTAACTATGTTTTTATCTCTTGTTGAAAAAGAACTGATTGCCTGTCATTGGCTTATACTTTTCAAGCCAGATTCTATGAAAGGTATTTCATCTTACATATTACCTTAGTCAGACAAAGAGATATTGCCTCATGTTTCAAGATACATTCAACTCAAAACTGAAATTTAAGCCTCAGTCTTTAATGCTTTGTCCTTTTGCCCCTGTAGAAAATAGAATTTTTATATGATAATTTTGGTGACATTCTTGCTGTTCAAATGGCCCAAAAAGTTTTTAAAGCAACAATGCACTGTAACATCTCATTAGTGAAAAGGAGGAAGTCTGAGGTGATTTCTGAAGAAGTCTGATGCTTTCACTCATAAGCTGTCCACAAAGGTCCTAATGGGTGGGTTCTCAGCCAAGTTCACAGGATTATCTGATTAGCATAGCATTTACTATTATCAGCTCCACTTCCCTTTTTGAGGGAAGGAGGCCAGACTTTATGTTAGGCCTTAGGAATTCAAAGAAGAATAGGACATTATTCCTACACTTTAGCAATTTAACCTAGCAGACTATCAAGAGCAAGATATCCCAAATTATCAACTGACATTTTCTCCAGTTCTAGTTATATGAGAAAATATGTAGAGGTCTCCCTCATAATTAAAATTTTATTTTCATTTTACTAAAAAATGTTGTTACATAGCCGAATTCATTACACTATTGCATCCTTTCTTCCCTAAGTTTTCGATTTTAAAATTCCAAAATAAAACAGCCTTCTATGACATTATTTATGATATTTTTAATATACTCATCACTATTCAAGGCAAATGCCATATGAAAAGAGATAAATTATGTGTACAGGAAGGCTGCAGTTCATAATTCTTTCTCCCTTTAATGTCAATGAGCGGGACAAGTTTTCAGGGACAAACTAGCAGTTAACGTAGATTATGTAGATTCAACCTTAACCATCATTTTATGACCCAGAAACTCCTAGATTTCCAAGCCTGAATTACAATTCAATTTGATATCACACTTATTTTTATTTTATTCACCTGATTAGAGCCTGCAAAATAAAATGAAAAGTCTAAGACAGTATATCATGTCATTTATTCCCTTTGGAACCAATAGAACATGTACCTTGTCCACTCATCCAGCAAATAGTAATTAAGCACAACTATTGTGCCAGGGGCTGCATTAGTTAAGAGTGGTATCTACGTTGGTGAATAATACAGTCCCTGACTTCTTAGAAATGTAGTACATTTCTATCACATTTCTTTATGAGAGTTTGTAAGCTCTCAAAAAGACACTTGTTGATTATCTCCCAAAATGATATCTGGGGGGGAAATCCTGAAAATCAGAGCTATTTCCCAGGATGTAAACTATCCTAAGCTTATTTTACCAGAGTTATATTACATAACACCACATAAACAACCGAAAAAAGTTATACAAAAAACCTCATCTGTAGCAATTCAAAATAGGTTTATTGTATATTTTGATGGTCATCACAACAAGGTTCAAGGACTAGAAAATCCACAATTGATTTGATTGACAAATACAAAATCAGCAACTACTGGAAGCTTGGGCACTATTAGTGGGTAGATAGAGTATCTTCCCAACAAAAACTGCATCAAATTTAAATTGTATCATTTATTTCTTTTCCAATTCTCTACAATGCTGTTACCATTGCCTTCGGAAACAGAAAGAAAGTGATACATCCCAGGTTTTCTTCTCCCGTCTCCAACCTTGTATAGAGGTATTATTGACCTTAGACTTTCAAAATAGCTTCTAAATTTACAACTTATTTTTGTGTTCTTTACATTACATTGCATTTACATTAAAAATGTATATTCTCTCCAGAGGGCAGACAGCAGAAGCAAGAAGAACTACAATTCTGCAGCCTGTGGAACAAAAACAACATTCACAGAAAGACAGACAAGATGAAAAGGCAGAGGGCTATGCACCAGATAAAGGAACAAGATAAAACCCCAGAAAAACAACTAAATGAAGTGGAGATAGGCAACCTTCCAGAAAAAGAATTCAGAATAATGATAGTGAAGATGATCCAGGATCTTGGAAAAGGAATGGAGGCAAAGATTGAGAAGATGCAAGAAATGTTTAACAAAGACCTAGAAGAATTAAAGAACAAACAAACAGAGATGAACAATACAATAACTGAAATGAAAACTACACTAGAAGGAATCAATAGCAGAATAACTGAGGCAGAAGAACGGATAAGTGACCTGGAACACAGAATGGTAGAATTCACTGCGCAGAACAGAATAAAGTAAAAAGGATGAAAAGAAATGAAGACAGCCTAAGAGACCTCTAGGACAACATTAAGCGCAACAACATTTGCATCATAGGGGTCCCAGAATGAGAAGAGAGAGAGAAAGGACCCAACAAAATATTTGAAGAGATTATAGTCGAAAATTTCCCTAACAGGGGAAATGAAATAGTCACCCAAGTCCAGGAAGCACAGAGAGTCTCATACAGGATAAACCCAAGGAGAAACACGCTGAGACACAAAGTAATCAAACTGGCAAAAATTAAAGACAAAGAAAAATTATTGAAAGCAGCAAGGGAAAAACAACAAATAACACACAAGGGAACTCCCATAAGGTTAACAGCTGATTTCTCAGCAGAAACTCTACAAGCCAGAAGGGAGTGGCATGATATACTTAAAGTGATGAAAGGGAAGAACCTACAACTAACATTACTCTACCAGGCAAGGATCTCATTCAGATTCAATGGAGAAATCAAAAGCTTTACAGACAAGCAAAAGCTAAGAGAATTCAGCACCAAAAAACCAGCTCTACAACAAATGCTAAAGGAACTTCTCTAAGTGGGAAACACAAGAGAAGAAAAGGACCTACAAAAACAAACCCACAACAATTAAGAAAATGGTCATAGGAACATACATATCGATAATTACCTTAAACGTAAATGGATTAAATGCTCCAACTAAAAGACACAGGCTTGCTGAATGGATACAAAAACAAGACCCATCTATATGCTGTCTATAAGAGACCCACTTCAGACCTAGGGACACATACAGACTGAAAGTGAGGGGATGGAAAAAGATATTCCATGCAAATGGAAATCAAAAGAAAGCTGGAGTAGAAATATTCATATCAAATAAAATAGACTTTAAAATAAAGAATGTTACAAGACACAAGGAAGGACACTACATAATGCTCAAGGGATCAATCCAAGAAGAAGATATAACAATTATAAATATACATGCACCCAACATAGGAGCACCTCAATACATAAGGCAACTGCTAACAGCTATAAAAGAGGAAATCAACAGTAACACAATAATAGTGGGGGACTTTAACACCTCACTTACACCAATGGACAGATCATCCAAAATGAAAATAAATAAGGAAACAGAAGCTTTAAATGACACAATAGACCAGATAGATTTAATTGATATTTATAGGACATTCCATCCAAAAACAGCAGATTACACTTTCTTCTCAAGTGTGCACAGAACATACTCCAGGATAGATCATATCTTGGGTCACAAATCAAGCCTCAGTACATTTAAGAAAATTGAAATCATATCAAGCATCTTTTCTGACCACAATGCTATGAGATTAGAAAAGAATTACAGGGAAAAAAATGTAAAAAACACAAACACATGGAGGCTAAACAATATGTTACTAAATAATCAAGAGATCACTGAAGAGATCAAAGAGGAAATCAAAAAATACCTACAGACAAATGACAATGAAAACACGATGGTCCAAAACCTATGGGATGCAGCAAAAGCAGTTCAAAGATGGATGTTTATAGCTATACAAGCCTACCTCAAGAAACAAGAAAAATCTCAAATAAACAATCTAACCTTACACCTAAAGGAACTAGAGAAAGAACAAACAAAACCCAAAGTTAGCAAAAGGAAAGAAATCATAAAGATCAGAGCAGAAAGAAATGAAATAGAAACAAAGAAAACAATAGCAAAGATCAATAAAACTAAAAGCTGGTTCTTTGAGAAGATAAGCAAAATTGATAAGCCATTAGCCAGACTCATCAAGAAAAAGAGGGAGAGGACTCAAATCAATAAAATTAGAAATGAAAAAGGAGAAGTTACAACAGACACCGCAGAAATACAAAGCATCCTAAGAGACTACTGCAAGCAACTCTATGCCAATAAAATGGACAACCTGGAAGAAATGGACAAAATTTTAGAAAGGGATAACCTTCCAAGACTGAACCAGGAAGAAACAGAAAATATGAACAGACCAATCACAAGCAATTAAATTGAAACTGTGATTAAAAATCTTCCAACAAACAAAAGTCCAGGACCAGATGGCTTCACAGGTGAATTCTATCAAACATTTAGAGAAGAGCTAACACCCATCCTTCTCAAACTCTTCCAAAAAACTGCAGAGGAAGGAACACTCCCAAACTCATTCTATGAGGCCACCATCACTCTGATACCAAAACCAGACAAAGATACTACAAAAAAAGAAAATTACAGACCAATATCACTGATGAATATAGATGCAAAAATCCTCAACAAAATACTAGCAAACAGAATCCAACAACACATTAAAAGGATCATACACCATGACCAAGTGGGATTTATCCCAGGGATGCAAGGATTCTTCAATATATGCAAATCAATCAATGTGATACACCATATTAACAAACTGAAGAATAAAAGCATATGATCATCTCAATAGATGCAGAAAAAGCTTTTGACAAAATTCAACACCCATTTATGATAAAAACTCTCCAGAAAGTGGGCATAGAGGGAACCTACCTCAACATAATAAAGGCCATATACGCCAAACCCACAAGAAACATCATTCTCAATGGTGAAAAACTGAAAGCATTTCTTCTAAGATCAGCAACAAGACAAGGATGTCCACTCTCACCACTATTATTCAACATAGTTTTGGAAGTCCTAGCCATGGCAATCAGAGAAGAAAAAGAAATAAAAGGAACACAAATTGGAAAAGAAGAAGTAGAAGTGTCACTGTTTGCAGATGACATGATACTATACACAGAGAATCCTAAAGATGCCACCAGAAAACTACTAGAGCTAATCAAGGAATTTGGTAAAGTTTCAGGATACAAAATTAATGCACAGACATCTCCTGCATTCCTATACACTAATGATGAAAAATCTGGAAGAGAAATTAAGGAAACACTCCCATTTACCATTGCAAGAAAAAGAATAAAATACCTAGGAATAAACCTACCTAGGGAGACAAAAGACCTGTATGCAGAAAACTATAAGACTGATGAAAGAAATTAAAGATGATACCAACAGATGGACAGATATACCATGTTCTTGGATTGGAAGAATCAATATTGTGAAAATGACTATACTACCCAAAGCAAAGAATACTACAGATTCAATGCAATCCCTATCAAATTACCAATGGCATTTTTTATGGAACTAGAACAAAAAATCTTAAAATTTGTATGGAGACACAAAAAACCCCGAATAGCCAAAGCAGTCTTGAGGGAAAAAAACGGAGCTGGAGGAATCAGACTCCTTGACTTCAGAGTATACCATAAAGCTACAGTAATCACGACAATATGGTACTGGCACAAAAACAGAAACATAGATCAATGGAACAAGACAGAAAGCCCAGAGATAAACCCACACACCTATGGTCAACTAATCTATGACAAAGGAGGCAAGGATATACAATGGAGAAAAGACAGTCTCTTCAATAAGTGGTGCTGGGAAAACTGGACAGCTACATGTAAAAGAATGAAATTAGAACACTCCCTAACACCATATAGAAAAATAAACTCCAAATGGTTCGAGACCTAAATGTAAGACCAGACACTATAAAACTCTTAGAGGAAAACATAGGAAGAACACTCTTTGACATACATCACAGCAAGATCTTTTTTGATCCACCTCCTAGAGTAATGGAAATAAAAACTAAAATAAACAATTGGGACCTAATGAAATTTAAAAGCTTTTGCACAGCAAAGGAAACCATAAACAAGATGAAAAGGCAACCCTCAGAATGGGAGAAAATATTTGCAAATGAATCAATGGACAAAGGATTAATCTCCAAAATATATAAACAGGTCATGCAGGTCAATATTAAAAAAACAAACAACCCAATCCAAAAATGGGCAGAAGACCTAAATAGACATTTCTCCAAAGAAGACATACAGATGGCCAAAAAGCACATGAAAAGCTGCTCAACATCACTAATTATTAGAGAAATGCAAGTCAAAACTACAATGAGGCATCACCTCACACCAGTTAGAATGGGCATCATCAGAAAATCTACAAACAGCAAATGCTGGAGAGGGTGTGGAGAAAAGGGAACCCTCTTGTACTGTTGGTGGGAATGTAAATTGATACAGCCACTATGGAGAACAGTATGGAGGTTCCTTAAAAAACTAAAAATAGAATTACCATATGATCCAGCAATCCCACTACTGGGCATATATACCCAGAGAAGACCATAATTCAAAAAGACACATGCACCCCAATGTTCACTGCAGCACTATTTACAATAGACAGGTCATGGAAGCAACCTAAATGCTCATCGACAGACGAATGGATAAAGAAGATGTGGTACATATATACAATGGAATATTACTCAGACATAAAAAGGAACAAAATTGGGTCATTTGTAGAGACGTGGATGGACCTAGAGACTGTCATACAGAGTGAAGTAAGTCAGAAAGAGAAAAACAAATGTCGTATATTAATGCATATATGTGGAACCTAGAAAAATGGTACAGATGAACTGGTTTGCAAGGCAGAAATTGAGACACAGATGTAGAGAGCAAACGTATGGACACCAAGAGGGGAAAGCGGTGGGGGGTGGGGGTGGGGGTGTGATGAATTGGGAGATTGGGATTGACATGTATACACTGATGTGTATAAAACTGATGACTAATAAGTACCTGCTGTAAAAAAAATAAATTTAAATTAAAAAATTTTTTTGAAAATATATATTCTCAAAACATCTCCTGAGAATCTAGTTTTCTAATGCTTAGAAGATATTTCCCTTAATTGTTTAAAATAATTCCCCCTCCTACACAAACACATACACACACACACAAACTATTTGCAATTATCTTCTTTTTCTCTACCCAGTATTCAAAAGACTCTGTATTTCACATCTGGGAATGACTGCAATAAATAAAATAAACCAAGAAAAGAACTGATTCTATGGATTCTTAGGTAAATAAAGCATCTGAGATAGGCTCACAATCAGTAGCAATTTCAAGTAGGTCTTGTCCTATTCATGATGGATTGTCCCATTCATTAAATCTACCTGTAAGCTGACTACTTCTTGGCAACCATCTCTACAAGGAGTCAGGCTCAAAAAGGTCATTCTTTTGCGTCCTATGTTTGGCACGCACTGGCTGGAACAAAGCATTAAACCATGTTTAGTGACTTTCGGACTGATCTTGGAAAGGAAATAAATGTCACTCTAACAAGCATATTACATGAACAAAGCGTAGGTATGAAGACAAAGATTTTTTGTCTTATTTTTATTGGAAAAACGGGAAACAATCCATCCCGTTATTTTAGGCACCCAAGTTATTGGCATGCCCCAAAATTCCACAGTAAAAAATTTATTTGTTTCTTTGTTTTCCTAGTGGTACTAGAGATGGATATATATTCTTTTTAATCATTTCCTCCTTATTCTCTCTCTTTAAATAATATGTCCATACCCCAGTCTCATAAAGTCTGCTGTCATACCCCAAGATGACACTCTGGCCAGAGCTAATTGGAAGAAAACATCCAAGCTGAACCACTTACATCATCTCATTCTGATCATCATTTTGAAGTTAGAACTGGGAGACCCCAGTCAGTCTCTGTTGAATATTTTACTTGTGAGATAACCTAAAAGGGATGAGAATGGTTATTTTTCACCTTATGCTAATGAAGTACAAAAAGTCAGTCAACAGAAAAAGTGAGAGAATGAAGTGGGTGCAAGAGAATTGTAGAGACAGGAAACCCTGTAGGTGGGAGAGACAGAGAGAATGACTGCCTTGAATTTGGATCATTTTTCACATCCGATGCCAACCTCTCCTGAGGTCACACTGTACACCCTAACTTTGGGTTCTCTAAGACCACCCAAATGTTCCTTTGGGTTTAGCATATTTTTTAAAATTAATTTATCTATTTATTTGCTTGTGTCGGGTCTTAGTTGCGGCAGGAGTGCTCCTTAGTTGTGGCTTGCCGGCTTCTTAGTTGTGGCACGTGTGCTCCTTAGTTGCAGCAGGTGAGCTCCTTAGTTGAAGCTCATGAGCTCCTTAGTTGTAGCTCACCAGCTCCGTAGTTGTGGCATGCAAACTCTTACTTGCGGCATGCATGTGGGATCTAGTTCCCTGACCAGGGATCAAACCCGGGCCCCCTACATTGGGAGCACAGAGTCTTAACCACTGCACCACCAGGGAAGTCCCTGGTTTAGCATATTTTTAATAGGTTCTATGTTGTATAGTCAAATCGGCTTTGATTAAGACATTGATCTTTTAAGTACAGAGGTAAAAACAAGGTTCCAGGCATTGTCAGAAAGACTGATTTTGGTCTTGTCTTAAAATTAGTATCTAACAGTGCATATGTGGTTGTTCAAAAGAGCTGTATGATCTTAGGAAAGTCATGGCAACTCTGAATCTATGTTTCTTTACCTTTGAAATAAAGGTAGAAGGACTTCTACATTTGACAGTATGGCAGACTAGATACCCTGAACAAACTGTTTGAATAAGATAACATTTCAGATAAAATGTTTTAATTATTTTTTAAAGGCATCACTGAGAGAACAAAAAAGTATAAAGATGTCAAGCCTCAACAGTAACCAGGAGCTCTAGGAAATAAAAGAGAGCCAAGGCTGACTTTTGACCTGAAGATTTTTATTGAAGTTGTGAAACCTTGAGCTTCTACTTGGCACCAGCTCAGGAAATAGAGGATGTAACATAAAGCCCAGGGCTCCTCAAGGTGGGTTATTTGATAAGTGGTCCCTGCTGCACCCACCGTGTAAGGGTGAGTGAGACATAAACCCCACTGCACAGAATGGAGCAGAAAAGAAACTCATCTGTGCCAACTAAGCCCTCTTGGAAGGGAAAAAATATGTATTTACCCTAGTAATTCACAACCATAAGCCATTCCTAAACCACGTTTGCAATCTGAGTTCACTCTATCTCAGTGATCTGAAAAAAATCCTCAGGAGAAAATTTTAACTTATGGTGGTTCCAGATTGGTATCAGCTCCAGGGGACTGGCAGAGTAAATGCAAATCTTATTTTGAGGTATACTGATCATCAACTAACTAAACAGAGAATAATTCATACAGCAAATTAAATACAGTCCTACTTTCTAAATGCAAAGCTGATCATCTCACCCCAGTTCCTAAAAATGTCATTGCCTTTTAAAAGTCAAACTCTTCAAAAAGCTTTCTCCCAATCACACATAATGACCCATCCACAATGTGTTTTGTTCCTAGCCCCACATATCTGAGTAGTTTAGAGGCTTTCACCACACAAAAGAGCAAATTGCTATACAAGGAAGGAATTTCTACAACAGGCATCCAACAACAATTCACTGCAATGGAAACTAAGACTGCTACTTGACCATGCAGGGATCCTCATGCCACTGGGAAAATAGGCAAAAGCGGGTGTTACAGTGTTGACCAAGATCCTGAAGTGTCTACTACTATTAAATGCATTCAAGGATAACACCTGGAACCCAGGTAATTCCCTGGGACACGTTCTTTTATAACCATGGTTAGTGATAAAAACTAAGAACTTGATTTAATAAATGGGCAAAGGACTTGAATAGACATTTTTCCAAAGAAGACACTTAAATGGTCACTAAGTATAGAAAAGGTGCTCAACATCACTAATGATCAGGGAAATGCAAGTCAAAAATCACAATAAAACCTCATACCTGAAAAAAAACAAAAAACAAAAAACCTCATACCTGTTAGGATGGCAATTATCAAAAAAAAAAAAAAAAAGATAAATGTTACAGGGGATGTGGAGAAATTAGGACACCTGTACTCTGTTGTGGGGAAAGTAACATGGTGTAGCCACTATGGAAAACAATGTGGATGTTCCTGAAAAAATTAAAGATTGAACTACTATATGATCCAGCAATCCCACTTCTGGGTAAATTAAAATTAGTATTTTGAAGAGATATCTTCACCCCCATGTTCAATGCAGCATTATTCACAGTAACCAAAATATAGAAACAAACCAAATGTCCATAGACAAATGAATGGATAAAGAAAAGATAATATATACATACAGTGGAATATTATTCAACCTTTAAAAAGAAGGAAATCCTATCGTTTGCAATGGTATAGATGAACTTGGAGAACATTATGCTAAGTGAAATAAGCCAGTTTTAGAAGGACAAATACTGTATGATCCCACTTATAAGAGGTATTTAAAGTAGTCAAACTTGTGGCAGCAGAGAACAGAATGGTGGTTGCCAGGGGATGAGGTGAAGAAGAAATGGGAAGTTGTTCAACGGGCATAAAGTTTCAGTTATGCGAGATGAATACGTTTCTAGAGATCTACTGTACAACCTAATACCTATGGTTAACAACAGGGTATTGTGCACTTAAAAATTTATTCAGAGAGTAGATCTCACGTTACGCTCTCTTACCACATAAAATAGAGACAGAAGGAACCTTTTGGAGTCATGCTGGATATGTTTATTACCTTGATTGTGGTGATAGTTTCAAGGGTGTGTGCATATGTCCAAGCTCATATGCATTAAACATGTGTATTTATTTTTTATATTTCAATTATACCTTGATAAAGCTGTTTTAAAAAATTAATGAAGGATCACCAGGGTTTCAGATATTTAAAGAATGAATGTTTGGAGCATATCACTGGGCAAACAACCCATGGCAAAAGGAACTAGAATGGGTAGTACAGAAGAAATAATAAATGTAAGAAATAAAAATTTTTACCCTCACTCATATCCCTTTCATTGCTAAGTCATTTTTCTTTTAATCATTTCCTTTCGCTTTCCTAGTGGCTTCCTACATTTACAATATTGTAAATGGAGTTTAGTGATGATGATTAGCCATGCCATTTTGTCCACAGTGTGTAATATCAGCATGGATTGATCATAGGAAAACCACAAGTAATAAAACATCATCCAGAGGTCTCATACATGGAGTGAGACACAGGAGCTGACCACAACTATAGGCTATGTTCCTTTGGGAAAGGAATGAATATAGTTTAGGCTGCAAATAATGTAAAGGTAGGAGGATTCTTGAAACTCTATTATCAGAGTTTCTCAACCTTTTATTATTACCTCTCCCAAAGAGAAAAATTAAATTTAAATTCTCCTTAATGAGAAAAATTAAATAGTAAGGAATAAGACTTTGTTACGTGGGGTTGAGCTATGGAGAACCACAAACTATTGAAGTATTGTATTTGTTTCCTATTCATGCATAAACTACCACAACTTAACAGCTTATAGTACAACCTTTTTCTCTTACAGTTCTGGAAGTCAACTGAAATCAGTTTCACTGGACTAAAGTCAAGATGTTAGCAGGCCTGCATTTGTTCTGAAGACTCTAGGGGAGAAGCCATTTCCTTGTCTTTTCCAGATTCTAAAGGCTGCCTGCATTCCTTGGCTCATGGCCTCCTACCTCCATCTTCAAAACCAGCAGCATCATATCTTCAAATCTCTTGCTTCTGTCATCACATCTCCTACTGCTGACTCTGATCCTCTTGCTTCCCTCTTATAAGGACTCTGTGATTACACCGGGCCCACTCAGATAACGCAAGATAATCTCCCCACCTCAAAATCCTTAACTTAGTCATATCCGCAAAGTCTCTTTTACCATGTAAGGTAACAGTCACGTGTTCTGGGGACCAGGATGTGCACATCTTTGGGGAACTGTTATTCAGCCTACCATAAATATCTAACATTTCTTCCACCAAAAAACAAATTTTACCCCCTTGGGAGGAATATCATCCCTGTTGAGAATGTTTGCATTATATATAGGAAAGACATATGTGGATATTAAGTAGCCAAAGGTTGGACTGTTTGAACAACTTTGGGGGTTGAGAGTATTTCCATCCATGCCACCTTTTCTTGGTACTAGAAAACCAGATTTCCTTTGGAGAATGACACTTTTCACTGTGTGTAGCCTTAATGGACCCATATATCAAGGTACCATATTTTCCCCTAGTCAAGGTACAGGCATCTGGTAATACATTGGACCCTCTCTGTGAGCAACAAGAAAAGAAGAGGCTCAGCTTCCATTCAGCATCTAATGAGAGTCTAGAAGTTCATGTTTCCTTAACTCCTGGATTTTCTGCTTTCTTGGTTCTTCAGTCTCCCTTCACCTTCTATTCCCCTTCTGGAACTCCACTAGATCTTTTCAATATATTCTTTTTTCCCTTGAGCTGGCCAGAGCTGAATTTTTTTTTTTTTTTTTTTTTTTTTTTGCACCCAAATAACTCTAACTCACTCAGAGTAAGACATTTTATTATCTGACAGTAATACTACTATAGGGGTCTAGGAGTTTAGGAAAAATGAATAATTCCAAAAGTCATTTCACTTTCATTTTTAGTTGGAACAAAGGAAAGAAACTGGGCAATGAGGAATGAATTAACTAGAGCAGTGCTATCCAACCAAACTTTCAGCAGTAGTGGAAATGCCCTCTGTCTGTACTGTCCAGTACAGTAGCCGCCAGCCACATGAAATGAAGCTAGTGTAACTGAGGAACCGAAATTATAACTTTATTTAATTTCAACTAAACTTAATTTAAATAGCCACATGGGGCTGCTTGCTATCATATTGGACAGAGAACCAGAGTCTTTATATTTTTATAGTCTTTATATTTTTATTTTTTATAAGAATACTCTTATATAAGATAGATCACCCTAAATAAATGATTAGTTCTTTAACCATGAGCACTAATTACTCTAATATTTACAAATACTCTTGAATTTCACAACAAAGACTCATGGTCAGTGGGCTGGATATTGTATTTACCCTTCCAAATCAAGTCTCTACCTTTCTCCTCACTATTCTAGACCCCATAGCCTGACAGGCATGGATTATGTAAATAGACTCCTTTGCCCTCTGGCTTCCATTTGAGGTTGGTTACTCAGAATTCCCTGCAGATGGAAGAGAAGGAGCAGAGAGAAATTGGGTTACTTCTCTCCCTATTCCCTTCCTGCTGGGTAGCTGTGGGTTAGCAATATCCCTCAATCACAGGTCACAGCTCCTTTCAGGCAGCCTTCTCCAGATGCCTTTCTATCTCTAGGTTCTGGTAACTACTTCCTCCTTTTGGTTCCTCAGGCCTACAGAGAGTGATGACACCCCACTGTTACTGGCTCTCAGGTAGTTATTGGGCCATGTCTTGCTCCACATACCTGCCTTTATTTATTACTCCCTTTAAATAACCCATCTGTTTCCTGCTGGGATGCTCACTGATAAAAACCAGTCAACATTTTTGTTTAATAATACTTTAAGATAGGCTTAAAACAATAAGCTAACAAATAAATAGATTTCATCATAGAGCTGAAAGAAGACCCTCATTAAATGTGTTATTGACCATTTCTTTAGACATTAGTCATTTTACACACACACATACACATGTACTTACAGAGCACAAATGCACACACGCAGAGTTAAGAATAAAATTCAACTCAAACCTCTAAGGGACAGTAACAGTAGTTCTATCATTCAAAGCAGATATCAAAGATTCTTCCACAAAAGTAATTACAAGTGTGCTTGACACAGATCCTAGACTGCAATTTGGTCAGACTCCTGGGAACTTGATGTTTTCAAATGCAGATCTCTTGGAAAAGAAGATAAAATATCATTGGATTCCCATCGGTTAAGTCTAGTTAGGTTACTATTAATCAAAACAGAAAGTGGAAGCAGAATTTAGTGTTATTTGTCAACTAAACACAGGAACAAAAAATGGAAAAACTTGTGTTTTCCCAAGAGGATGTTATATCCAAAAGAAACTTTAAAAGTTCATCTAATTGAAGATGTTCCAGATTCTGCTCTGAGTGGTCCCAGGGCCTCTAGGAAGCTTCTGCAGAGAATTCCTTAATCTGATGGGATTCAGACCTTCACCCACCACCCTCATTACAAAAAAAGCAATTCTGAAGTTAATTTCTGCCAAATTATAATTTGGGCACAAGTCACTGCTAAAAAAAGAAAAGAAAAATATGAAAGTCACTTCTGATTCAAAGCCATCCCTTTACTTTCCATTAATTAATGGAGTCCTATCCAAGTTAAGTAAGGGCTCGCCCCAGTGTCAAATATCTTGCACCTCAAATCAGATCCCCAGAGTATGTATCCATTGTTCTTAGCATTATATTCATCATTCCAATTAAAACATCATCAGTAATTTCCTTTTACATATAGATGTGTATGTGTGTGTATGTAAAGATCTTATGTGTATAATATATACTGCAAATATATATACATAAATATTTATGTTTATTTATTTATAAACTTTGTAAGGATGTTTAGTTTAGGAGGAGCGTATGGTCCAAAGTTTAGTTAATAGCTATATTGGTTAGAGTAATACTAGTTGCCAAAACGTATTTTGCTTCAAACTCAATAGGACTTTATTTCTTGCTGGGCAGCTGATCAGATCAATGGGGTTGCCCTCACAGTCATTTAGGGCAACAAAGTGAAAGAAGCTTTGCCATCTTCAGTTGTAGCTTCCAAGGCCATCATGGTCATCTCCCTCCCAGCCAGCCAAAAAGGGAAAATAGGAAGGAAGATCACACTTGGATGATTTTTCAAAGCCAGAAAAATGTGGCATATATCACTTTGAGCTAGAACTCAGTCACATAGCTACACTGAATGCGAGAGAGGCTAGGAATTGAGTCCAGCTGTTTGTTCATAAAGAAAAGGAGAAGAGGGACTTGGGGGAACATCTCGCAGTCTCTGCTACAGTGGCATTGAACCTTTCTTTCAACCCTCAAAACATATACCTAGGAAATAGGAAGAAAGAGGATCGTCATTTTCTAAATGGGAAAGCTAAAGTGCAGAGAGTATGCTGCCCTCCCCCCCCACACACACACACATTAGGCCTGAGGTTGGTATTAATCATCCTGCCAGGATGAAACACTGAGCTGAAAACATGGCTTGTACTAGAGGAGAGAGGGGTCAGGGAAAAAAGTAACTGATCAGTTCTACCACTGCCTTCGAGAGCAAAATCAGCTTCATTCATTGCTTTGCTTCCTAGTACATCATCTATGAAATTCACTGCCCACAACAGAGGAAATCGAACCTCTTGACCTGTGCCAGAAGACTATACACTTGCTGCTTATTTCCCAAGTAGTGCTCTGGGGCTCAACCCTATACATAGTTCCAAAAACTGACAGTGGTTAGTTAAAATAACACTAGCACCTCTAAAAACAAGAAAGCCTGAAATCTCAGTGGCTGAACACATAAATTTATCTCTCCTTGCATGTAGGGAAAAAAATGGATGTTCCTAATCAGCTGCCAGCACTCCTCTGAGCGGTGTTTCAAGACCCAGCCTCCATCCAATTTACTGCTCTTCTATTGTCAACATGTGGTATCCAAGGTCACCCCAGGGGTGTTCATCCAGCCAGCAGGTGAGAAAAAGAAGAGATGAAAAGGGTGTGCCTCATTCTTGACCCTCTTTTCCTGCAAGTGACACATGTCACCTCTGCTCATATTTCATTGGCAAGGCCATTGGCATGGCCACACCTAGATGTGAGGAAGGCTGGGAGAGATGTAGTCGTTTCCCAGCAACAGTTTTACACTATAATAGGAAGGACACAAGTTTTTGATGAAAAGCCAGCTCTCTCTATCACAGCCCACTAGGAACCAGTGGAAGGAATTCTTTTATTTGACTAGTTGTTATCTGTGCCACAGAGTTCTGTTTCTATAACTAATTACTTACAGTGGGTTTTCTTTAGCCTGGTGTGGCTGAGCTTCAGAGGTAAGTGAACACTTTGAAATGTATCCAAAATTTTATGAGTTGGTATGGGCTGCATTTTTAAAGCATCTTTATGTCAGATTTTCAGAGGGCTTCAAAGCCCCCCAAATATTTTTAAAAATCATTGCCATATAGAGATTTTCTAAACTATCTTATCCTTCTAAGCCTCATTTCCTAACCCAGTGGTTCCTGGACTAAGTAATCAGACCCACTGAGGATCACTTTGAATGTACAGATTTCAGGATCCTACCCCAGCCCTATTCAATTACATTTAAGTTGGGGAGGGAGAAGGATGTTGGGCACCTAGAAGTATGTATATTTTTTAATTTTCCATGTAGCCACTGTCCTTAGTCCTTGAACTAAACTAAACAGGTTAAAGAGAAGTGAGAACGCTCGCTCCTCACTAACGTTGCCAGTGATTAGCTTCCCCCACTCAGAGCGCACCTGCGGTCCCTTCAGTCTAGCCACAGTTCTCCACCTGTTTCTAACAAACCACTCTGGGTATATTCATCAGACCCATTTTCCATTTCATACATCCCTTAGGTATCCCTTTTTAATTACGATGACTGACATTTATTAAGCATCTCCCATGTGCCAGGCATCATGCTTATCACTTCACCTTTCATTTAAAACTCACAGCAATCCATTTACAGTTGAGTAAACTGGGGCTTATAGACCCGTATAATTCGTCCAGCATCACAGGGCTAGTAAGTGCCCAAACCGAGACTCAAACCTCACTGCCTGATTCCAATCTGTTTGTTTGATTCAAGAATCTATTTTTAATCCCTCTTCCTCTTCAGAACATTGCAGAATAATTTCATGGCTTTATTATTTGCCTCTCCTACTCTCAGCAGTTTTTGCTCCCTCTCAAATATTACTTTAGGTTTTTATCTTTCCCCAGTTTAAAATTTTAATTTTCAGTAGTCCATGTATTAAAAAAGAGGAACTCTATAAAGTTTCCCGGTGGTAGCAATGCATATGTTATTTGTCATCAATTTTTCAAGTCAGAGGCACCAAATTAAGTAGATGAGAAACATTCCGGGTCTTACCAGGGTGTCAGGTTGAGCTACAGAGTTCTTTTTCTCTGCTTGAACAGAAAGGGATGTTGGCTGCTACAAGCCTACAGAAATCCTTAGAGCTTTGATCACAACATGAATAGCTGAGTGGGGCTGTTAATGACAAACACTTCAAAAAATAATTAACTGTTATATCTGACTTCACATATCAAGGAATTCAAGGTGCAATATCAGGAATTTGTGTTGCGACTGTAAATTATTTTGTGGCAGATGGCACATAGTTACACTTCCTTAATTCATTCTGTATAAATGTCCCATGCTATGTCTGTCTGAGTCCCTGTCTCTGTTTTCTTTCCCTGCTGACATTAGTGACTGAGCTCCATTGGCAGCAGAAAGGCAAGTCTGGAATCACCAATACCATGAGGAAATGGTTACAATTCTTTAAATGGCAGAAAGCTCCTGATCACAAAAACTTTTTCTTGAATTTTCCAGTTGCATAGGCCACTTCAATCACCTGGTTGGAGTTGGGAAGAGTTGGACAGTATTTTATTAAACGTTTTTGCTGAGGGAAATGTTAGAATTTTTTTTTATTAATATTTTTTCCTGGGAGTAAGTTGGAAAGGAAATGGAGAAAAAACATGTCAGTCAATGACACTATATTTTGAATTTCACTAAAATATTAGGCAGAGCCAAATGGTTAAAAGTAGCTTTAAAATAGTTCATAATGAATTATTGGGAGATTTTAACTGTTCCTGCCATCACTGGACTAAGAGCAAAGATGTTGTTCAAACTCCATTATAAACAAGAAAAAAGCAAAGAAAAAGAAATGATCTCTCACCTATAATGAGAGATCTGAGACAGAAAGTCTTGGCACAGATATCAGAGGTTTAATAAACCAACTTAAGAGTTAATTGGACACTATACCTTATATACAAATATTTTCATAGTTACTTACTGGTATCCAACTCACAGAATTGCCAGTCTATTACTGGCAACTACCTATCATGGTGAAATCTTCTTCCATATTATTTTCCCCTAGCTTCATTAGCACCATAATTTTTTCAACCTTTTACTCCTATTGCAACCTCCAGTCTCTTACCCCTAGCTAATAAACATGTTCAAATTTCTTCTATATTGAAAAAGTATGTCTTCTTGGCCCAGGCCTTACCTCTAACTATGTGCTCGCTTTATTTTTCCCTGTTCGGCTGCTTCTGAAGAATACTCTATTCCAACGACCTCTACATCCTCGCTTCCCATTCCTGTTTTCTCTCAACCACGAAAAGCTGATTTTCACCTCCTATGCACCACACACTTGCCTCAACTCTGCAAAAACTGCTCTGGAAATGGCAACCAATAATCTCCATCATGTCAAATCTGTCAATTTTCTATTCTTATTTTTTGGTACTTTCTGTCCTATTTGAGAATAGTAGAGACTCAGTCTTTTCTAAAATTGTATATCTTTGGTTTCCATATTATTCTCTCCTAGGTTTAACCTTATTCTGTTACTATCTCCCATATGAGTATATTTGCTTCTCCTCTGCTTGTTCCTTAAATGTCAGTGTTCCACAGGGTTTTTTCCTCTCCTCATTTTTTCTGCATACTGCCTTTCTCTCCATATGCTCTTTTCAGGTAACCTCATTTGAGCTAATGATTTGAACTCTCACCTATGTGCTAATGACAACCAAGGCTAGTTCTAGAGCTCTGCCCTCTGCCCTGAGCTTCAGATTCAACCAACCAAATCACTTTTATGTATATGCACTTGGGTATCTACAGTCACCTCTTGTTCAATACAGGCAAACCTGAATTTGACATCTTCTCCCGACAACACTTCTTCTCTGGATTCATTCCTCCTTTGCTCCCAATAACATTTTTGGCAACAATGTATTTTGGGATAATATCTCATCCGTATTATCAAGGAACCATTTCTTACCCGTTGACCCTGCTGAGTGGACAGTAGGCCATTGATTCCCCCTGCTCCACAGCTGACTGGACAAGGGGACAGAAAGATGCAGTCATTCAGAGTGCAGCTGAGTCCCAGAAATGGTTGAGCACAAAGGCAAAATGCATGTGCTCCTGCCACTAAGGTTCATGGGCAGCCTTGAATCCAGAACAACCACACCAGTGAAACTCAGACCACTTGTGACTCCTCTTCTTAGAGGAGGGTCTCCTTTCTTCAGCACAATTGAGAAGGGTCTTTCTTTACTGCAACCAGAATAATCCAGACAAATAACAACAACAACAACAAAAACAAAAATAAACAAAAAAACCCCACTTATATCTTTAAATTAAACTGACCTCAACACATGAAAAGGATGACGATGCAATCACTATTAGCATACAGTGTCTCTACTGCTCAGAGTTCCTCATTGCCATGAAACCCCTAGAATTGACTCTAATGGGGCTATCTAGATGCATCTAGCTAAGCGAAACCTTAGGCAACATACTATCTCTATTCCAATTCTCTTCTCACTCAGGAGCTGCTCAGAATCTAAAATATCAAATATAAATTACTAAATAATGCATTTAAGAAGTCATTTCTGTAGGTTTCCAGAACTTCTGGTGCTGCATTTTTGCTAGCTGTTTTAATAATCCTCTTTTAAACTCCATTTGTCAAATTACCTCTGATCAACAAGAGTGCTGTTGCATGAGGTATACAAATGGGAAAGAACACAATGTTCCTCAAGGTGCCTCCTCTTGGAATGAGCCAGGGAAGTGCCTCCTGAGAAGACTTGATTTTAAGAAAAGGTATATACTCAGTTCTAGCATGAAATGTCAAACTTTATCATAAAGGGAATCCAGATGCAGTAGGTACTGCCTGACATCAGATGATAATATTCATAATTGTTAAGTTTAAAAGCATTTCACACATAATCACTTCTTTCAGGAATAAAATGGAGTCCTTTCTGAAAGTAACCTGGGTTTGGCTATTCTTTAGTGAGTCAGAAGTAACACAGAGCAGCTAAAGGTTAAAGCGATTTGTCACAGTCACATGTGAGCAATTCAAAGTTTTTTAACCCCTTCATTCTGAAAGGATGTTTTCCTTAAAAGCAGGCTCTGACATTATTTTACAGCTACTAAGTAGCTCACAGTAGATAGAAGAATGAGAATCAGTGCCAGCTTCCCAGACAAAAGTTTACAAGGAAAAAAAAAAGTAGAATCTTCCAGTTAATTAATTTTGAAAAGTCTTAATTGGATATTTTGTTAGGGTTCCCATCTCAGAAAAATGATTAATATCTCCAGCTTATATAATACAAATCATAAATAGTTAATCCTGTAGTTTTTTAAACAACTATGATTCACCATGAATCATGGTAAAGAAGAAAAAAAAAGAAAAGAAAAGAAAAGAAAACAAAGGGGAAGGGCTTCCCTGGTGGCTCAGTGGTTAAGAATCTGCCTGCCAATGCAAGGGACACGGGTTCGAGCCCTGGTCCGGGAAGATCCCACACACCACAGAGCAACTAAGCCTGTGTGCCACAACTACTGAGCCCGTGAGCCACAACTACTGAAGCCCGTGCGCCTAGAGCCCGTGCTCCTCAACAAGAGAAGCCACCGCAACGAAGAGTAGCCCCTGCTCTCTGCAACTAGAGAAAACCCGCGTGCAGCAATGAAGACCCAACGCAGACAAAAATAAATTTATTTTAAAAAAAAGAAAACAAAAGGGGAAAAAAAACCCACTAGGTTGAGCTGCATTTACTCACTCAATGCCCTGGTTAATTGTTAAGATTTTTAAATGTCCTTGTAGTCATACGCTTAAAAGCTTGATTTTGTATTCAGAGCAAAACGTGAAAGTGGGAAATTCTTCCAAAAAGGTTTGTCAAACTTTTCCTTTTACACTAATCAAGACACAGGTAGGTCACATCACCATTTAAACTCATTTTAGCTCAGCTGAAATCTAGAGACAGATATTTTCATTAAAAGTCTACAGTTTTATTTGGTCCACATATGAACTATGAATGTCATAATCTTCATTTTCAAATGTGGGATATAATAGCATATTATCATATAGTTAAATCACCAGCCTAGCTCGTCTAAGATTATCCTAGGAATTAAATGATATACTGATGATGCATATTAATAAATTTTAATAAAAACATAAGCCTCTGATTGTACTGAGCGGGAAAAAAATAAGATCGTGAAAAGTGGCTGTCAGTAATACAAGATAATTAAACCAATTTTCTCTCTACTATTTAATATGCTGCTTTGGAATTTCAGCAGAATTCTATTTATATGTATATTTGTTTACACACACACACACACACAGATTCACATTCTCCCATATACTCTGTGCCAAAGATGACAGGTTAGGGTTACCAAATTATAAGGAATGTGGATTGTATCCTAACAACTTTGAAGTATGTTTAAGCAATCTAGAAGGAGAAGAGTGGTTCATTATTAAGTATGATAGACTACAAGCCCAGTAATTATCCAAAGTATTTATGTATATCAGAGGTGGTTTAACTAATTATACATAAAATTCATTTAAGACACACCTCATGACTACAGGCAGTATATTTTTCAAATTAGAAAAACAAAAAATACAAAGGCATGTGAAAATAGGTTAAATGCAGAAGGAATTCAAGGAAGGGAGAATTCCAGTGGGCTGTTTAACAGAGTCTCTCTAAGCAGTGGTTCTCAACTTTGGCTGCACATTGGAATGACCTTGGTTTCCATCAATTTAGGTTCTGATTTAACTGGTCTGAGGTGTGGGCTTGACATGGAGATTTTTTAACTTCCCAGGTAATTCTAATGGGCAGCAGATAAAAAATAAGTAATCTTAAAACTACCCGCTCTTTTTCCAACACCTGCTATTTCTATCTCCTCAGATTATATGGATTCCCCAAGGAAGAGATCAATTTTTTCTCTAAATTTTTAACGACATATCAGTATAATAAACACTAGTGGTTCCAGAAGGTTTCCAGAATTCGTCAACATTTTTTAAAGAATTGTGTAAGATAAAATTAGATGTATCTATTGAAACACTTTCTCAAGCTATTACTTCAGGGAAAGTAGATGGTTAAATTTCTATCAATTATTTAGGAAGTTTGGGAGGTTTAAGTGGATATTTCCTTCATTATAAAGCAATCTTTCTCATCCATAGTCATCTTCAAATCCTATATGAATTTTCATCTGAATGGATATAAGTAACTATTAGAATATTGACAATAACTAATGATATTCTATTTTAGTCTTTTTTCTTCGTGGGTTGGTTTTTTCTTTTTTTTCCTACTAATCTAATTCTAATATAGTCATGCCTGGAGAATTCCAGCCATGCTATAATCAAGAAAACAAAGTCATTATAAAATAGGAGAGACAGAGAGAGATGTTAAAATGAAGTACAACATGTTTCTGAGGCCAGAACAGCAGAGCAAATTTACACTTCTTAGTCAACTTCTTTCACAACCAAAATTGTCTATAGACTTTCCCAAAATGTCAAAAACAAAACAACAAAAAAATCAGTGTTCTTGCATCTTTCCACTTCTACACAACTCTAGGGTAACATTTCTTGCTCATACTTTTACAGACAAATTATTGTTCAGCTTCCTTCTCACCTAGAAAGTTGGTGAAGTTAAAAACCTGCTGGGCTGTTGATTTGAAATAAGAGGTATGACCATTATTCAAAAAGCAAGACTTGATTTATGAAGCTTCAGCCACATTTGTAAGAAGTCAGCTGTTCTGTCCATTTCCCCATCAGTAAAACACAGGAAAAAATAGCACCTACCGTGGTTATTGCAAGCACAAATGATAATGCCTGGTACACAGGAGGTAGTTTTTGAGAGTTGTGACTTCTGGGTGATACTTTTCTATGTGAGAATTGAGGGAAACTTATGTCTCTACGGCTGCCTTGAGCAAACAACGGCTTTGCCAAACAATGACTCCAACCAAAATTTACACTCTCTATATATGGCGAGGTTGAAAAAAGCCTATGAATACTCTACTTCAGGAGGGGTGATGGCTTTTTGGATACATGCTCTTTATTTTATGTCATAAATTTGTATGATGATCTATTGCTTTAAGTTAAATATTATTTTGAATCATTAATGGCATCCACTATTTATTGTTCTGTAACATAATCACCTCTAGTGTATATATTAGAGTTCAGCAAGCTCAGCTTTATATGTACTGGATTTCCTTAAGGGACATCTCTGTGTATTGCCACAAACAATTATGTCCTATAGATGGCAGTCAAAGATATCTCACAAGCAAGCAATGTTTAGTCCAAAAGACTGTGTGCCTGAAAACTGAGTCCAAGGCTTACTCTTGAATATCTGATTATAAAATGTCACATTTCTCCATTGTTCCAGGGACAGAAAATTTGGAGAATACTTTAGAGAAATGTAGGGACAGAAAATTGGGAGAATACTTTAGAGAAATGTAAAGGTATAACTGTGGAAAGGAGTATAGCAGTCTTCCTCAGAGAGGAAGATGCAGAAGGAGCATGAAAAACATGGCTGAGGCAGGTCCCAAGGGAGTCTTGAACTCCATAAACAGCATTACAATTCCTTAAACAAACCTAGATCAGCCACATTAAATACAGGCTCTGCCTCCATAAGAAATGGCCTCAGGAACCCATACTCCAAATCTAGAATTCATCTAGACCACTCTCCCTGGGCCACTCCACACTACTGGTTTCTTGAGCATTGCTTCCCACCAGCCAAAATCCCAATGCCTAGTTTTGTTCCATGTTTTAGCTATGTGTTCTTGACTAACCCAACTGATTTCCACAGCTCTTCAAACCTGTCTTTGACACCAACACTCTTCAAACACCAGACTGTCACCATTTGCAAGAACTCAGACTATGGACAGGAGGCACCCAGGCTCGAATCCTACCTCAAATCCTGAAAGAACAAGAGGCCAGACACCTTGCCACCAGGAACTCCTCTCCAGGGGATGGTGATGGGATGTTCCTCAGAGGCAGGTGTGAGAAATTATGGAGCAAAACATCTCAGCAGTTGGAAGTGGTCAGAAGTGCTTTCTGAAGGGGAGAAGTAGTTTCTGGATGGATATCTGTTTATTTGGCTTAACAAACAGATATTTATTGAGTCTTTTCTGTGCTAGGCAGTGCTCTATATACTAAGGATAAAGGGGTGAACAAGACAGGGAATGTCTCTTTCTCTTGGAACTAGCATACTAGTTGGGGGAGACAGACACCAAACAAATAAAAAATAAATACACACATAAATGCATAACTAAAACACTGATAGTGCAATAGCAAAACACTAGGGGAGTGGAGACACCACTTTAGAACAGGTATTCAGGAAAGGCCTCCCTGTAGACATGGCATTTGAGCTTAATCTAAATGAAGGAAGAAAAGATAGTCATGAGAGTATATGGGGTAAGAGGATTCTAGGCAAAGGAAATGGCACGTGTAAAGATCCTGAGGAATGTATTAACTTGGTTAGGTTAAAGAACAAAAAGACATTCAGTGTGGCTAGAGCACAGCAAATGTAAGTAGTGGATGATGGCAGAAACATTAGTGGAGCCCATATATATAGGACTTTGAAAAAGCATGATGCAGTATTTGGATTTTATGCTAAGAGAAATGGGAAGCAATTAGAGGGTTTTGTGTAGGATAATGCATGGAGTGATTTATGTTTTAAGATCTCTCTGGCTGGGCTTCCCTGGTGGCGCAGTGGGAATTCGCCTGCCAACGCAGGGGACACAGGTTCGAGTCCTGGCCCGGGAGGATCCCACATGCCGCAGAGCAACTAAGCCTATGCACCACAACTACTGAGCCTGCTCTCTAGAGCCCGCGAGCCACAACTACTGAGCCCACATGCCACAACTACTGAAGCCTGCATGCCTAGAGCCTGTGTTCCGCAACAAGACAAGCCACCGCAATAAGACCACGCACCACAACGAAGAGTAGCCCCCGTTTGCCACAACTAGAGAAATCCCATGTGCAGCAATGAAGACCCAATGCAGCCAAAAATAAAAACTAAAATAAATTTTAAAAAAAGATCTCTCTGGCTGCAAAATGTAGTATACATTATAGAGTTCAAAAGCGGTAGCAGAAACAGCAGTAAGAAGACTCCTGTCCAGGAGAGACATGATGTTGGCTTGAATTGGGGTTTGCAGCAGTAGCAAAGAGGCTATGTTAAGGGAGTCAGAGTATATTTTGAATGAGGCGCTGAGAGGCTGATGCATCGGATGCTCCCAAACTGTGCTCTGAAAGGCTTATCCCTTACAACGCTAGCAACATTTCAGCCCATGCTACCCTGAAATGAAAGGCATTGCTAGTTCCAATGGGTAAAGCCCCTGTCTAGGGTCACAGGGAGATGGTAGAAATGGTGACAGTAATGACTAGCCAGCAAGGAGAGGTTTTTTGTGACAATGACTGTGGCTCTGGCTCAGGCTCAGAGCACATAGGTGCTCATCAAAACGTCTGCAACATTGATCTCATCTGTCACAGGTAAGGGGGAGGGGGAGGAAGAAAGAAGAGGAGGAGAGGGAAAAGGGGAAGAAAGAGAAAACCTACTTGTACTACTGCCACTAGTCTTTTTGTTTTGTTTTGGATTTTTGGGGGTTACCATTTATGGTATATACTCAATAAGATGAGTGATGCTGAGAAGTGTTATACCAAGCTAGGCACCGTGCTAGGTGCTTCCTATTGTCTCTAATCCACATAGAAATCCTGAAAGTTGGGTGTTACTGTCTCATATTTACAGAAGAGGAAACTGAAACTCAACGAGGGCAAATGATTTGTCCATGGTCATGGAGCCATTAGCAAAGCCAGGATTCAAACCAAGTCTGTTTGACTCCAAGGCCTGTGGGTATATGGTGATTGGGAGAGAGGCCTGTGGAGAGAGGGTGTAAGAGCCTGCAAGACAGTGCTTGACCATGAAATCCACCAGCCCTGGCTAGCAGAGGAACATCGAACACAGTCAAGAGCCATAACACAGAGGATGGGGCCAGCACACGGGACTCTGCCCAAAAAGGAAGCAACATGGGGGGAGTGGGAGATAGAGCATTTTCCTGGTGGGTGGAGATTAGGAGGATCTTATTTGATGTTGCTACTGTTACTGTTACTCTGATGCCTGCCCCTTTAGGTTGGGGGACCTCGGGGGAAATAATGATTCATAGCTGCATAATTCTGCAGCTAAGTAAGCGCAGTGTAACTTCCCAATTTGCTCCCAAGTTGCAGCAGCTAGAAAGAAAAATAAGCTTATCTCCCTCCACGTGTACAACTAAATCTCTACAGAGAGCCGTGTTGGTCCTACTCAAAGACGTCCGTGTTCCCCTCATTTTATGAAAGAATTATGAAAGTGTTCCTTGCTGAGTTCAGTTATGTCCTGAAATCTTTGAAGAAAACTTAAGTCTCTCTGGATTTGCCCAACTCTCTTGAAGTCTGTAAAACCAGAAGGAAAGATAAAGATAAGGTTGCATAAGCTTCAATTAGTTTCTTTTCAAACATCCACAACTTTATGCACATAAGAGGAGTAAGCTCTCATTACTTGCTTGCAATATAAACATTGATAACGTTTTCAAATGTATTTTTCACAGAAGGAACATATTTTTATACTTTAAAAGTTTCATATTCTCATATTTGGAAAGTTGGAAAATAGGTTCTCTGGCTTCTGACTGTGCCTTTTTTTTTTTTTTTTTTAACCAAACTCCAAGGCACCAGTTTTTCAGCCCTGATACTCCCTTCCCCTCCACCAGTCACCCCAAAAGGTATGAAGTAAGAGCCACTAGGGTTACCATACACAAAAATCAACTCAAAATGGATCATAGATCTAAATGGAAAAGCTAAAACTTTACAATTTCTAAAAGAAAACATAGACGATATTTGTCATGACCTTCAGTTGACCAAGAGTTCTTAGAAGCAACACCAAAAACATAATCTATAAAAGAGAAAAATGATAAACTGGACTTAATCAAAATTAAAGTCTTTTGCATTTCAAAAGACATTGTTAAGAAAATGAAGAGACATACCACAGACTAGGAGAAATTATTTGAAATCATATATCTAACAAATGACTTGTATCCAGAATATATATAAAGAACTCTTTCAATTAAATAAGAAGAAGAAAACACAACCCAATTTTTAAATAGGCAAAATATTTGAATAATTTCATAAACAAGATATGTGAATGTTTAATAATCACATGAAAAATTGCTCAACATCATTAGTATCTAGTGAAATGAAAATTAAAACCACAATGTGCACCCGCGAGATGGCAATAATCAAAAAGACAGACAACATCAAATGTTGGTGAGGGTGTGGAAAAACTGGAACTCTCTTACATTGCTGGTGGAAAGGTAAAATGGTACAGTTACTTTGGAAAACAGTTTGGCAGTTTCTTTTAAGAGTGAAACATAAACCTAACCATCTTATGCAGCAGTTCCACTCCCAGAAATTTACCCATTTAAAACATATGTCTATATAAAGACTTGTATGCAAGTGTTTATAGCAGCATTGATAATAGCCAAAGTAGAAACAAAACAAATTTCCATCAGCCTGTGGATGGATAAATAAAATGTGGGATTTCCATGTACTATGGAATGCTATTCAGTAATAAAGAGGAACAAACTATTGATTTGTGCTAAAACAAGGATGAATCTCAAAAACATTATGCTAAGGGAAGGAAGACAAATGCAAAAGATTACATGATTCCATTTAGACTTACATGATTCCAAAAGTATGAAATGTCCAGAAAGGAAAAATTCATACAGACAGGAGGCAGATTAGTGGTTGTCTGGGGCTAGGGATGGGAGTGAGGATTGACTGCAAAAGGGCCCAAGGGAACTTTTTTGGATAATGAAATTGCTCTAAAACTGGATTATAGTGATGATTGCACACTCTGTACATTTAATAAAAATTATGGAATTTTATGGGTGAATTTCATTGTATGTAATTATACCTGAATAAAGTTGATTTTTAAAAACTTTAAAAATAAAGAGCGATTAGGGTCAGCAAGATATGTCTGTGGCTTTCAAAAAGGAATTATTGGGACTTCCCTGGTGGTTCAGTGGTTGGGAGTCCTCCTGCCAATGCAGGGGACACGGGTTCGAGCCCTTGTCAGGGAAGATCCCACATACCGTGGAGCAACTAAGCTCACCACAACTACTGAGCCTGCATTCTAGAGTCCGCAAGCCACAACTACTGAGCCCTCATGCCACAACTACTGAAGCCTGCGTGCCTAGAGCCCGTGCTCTGCAAGAAGAGAGGCCACTGCAAGGAGAAGCCCGCGCACCGCAACAAAGAGTAGCCCCTCTTGCCACAACTAGAGAAAGCCCACATGCAGCAAGAAGACCCAATGCAGCCAAAAATAAATAAATAAATTTATTTTTTTTTAAAAAGGAATTATTTACTTACCTGATAAAAAATATTTCAAGACACCTATTAGATTGGTAAGAAGCTTATAGTCAGATAATACCACATGGTGGTGAGCATATCAGTCAAAATGTGCTATGATCTACGACAGTAACAAACAATCCCAAAAGATCAGTGGCTTAAAACGGGGGTCAGCAAACTTTTTCTACAAAGGGCCAAATAGTAAATATCTTCAACTTTGTACACCACCTGGTTTCTGTCTCAACTACTCAACTCTGCCTAGAAAAGACATACAAAAACTGGCATGGCTGTGTTCCAATAAAGCTTTATGGAAACAGGCAGTGGGTCAGATTTGGCCAACAGGATAGTTTTCCAAGCTCTGATAAAAAACATCAATGATTTATTTATAACTCATAGTTAATGTTTACTGTCCAGTCAGCTGGAGGCTTTATACTCCATGTTATCCTCACTGCAACACAATACAATGAAGAATTCACCATAGGGATCATTAAAGTTCACTGAGGCAAAGTCCAGACAATGTGATGAATGCCTCACTGGCCCTTAAGGCTCTGCTCACATTTCATTGTCTAAAATGATCTCATGGCTATGCCTAACTTCAAAGGGAATGGGAGAGTGCAAGGCCTCCACATGCCTAGAAGGCAGAGAGCTGGAAGTCACTGGTGAACAGTACTCAAGTTACTGCAACAGAGGACATAGGGAAATGTGAACTCTCATGCACTGCTGGGAAGAGTGTCAGCTGGAAAGCCACTTTTGGGAATAATTAGCACATTTAGCAAAATTAAATATAAGTTACAAATTTCACTCTTAGGTGGGTACCCTACAGCGTCTCTCACATAAATCCACTAAAAAATATAGATGAAGATGTTCACTGCAGCATTGTTTATAACAGAAAAAATTAAATGCAACTTTAATGTCTATCAATAGTGGAAGAGATAGATAAATTATGATGTTTTTCATAAAATAATATCATACATACCAGGATCAATGAAAATGAATTACTGTATCAGTATGAATATATCTAAAGAAAGTAGTTTTGAGTAAAAAAGGAAAGTTGCAAAAAAGAACATACACAATGATTCCATTTATGTAAATTATTTAAAACACATTGTTTTTGGAGACATAATATAAAGAAGGGGGCACACATTAACAATGCTTATCCCTGGGGAGATTTGGGGGTTAAGGGGATTTCCAATGTATCTGCAATGTTATATTCCATTAAAACTATCTGAAAAAGTTATGGCAAAATGTTAATATGTACTAAATCTGGATAGTGGAAAATACGGGTTTCTGTTATTAACTCTTGTATGCTTGAAATATTTTTAAAATAAAAAGAAAAATAATTACTGCAGCTAATGTATAATTTTCAACCGAGAGAAGTGTCACGGTGATATTAAATGACACGAAAGAGCGGGCTGAGCTAAGAACAGGACAATGAGTTGCCCTTACAAGAGCATCAGCTACAAAAAATGAGCCACAAAGGAGGAAAAACCAACATCAGTGGCTGAGCAGTCTGAAAGCAAAACAGTCAGGACTCAATTCTCTGATTTAGAGAAAGTTAACAGTGAATAAAACCCCCCAAAAGTAAACTCCATCTTTTTATGCCTTTGAATAATACCTTGTGGTCATTTAAGAATTGCTTGTTAGGACTTTTACGATATAAAAATTATAACAAATAATTGTGTAACATATCAAATTATTGTGTCTTCTATGCTGTGAAAGTGTTCTCATATGATAGAAATAAAATAGAAGGGAGAAGGAAAGAAGGAATGGAAGAAAGAGAGAGAATGAGAGAAACAGGGAATGGAGTGAGGGAGGAAACGTCTGTGCTGGAAATCAGGTAACTGAGCTGCCAGCCTCGCTCTGTCACTAAACCCATCTTGAGCAAGGAACTTCATGTCTGTGAGCCTGTTTCTTCCTCCCTAATAAAAGGACAATGACCTAGATTCCAGCTCAGTATTCTACGATCCTTGAAGTAGCCATTGAGATTCACGTTTGGAGAAGTGGTATTGCCCTGGGATAAAAACTCTCAGCCTTTGTCTGATCCAGTGAACAAAGTACTAGAATAAAAAGTCATGGTCACAATTCAGCATGAAGGTCAAAGCCACACATCATTCATCAGGGCAGTTGCTCTACTATGGGTAGGTGGGGTGGGAAGTGAGTGAAGATAACTCAGGGAGACCGCTGGGTTTCAGACTTCCATTTATAACAAGCAGGATCCAATGGCCACTCCCTCTGTCAGGAATGCCTAAAAGAGAATTGTGAGGAGAATCAAAGATTTATGCCTACCTCCAATTTTTCAGGATCTCAGAACAACATAAGAAAACCCAGGAAACTCGGGTACATTCAAAACTCCAACTTGCCCCGAAGTTGGTATGAAAAAGTTTACATTATAGGATGTGGAACAAAGTCTCATCAGAGTAGTTTCTCGAATACCGACTATATGCCGAACACTACACTAATAATAATAATAGTAATAATAATAACAACAACAGAATGAGCTACATCTGGTCCCTTCCCATGACCCGTTCCTTCTCATCCCCATCCCTGCAACATATCAGCCTCTTCCTACAGAAGCCATAATGAGTTATTGCATTTCTCTCCAGCCTGAGCCCTTTGCCTTTTAACTGGGACTGGGCCATATCAAGCCATTTTCTCTATAGCTGCCCACAATAAATCATGCGGAGATATAGTTTGGAGGGGTGAAGGTAGCATGTAGAACCTATGAACTGGAAGAGGCTCCCTTGAGAAGCAGAGTGTCACTGGCTTAAAATAATTTTTCTTCAGGATTACAGACAAACATTCTCAGATGAAAGTTTTCCAAACAATGCAACCATCTCTATTTTACATTTGATATGATGTCATCACAAACCAAGATCTTTCCATTAAAGTGTCAAGACTCAGATTTATACTACAGACATAAAAATAAAAGCTAAATACCGAGGCAAGGAACATTAATGGAAGTTATATACATGAATTAAGGGGAAAGTGCACCTCTGAGTGTTGTTTATGTAAAAGGCTATTTGTAAATTTGAGCTTGCATTTCCTCAGACATTATTTGAAAGTGTTTATATTACTGATGTGCAAGAAACATTTCTCACATTTTAATTATACTGTGCAACATGCTGATTCCAATCAACACATTGAGGACAGTTTTACAGTCCGGGAGCAACAAAGCACTCTCATTGATATAGAGCCCAGATTTTATTCATACAAATATTAACATGTATTTAGTACCTACTATGTGCTAGGATCACTACTAAAACAGGTATTTAGATACTAATCCCTCTCTGCTGCACGTATAATGAGGTTTCCTCCTTTGTGTCCCCAACTCAAAATAAGAACATTTTCTTTTCTTTTTGTTTTTTTGACAGCTTAATTTGCACATTTGCACTTTAATGTGTAATACTCGAGGTACAAGAAAATTGCATCTAAGATTGTTGTAAATAAAAGAAATCAGATCAGTCATCAAGGGCTCCAGAGTGAACAGCATCTTCATAACCTCCATGCTTATCGTCTTTGCTTTCTGGGTGTAATTTAATAAGATCATCAATTCGAAGAATGGTAATTGCAGCTTCAGTTGCAAATTTCAAACTCTTAACTTTAACTATGGTTGGTTCAAACATCCCTGCCTGTTTGTTGTCTCGGGGTTTACCATTGACCAGGTCAAGACCAATCCATTTTAGATTTTTGTGTTCTGGGTTAACCTGAGCCTCATGATGAAAAGTTCTTAATTTTGCAACCAGATCTGTGGAGTCTTGGGCAGCATTAACTGCCAGAGTATTAGGAATAACAAGAAGAGATCTTGTAAACTCCACAATAGCAAGCTGTTCCCGGGAGCCCACGCTGGTTGAGTAGTTTTCAAGGTATATGGAAAGGGCTGCTTCTACAGTGCCTCCACCCGGAATCACAGATTTTGACTCCAAAACTCTTCACCACACAAAGAGCATCATGTAAAGAGCGCGCCATCTGGTCACACATGAAATCATTCGCCCCACGTTAAGATGATTGAGGCAGAGGTATGAGTCTTAGTGCTACTTAAAAAATACTGAAATTCTGAAATCAATGCTTTAGTAAATCCACGTAGAAATTCACTCTAAGTGCCTCGATTAAATCCTGCTTACATAGGACATTTAGACATGGAAGCAATGTCTAGACCATGGAGAAGAGATGAAATGGTTACTTCAGCTCAATTCACAATGGCCCAACATTATTTTATCCCATGTGTATAACTGTTCGTATCACTGAAAGATAATAGCAGCAAATAAATAGGAAAGAGAACAACATTTTCTATGTGGCAAAGAGAAGCAATAGGTCAGCACAGTGAGGCAAGCAAGGTCCAGATCATGAAGGATCTTGTGTGTCAGACTATATATAACATTGAAAGCTATGAAAAATATAGAACTTTTTAATCTGAGGAGGTATGGGATCAGATTTTCATTTGTAAAATATCGTTCTGGACAAAGTGGAAAGAATGAGGTACAAGTAAGGGCAAGGAGAGGGTTCAAGGTCCCTGTAGTAATAAAGGGCTTGAGTGTGGATAAAGTTGGAATAGGTGCATTGACATAATTTGGTAATCAAATGAGTTGGAGGTAACGGATTGAAGGCAAGGATAACTCTTTGTTTCCTGGCTTCAGCTCCTAGACAAGAAATGATGCCATTGGCTAAAAGAGGGAATAGAAAAAGAAGCAGGTTACCAGGAGTGGAGACTGATAGATAATAAGTTCAGTTCTAAATATGTTGAGTCTGAGGTTCCCTGTCGGCAGCCCATGTGAAAATGTCTAGAAAGCTCTAGGAAATGTGTCTAGAGCTCAGAAAAGATATAAAGGGAATACATGAGACTTATGGTGTAGCTGAGCTCCTGCAAGGAGAGTCTCTGGTGGAAGAGATTAATAATGAAAACAATAGTAATGGCCAACCTTTAAAGTGTGTTTCCTATTTGCCGGACCCTGTTCTAAGCCCTTTACATATATTAACTGATCTCATCCTCACATAAATCAGATCATTATCCCCATTTTGTGGTTTGTAAGACTAAGGCTTAGATAACTGAAGCAACTTGCACAAGGTCACACACAGCTAGTCAGTGCTGGAGCTGGGATATGAACCCAGAACAGACTGTCTCCAGCCTGTGCTCTTAGCCTTTACACAACACAGCCTTCCTAAGAGAGGCTGACCACAGAGGTCACCCTGGACTGCAATGATGTGGGAAGAAGGAAATGATCACTCAAAGAATACCGAGAATAGGACACTATAAAAGGGAATGGGAAGACCAAAGAAGAAATAGTTTTAAGAATTAGGGAGTCTTCAGGAAAGGCAAACACTAAAGGTATCATTAGTACATATCATTTCTTCGTATTGGAAGAGAAAAAAAATTTTTTTTCTAAAAAGAAAGCAAATAAAACTTGTAAGTAATCTAGTAATAATGTTGCAAATATTTCTTTTGAAATTATAAAGGGTTTCTGCCCTACTGACCACATAAACATGAGGAGGTCAGGCAAGGAGTATGAATTTCAAAGTACAAATATATGCTATTTAAAATAAAGGTTCCTTTTCTATAGTTACTTAGAGTTCATCTCTGCCTCTTAGTAGGTAAAGGCCACTGAAAACCAAGATGATTCGTCCTGCTGAGACATCTTGCCCAAAGGAGACAGTGAGATTAGCGAGGGCACTTCCCAGTAAGAATACAAAACCCAATCTAGCCAGCACCGACTCCCCACTGCCACTGCCAAAGAAATGAAAAGAGGAAGCAGAGAAAAGACAGCTTTGCAATCCGTCCTTGAAAGAGTCACAATCAGATCAAAAACAAACAAAAATCCTTAAAGCCTTTAGATGTGCTCATTGAAGCTGTTGATGCATCCTAAACCTTGACATATCATGCATATTCCAAGACTCTGCAAATAACTGAGCATTCCTAAATCTAATCTCCCATCCCAAAAGAAAACTGAAAAGTCAAACTTGAGAAAGCCTATCCTTTTCTTATTTCAACTGGGGAAATGCAGTAAAATATTCTGCTCTGAAAAGTTAGGAATTGGTATTTCATTAGCACCACTCTACTTCAATAGCAATATACCTCCCTCTTGTGGATTTTTAAGATATTTCCACCCAGGAGAGTCCCTTCCAACTTACATCCCTCACTTAATCACTAAGTTGCATTGTATAACTATAAGCATAAATAAAAGATAGGATACTCTGCCATATCCCCCTACTAACTGAAGTACTAGGTAGAATACATACCCTGGCAACTCACATTCATTCTTCTTCTGGAAATGAAGTAGCTGTTAACAAACATCATGCATCAAATATTTATTAAGCTATTATGAAAAGCATGGACACAGGGCACTTGAAAATGCAGAGTTTGTTTCTGGAAAAATTTACAACCTAAAAATAAGACCAAACAGCCGGCTGGAAATTGTGTGTCAGTTGCTCTGATAGACTTGTCCTAGGACAGCTACTGAGGTAGAAATTCCCACCTGTGACCAGGACTGCCAAATGCCTAGATTCTAGAAGACTATTGTCCTGGGTGAAGTGTGCTGAAGTCCTGTGACTATAAAACATATTTTCTCCTATCTGCACAAAAAGTCAATATAAGAATTAAATTCCATCCCTCTTTACAGATATAACACCACCACACAGAAACGCCACAGAATTCTTATACTTCTAGCTCAAAATTTTGCAGTATCTAAGCCTACCTTTTCTACCCTTCCTTCCTTCCTTCCTCTTTCTTTCTTCCTTCCTTTCTTTCCCTTCTTTCCTTCTTCCCTCCCTCCCTCTCTCTCTTTTCCCTTCCTTCCTTCCTTCCTTTCTTTCTCTTTCTTTCTTTCTCTCTTTCTCTCTCTCTTTCTCTCTTTCTCTTTCTTTCTCTCCCTCTTTCTTTCTTTCTTTCTTTCTTTCTTTCTTTCTTTCTTTCTTTCTTTCTTTCTTTCTTTCTTTCTTTTTCTTTCTTCCTTCCTTTCTTTTTCTTTCTTTCTTTCTTTCTTTTTCTTTTTCTTTCTTTCTTTCTTTCCTGTTTCAGAAAAGAAAGTATCATTTCCTCCCAAGAGAAACCCTTTTACCACTTTTCTCAGCTCCATTCTCCCCCTGCCGGCTCCTTTTCCTCCACCCAAAATTTTGCTCAGGTCTCTTTCATCTCCCCCAGCCCCACCCCCACCCCCTGGTGATCCTTCTTTGAACTATGAAGTCCACCAGAATTGTTCACATTAGAATTAAGTTCCACTCTCTATTTCTCCATTCACTAATGAATCACCAGCACCAACAACGCCTCATATATAGCAAATATCAACATTTTTTTCATTTTTGTATGTAAATTTTTTACTTGAAATATAATTTGCATGCCATAAAATTCACCCTTTTAAAGTGCACAATGAGGTTTTTAGTATATTCAGAGTTGAATGATAGTGGTACAATCATCACCACTATCAATACATTTTTTCACTTTTTTTCTGCTTTATTGAGGTATAATTGACAAAACTGTAATACATTTAAAGTGTATAATGATGATGCTTTGATACATATACCTTGTAAAATGATCCCCACTAATGAGTTAAATCTATCACCTCACATATTTATCTTTTTTTTTTCGTGAGAACACTTAAGTTCCACTCTTATCAAATTTCAATCATACAATACAGTATTATCAACTATAGTCACCATTATATATTAGATCCTCAGATCTTATTTCTCTTCTAACTGAAAGTTTATACCCTTTTACTAACCTCTTTCTCTTTCCCTCATCCCTGTCTCCTGACAGCTGCCATTCTACTCTTTGTTTCTATGAGTTAAACTTTCTTTTTTAAAAAAATTCCACATATAAATAATGTCTTCCTCTATCTGGCTATTTCACTTAGCATAATTCCCTCCAGATTCATCCATGTTGTTGCAACTGGCAAGATTTCCTTCTTCTAAGGCTGAATAATACTCCATTCTATATTTATACTACATATTCTTTATTCATTCTTTCATCGACAGCCACGTTGTTTCCGCACCTTGGTCATTGTGAATAATGCTGCAATGAACATGGGAGTATAGATATCTCTTCAAGATAATGATTTTGTTTCCTTTGGATATACAATTGACCCTTGAACATCACAGGTCTGAATTGCTAGGGTGCACTTATACAAGGATTTTTTCTCAATAGTAAATACCACAGTACTACACGATCCAAAGTTGATTGAATCCATGGATGCAGAATAATGGATACAGAAGGACCAACTATAAGTTATACTTGGATTTTCAACTGGGCAGAGGGTCAGTGCCACCAACCTCTATGTTGTTCAAGGGTCAACTGTATACCCAGAGGTGGGATTGCTGGATCATATGGTAATTCTATCTTAAATTTTTTGAAGAACCTCCATACTGTTTTTCATAGTGGTTGTACCAGTTTACATTCCCACCAACACCAGTTCCCCATCCAGGATTTCCTTTTCTTCACATCCTCATCAGCATTTGTTATTTGTATCTTTTTGATAGTAGACATCCTAACAGATGTGAGATGATATCTCATGGTTTTGATTTGCATTTCCTTGATGATTAGTGATGTTGACTACCTTTTCATCTACCTGTTGCCATTTGTATGTCTTCTCTAGGAAAATATCTGTTCAGGTCCTTTGCCCTTTTTTTAAATTGGGTTATTTGATTTTTTGCTATTGAGTTGTATGAGTACCTTGTATATTTTGGACATTAACCCCATATTGTTTTTTTTGGTTTTTTTAAAATTTAATTTAATTTAATTTATTTTTTATACAGCAGGTTCTTATTAGTTATCCATTTTATACATATTAGTGTATATATGTCAATCCCAATCTCCCAGTTCATCCTACCATGATGTCCCCTACTTTCCCCCAACCACTTATTGTATATGTGGTTTGCAAATGTTTTTCCCATTCCATTGCTTACCTTTGCATTTTGTTGATGGTTTCCTTTGCTGTACAGAAGTTTTTAGTTGCATGTAGTCCTACTTGTTTATTTTTCCTTTTGCTGCCTTTGCTTTTGGTGTCAAATCCAAAAACTCATTGCAAGACCCAGATCCAGGAGATTACACCTTACGTTATTTCTAGGAGTTTTATGGTTACAGGTCTTACATTCAAGCCTTTAATCCATTTTGAGTTGATTTCTGTGTATGGTGTAAGATAGGGGTCCAGTTTCATTCATTTGCATGTGGATATCCAGTTTTCCCAACACCATTTAATGAACAGAATATTCTTTACCAACGGTATATTCTTGGCTCCTTTGTCATAAATTAATTGACTATATATGAGTGGGTTTATTCTGGGTTCTCTATTCTGTTTCATTGATCTGTGTATCTGTTTTTATGTCACTACCATACTGTCTTGATTACAATAGCTTTGTAATATAGTTTGAGAGTGGGAAGTGTGATGCCTCCAGCTTTGTCTTCTTTCTCAAGATTGCTTGACTATTCAGGCTCTTTTGTGGTTTCATATAAATTTTAGGGTTGTTTTTTCTATTTCTGTGAAAAATGCCATTGGTATTTTTCTTTTGTTCTCCATCTCTATAACTTTGTTATTTCAAGAATATTATATATATAGAATCATTCAGAGTGATTATCCATTGGAATTTTAATAGGGATTGTATTGCGTCTGTAGACTGCTTTGGGTAGTATGGCATTTTAACAATATTAATTCTCCCATTCCATGAGCATGGAATGTCTGTTCATTTATTTGTGTCTTCTTCAATGTCTTTTATCAGTATATTATAAGTTTTAGTGAATAGATCTTTCATCCCCTTGCTTAAATTTATTCCTAAGTATTTTATTCTTTTTGATTCTATTGTAAATGGGATTGTTTTTTTTAATTTCTCTTTCCTATAGTTCATTGTTAGTATATAGAAAAGCAACTGATTTTTATATGTTGATTTTGTATCTTGCAAATTTACTGAATTTGTTTATTAGTTCTAATAGTTTTTGTTGGCATCTTTAAGGTTTTCTATATATAATATTATGTCATCTGCAAACACAGAAAATTTTACTTCTTTTGTTCTCAGTTGGACGCCTATTATTTCATTTTCTTGCCTAATTGCTCTGGCTAGGACTTCCAGTGCTATGTTGAATAAAAGTGGCAAGAGTGGGCATTCTTGTCTTGTACCTGATCTTAGAGGAAATGCTTTCAGCTTTCCATCATTGAGTATGATGTTTGCTATGGGTTTCTTATATACGTCCTTTAATATGTTAAGGTATGCTAGCACTATACCCATTTTGTTGAGAGTTTTATCATAAATGAATATTGAATTTTGTCAAAACCTTTTCTGCATCTACTGAGATGATCATATAATTTTTATACTTAATTTTGTTAATGTGGTGTATTGCATTAATTGATTTGAGGATGTTGAACCATCCTTGAATCCAGGAATACAGCTCATTTGGTCATGGTGTATGATCCTTTTAATGTACTATTGAATTGTGTTTGCAAATTTTTTTTCGAGTATTTATGTTCATCAGGGATATTGGTCTGTAATTTTCTTTTCTTGTAATGTCCTTGTCTGGTTTTTGCACCAGGGTAATGCTGGCCTTGTAAAATGAGTTTAGAAGTGTCCCTTCTTAGTTTTTGGAAGAGTCTGAGAAAGGCATATTAATTCTTCTTTAAGTGTTTGGTAGAATTCACAGGTAAAGACATCTAGTCCTAGACTATTCAATCTCCTCACTAGCAATTAGTCTGTTCAGATTTTCTTTTTCTTCATGGTTATTAGTAGGTTGTATATTTCTAAGAATTTATCCATTTCTTCTAGGTTGTCCAATTTGTTAGCATATAATTAATTGTTCATAGTAGTCTCTCATGATCCTTTGTATTTGTGTGGTATCAGATGTGATGTCTCCTCTTTTGTTTCTAATTTTATTTATTTGAGGCTTCTCTCTTTTTTTCTTGGTAAGTCTACCTAAAGGTTTGTTCATTTTATCTTTTAAAGGAACCAGCTCTTAGCTTTATTGATTTTTTCTAGTCTCTATTTCATTTATTTCAACTCTGATATTTGTTGTTTCCTTCCTACTACTAACTTTGGGCTTAGTTTGCTCTTCTTTTTCAAGTTTCTTGAGGATTAAAGTTCAGTTGTTTATTTGAGATTTTTCTTTTTCTTTATGTAGGCATTTATCCCTATAAACTTTCCTTTTAGAAATGTTTTTCCTGCATCCCGTAAGTTTTGATATGTTATGTTTTCATTTTCATTTGTCTCAAGATATTTTTTGGTTTCTCTTTTGATTTCTTCTTTGACCCATTGACTTTCAGAGCTAGGTGATTTGGCAGTCTGCTCTTTGGGTGGTGATTTGGCAGTCTGTTCTTTGGGTGGCAGCCTTAAAAGCTGGGGTGCTAGATGTGTGCTCCAAACCCTTCACTCCTTGGGGAGAAGCTGAGAGTTAGGGATTCACTCCTGATTGTGTGGCACTGTCCCAATGGTGGGATTTATGGCAAGACTGTGTCTCAGCTTTTCCTACCCATTTCTATGTGGGCATTTTCTCAGTCACCCAATATGAAGAAGTCACTCCCCTAGTTTCTGGATTTCTCTCAGAGGGAATTGCTCCTTATGTCACTGTATATTCAGTAGGTCCATGGAAGAAGTAAAATTCAGGAAACATATTAAGAAGGAAGAAGAAATCAAAATTAGATCTTGAATGAAAAAGGAGAGAGTGGAGTCAAGGGCAAACTATAATAACTCTGTTATTCTAAGCCACCAAGTTTTGTGGTAATTTGTTACAACAGTAAGAAACTAATACATCACTTTTCATTATTTAATGTGACTTTTTAATGTGGACAGTCTTCTTGGCAATTTGAAATAATCCAGTGGTCATTTCCAATGGTGGATGAGAAGCAATTTAAGCAACTTAGAGTTAGAAAACAAATGACAAATAAAGTAATAAAAATTTTTGATATTATTTTATTTTAAATCACCCCAAAAGTATTTACATAGTATAATGGCTAATTTTATGTGTCAATTTGACTGGGTCACAGGGTACCCAGATTAAAATTATTCCTGGGTGTGTTTGTGAGGGTGTTTCTGGATTATATTAGCATTTGTATTGGTGGTGGACTCAGTAAAGTGGATTGCCCTCCCCAGTGTGGGTACACATGATGCAGTGGTTGACGGCCTGAATAGGACAAAAATCAGACAACTGGAATCACACTATTGCTTTCCTGGGTGTCCAACTTACAGATAGCAGATAATGAAACATAGCCTACATAATTGCATACGCAAGCAAATTCCTCATAATCAATCAATCAATCTCTCTCTCTCTCTCTCTCTCTCTCTCACACACACACACACACACACACACACACACACACACACGCACCACACACACATATACACAAACTTTAGGCAAAACTAGATAATCTCACTGATAAGCTTCCTATGCACTTTGACCCTTCTATCTTATTCAACTAGATGTTGTCTTTTGACTGAAAACACAATGTACATTACTAAATTAGAAAATTCTATAGGTTTTATGATGGTAACTTCATTCACTTAATCAAGCATATAAAGACAAACTATGTGAATTACCACACAAGATACATTTTAATTTGCTAGTTCTAAAAATATGTGTGCGCTCTCAGTGGTAATTTGAAAAATTTGCTAGTTCTAAAAATATGTGTGCACCTAATTTATATCAAATAAAGCTATGACAAAATTTTACTACTTAATAGAAACTATGTTATGTACTATAATGAACTAATATTTTCACCTGAAAAATAAAATTACACAAAACAACCTATGCCCATTACAACACAGTTTGTTATTGCTGTGATCTAAATTTTTGTGTCCTCCCATGTTGAAATCCCAATGCCCATGGTGGTGGTGTTGGGAGGTGGGAACTTTGGGAGGTGCTTAGGTCATGAAGGTGGAGGAGCCTTCATGAATGGAATTAATGCTCTTATAAAAGTGACCCCAGAGAGATACCTCTCCCCTTCCACCACATGAAGGTACAATGAGAAGTCTGCAACCCAAAAGAGGGCCCTTGCCTGATGATACTGGCACCTTAACACTGAACTTCCAGTTTCCAGAACTGTAAGCAATACATTTGTGTTGTTTATAATCTACCCAGTCTGCAGGATTTTGTTATAGCCGCCTAAAGGGACTAAGACAATTATGTTCTATTCTCTTGCTAGTGGTCATTTTGTCTCCATTTGATATCCAGAATAAATCAAAATGTGATGTGGTTTCCCTCAGGAAAAGCAAAGGAACAAATGAATGAGGTATTTACAACCTCTACCCCAAGACTCCAAACTAAAGGATGCTGTTGATGAACTGAAATGTATTTCATTTTAAAATACAGTAGAGTGGTGCTCTCAACCTGTGGAGGTATAATTATTCGAGAATCTCAACATAGAGGGGCACAAGTGCCAAGGAGCTATGGTTTATTATCTTTCCACACTTTGTTTCTCTAAAATGTGGGATTCCCGAAGGGATTTATACTATTTCCTGACAGCCCCTAAGCATAAAATTAATAAAGAAGGTAAAAGAAAATTTGCCACAGAGATTCAGAGCTGATTAATATAAGCCATGCCCGTCCGTCATTCTCTGGAAGCCAATTAAGCAAAGTACTCAAATGTAACACTTTAACACCATAAATAAAAGTTGGTGAAAAGTTTAAATTCTATCATAAAATTTCCCAGTGAAAGTAAAGTAGCTGTAAAAGCGTACCTTATAAAAATAAGGTATATTTATGCCCCAATTGCTAAACAAAATAAAGGGAATTTTTATTGTGAAACAGCCAAAATGACCTCATCAATCTTTTCTAGCTTTCCACTGGGGGAAAGAGGATTTTGCACCATGAGGTATGTAAAATTAATCTGCTTCAAGCCTATTATTCTGCAGGATCTTATGAAAAACCCCATGAAGAGTATCTTAAAAATAAAGATGGACAACTCACCAGATTACAGAAACAGAAGGAAGGTGATAGATGGCCTTAATTTGTTCTTTTCATATTAATAGTTTGGGCACATTTTCTATCCTCTATGAAATTTGAGTTCAAACAGTGTCACACCCAACCATCTTCCCACACAGTAAATAAAGAAATGGATAGATTGATAGTTAAATTAGATAAACTAGTCCTTTAACTCTGTCTTGTATGCATGCTCTCAATACCTGCTTTTAGTTGTTTTTTTTTTAAACTCAGTTATCAAACACCTGGCTACTGAGCCATGCGTTTTACAACATAATCAGGAAAAAATTCATTATGATGAGAGAAAAAGAGTCCCATGTTCTAAACCTAAAGACCCTGAAAACCAAGCCCTAGTCAACTGATTATGCCAGGTGATTCTAACATTAGATACTATCTCAGCCACACACACCACTTCACCTTAATTCCATGCCCTGGAGCTCTATAAGCATCAGATAAAACCACTCTTCCTCCACTTCTACACTATCCTTGACATGAAGAGGAAGATCTCCAAATTAATGTGCTATGAGTAAAAATCATCCCTCATTACACCAACTCTCATCATCTATCTGCCTTGTGACTCAGACATCCCTTTATTCCTGATTTGTTGATCACCTCAAAAAGCCTAGCCCCTCTCCTTACCTAGAAATGCCTTCACCCCTGGGCTCTTCTTATTAGATAGCTGTGTACTTACCCTTTTATGAACTTATCTCCAACCCATCCCCAAATCCCCCTGGAACCCAAAATCAATCACCAGCAAAATCCCTTGTATCCAAAAATCAATCACCAGCAAAATCCCTTGCATCACTAATATCCTCAACTTGACCTGGTTCTCCCCCCAAGCTATGGCTACCCTTCAACTCCTCAGAGTATCAACCCACTACCCCTCCTTGTTGCAATTATACACAGACCTGGGTCCTTCCCCACTCCTTGAAAAATTAAGCTTCTAATTCACTGTCAATTCCAGTACTCTACTTGTCATTATTCTTGGTGATTTCAATATTCCCCTGATGATCCTTCTAATCCATTTGAGCTCATCTCCAATGATTTTGTCTCCCACCTAACCCAGTCACCTTCTCATTACCAGTAACAGCAATTCCCCCATAAGTTCAACATCAAGCATCCCACTCTCCCACCACCACCTCTTGTCCTTCCAGCTCTTTCCTCTAATATCCCATTCCCAACAAGGACCTATCACTTTTTCCCCACATCCTATTCATATATTTAATATTCTCCTTATGTACTGATAGTTTAGAATCCACAGTCCATCATCTCTCTCTTGCATAAAACCTCAACTCTCCTGTCGTCTTCTTACCTCATAGGTCTCACTTGGCAAAACTCTAATCATACTTAAAGCCAACTCACCACCTGCTCTGTCCTGGCACCCATGAAGCTGAATGTGGCTGGAGAAAAACAATCTGCTGTAACCTTAAGTCATGATCACTGATCTCAAAGAGACCGTTGGTGCCGTCCAGTGAATGGACTCCAATGAATGGACTACATATCTCTACTCCACTCAGTTACCTCTACTTTCACCTCAAAACTCTAGCACCTCCTCACCTTCACTCTCAGCTTTGCTTCCTATATCTCTGAGAGAAGAACAGCTCTAGAACAGCTCCACTACAGTACCCAAGCTCAGCCAAGCCCAACAGAGCCCACAAGTCAAATCTGACCTACAAGCCCATTAGAAAGAAATATATGCTTGTTGTTGAAAGCCACTAGATTTTGGGATTTTTTTGTTATGCAGCATTATTGTGGCAAAAACCTGAAGGTAATTTCATATACAGCACCAATATCATGTAGAAAGATTTCTACAACACTTTATCCATGATTATTTTTTGCCATATCTCATAAAGGGTTTTATCCTTTCTTTAGTATCCAACTAACACTATCACTCTTTCTTCTTTAGTTATAACTTCTTGAAGCAACAGTCTATCTGTATTTGTCTCCTTTTGTTCATTCCCACATGCTGTAACCCCTGCAATCTTGACATTATAGAGACCATTTTCTCAAGTGTTACTCATTTCTTTACCAAAGGGGCAGATACGATGCAGTTGGGTCAGCAGCAGTCATGAGGACTGAATCCATCGGTAAGTGACAAGTAAAGAATTGGGTTGATATGGGGCAGAGAATGTAAAGCGATTTGAGAAGCTATTTGTTCAATCTACTGAGGCTTTTATTTTTTAAAAATAAAATCCCTCCCTTTTAATTTTTATTTAAGAAATCAAGATACTTCATCCACTGGATAAGTAATCAATCTCAGTTTTCTCAAAAACTAGTTTGGCAATTTTTTGTAATGCCACTTAACTTCTGTGATATTTTCACTCACAAATTTATAAAGCTAAGCAGCATGGTTTTTAAGCAGGAATCTGGCAATTTTTCAAAATTCAGATAACCAATGGACCCCCTACTCTTCCATTCAATTTTGATACAACCCTTTAGAGTAGAGTGGGATTTTGGCAGCCTGAAAATACTCTAGAATTGGTTTCTTATCTTCTCAAGCCTCGTTGCCCATCACTTGACACGCATGCACACTGATCATTCAAGACCATGAGGCAGATGTTCCCCAACATCCCCTCAAATATGTAATAGGTATATTTATCGCCTATAGACTGTGGTCTGAACACATTAACTGAAATGATGTTTCGTGTCTCTGATGCAATCTGTCTATGCCATCTAATGAATGTAAGCTTTCTTATTCTTCTTTCACAATATCCATAAAAGTGCTAGATGTTAATAGTTTTTATATTAATTTACCTTCCCACACCCCCAAAACACCATATATGCAAGAATTCATGAGCCAAGAAATCAACTTTGCAGTGACATATATTAATTTCTTCATATAACCCGGAGCATAGAGGCTAAGAAAGAATTTAAAAACTAGTGTGAGGGCTTCCCTGGTGGCACAGTGGTTGAGAATCTGCCTGCCAATGCAGGGGACATGGGTTCGAGCCCTGGTCTGGGAGGATCCCACATGCCGCGGAGCGGCTGGGCCCGTGAGCCACAATTACTGAGCCTGCGCGTCTGGAGCCTGTGCCCCGCAACAAGAGAGGCCGCGATAGTGAGAGGCCCGCGCATCGCGATGAAGAGTGGCCCCCCGCTTGCCACAACTGGAGAAAGCCCTCGCACAGAAACGAAGACCCAACACAGCCATAAATAAATAAATAAATTAATTAATTAATTAAAAAGAAAAAAAAACTAGTGTGAATTTGGGAGTTGTGTATTTTAGATATGAATTTTTCCCACCATGTAAACATTTGAAAGAATTACAATAATTGGATGTTCCCTCTTTTCATTATCTCTCTATTCTGAAAAATATGGTTATATGTTTTAATTTAATTTGAATTTTTAGGATATTAATGCATTTCTTTTATTCATTTTATCTTTAGCCATTTCAATATGAATTCACATACACACACATGCACCCAACTTCTAAAAATCTAATACTCCTGCTACACAGACAGACATCAAGCAGTTTCCAAGGGAACACTGCTTCAAGGCAATGATCCTATTAAAAAGATCCTCTGAGGGGGCTTCCCTGGTGGTGCAGTGGTTGAGAATCCGCCTGCCAATGCAGGGGACACGGGTTCGAGCCCTGGTCTGGGAGGATCCCACATGCCGCGGAGCAACTGGGCCCGTGAGCCACAACTACTGAGCCTGCGCATCTGGAACCTATGCTCCGCAACAAGAGAGGCCGCGATAGTGAGAGGCCCGCGCACCGCGATGAAGAGTGGCCCCCGCTTGCCTCAACTAGAGAAAGCCCTCGCACAGAAACGAAGACCCAACACAGCCAAAAATAAATAAATAAATTTAAAAAAATTATTAAAAAAAATAAAATAAAATAAAAAGATCCTCTGAGAACAAATATCCATTCCCTGCAATATCATTCAGAAGAATTAAATTAGAGCCACTCCTCTTGAAATGAAGAGAACAATCCCGTGCTTAACCATCACAGGGTAGCAGAGAATGTTCCTCTTAAAAGCATAATTACTCTACAGGGTGGCAGTACCGGTACGGACCATTAGCTCTGACAGTGAAAAGCTCCCAATTCCTCTCCAATTGAAAAGTTGCTTGAGATGACAAGAGATCTACAAATCATGATTATCTTAAAATCAGAGAATTAGGCCATGTTACTGAAAGGGCCCTCCAGACATCTGATGCCCAAGACCTCTGGCTCAGGTAGGGAGCGTAGCCAGAAACTAGACTAGTTGAGGAGTCTTCAAAGGGTGCTACTCTCCTAGAATTAACCATCAGAGCACTAGAATACCTCTTAAAATAGTTATTTTTAACATTGCTCTCATTACAAAACAATAAAATTTAGAAAACATAGAAAAGCACATAGAAGAAACAAAAATCAACCATACTCCTACCACCCAGAGAACGACTGTTAACATTTTGGGACATTTTTCTAAACTTATTCTGTGGCTTTATTTTTCCTTTTATAAATGAGACCATAACATACACATTATTTTATGATGTACTTTTTTCACAGAATACTTAGTTGTAAATATTTTCTCCATATTACTAAATAGTCTAATAATGATTTTGAATGGCTGCAGTGAATTCCAAATTACCAAACTAGAATTTAGTTAACAAATACTCATTTGGGGACACTTAGATTTTTTCTGACTTTTCAGTCTTCACTAATAGGGTACTAGACACCCTCAAAAAAATGTTTTAATGTACAAGATATATAATTTCCACATGACAAATTCCTAGAAGGACAATTGCTAGATTCTAGAATAAAAGTATGTTAATTTTTGATACACTTTCCAAAGGATTCCTCAGAAAGGTAATAACAATTGAAAGTCTACCATCAGTGTGAGAATGGACACCAGAAATGGCACTGGAATCCTCAGGCAAGGTCCACTCAGGACAGTTATATGCGTTCATAGTAATGACAAGTGGGATTCTGTCACCTATTTAAGGCCAGAGATCGATTCACTGAGAACTACTAGATTCACATGAAAAAGTAAGAATTAAGTAAGTTTACTAATAATGTTAATTTATGAATACTTCTAAGCATCTGTGGATGCTTCACAGAGAAAAATGAGCAGCAAGTTCTAGTTCCTCCTCAAAAATAGAAATATTGAGCCATAGCTAAAGGAGTGGTCTCTCTTTGGTTTGGTCTGGAAAGTTCTTCCTGATTTAGCAGAGCATTCTGTTAGTACTTAGCATCATTCTTTTCCCATACATCTCTGTGACAGGATAAAAGTACCCTTAATATAAATGCTTGATTCTCAGAGAGCATAACTCAATCAGCTACAAATCCCATACAGGTATATAAAGATAGAAACCTTGCCAATTTCTAAACACTGGGGAGTAGTGGAGTGTGTAACAAACCGGAGTAAAGTAGTTCAAATTCATTTTTTTTATCATGGAAGATAGATTATATTTATATTACGGAGGTACTTACTTTTTGAAAACTTTTTCTTTTAGATCAATTTTAGGTTTATATCAAATTCTTTTGGATATTTTACATAGACAATCATACCACTTGTGAACAATGTCTTCCTTCCCAATCTGTATACCTTTCTTGCTTTATTGTTGTAGCCAGGACTTCCAGTATGATGTTGAAAAGGAGTGGTGAGAGGGGACATCCTTACCTTGTACCTGATCTTAGTGGGAAAACTTTGAGTTTCTCACCACTAAATATGATGTTAGCTGAAGGTTTTTGTAGATAGTCTTTACCAAGTGGAGAAAGTTCCTCCCTACTCATAGTTTACAGAGTGTTTTTTGTCATGAATGGGTGTTGGATTTTGTCAAATGCTTTTCTTGCACCTATTAATATGATCATGTGATTTTTTGTTTTTAGTCTGTTGAGGTGATGGATTACATTGATTTTTGAATATTGAACCAGGCTTGTATATATGGGATAAATCCCAATTTGTCATCATGTATAATTCTTAGCGTACATTGTTAGATTCAGTTGCTAATATTTTGTTAAGGATTATTGCATCTGTGTTCATGAGAGATACTGCTCTGCAGATTGTTTGTTTGCTTATTCTGCTTTCATATAATGAGTTAGGAAGTAGTCCCTCTGCTTCTGTCTTCTGAAAGAGATTATAGAGAATTGGTACAATTTCTTCCTTAAATGTTTGGCAGAATTTGCCAGTGAACCCATCTGGGCCTGGTGCTTTCTGTTTTGGAAGGTTATTAATTATTGATTTGTTTATTTAATAGATGTAGGCCTATTTAGATCATCTATTTCTTCTTGTGTAAGTTTTAGCAGATTGTGTCTTTTAAGGAAGGAATTGGTCCATTTAATCTAGATTATCAAATTTGTGAGCAAAGAGTTGTTCATAGTATTTTTTATTATCTTTTTTATTATCATTTTAATTTCCATGGGATCTGTAGTCATGTCCCCTCTTTCATTTCTGGTATTAGTAATGCATGTCCTTTTTTTTCATAGACTGGCTAGAGGCTTATCAATTTTATTCATCTTTTCTAAGAATCAGCTTTTGGTTTGATTTTCTCTATTGATTTTTTCATTTTCAAATTTATTTATGCTCTAACTCTTTTTATTTTTTTTTTCTGCTTATTTTGGGTTCAATTTGCTCTTCTTTTTCCAGTTTCCTGAGGTGAAAACTTAGATTAATGATTTTAAATTTTTCTTCTTTTCTAATATAAGTATTCACTGCTATAAATTTTGCTCTAAGCATTGCTTTCACAGCATCCCACACATTTTGATAAGTTCATTTTCATTTCAAACTCATTTTTAAAACCATCCTGACAGTCAAGCAAAATAAATTGAGGAGAAAATTTCACTCATGGACCTCCAGATTGAAACACTGCTTAAAAAAAAAAAAAAACAAAAAAAAAAACTATTGTAGATTATTCTCAGTCTCTCTTTAATGATTTTTCAAAGTATGCTTTGGGCAGCAAACATTTATTGAAGGATTTTTTAATGAATGTTTGATTTAGTGTGCTCTTTAAAAAGAAATATTCAGACTAAACCTGTGATATTTCATTTATTAACACTGAAATAGGGTTGCTTTCTATTTATGTGCTTCTGTCTTGTGTTGTCTGTGTTCTGCCTTGCTACGGCAGTTTTGTGCTCTCCATATCCTAGCAATGGAAAATTGTTGCAAATTTATTTTAATAAGAATAATAATATTAGTTAATATTTACTGAGTACTTAATGGATTCAGGTCAACTGACCCAATTTCAGCTGAAAAGGCATTTCCCCATTACCCACCTCCCCATAGTGGTTCTGAAGATGTTCCTTTTAACCATTTTACCCACAAAAATATATAAAGTCTACCCTTATTGTAAGAATGAGGTCACTCAGAATGAGGTTACACTTGTCTCCTTAGTCACAAAGTCTCCCAAAACAAGTAAGAGTGTGGACAAGGAAGGAAGGGAAGCATGGGAAAGGAAATGCAATGGGTGACCCTTAAAAAGTTTAATTTTGTTTTGGTGAGGCTGATGTCCCAAGAGAGGAGAACTCTATTTAAGCCTAATGCTTTTGTGTGGTTGGTAAATTTATTGAACTCACAGGCTGAAACAGTCTCAAGAGGGCTGTTTATTCAGAGGAGACATATTAATCTATTAAGCTAATGCTTTAACATAAAAGCCTGGACTTACTACATTAGCTTCAGTGGCCCAAGTGATTTTACACATTTGAATGAAATAAATTTTGGTGTGAGCAATATAAAAACAAACAAATGAGCATCAAATTCCTTGTGTGTGTGTGTGTTCCATCTATTGGGTTAAATTCTTAACCTTGGCCTTTGTATTAATTTGAAAATCATAAAATCTTCCATACTCTGAAACATGTATTTGATCTGAAAAAGAAATTGCAACCAAAAGCCTGTGCTTACCTGGATAAAATGAAAGTTTTCTGAATGTGTTTAGGGGGGAAATGCTGCCTAAAGGAAAAGATAAATTGTGAGAGCTTCGGTCTCCAAAATAATAATGAAATGAAATTATATCTTAATTATAATTAGAAAGACTTGAAGAGTACTGACATGTGAGTAAACCATTTGTGTTTTCAGTGAAGTTTGCTCCTTAAATATGTTGAAATATAATTTTCACTAAATCTTAATAAATCATTTATGGCAGATGTTAAGTGTATCAGTATAACAGGATCATGCAAAGAAGTGAGTAAATTCGATCCTACTAATAGCATAAGGCAAAACAAATGTTCATGATTAACAGTGACAGTTTGAGAGAATAGCTCTAAGCAATTTAAAGACCCAGGAACCAAAAGGATCAAAAGAAACAAGTTACTTTCTTTGGGTGAATAGAAGTAACTTTAAAATTAGGATTGTTATAAGATGCTACTTCAAATGAGCTACAGGAAAGGAATGAAAGAGGACCATTTTATTTTCAAAAAGCCTATTCTGTCTAGGTTGTTGGAGAACCAATTATTCTTGGGAGTTCGTCAAATAAATGCCGCTTAGCCTGTCTCAAGCTAAAAAATTACATACAAGCATTTAGCATGTATTAGTTTGACCCTGTGAACTGACCTCATTCATGAGATTTCAACAGAGTTGTTGAAAAATACTTCAACATACTAGCATACCTTAATTGAACATGGCACGTTTTATAGCAAAGGGTATAATGTGGGAAATTGCATGAAAAACGAGAGTGAAAAAAGAAATTAATCTAATGCCGCTCTATATGCCAGTACCATTCCAGAATTTAACAAGAAACACAAACCATATAACCACTAAATTCTGGTTTCATTGATCCAGATCCCCTCCAAGCTATCCAACCAACCCACCCACTTGTCTTGTTTTAAATATTTACGAACACAGCTTTTATCTGGAATAATTATCAATTGCTAATTGTTATATTAATAACGGAAAATTAAAATTCAACACTGAAACAGAAGGCCTCCCTTCCACTTCACTCCAATCTCTTTATCTTATTGAAAACGCTCCTAAAAGCCAAAAACTAATAACCAGTTGGATAGGTTTTACAATATGTTTGTTACTACTCAAGATGGGGTGTCAGTGAAAGCTTTTCTTAGTGAGAAGCAATTATTTCGATCTGGAAAAAGTTCACAACGTGTTTCATAATCAACATTTGCCTAAACATTTGGCAATTTGCCTAAAATATTTTCTCTCTTTTTCCATGAAAAAAATGGAATCTCTTACTCTTTGATGGTTTATTAAGTGTTAATCTGGTGAATATTTATTCAATACTCAATGAAAATGTAAATCATACATTTAAAACAAATATTTGAGAACATCTCTTTATGGCCTGTATGAGATTCGGATCTGCATGACTATTGCCTTCTCTTTCCATTCTGAGACCCCCTTCTGATCTCCCATGTCTCCCTGACAAAATCGGCACTATGATTCTGTCTGGGATTCAGATACTTTCCCAATTAATTCATCCTCATCTATTCATACACTGTATGACTGAAGGCCAATAAAAGCCTTTCCAACCTAAAAATGTTACATACCATAATTCTAAAAAACTGTAACAAAGATATAAATACAAGTTTGATTCTTGTAATGCCTATTTATACATTTTCAGCACTGCTTTATTTTAATATGTATATTCATCTTCCATGCACATAAATTTAATAGCCATTATTTCCATGCAAAAGGTAATCAAACATAAAGTAATTGTCAGCAAAGCAATTTAGACTCAATAGGTAAATTATAAATATTTTAGTCATATTATTTAGGTAAATAACAGTAATGTCAATTTTTATTTTCTTAAAATAAATTTATTTTGTATATTTTCTTTAACCAGAAACAATAAGAAGTATTTTAATAAGATAAATATGTGTCTATGTTATTTATATGGGCAAGGTTTTGTTTCCTTTCATTAACTAATTACATTTCAGCAGGGAAAACATTAAAATAAGGATAACCAGCTTAATTCAGCTGTCACCTTATTATTTATTGGTATACGAAGATTCAGTCAGGATAAAGTGCTTTTCTGCTTTTTCAAATCGTAAACCATTTCTCATTTGCAAATAGTTTAGCAAATAGAAACCATTCTTTCTATACCTGTAGAAGGAATTCTGTTAAAAGCTTCATTCTCTCTACAGCACTCCTATGATAGCTTTCTTGGAAAAACCACAAATGACACAGAACTTTGAGATGGAATTTTGCCTCTAAGAACCATGGCAGGCCTTAGTTTTGGTGCTAGAGATCCTCAATCCTGAAACTCAAGCAGATGAACCCCTTCTGGCAAGTTTTGCCCCTCCCCAGGCTGTGGGCCACCTCTGGACAGAGTTTTGCTCTGAACTGATGCACTGAGCCTAGTAGAACTCTGGATATATTTTTTCCACAGTAGCAACCAGGAGAAAAGGAGATTCTCAATAATAGGCAGGGCAGGATACAAGAGGTCAAAACCAGAGACACAGTGCTGAGTACGAGGTGGGAAGGTGAATGAGAAGCTGTGCCTAGGAAGATAAATCATACACCAAAAGCGTGAAGGATAAGGCCCAAGTCAGGATGCGGCACCTCAAATGGATGAAGGCAAGAGGTTCAGGATGAAAACCATGACCAGTACATGGGTAACACCAGCTATGTGACATAACAATGGGCTTTATGGTGAATAGGACCCTATAAGACTGAACAGAAGTTTTAGTTTCTATTCTGTAGGCAATAGGAATCTATCTAAAATCCTGAGCAGGAACCTGACATGATCTGACATGTCGTTTAGAAGTTCCACTCTAGTGTCAGTGTGATAGACTGGAGAAATATAAGGCTGAAGGTAGCAAGAACATTAGGAAACAAGAAATGACAAAGGTGTAAATGAGGGCACTAGAATAGGGGTATGTTTGGAAGATATTCAGAGAATAGAATGATAACAACTGGTAACCAATTGCCTGCTGGATCTGGGTGGGGTTTAAAATGGTATTTTTTTTATATTATTCCCAGGTCTGGCTTGGTGAAATGTGGGGATGGTAGTTCTAGGAAAGACAGGAAAATTTAGAAAGAAGGGGAGATTTTTGAGTAAAAATAATGAGGTCATTTTTAAAGGTTGTGTTAAGCAAAGTAAAAGTATCCAGACCAAAACCAAGAGAGACCACTCCTTTAGTACCACTCTGGCTTGGTATTCCCATTCTTGAGAAGGAATTAGAATTTATAGCCAGAATCTCACTGTAGAGTGTTCACAGATGCTTGGCAGTATTCATTAATCAACATTCTTAGTCTACCTTGCTTATTTTTTTAATTTTTACTGTAAATCTAGTATTTCTCAGTGAATCAACTTCTGGCCTTTTAAGCAGAATCCCTTCATGGCTATGTACAGGTATAACTGTCCTAGGTGGAGCTTGCCAAAAGAAATGGAACTTTCCATTTCTGGTATCTATTCTCATACACTGATGGTGGACTTTTCATTGTTATTACCTTTCTGAGGAATACTTTGACAGAGTGTACCAAAAGTCTTAACATACTTATATTCTATGATCTAGCATTTCTATAAATTTGCCCTAAGGAAACTATCACAAATGTGCACAAAGATTTATGTATGAGACTATCTAGCACACTATTAGTTCTAAGAGTCAAGAATCTAAGGACTATCCAATGGAATTGTTTTGTAACCAACTGGAAATAGCTTATCCCCTACTAGTCCAGTTGCCCCCATTCGAATGGGCATACTTGATCTGCAGATCCTAGTCTCTTCCATCCTCCCCTAACCTAGATCCTATTCTTGCCCTCATGTTGCCTTCTGCCTGTTTCATGTTTGATCCACTCTGACTCCAAATCTGCACTCTAAATTTTACCTGTCCTCCATCCAGTCCTCACAACTCTCTTCTTCTCTAGGTAATAGACAGTTAATCTGATACTCGAGTGCAGGTAACGATACAGGTAGAACACCAAATCCACTGTATGCTTCTCCACTATTCCCCAAGATGATAAGTTTATTTTAGCACTAATCTCTTGAACCCATGCCCTGTGTTTCCTGTGTTCGTGAAGAAGCAATTACAAGGATGGGAATTCCAAACAAAGCAGAAGACAGAAATGCTATGACAACTGAGTCAGGTAAATAGTCTAGGAAATGGGGAGTGCTGGTATCCCTCTTTCATCTGGTCATTTATTCCATTCTTCAACTGGGTCCATCCTGGTCTCTGATCCACTGGAAGGCTGCTTATATACTGCTTTTCTGGAAAGTTAAAATAAGTCAATATTTCCAACAGATATTTATCATGCAAAACGTTGTGTTATTCCTGAAATAGATATAAGCCATTATTACAGATCGATACTTATTGAGTATATGAATATAGCCAATACCTTCTTTAGCAGTTAATGACTAATGGTCAGTTCAAGAACTGAGAACACTAACAAGAAATTTAGCTTTAGGTAGTTAAACTATTAAGATGTATTATTAAACTTTCTAAAATATACTGTCCTAAATGCTGCCCTTCTCAAACTCACAGAGCCACCCAGGGAGCTGCAGCAAATTCATAAGGGTGCCACAGGATATTTTAATTTTCAAAGGAAGCACAGGAACATCTGTCAGACACCACACAAAAAAACAGCTCTGAGATAGTTCAGTTTCAACATGTACATTCCTTTTGATGTCATTTTTTTCCCAGTTTTATTGAGATATAAGTAACATATAGCATTGTATTATTTTTAGGTGTACAACATAATGATTTGGTATATGTATACATTGCAATGATGTCATATCTTTGTGAAACATTTTCAGCAATTGTTGTGATAAAAATCAAGAACTAAACAAAAATCAATGCAGAACAAGAAATGAGAGCAGTAGGTCCATTTTACTCCATGGTTTGAGAATTTGTGCAGTGTCATAATCATACACATACTAATAGTAAATAACTATGGGTATTTAAGAATGAAAATATTATTTTTCTTTCCATTCTATGTGTATTATTTTTCCAACTGGCTTCTATGATGCTAGGATATAAATACTTAAGTTATTTGGGCCTAAATACTCAATAAATAGGTCTATTAAGTTAGTCTTTTGGCCTAAAGATGCAGTGAAAAAGTTACCAGACACTAAAAGTGCTGTTTACAGGTGAAGTTCAGAAACCTCTGCCTAAATGATATGAAACTCTAGACATAAACTATACATTATTATTACATCTTGGTTTTTTCACAAAATTGAGCGAAACACTTTTCGTAGAATTTTATTTGATTATTACAAAAAGTATTTAACTTTCAAACATAAAGAAATTCTTAATTTGTATCCATTTTTATCATTAAATATTGTTAGCACTTCTTTAGGATTTAAAAAAGGTAAACATTAAATCCTCAGTTTCAGAAGAATTAATTTGTGCTTTGGTTTCATATTTCTCTAATTTTAGGCAGTACCGACTTTTAGGCAAAGTGCCTAGCAATTAGTTGCCAAAGAATTTATTTGTATGGAAATTTTTCTTCAGCCTTCTCCACTGATGCATAAACATAGTAAGGAAACTTTAACCTCATTGATATAAGAAGAAACACCTGAGGCAATGCCAATCAAGCCAAAATGTTTTATAAAATTGCAGGTCTGTGTTTTGTTTTCAGTATCAAAACTAGCACCAGTTATTCAAATCAGCTTATTTTATGTAAATTAGTCTCTTCAAAAACTTCCTTAATCCAGGCAGTTATTAAGTGAAATGGGATTTACCTCAACTAATGACTATACAAAGAGGAAAAAACACACAAGGGAAATCCTATTATAGCTTCAAAGCACTGGGCTCTCCCTTGTTTGCTTACAATCCCCCCTCTGGCAAGAACAATGAGCAGTGTGTAATTATTTTCTTGACTATCATTTTTAAGTTTTAATTTGACCCAGAATTTAAAGGAAAAGAGAAGAGGCATACAGTGCAGGAGCCCTTTTGTCTATACCAGTCTGGCTTACCAATCAAGAAAGGGAGACATCAATTTTGCCACTGATTCCAAAAGGGATATATTTAAGAAAAACTGTCCTTTCTGCTTGGAAAATATGGTAGATTGATCTTCCAACTGACATGACTGTTTCACTGCTCAAAATCAAAATCATTTTCATTAGAAAATAGACTTCCAACTTGGAATTTTTTGCCCCATTAAAATAGCAATGTATTTTTAAAAAGTTAAGTGCTCTCAAGATGATTCAGTCTTAACATGAATCAAGCACAAATTTTACAGTATCAAACTGAAGGAGTTTAATCAGGAGGTGAAGATGAGTTTTGATGTCTCTTTCAAAAACGTTTCAATTGCTACTTATCATAATCAAAGAATAGACAAAGAAAAAAAAACATTAATGTTTGGTCCCAAATCCACAGTCATTGGTGACAGACTTACATTCTTTTCTTTATGTTCAGACCATGCATGTGCAAATTTAAAACTGACAAACAAAAGCCTTATCACCTAGAAGGCTGGGAAAATGAGTTCTTCTAACAGTGTTCCTTTGAAGGTAGTGGTTCACATACCATACTCAATAGAGAGTGACAATTAATTTGACAGATCCCGGTTTTAGGAATCCAAGAGAGTAAAATTTCCTGGTACCATAAGATACACAACTGTGGTTGAATCGGGGTAGAATTCATTTCCTAAAAGTGTTAGCAGCCTAAACTGGGAGCCAGGGTAGAGTTGCTGCAAGGAGAATTTTGATGGAAATTATGGGATGGATGTTTTTATTTTTTGCAATTTTTATTTTTCTTAGACTTTCTTTTTGCCAAATGATTTTTTTGTATTACTTTACTACACTGACACCTTCATTTCAGATTCTAGGTAAAAATTTAAAAACCTTAAAGACATCCTAATCATCACACATACATGCCAGAGTATCACTATATTCCCAGTCTCAGATGAACCCTGCTAAACGGAAGACAAGATGGTATTTTTGGTCCCCTTGCATGTTTTTAATATTCAGTGCATAATAAACTCCAAGGCCTAAGTAAAAGTCACTCACAAAAGATAGGAATAAAATCGGAAAAGTCATCCTCTGTAATTGAAGTTTATATTAATTAATATGGAATGGATATGATTAGCCTTCTGCAGGAGTAACCTTTGAGAGGCACTTTGAAATGAGTTGTGCAGGAGACCACAGTGCCTCTAAATCCCCTTAAGGTCCCCAGTCCAAATATTACTTACTGTGGCCTGAGCTTTGACTTTAGATAACCTGGATAACCACATGCACGTAATAAATTCAAACAAAATGATGTGGCACTCTGCATGATGTTTAGAAAACAGAGAGTTGACAAATAATAATCTGTTGGGGTTTATTCAGAGAGACCTGGAATACAAGTCATTAGAAATATGTAGCCAGCAGTAAAGCAGGAGTGATTTCTCTAGTTTTTGCCACAATCCGAAAGACATATCCTTCAAGATTACTCAATTTATTTTACCATTATCTCATACGTTCATGTTTGCCTCACAATTTCTTGATTAGCAACTTGGATTCCAGGGAAGTTTGATAATAAAAAGGGCTATTTTAGATAAGGGTTTTCTAGTGACAAGGAAGGTAAATCCCCACTGAATATTAATAAGTTAGCACTTGTTTATAAATAAATCCATGAGACCTGATAGCCTGAAGTCAGTCCCCACAGAAGCTCATCATTCCTCAGTGAACTGATAGTATCATTTCTTGAAGCTGAATGCTAGACCCACAGGGACTTCATCAGTTTGCAAAAGAACCCTGCCTGAGCAAATGTGTGAAATGGTTCAAAAGCAAAACCAAAAAGTAATGAAGCATGTCATTATATATGTGTCAAAACCCATAAAGTGAACAACACCAAGAGTGAACCCTAATGCAAACTTTGTATTTTGGGTGGTAATGAAGTGTCAATATAGATTCATTGATTGCAACAAATGTACCACTCTAGTGCAGGATGTCAATGGTGGGGAAGATGTGCTTGTGGGGGCAGGGGATATATGGCAAGTGTCTACACTTTCCATTCAGCTTTGCTGTGAACCTAAAACTGCTCAAAAAAATAGTCAAGAAAGAAAGAAAGAGAGAGAGAGAGAAAGGAAGGAAGGAAAGAAGGAAGGAAGGAAGGAAGGAAGGAAGGAAAGAAAGAAAGAAAGAAAGAAAGAAAGAAAGAAAGAAAGAAAGAAAGAAAGAAAGAAAGAAAGAAAGAAAGAAAGAAAGAAAGAAAGAAAGAAAGAAAGAAAGAAAAAAGGAAAGAAAGAAAAAAGGAAAGAAAAAAGGAAAGAAAGAAAGAAAGAAAGAAAGAGAGGAAGAAAGGGAGAAAGAAAGAAAAGAAAGAGAGAGGGAGGGAGAAAGAAAGGAGGGAGGGAGGGAGGGAGGGGGGAAATGTAATGCATGGAACCAGAAGGAGTTAAAAATAACCCATGGAATCAAAAAGACCTGAGTTAAAATCCTGACACTGCCCCTGACTGGGTGACATTTATCCTCTCTGAGCTTCAGCTTCTTTATCTGTAAAATGGAGATAATAATATGCACCTTTAGTGTTATGAGAGTTAAATGAAATAATACATGAAAAGCATGTAGGACAGTGCCTGGCACATAGTGTGATTTCATAATTTCCATACTCCACCCAAAGTTAATCCTATAAGGTTGGACCTGATTTAGAAGTTATTCTTTATGCCAAAAAGTATAAATTTCTCTCTGACTACTCAGAGAGCCTAAGACACATGGAAATAAGAGCCAGAGATGGCAGGTTGCAGGATCAGGCCCCTGGAGGAAAAAGCATTCCCAGGTAATAATTTGTTAGGGTTAAAAATTTTGCAAAGCATATTGGCCACATCAAACTTTTTTATTAAAACAATTGATATAAACTTTATTATACTGAGGCTAAACTTTAACAAAATTGCAGATCAAGAGACAGAATTTTTTGCAATTAATAATAAAGGTCTTAATATAAGAAAATGATTGTTACAACAAATACCAAAGTAGGACACAAATAACTGAATACAAAGAAGACAGTTAAGCAGAATCAAGATGATGAAAGAGAAACTTGACAGAGGTAACACCTATAACCAAGTCTAACTAAAGGGTTTGACAATTGATTAATGATGAAACAATGGAAATTAATTTCAGCTTACATTGAGCCATGATATGAAAGAGTACAGTGAAACTGAATGTTTTATTAACTGCAGGGTGTTGTTGAGGACATCACTCACTACATCAAATAGTGTCCTATTGTCACAGTACCAGGAATAGTTAATACTTTTCCTAAACAACCCGTTTATGTGTGCTTTAAGAATCCTTCAAATATAATGTCTGCATTTTTGTCTTCATGTTCGCTGCTAGAGAAAACGTGGACTACCTACCTCTTGAAAGGATATAGGATACTATGACTAGCATTTGTATACTCACAGTTTCCTCCCCTTCTATTGTTATTATTCCTCTCTCAATATTACTCATATTCCCTTTGTCTAAATTCTTTCATTTATTTTTAATTTATTCTAACATGATATATATATATTTGTATACATCTATATAGATATAGATCTTTGTAAACCACCTTCTTGAAACAATACGTGGTAAAAACAAATTTTAAAAATTTAATCAGCAAGCAACTTTTAGAACCTGATCCAAAAATGAAGTGGGTGCTATGTGTATGGCTAGGTCCCATTACCATAACTTTCAAAGTTGTTGGTTTATTGTTTTATTTTCCTTTCTTTTTGTTGCTGACCTTGTGTCCCATCTTACAAGCACCAGAATTCAGGACAAATTTCACAGTGTTACATGGCATGGATCCCATTATTTCGCAGGAATACATACTGAGGCCAGGGCTCTGCTGGGTGGGGAGTTGTGTGGTTGTGTTTCAGTGCAGGGCCTTGTACTGTGTTATTCTGCCTTTTCCATAGGACCAATAAGAGAAAGCAGTGGGGGAGCACACAGGCTGCTGACCCCACACTGTCTGTTTTGAGATATCAGACCTGTATAGTATATATCTGCAAACACCAAGCTGCCCAGCTCTAGAGTGCACATGAGTTGTTGTCTTCGGTGCACATGAGCTGTTGTCTTCCCCCTGCGGGAGACAGGAAGCCCAAGGTCCCATGGAAGTTGAGTTTGGTACACTCCTCACTCCCCATTCCCCTTGAGAGAAGCGCTTCTCCAGGTCCCAGCTGGTTCATTGTCCAGGTCACCCTGAGTGAGCCTCAGGGTCACTTGCAGTCAGTTCTGCTTGTTGTCCCCAGTTATCTGCCGTTTAACCACCGGGTCTTCAGGGGAGGGGGGAGGGAAAGCTGAGGTTCCTAGCGTTGCCAATGTCCACAGTACAAGTAGCCTACACAGCCGATTTCAAGATACCAATGTGACATCTCTGAATACAGAGTTGGAAAGAGATGTTGAAAATATAAGAATGGGAGAGGGCAGACAGCAGAAGCAAGAAGAACTACAATCCTGCAGCCTGTGGAACAAAAACCACATTCACAGAAAGACAGACAAGATGAAAAGGCAGAGGGCTATGTACCAGATGAAGGAACAAGATAAAACCCCAGAAAAACAACTAAATGAAGTGGAGATAGGCAACCTTCCAGAAAGAGAATTCAGAATAATGATAGTGAAGATGATCCAGAATCTCAGAAAAAGAATGGAGGCAAAGATCGAGAAGATGAAAGAAATGTTTAACAAAGACCTAGAAGAATTAAAGAACAAACAAACAGAGATGAATAATACAATAACTGAAATGAAAACTACACTAGAAGGAATCAATAGCAGAATAACTGAGGCAGAAGAACGGGTAAGTGACCTGGAAGACAGAATGGTGGAATTCACTGCTGCAGAACAGAATAAAGTAAAAAGGATGAAAAGAAACGAAGACAGCCTAAGAGACCTCTGGGACAAATTAAACACCAACAACATTCGCATTATAGGGGTCCCAGAAGGAGAAGAGAGAGAGAAAGGACGAGAGAAAATATTTGAAGAGATTATAGTCGAAAACTTCCCTAACATGTGAAAGGAAATAGCCACCCAAGTCCAAGAAGCACAGAGAGTCCCATACAGGATAAACCCAAGGAGAAACATGCTGAGACACATAGTAATCAAATTGGCAAAAATTAAAGACAAAGAAAAATTATTGAAAGCAGCAAGGGAAAAACAACAAATAAAATACAAGGGAACTGCCATAAGGTTAACAGCTGATTTCTCAGCAGAAACTCTACAAGCCAGAAAGGAGTGGCATGATATACTTAAAGTGATGAAAGGGAAGAACCTACAACCAAGATTACTCTACCCAGCAAGGATCTCATTCAGATTCGATGGAGAAATCAAAAGCTTTACAGACAAGCAAAAGCTAAGAGAATTCAGCACCACCAAACCAGCTCTACAACGAATGTTAAAGGAACTTCTCTAAGTGGGAAACACAAGAGAAGAAAAGGACCTACAAAAACAAACTCAAAACAATTAAGAAAATGGTCATAGGGACATACGTATCGATAATTACCCTAAACGTGAATAGATTAAATGCTCCAACTAAAAGACACAGGCTTGCTGAATGGATACAAAAACAAGACCCATATATATGCTGTCTACAAGAGACCCACTTCAGACCTAGGGACACATTCAGACTGAAAGTGAGGGAATGGAAAAAGATATTCCATGCAAATGGAAATCAAAAGAAAGCTGGAGTAGCAATACTCATATCAGATAAAATAGACTTTAAAATAAAGAATGTTACAAGAGACAAGGAAGGACACTACATAATGATCAGGGGATCAATCCAAGAAGATATAACAATTATAAATATATATGCACCCAACATAGGAGCACCTCACTACATAAGGCAACTGCTAACAGCTATAAAAGAGGAAATCAACAGTAACACAGTAACAGTGGGGGACTTTAACACCTCACTTACAGCAATGGACAAATCATCCAAAATGAAAATAAATAAGGAAACAGAAGCTTTAAATGACACAATAGACCAGATAGATTTGATATTTATAGGACATTCCATCCAACAACAGATTACACTTTCTTCTCAAGTGCACACGGAACATTCTCCAGGATAGATCATATCTTGGGTCACAAATCAAGCCTCAGTAAATTTAAGAAAATTGAAATTATATCAAGCATCTTTTCTGACCACAACACTATGAGATTAGAAATGAACTACTAGGAAAAAAACGTAAAAATCACAAACACATGGAGGCTAAACAATATGTTACTAAATAACCAAGAGATCACTGAAGACATCAAAGAGTAAATAAAAAAATACCTACAGACAAATGACAATGAAAACACGACAATCCAAAACCTATAGGATGCAGCAAAAACAGTTCTAAGAGCAAAGTTTATAGGTATACAAGCCTACCTCAAGAAACAAGAAAAATCTCAAATAAACAATCTAACCTTACACCTAAAGGAACTAGAGAAAGAAGAACAAACAAAACCCAAAGTTAGCAGAAGGAAAGAAATCATAAAGATAAGAGCAGAAAGAAATGAAATAGAAACAAAGAAAACAATAGCAAAGACCAATAAAACTAAAAGCTGGTTCATTGAGAAGATAAACAAAATTGATAAACCATTAGCCAGACTCATCAAGAAAAAGAGGGAGAGGACTCAAATCAATAAAATTAGAAATGAAAAAGGAGAAGTTACATCAGACACCACAGAAATACAAAGCATCCTAAGAGACTACTACAAGCAACTCTATGCCAATAAAATGGACAACCTGGAAGAAATGGACAAATTCTAGCTTCCAAGACTGAACCAGGAAGAAATAGAAAATATGAACAGTCCAATCACAAGCAATGAAACTGAAACTTTGATTAAAAATCTTCCAACAAACAAAAGTCCAGGACCAGATGGCTTCACAGGTGAATTCTATCAAACATTTAGAGAAGAGCTAACACCCATCCTTCTCAAACTCTTCCAAAAAATTGCAGAGGAAGGAACACTCCCAAACTCATTCTATGAGGCCACCATCACCTTGATACCAAAACCAGACAAAGATACTACAAAAAAAGAAAATTACAGACCAATATCACTGATGAATATAGATGCAAAAATCCTCAACAAAATACTAGCAAACAGAATCCAACAACACATTAAAAGGATCATACACCATGATCAGGTGGGATTTAACCCAGGGATGCAAGGATTCTCCAATATATGCAAATCAATCAATGTGATACACCATATTAACAAATTGAAGAATAAAAACCATATGATCATCTCAATAGATGCAGAAAAAGCTTTTGACAAAATTCAACACCCATTTATGATAAAAACTCTCCAGAAAGTGGGCATAGAGGGAAGCTACCTCAACATAATAAAGGCCATATACGCCAAACCCACAGTAAACATCATTCTCAATGGTGAAAAACTGAAAGCATTTCCTCTAAGATCAGGAACAAGACAAGGATGTCCACTCTCACCACTATTATTCAACATAGTTTTGGAAGTCCTAGCCACGGCAATCAGAGAAGAAAAAGAAATAAAAGAAATACAAATTGGAAAAGAAGAAGTAAAACTGTCATTGTTTGCAGATGACATGATACTATACATAGAGAATCCTAAAGATGCCACCAAAAAAAAAAAAAAAAAAAGATGCCACCAGAAAACTACTAGAGCTAATCAATGAATTTGGTAAAGTTGCAGGATACAAAATTAATGCACAGAAATCTCTTGCATTCCTATACACTAATAATGAAAAATCTGAAAGAGAAATTAAGGAAACACTCCCATTTACCATTGCAACAGAAAGAATAAAATACCTAGGAATAAACCTACCTAGGGAGACAAAAGACTGGTATGCAGAAAACTATAAGACACTGATGAAAGAAATTAAACATGATACCAACAAACGGAGAGATACACCATGTTCTTGGATTGGAAGAATCAGTATTGTGAAAATGACTATACTACCCAAAGCAATCTACAGATTCAAGCAATCCCTGTCAAATTACCAATGGCATTTTTTACGGAACTAGAACAAAAAATCTTAAAATTTGTATGGAGACACAAAAGACCCCGAATAGCCAAAGCAGTCTTGAGGGAAAAAAATGGAGCTGGAGGAATCAGACTTCCTGACTTCAGACTATACTATAAAGCCACAGTAATTAAGACAATATGGTACTGGCACAAAAACAGAAACATAGATCAATGGAACAAGATAGAAAGCCCAGAGATAAACCCACACACCTATGGTCAACTAATCTATGACAAAGGAGGCAAGGATATACAATGGAGAAAAGACAGTCTCTTCAATAAGTGGTGCTGGGAAAACTGGACAGCTACTTGTAAAAGAATGAAGTTAGAATACTCCCTAACACCATACACAAAAATAAACTCAAAATGGATTCAAGACCTAAATGTAAGACCGGACACTATAAAACTCTTAGAGGAAAAAATAGGAAGAACACTCTTTGACATAAATCACAGCAAGATCTTTTTTGATCCACCTCCTAGACTAATGGAAATAAAAACAAAAATAAACAAATGGGACCTAATGAAACTTCAAAGCTTTTGCACAGCAAAGGAAACCATAAACAAGACAAAAAGACAACCCTCAGAATGGGAGAAAATATTTGAAAATGAATCAATGGACAAAGGATTAATCTCCAAAATATATAAACAGCTCATGCAGCTCAATATTCAAAAAACAAACAACCCCAACCAAAGATGGGCAGAAGAGCTAAATAGACATTTCTCCAAAGAAGACATACAGATGGCCAAGAAGCACATGAAAAGCTGCTCATCATCACTAATTATTAGAGGAATGCAAATCAAAACTACAATGAGGTATCACCTCACACCAGTTAGAATGGCCATCATCAGAAAATCTACAAACAACAAATGCTGGAGAGCGTGTGGAGAAAAGGGAACCCTCTTGCACTGTTGGTGGGAATGTAAATTGATACAGCCACTATAGAGAACAGTATGGAGGTTCCTTAAAAAATTCAAAATAGAATTACCATATGACCCAGCAATCCCACTACTGGGCATATACCCAGAGAAAACCATAATTCAAAAAGACACATGCACCTCAATGTTCACTGCAGCACTATTTACAATAGACAGGTCATGGAAGCAACCTAAATGCCCATGACAGACGAATGGATAAAGAAGATGTGGTACATATATACAATGGAATATTACTCAGCCATAAAAAGAAACGAAATTGGGTCATTTGTTGAGACGTGGATGGATCTAGAGACTGTCATACAGAGTGAAGTAAGTCAGAAAGAGAAAAACAAATATTGTATATTAACGCATATATGTGGAACCTAGAAAAATGGTACAGATGAACTGGTTTGCAGGGCAGAAATTGAGACACAGATGTAGAGAACAAACGTATGGACACCAAGGGGGGAAAGCAGCGGGTGGTGGGGGTGGTGGTGTGATGAACTGGGTGATTGGGATTGACATGTATACACTGATGTGTATAAAATGGATAACTAATAATAACCTGCTGTATAAAAATAAATAAATAAATAAGAAAATATAAGAATGGGCTCTCACAAGCCAGCACAAGGCCATTCAAGTATACCACATCTTGCACTACACCTTGTTTCATAAAGTTTCACTAGAAGCTTGTTGATAGTTTAGTACTGCTTGGCAATTTTTCTACCCTTTTTATTCCTTTTTAAAGGATTTAGGAACAGGAGGAAGACATCAATACCAGTTTACAGAAAATGGCTTGCACTACCCCTCACTGTGAATAGCCTTTACAGCACAAAAATGCTGGGAGGGTTGTACAAATTTTAGTGTGATACCAGTAAAATATAAGGGCGTTGAGATGATCTTACAGCTTTTGTGTGTGTGTGTATATGTGTGTATATATATATACACACCATTTTTTGAAAGGCATGGAAAGAAACAGCTAGAGAAGTTGAATAAAAATAACAACCATTTTTTTATTCCTTAAAATACTTCTATTTTATCATTTAATACAGACTTCAATATTTGTTCATTATTTCCATAGTTAAAAGTAAAGGGAAGACCCTTCAGCAATGAAGACTCAATGTAGCCAAAAAATAAATAAATAAATAAATAAAAATAAATTTACAAAAAAAAATAGATAAATTGGACATCATCAAAACAAAAAACTTTTGCAAAAAAAAAAAAGTCATTGAGGGACTTCTCTGGTGGCGCAGTGGATAAGACTCCATGCTCCCAATGCGGGGGGCCCGGGTTCGATCCCTGGTCAGGGAAAGAGACCCCACATGCATGCTGCAACTAAGAGTTCGCATGCCACAACTAAGGAGCTGGTGAGCCACAACTAAGGAGCCCGCCTGCTGCAACTAAGACCTGGCACAACTAAATAAGTAAATATTAAAAAAAAAAAAAAAGTCATTGAGTTAGTCCTTTTGCCAAAGTGACTAATATTTGGGGTAAAATATTTTCTTAAACAAGAGCAACTAGTACTTGAATAGTATCATGTAGTTTACATATACTCTCTTACTTACTCCTCCACACAACCCTAAAATATGGACCTTGTTTTCATCTATATTTTATCTATTAGGAAATAGAAGCTCAAATAGAGACATTTGCAATGATTCACCAAAGACCATACAATCTAGTCAATAGAAAAGTCAGATCTCTTCTTCTACCTGCCTTTTTTCCTTCCTCTCCTTTTCAAAAATATTTTTTGGGCAGTGAATTAGTCCACTCAGGCTGCCATAACAAAAACTACAGACAGGATGGCTGAAACCACAGAACTGCATTTTCTCACAGTTCTGGAGGTTAGAATAAGTCCAAGATCAGGGTGCCATCAAGGGTGGGTTTCTAGTGAGACCTCTTTTCCTGGCTTGCAGATGACTGCTTTCTCATTGTGTCTTCACATGGCCTTTCCTCTGTGCTAGAGAGAGACAGACCTCTGGTCTCTCTTCCTCTTGCATAAGGCCACAGTCCTATAAGATTATGGCTCTACCCTTGTGACCTCATTTTACCTTAATTACTTCTGTAAAGGCCCTATCTCCAAATATTGTCACATTGAGGGTTAGGTTACAACATATGAATTTCGGAAGGACACAATGACACTATACCAGAGATGGAAATACAGTGATGGACAGAAAAGACTTGGTCCCTGACTTTGTGGAGCTTATGATGCATTAAGCTCAGAACTTAAGAACAGACACTGACTAGGTCCACATTTTCCCCCCCACAACACTACTTACAGAAGGCATACTGTTTACCCCAATCTTCTTCATACCATTTTTCCCAAGAAAATTATTTTTATGTATGTATACAGGATAAACTTCAGACTGCTTTGTGTTTTATTCACTTGTCTTTAAATTTGTGGAGACAGAATTAATAAAATTTGCTTGGAAGTCCCCTCAGAGGAAGGTTAGTGCGGTCCTTCCCGAAAGCAGAACAAGGGTTAGACCAGGATTTGTCAACAAAAATGCTTATTGCAGTGGTGGAGGGCAAGGAATGTTTTTGTGAATTCTGTGGGGGTGAGTGCTGTGCTTCCATCTTCCATCTAGACTGGTGAGCAGCAGGAAAGCTTTCTCTTTTCATCACTACCAAAAATCAAGAGTTATTATATTTAAGAAGTCTCTGCTGTTAAGCTGAAGCAAATTCACAAGTGTTTCAGAAACTTTATAAAAAGAACCGGACTCAACAGCATCACAGCCCTTTGATTCTGTGATTCTGTGTCTCCTTCCCACAGCACAAATGGAGGTTAAAAAAAAAATGTGGGCGAAGAGGAAAAGAAACATTCTAAGACCTTTTGTTTAATGATATGCAAATGAAACAGTTACTAGGTCGCCAAGCACCACGGATGCTAATTCTGCAGTGTTTTTCGAATCCATTCTCTGCTTCCCAGCTGGCAGAAGCTTTGTATTGAATTAGATATAATATCTGCTCTGAGTCAGACAAATCTGGCTTCTGCTTCTGACGCCAGTGCTTCCTAGTTTTATGAACTTGAGCAAAATACCTAGTCTCTTTTTGCCTGGGTTTCCTTACTGTAAAAATTAGAATAATAATGCTGTGCTGGGCTTTCTCAGGTTTAAGGAAAAGAGATATGTTCCAGTTACCTCAAGATATTGTAAAGATGAAAAGGAAACTGTCTCAGTCACCATCCTGATAATCAGCACGTTGTTCATCAATACTCAGAACAGGGCAGGTGCTGCTCTGATGGCCCATCAGGACTCAAATTCACTTGAAGATGAGAGTTCATTTCTCCTAACACTAGCAACCTCTGCCAAAATAGTGACAATCTCTCTCTCTCTCTCTCTTTTTCCCACCTGCTTCCTTCTATTCTACTACTAACTAATTTCTCTCTACTCCCCATGTTACGACTCCCATTAACTTCCTACTTCTACTACTATTGCCTTCTTTCTAAGGCCATTTCTTTGTGTATTTCTCTTCTGCTGCTTCCACGACTCACTGCATCCTTTTTTGTGTGTTTCGTTTTTAAGCTGCCTAAGAGACAAGGTCTGATCAACTTACTAATCAGAATAAAACTCTGCTTTGGCACAGAATTTGATGCCTATCCCTTATAGACTCCTGTTCAGCCTGTGGATGGCTGCCTTGGAGACTGATGCTCATCTTGATACACTCGAGTGTGGCTAACATGTGTCACATGGACAAAGCACAGGTACATATGCAGAGAGAACCATTGACAGGCTTGCCCTCAGAGGTTTCTCAGGAGAGAGTAGTGTAATTGAGCACTCGCTTGAATGACCTGCACAGAACAGGTGTTGGTGGGGCTCAGATAAGATGTGCAAACAGCTTGTCTAGTGACTGGCATATAACAGACGCTCAGTAAATCTCAGCCCCACTCTTTCATCCCCCTGCTATGACTCTAGTTCAGGCCTAAGTTCTCTCTCACAACTGCAGTGGGTTCCCACAAGGCTCTTTGTCTCCACTTTCTTTTCTCTTCAGATTCATCTCCCACACCTCTGCCAGAACAATTTGTAGAGACCAGGTGGAATTATTCATTTATTTAACATAAATTAAGTCTTTGCTATGTGCCAGACACTACCTTAGATGATGGAAATATAAAAATTAATAAGGTAAGTATTCTATTCTCAAGGGACTCAAAGAACAGTAGAGAAAACAAATAATGGTAAATATATACCATAAAAGGTGCAGTGGAGCCCCCTCAAAAAGAACAATCAATTCTTCCCTGGTCAGCAAACAAAGAAGTTTCTAAAGAGGAAATAGGTGAGTCTTGAGAACTATAGCAGCTCAAAAAGTGCTGAAGGAAAAGAAGTTCATTGCACAAAGAGGACCAGATCATGAAAAGTTGGCAGTTTTCATATGAGGAATTAGAGAGTAAGTCAAAGAGAAAAAACACTACTCTTAGAGGATGTTAAAAAAAAGGAAGGGGGTGATGTTTAAAAAAAAAAGCATTCCAGAATCAAACAGGTCCAGGAAATGCTGGGTTAAAAGAGTAAACAATAACCAACAGATTTCTTTACCATAGGATTCCTCAGAGCTTTTAATATGCAAATGTGTATTATGACTCTCCAAGAGGAGAATCTGATATAAGACATTTTCCAATCTTATTTGACCTGGAACCTCTTTTTCCATAGAACACCTGGCAGGACATGTTATTAAACCCATTCTAGGATATGAAGTTGTTGTCTAAGAAGGAATTTCAGCAGGAGAGTGAGGTGAACAAAATCCACCTGCAGATCCCAACGCCCCGCCCTCGCAGCCTGGCCCCACCCTACCTCTTCAGCCACGCTTGTCAACTCCCTCTGCCCATGTTCTCTACACCCTGGACAAAGTGGACATTTCACTTTTCACTAAGCATGCTTCATACCCCCTTGCTTTGGAGCTCTTGAACAGTCTCCTTCTGAAAGTCTTTTTTTTTTAAATTTAATTTTATTTATTTTTATTATACAAGAGGTTCTTATTAGTTATCTATTTTATACATATTAGTATATGTATGTCAATCCCAATCTCCCAATTCATCCCACCACCACCACCCCGCCCCGTTTTCCCCCCTTAGTGTCCATACGTTTGTTCTTTACATCTGTGTCTGTATTTCTGCCTTGCAAACTGGTTCATCTGTACCATTTTTCTAGATTCCACATATATGCGTTAATATACAATATTTGTTTTTCTCTTTCTGACTTACTTCACTCTGTATGACAGTCTCTAGGTTCCTTCTGAAATTCTACTCATCTTTCAGGATACACCTCTTCAATAAAGTCATTCATGATTCCCCAAGTTGTGTCGATAATACTCTCTTTGGGTGAGTATTAGTATTACTAATAATACTAAATACTAAATTACTAATACTACTAAAGACTAATAATATTAGTAATGCTCTCTTTGCTTTTATTTCTGTTAGCCCTTATTCTATTCTCCTTTGGGAATGGTCATGTATAATGGTGGGGCGTGCCGGTCACTCCTTGCCAGAACCACCCAAGAACCAGTTCTAAATTTTTCCTGCTATATCACTACTTCCTCTCTGGGTTTTGAGATGGGACCTTCCCTGACTAATACACACACACACACACACACACACACACACACACACACAGCAGAGGGTTCCAAAATTCCCCTCACTTCACACAAATGTGTAGAGAAAATTTAACTTCTTTATTTCATCTGTAACCAATGTAATCTTCCTCATTAGCACCCACCTGCTGAGTGGTGATAAAACAGTTTATTCCTCTCTTATAAATTAATCTAATTCTCTCTAGAGAACGCAGTATTTTGGGGATAAATGTCTAGCCTTTCAGATGAGCTCTCTCTCCCTCCTCTTCTCCAGGGAAACATCTGGATATATGAGGCGTGTTTCCTGTGTCCTCCTGACAGTAGGAGGAAGAGGTCTGGGATTTATATTCTCTGTCCTTATGCTTTTTTTCTGGACTAGCAATCATAGAAGTACCACTGAGACTGTCCTGGGATGTTCTGCTGGCATCTGCTGTTAAATTTGGCAGCCAGTGGGATTTATGGCCTGATCTCTTTTGCTTTCCTTAAAGCCTCATCCTCTTTAAGCCCCTCTTATCTCTTCTTGAACATCTGGTCCTGGCCCAGTGGTTTATCCTATGACACTCAGCTGCAAGGTCACCTCCACTCTGCCACAGCAACCCTTGGCATGCCAGAATCTCAGCTAATTTACTCTTCCCCCAAGTCCCCTCTGGGTCCTGCAAGAAAATCTGGGATTCCATCCAAGTAGGATTGGAATAAAAAGACCGCTTGGGGGCTTCCCTGGTGGCGCAGTGGTTGAGAATCTGCCTGCCAATGCAGGGGACACGGGTTCGAGCCCTGGTCTGGGAAGATCCCACATGCCGCGGAGCAACTAGGCCCGTGAGCCACAATTACTGAGCCTGCGCGTCTGGAGCCTGTGCTCCGCAACAAGAGAGGCCGCGATAGTGAGAGGCCCGCGCACCGCGATGAAGAGTGGCCCCCGCTTGCCACAACTAGAGAAAGCCCTCGCACAGAAATGAAGACCCAACACACCCAAAAATAAATTAATAAAAAAAAAAAAAAAAAAAAAAAAAGACCGCTTGGGGTTGCTAGGTCAGTATGAAGTACAAAGTAGTTGCTCAATAAAAATTTGAATAGAAGGTTCCAAGAAGAAAAAGCAATGTTTATAAATGTTAACTTTATCAGCATCTTTAAATGTTTTCAAGACGCTCTGCTCTACATCATAATGTAAGTTTTATCCAAAGATTTCAATGTTTCTTATAACCATTTTAGCATATAGAAATTTGATTTCTTATTTTAGTTTATCATCATCACATCTGAGAGCATCATTTTAGCAGGAGCAAGGCTCCTACCCATAGATATTTTAAATTTTAAGAAAAATAATCATGGTATAGATATACAAATGAGGAACAAGAAAAACTGAACAAAATATTACCTTTAAATTGAAAAGAAAACTGAGGATGCCACAGACTAATCAGTGGGAAGGTCAAGACACAGAAAGAGTCTGAAAGTGAGAGGAGGGAAGCCAAGGCATGAGAGAAGTGGACTTTGGAATTTAGGCAATGTAGGATTCGGGAATGTCTCTGTGCGGCTGAACCACACTGACTCCATTTTGTTGGCTCCATCTTAGTCCTGTTGCCCCTCCCCTTTCTGCGTGGCTGAGCTTTAGCCTACTCATAAGGAATGCACCCAAGCCAATTAAGTTCCCTGTCAACTTTTACACTTGCCTTCATCTGATATGAAAACTGGAAGGTTAATGGTCATGAAACCCGCGGTGGGAGGAAAAACCCCTGGTTCCTTTCGTGCAGATGTGCTTCTCCTTCAGTTGTCAGATTCTACTTTTAGCTTTGGCCCCTTTAAATCCCTCTGTACCCTTTTTAGTGTATGTCTCTGGATCATCCTTGGCCCAATCCTGCCTGTATGTAAGTCACCCACAATAAACTTCATAATTGCACTTCATGGAGTTGCCTGCTTCATTGTTTCTCAGCCTTAAAGTTCCTTCTCAGTTCGGAGGATATTATTCAACATCTCTACCTTCCAACTGTCTCTCATTAGCTATTCTCCATAAAGGTGATAGTACAATGTTTTTCAAATGAAATGAAGCATCTCTAAGAGTGACCTTAAACTCTTCTCCAAGTATGAGACTATCTAAATGGATTCCAAACTGAATCTCTTAAATAGTTTTCTAAAAAATAGGTTCAGAATAAAGAAAACTAAAGAATGATGAAACCCTTTCTAACATACTAATCATATCTGTTCTAATTCTTCTGTATTAGTTCACTGGTCAGAGATTGGCTTCTGGCTTCCTGTTAATTGTTGACCTTAGCAGAATTTACGTAATACTTGCTACTGAAGGAACGAGAGAAATCAGACAGCTTTTAGCATATGAGTGATCAATTACTTAATAGGTTGTAGTGGATATTGGGTAGGGGGGGAGGATTAGATACCATTTTAATAGTGGATCAGAAGACAGAAGAAGCTTTAAATATCATTTTTCTTTCTGAGAATATCCTGGAAGCTATGATTTAAAAATAATAATATTTTATATCTGATACAAAGTCAGGGGTTGATTGATTTATTTCTTTTTATTTTTTTGTTTTAAGTAAAGTGTTCCCTGATGACCATTGCATCACCTAAGTGTGAAGCCAAGCATTGACTATTTTATCACACCAAATACAATCTCTTTTCCTCTGAAAGGTGCTGAAATGTTCATTTAATCCAATGACTCAATTGGAACCTTTTATAATGCATTTTATATGACACACAATTTGTCTAGGTTTTAAAAATGCATTGGAAGAATACCTTTGTTCATTTCAATGACCCTGAGGGAGCCCCAGTTACTTTAGATTATACAGATACTGTGTTACAACCTGCCTGCTTAACTGTAAACTTTTATCTCCAATTAACTTCTGCCTATGATCTATTTAAATCTTCAGAGAAGGTGAGAGAGGTAGGAAGTCAGAGGGAGGCAAAGGGCTCCTCTTGGAATAAGGCAGCTCTCAATCGAGTTACAGGTATCAAAGGACAAGGAGGCCAACAAAAGCTGTAGAAAGCAGGGGATTTTGCCTTCACTCCGCCTAGGTTGAGCCTAGGTGGGCACGAGCTGGTAAATTGAGCTGAAAAATAGAAACATTCCAGGTGGGCAAAGCAACAAAGAGAAGAGCCTGGCCAGACCTCCACGGCTCAGCAAGTGCTGGTTCCACGCGACCACCAGGATATGGTGCTAATGATACCATAGAGGGCATTCATTAGCACGAATCAGGACAGAAGCAAAAATAAAATCCTAGAGCCTGTACAAGTGTATACATTTCAGCTGGAGGTAGGTAGTATCAAACAGATAATGAATAATTGATCCAATAGTAAGAGAGCTGAGATCTGTTACAAGTGAAGCCAAAGGAACAGTAGGAGACAAGATGTCACTTCCCAAAGTGCTTGTAGACTGGTATCACCCTTTTGCAAAAGTGGTGAACTTCCTTTAGTATACCTACTAAGAGATGATCCCTTCCTTTCTTAAAGAGACTACATCCTCTTGACGATGTGGACACTTGTAACAAGCTTAATTCTGCAGACATTCAACTGGCACCTACAGCCCTGAATTCCCTTCCAGAAAGATGATGTCAGATCCCACTGAGTGCTTGTTCTAGGTTAGCTAATACCACTTAGAAGTATGGCACGTGGTGGGGTGGTGGTGGTGGGATGAATTGGGAGATTGGGATTGACATATATACACTAATATGTATAAAATAGATAACTAATAAGAACCTGCTGTATAAAAATTAATTAATTAAATTAAATTTTTTTAAAAAGCAGTATGGCACAATAGTCTCCACTAAGCCATGTCAGCCATTCTTGGTCATGGTGCTGCATGGCCCTCTGTATTCTGGGCTCCTACTTACAACAAAGAGGATATTCAGCAATTTCAGGTCATAGTCCCTCATTAAGAAGTTAAAGATCTGGTTCAGGGCCAAACCGCTGGCTTCACATTTGAATCACCTGGGGAATTTTTGAAAAACAACCAGAGTCTAGCTAGGGTCTGGGTATGGATATTTTTTAGAGCTCCCAGAAGAATCTAATCTGCAGCCAGGGTTATGAATGCTTGTCCAACTGAAGCATTACACACAAACAGCAAAGAAATACAGGCAAAATAGAGTAAAAGCACAGCGTGCTACATATAACATCATTGCCAATGCAAGTCAAACCATGAAAAAATATGCTAAGTCAACTCATTCTTTGTTTAACAAAACTGAAAACCTAACTGAAGCCAAAAATAAACTTAAGTTTACAATATAACAGTAACTGTATTCAGTCAGTCCGTTTGGGCCTGACTGCAGTTCTCCACGATTGGCAGAGTTCAGGAAATATCAGTCCCTTCCTTAGTGTACAGGCTAGTTAGCGCTGTGCTAACACACCCAAAATTCCTCAGCAGCTTAAAGCAATGAAGTTTATTTCTTACTCCTGCTTCATGTCTGTCACAGGTCAATGGGAGCTTTGCTCTTCTTGGTCCTTAGTTCAGGACCCTGAGTGACAGAGTAGCCACTGTTGGAACCTTCCTGGGAGAGAGAGCATCGTGTTCCATGGGACAGTTTTAAAGATTCCACTGGGATGTTACACAGATCACTTCTCCTATTTCTTTGACCAAAGCAAGTCATATGGCCACCCACACCTGACATCAATCCTACCACATGCCTACACAAAGAACTAGAAATATTTGGTGAGCAACAAAACTAACTACAGCACATTGCTAGAGTTGGCTTAAGGCACTAGGGAGGTTTAGACAAACCTGTGTCTTTTGTGGAATTTTTCTATTTCCTTATAATAGCTAAAAGTTATTGAGCACTTATTACGTGCAAGAGGCTGCAATAAGGATAAGACAGGTACATTGTGTATGAATATTCTAGTAACCATACAGATAGGTACTCTTACCATTACCATCTTACAAGCAAGTAAACTGAGGCTAAAAGCAGTGAAGTAATTTTCCCAAGGTCACAGAGCTTGGAATGAGCTGTTGAGTTAGAATTGAGTGGCTCCAGAGCCAGCCTACTGGTAGAGTAGCCAACTGTCCAGTTTGCCCAGGACTAAGTGGTTTTCTGGGATGTGGGACTTTCAATGCTAAATTAAAGAGAGTCGTGGGCAAACCTAGTAGTAACAGTTACATTACCCTCTTATTGATCAGGTTTATAGTAAATGACAATGCTTACTATTTTTCAAATCAGGGAAAAACTCTGAAACCTGCTAATCCCTGGGTAACATAGCACAACACAGAACGGTTCCTACCTTTTAGAAAAATTATTCCGAATTTGTTTTTAATTTTTGTTTTTTGGGTTGTGGTTGTATTAACATATTGGCATCCCATCATGGATATACCTATGAATCTCCATGCCAAGAAACCTTCAATTGTATGTACTCATTTAACCCAGGCTTCCATGGACCACCTAGACCTACAGACAAATGCTACCACAGCCTTGGGGACGATCACAATGTGATTGATTCTACCCTAATCTCCCTATCCTGACCTCTGCTGTCCTGGAAGCCCTGAGTGGTTCATATCCCTCCTTAGCCATAGTTTCCACTTTTCTGCAGCCATTGTCATTGTTGTCAATTCTCCTACAGTTGCCATTTTTGAAGGCTAATGACAAACTTCTGCTCATTAACCAACCAGCATATGTCAAGCAGAAGGCTAGACCCTTCACATAGTATCTCATGCTTTCCCTGACCAAGCAGTTTGGGTTAATTAATTTTCCAACATACTCAAAGGGCTCACTCTACATACTTTCTGAAAAGGGTTTCTCTTCTTTTCCAGACCTGTGACAGCCTGTTTCCTTGCCTATATATCCCACATATGCACCAGGAGAGTGGGACTAGGCTTTTCTCCATTATTCTCTCCCCAACAATCTCTCTTTCTCCATCTACTACAAAGCAGGACACTCTTAGAGGCAGTCCACTTAGAGGCAGGCTGACACTGTACCAGACTGCCTGATTTCAAATCCTGATTCTGTCACTTATTGGCTGTAGAACCCTAGGCAAATTTCTTAGCCTCTCTATGCAAGCATTTCCTCACCTGTAAAATAGGAATAGGGACTTCCCCGGTGGTCCAGCAGTTAAGACTCCAAACTCCCAAAGCAGGGAGCCCGGGTTTGATCCCTGGTCAGGGAACTAGATCCTGCATGCCACAAATAAAGACCTGGCGCAGCCAAATAAATAATTTTTAATTAATTAATTAATTAGGGATAATAATAGTACCTCCCTCAGAGAGCTGTTGTGAGATTAAATGTGTTACTAAATATAAAATGTTTAGAACAGAACCTGACATCAATGACCAGTCATCCTGGTTTTTCTGAGATTGAGCGGGTCCTAGGATGCAGAATTTTCAATGCTAAAACTGAGAAAGTCCCAGGCAAACCAGGATGATTTGGTTACCCTACCTGGCACATAGTAAGTAGTGTAAACATGTTAGATTTTTTTGGTTGATATAGTTGGTGATACTGGTTCATTTGGACTTATAACTAGATTGTTACATATCTCCCATTTCTGTCTTTTCAAAAGTCAAGTCATTTAAGCAAGCAGGATGCATACCACCTAAACTGCTCATCCTGGAACCAGGACTTAATATGGATTCTTTTGTCTTCAAACTTGTCATTTGAAATAGAGGCCTGAATCATGTCTGTTTCATCTTCCCCAAGGTTTTCACATTACCATCACAAACTCACTTCTCATCGATTTACTTTCTCTTAAAGCCTGCTTGTTCCAAATGGGGCTCCCTTCTTATTGGCTCATTTGTTTGATCTTGTTTAATGAGGCAAATTTTTGTAACACTAGGAGGTAAAACATCACTGCTGTCAAGAGTGCCCAACATTATTTGGCTTCCCATCACAGTGCTTGCTATGCATAAACAAAAATCATTTCTTCCCCTTTCCTCATTGCTCAAAGCTACGTAATCACAAACAGAATATTAAAAATGTCTCTTATGCACTGGCCCAAGCTTACATAGATAACGCACGTGTGACACAATTAAAAAGTAATATGAACTTTCACAAACACAACAGAACTTACCATTCCACAATGAGTTTGTCACCACTGAAGGAGATAATAGGGAGTATAAGAAAGAGTAGAACTTTAGTGCCAGATAAATCCCAATTCTACACTAGTTCGAAGGGATTTAAATCACTTAAATATTTTGATTCTGCTTCCTCATCTGGATGACAGGGATAATACCTGCTTCATAGGACTCTGGTGAAGATGAAATAAAAGTGATTTATGTTAATAACTGAGCTTGCTTCTTCCCACTTCTAAATCTAAGTTATCCTGGGGTGGAAGAGGAGGTACACAGCCATTCCAGAGAGGATGCTGCTACATAGAACACTTTGGAATTGCTTACACCACATCTCTGTAAATTTGTCAACTAACAAAAATTCACTCCAAGTCAAGTTCGATGAATAAAGTGAGTGAGCCAAGCAGGGCAACACCATCAGTAGTGATGCCAAAAGCTCAGCCTCTCTGTACACTGGTGCTGAATTGAATCTCAGAGACAGGAGACAGAGTTTTGGGTGAAGGAGAAAAGAATAGCTTTATTGCTTTGCCAGGCAAAGGGAGACACAGAGGGTTCCTGCCCTAGAAAACTATGTTCCCACCCAGGAGGATCTGATGAAGAGTTTTATAGCAATAATTCAAGGGTGGGGTTGCTGATAAGATTAGGGTGTGTGTAGGGCCTGTCCTCCTTTAATCTGGCCTCAGGTAATCTTTTTTTTTTTTTTTAATTTATATATATTTTTTTGGTTGCATCGGGTCTTCGTTGACTGCACTTTCTCTAGTTGCGAAGATCAGGGGCTAGTCTTCGTTGCAGTGCGTGGGCTTCTCATTGCAGTGGCTTCTCTTGTTGCGGAGAACGAGCTCTAGGAGCGCTGGCTTTAGTAGTTGTGGCACGTGGGCTCAGTAGTTATGGCTCATGGGCTTAGTTGCTCTGCGGCATGTGGGATCTTCCCAGCCCAGGGATCGAACCGGTGTCCCCTGCATTGGCAGGCAGACTCTTAACCACTGCACCATCAGGGAAGTCTCTCAGGCAATCTTCTTGATGAGCTTCTCTGGTTCCTTTAGTCTGGCCTCAGGTGGTCTTCTCTGGCATGGAGAATGCTGAATCTTCCATTTGTTGGGTTTTAATTCTATAAAACGGCTTAAAGATATTGTTATGTGTGTCCCTTGAGGTGGAACCAGGATGCTGCCCCGAGGCTGTACTATTGCTTCTTGGCTGTTCCTCCCTTGATTCTGTATCCCTTCCCTTCCGGAATTCGAAACTGTTCGAATCTGCCCTTTGGAACTCAGGAAAGGTCATGGAGGCTGAACAGAAAGGCTCCCCATGCCCAGGAGCCCCTACAGGGTCCTGCTTGGTTTAAGTAGTAAAAACGTAACTACAGTAATAGGGAGTGCCCCTAACCACTTCCGGTTTGGCGCTACTCAACTGGAATCAATTTTTGCACAATCTCTTACATTTTTTAATATGCCTCAGTTTATCTTTTAACAGCTCTGGTGTCCAAAGAGGGAACCAAAGGAGACCCCCAATGGCCCCCAAGAGCAATGAGCAGCCAGGTGTAGGACCTCATGAGCCCCTTGATCTCACTGTCTCTGGAGATGATAAGTAAGTCCCTCCAGGATCCTGGATCCGAGCTCCACAGCTTTTGCATTATGCTCAGACTTTGTTTGAGCATTTCTTTTTCTGGACTGGGTCCAGAACCTGGCCAGAGTTAGACTGGGTCTGGGGTTGGACTAAGTTCAACTTAGGAACTGGACATGATCTGGACTGGATCCAGCTTAAAACTGGACTGGGTGCAGTGTGTGGCCTCAGGTGAATAAAATTATTTTGAGGCTAAACAAGTAGGTTAACTTTACCAAAGATAATCTTGAATTACAGTGTCTACAGTAGAGAACTTTCAACCGTCTTAGGTAGGCTTATCCATTTACACAGGTGCCCTCGAGACAAAGGAGTTTCACTCAGGCACTTGCTAAAAAGAATAGAGGGAAAATTATTTTTCCTTCTTTACAGTTTCTGGTGACCAGGATGAGACCTGCAGATGGGATCCTGGGAAAACTGCAGAAGCCGGCAAAAGATGAGAATTCTCACCAAAGTCAGCTACCCCTGATCTCTCTGTGGTGCCTGGTCAAAAGAGGAAGCTAAAATTTTACGTAGTTCCTTCCTTTCCAAATTTAGATTGGCAGGGGAAATCATTGATTATTGACCCTTTCTCTCCCAGGGGCAGCTATTGTCTTCCTGTCTCATTTTGTGTTCTGAGAGGTTGGCTTGGCAACCATCAGGTTGCAGGACCCCAAAATATGGCAAAACAGAAATGTGAGTTGCACTCCATTTGCAGCTAGGGTCCTACCGACTGTTCCCAGCTCTCAGGGGAATTGTCTAAGTCTTTCATTCTTTTGGTTATCTTTGGGAGTGGCTCTAGATCTTGGAAGGGTAGTATCTTGCACCCTCGTTGGGCACCCCTCTTGTGTCCATGGGGTTGTTCAATACTTCCAGGAATATTTACTGCTATTCAAGAGGTTTTTTGTTTTTTTTTGTTTTTTTTTAAGTAGCTCTATGGTCAGAAGTTGGTCTAATTGGAAGCTGACATTCAGAGCCTGATAGGAACTGTTTTGTAGACCTTCTCCCCTAATCTAAAATGAAACTATGTACCCAGAGGGAAAGAAAAACATTCTGAAGCCACTGTGGAAGGATTACTAAAACATTCCAAAGAATCACAGCTCTAAATCTAGAACATAGGAATCTTTTGATTTCCATCTTAGTTGAAAATCTTCTCCCCGATATAAAAGAGGAAATTGAGGGTAATGTGGTTGGATGGCGGGGTCAGCATCTTGAAATTATTTAGGTTGCAACCCAATTCTTTAAGGAATTTTTAAAAATTGTACTTGTCTTACAACTGAGTCTTTACAAGAACAGAAATGCAGCTGTAGCAACAACTCAAAACCTACCTATCATTTTACCAAACCCCAAAACTTCCCTTCTTATCTCAAAAGGCTTGCAGATGTTGTAAAAGATCTGAATTTAGGAAACAAAAGCCCTTTTTGGAGAAACTTACAGCCTTTCCCTGTGCCTTTGAGATGTAAATGTTCTTCCTGGTCTTTAGGAACCCAGAGCCAGCTCTTGAAATGCAGTATGAGAGATAATTCTTATCAGAGAAAAAAAATTAAGCTATTTGGAAATGAAGTGAATAAAAAGTCTCAAGTTTTTTTTCACAAATATTAGTAGTAAAAACTTTAGCCATCTGAGCAGATAACCTTAACTTATTCTATCTGCCAGAAATACAACCAACCATTTTTTTATAAACTACAGAGTTTTGCATTGTTGCATCTGTCTCATGGGTAAGATTTTAAAACAAAAACTATAAAATCAATGCATCTGTATATCTTTGTATGTATGTTATAGTTGTGTGAAATTTTTCTACCTCTGGATGATATTGCCAAAATTAATTTGTCAAGAGCTCTATTTAATTTACTTAATGACAAATAAAAACTTATATAAATCAAGTATACTCTCAGAAATATAGAAACTAACCCAAATGTTTTTCAAGTTCACATGATCTAGGATAAAACCTAAAGTTTATTGGTTTAATTACAATGGACTTGTCTTTAGAGTTATAAGCATTAAATATAATACTTTTATTCTACCTAGGTTTACTAAAAGTCAGATAAGCTCACGTTTTTTCTGTTACAGAATTTGCACCCAAGAAAGATGACTTAAGATGATGGTTAGCTGTCTAATGTCTCATGAAATTTTCATGAATAGTCTAAACATTATTATTAAGAACAAGTAAATTAAATAGATGTAAGTAAGATAAGTTTATAAATAAACTTTTCAACAATAATTATGCTTTATGTCTACTTAAAAATAATTTCCAAAATCTTTTTGGTAATTTGAAACCTTAAAGTTATACTGAGATAAGTTGAATGATAGATATTCATTGACTATCTAGATTATTTCCAAATAAGATAAAATACTGAAACGTTAATTGCTGAACATAGGTTTATCTACTTTAGGCTTCCTTTTACAGATGAAGTAAAGATATATTGGTCTATTAGTAAACATGTTTTGTGCCACATTGAAAAATTTACTATGAGGAGGAATATACTTCTAGAAATTGTAAAATATATTTATAAACTTGCCAATCTACAGAATGCTAGTGTAACAAACAGTCCACAATTACTTACTTCTTAGTTTTCACTAGAAATAAAGGATTCTAAGATTTAAGAAATCTAATCAATGTGTTTAATTAAAACTACTTAGAAATAATACGGGTGAAAGGAAACAACCAGGTATGAAAAGTAGGTAAGGAAAGTAACATGACTGGTTGTTCCAAAATGACAAAGAGAAAAACCATAGGACAAAACCTCAATGGATATCACAGTGAGAAGGCCACGCGCCACAACAAAGAGTAGCCCCAACTCGCCACAAACTAGAGACAGCCCACACGCAGCAACGAAGACTCAACGCAGCCAAAAATAAATAAATAAAATCAATAAATTTATTTAAAAAAATTTGTTGTAGTATTATGGAAAAGGAGTATTGGAAAAGGAATCTTATGAGTGATCAAACGGACTAAAATTGGAACGGATTTATTTAAGTTTTTAAAGAATGAGTTTTGACAGCAAAAGTACACTGGTGCAAAATTTGAATTTGGTTTTCTCTGTCAAAAGGACAAAGTTTTATTAGACTATTGGTCTGATCTTGATAAGAGATTGTGAAAGTTGTTTTTTTTTCCAGGTAATCTACTTGGAAAGCAAAGGTTTTGTGTCTTACCAAAATAATTTATTGTGCTTCATGTTGTCTTTATCAGGTCTTTGACTACTAACAAAACCCAGTCTTCTCAATATTAAAAGAACTAAGTTTTGTTCACAAATATGTAACCTTCTGTATTTGCCTTTAAAGTCTTTTATTACTACTTTGGTTAAATAAATAATTAAGTATTATTTTATAATCTTACATCCAACATAGTCAAATGTTCAAACCTTTTGACATTTGACAACTTCCCAAAATCAAATTCTAAATGGAGTCTTTTTTACCTCAAAGCAACTTTGAGATTTTCCAGAAGACCTCTGGAAAACCTCAATGAATTTGTCTCTCACCTTGTAAAAGAGAGATGTTAAGCTAATGAGATTTATTTGGTATGTTACATTACATGGGAGCACTGTCAAGTAAGAAGTGATGATAATCCTCCTTATGTTACCTGTATAGGGATATATGTTGTTAACATAGCTATTTCAGAAATTATCTAAAGTCTTTAGAAATTTGTCAATACTGTCATTGTCCAATTATTATCTAATATTATTATATGCCACAAAAATAACTACATTTCTTAGTCAAATGAACTCTCATCAGATCTTTAACCATGGCCATTTTTTAGCCTTTTTTCATTTACATATAGTTACTGTTTTACTCTGATGTTTTCTGAGGTACTTAATCTTCAGAGAGATTCATAGAATGGACTTTGACAAATATTCTAGAATATAGGTTTCTGAAAACTTTAAGATCATAAACCTGAACTGGGTAAGAATTTCCATTAGGAAAAACTGGATTCAAGCAGAATAATAATTAATAATATGGGACTGAATAAACTGATGAGGATGATTATGATTTTTTTACAACTTTTTCTTTGAAACATTACTTGTTCCTTAATATTTTGTTTTTCCAGATTTAAGGAAAACTTTTTCTTTTTTCTCTTAAGATATCTATGACTTACAGTAATTTTACAAAGTACACCTCTGTAAACAGAACTGAAATATTTACTTTTCTCCCTACCTAATCCCTCCAGAATTCAGAAATTTATTGAGTATTTTTCTTTTCATAGCAATATAGTTGTTTGCATAACTTCAATAAGGATCTGTTCTCCTTGTAACAAGACATGATTGGAAACATTGGCTATATTACCAAGGCTTTGACTGGAATATCATATTTGAGAATTCCATAAAATCAGATATGACCAAACAGTTTTAAGGAACTAAGGTTGACTTTAAGGAGCCAATAAAACTTACGAAAAATTCCAAAAAGCAGATTTAAAATGAGTATATATGGTCAATCACTATTCTTGCTACATTTACATAAATCAGCAGGCCAAATTTAATGAGACTAGACTTATTTTGCAAACAAATTAGTCTTGCTGTGATTATCTTTGATAGAAATGAGGGTGTTTGTAGAAAAAAAATTATGTTTCAGTAGAAAATTATAACACAACCTTGTGGATATCAGATTCTAGTTCCACTTATTGTCTTTGAGGTTTTGTTATATATCTATAAACCAAACTAGATCCTGAATTCTTCTAGTATCCTCAATTATCTGGTTACAACTCTCCAGACTAACATTTCCAATTTTCTCCCACCCCTTTTGAATTGGAATCACTAAGAACAAAGACTGCCCTTTAACCTCCCTGGCAGGGACCATACCAGGTACGCCTCACTGCCCAGAAGGCAGCCAAACTTCAGGCACTTGAAACTTGGGTCCACATCCCCCAATTAAAATGGGCTCCTCTAGACTCTTGGAACTGCACACTAGCTGGAGATCTAAAATTAAAATCGTCTAGGGAGGTTCCTCCCCAGAAGCAGATGGCATTCTGAGGTAGACAGCTCTCCCAAACTCAGAGATCAAGATCTTCATCTCCAATATAAAACTTTATTCCTTTTGCCTTTTCACTACTTAGTTTTTCTCTCTGTTAGTGCATGGGAAGACAGAGCTCCTTAACTTTGGCAAATGTTGCTTAATTTACTGCTAAGCCCATAGCTGAACAACAAAGTGCCTATATTTTCTTGCTAAGGTGGTTTTAGATAATAGGATTGCTTTAGATTACTTCTTGGCTGAACAAAGAGGAGTTTGTGCCATAGCAAATACTTTCTGCTCTACCTGGATCAACACCTGTGGTATTGTAGCAAATAGAGGAAATAAACAAATAAACCGCTTGTCTAAAACAAGCTGTTGCCTCTTCAGGTATACTCTCTGATTTATTTGAGACCAACTGGTTTGGTTCATGGGAGCCCTAGCTAAGGAGTATACATCATTCTCTTGGTATTATCTTCCTAATAGCTATCATTGTAGTCTCCCTGATGCACTTTCTCTCGAAAGTCTTAAATGCATGTCCACAGCCACCAGTAGTACACTAGATGGTCTCACAATGCTTGGAGAAACAGAAACAAGATGAACAGCAGAAACAATCTCTTCCACAGATCTGACATCATAACCTATGAGTTTCACAATGAGACAAGAGCAACTTAACTCTGATGGTGACTGAGAGTGGCGCTAATACTAAATTTTTGGTCAATATCTCATGTATCAGAGGATGACCAAAATGGGGGAATTGTTAAATTAATTCAACACGGAGGCCATTTCTCCCTCTTCCCTAGAAGAGTATCTCCCTGAGCTCCTAACCACTTCCGGTTTGGCACTGCCCAATTCCAATTGACTTTTTTGCTCAAATAAACTCTTAAAATTTTGAAAAATAAATAAAGTAATAAGGTAAAACAGGTCATAAACTAACTTTGAAGCAATTCTGATAGAGGGGTTTTAAAAACATTTTGAAAAATAGATATTTTTCAAATTTGTTTATAGCTTCCCAAGGTAATTCCTTAAAATAGCAACCCTAAACTGAATGATTGCTTCTATATTCATTTAAAAAAAAAATCACATTTATTCTCATCTGTTTTATATAATTAAAATTAATTCTAGTTTCAGACACCAATTTAGATATTCTAATCACCACTGATGCTTGATATGTCATAAACCAAAGCTGAAAATTATTTCTTGTATCTGCTAATCCCAAGAAATAATTTTCAGCTTTCGTTTATTTAGCAGATGCAAATTGGTATATATAGAATGGATAAACAACAAGGTGCTACTTATAGCACAGGGAACTATATTCAATATCCTGTGATAAACCATAATGGAAAAGAATATGACAAAGAGTGTATATACATGTATAACTGAGTCACTCTGCTGCACAGCAGTAATTAACACAACATTGTAATTCAACTATACTTCAATAAAAAATAAATTTTAAAAAAATCTACAAAAAAAGAAAATCATTTCTTGTTATGTACATTCTTCAGGGTTTATATAACAAGGAATAAGGTTGTATATATTACACATATGATACTCTTGATGATGGTTACATAAAGGGCAGATTTCCATAGTCAGAATGAAGAACAGATTTGTGTTTCACATCTTGACATTAAGGATAAAATACTCACATAAACTGGTTAAAAATCTTTTGGTTTCAGTGTGATTAAATAATATGCTTGCATCAACATTTATTCACTTTGCTGTGAATTCTTGGCCTCAGTGTACATTATCAGAAACATGAGACATGCTCCCCAGTTTTCTTATTTCTCAAAGTAAGAGGTTTTTCTCCCAGTACTGACTGCCATAACTGTCTCAAAGAAAACAATACGCCCTTAGCCACAAAGATAAATTATAGAAGAACTAAAAAAAAAAAAAAAAAGTTAGGTTTACTGATTTAAGAGGCACTTGGTGAGCTTTCAGACCTCAATTAAGGCTGTGATTTGAGAAAAAGAAAATGAATTTTCCAAGCAATTAGGTGGTAATAGATCTAATGGCTTTGGGGGAAAAGAAACAGGTATATTTAACTTTGACAAGTGGCTGCTGTGCATGTGTTATATAATCTCTTTTGATAAGTATTTTTGCTCCAAATACCTTTTTTAATTATCTGAAAATGCCTTTTGCAGGGAATTATAAAGAGTAACAACCACAAAGGAGACAGGCATTCTGCCCTACTGAGTCAACAGCATTCACTTTTCTAAAAACATCTCACATTAATTTCATAATACTCACTTTAAAAGGTCCAAAAATATGTGCTTACCAATAAACCATATGGTCTCAGAAGGATATTTTACAAGAAAATGTGTCAGCTTTCATAAACTTCCACAGGGGACCCTTTTCCTTTTGAAAGAAGAAAATCTGACATTGAAAACACAGTGGAATTTGAGCATGAAAGAGACTTTTTAGCAGCATGAGAATGCAATAGAATCCAACAAAATCAGTACATTTTATATTAAAGTAAGGCCCTGTGCTTAGCTCATTCGTGGGACAAAAGAACAAACCATTGGTTACAGTGATGCAGCACAGGTATTCAAATTAATGGAGATTGAAGTTCCTCATTTACTTATTGTTAAAGGACAAGCTAAGATCGATTCATCTGAAAACAGAGCCACATTGCTATACCTTATTCCTTAGGTAAAAATCTTTCTTTAAGCTCTTTTTTTCACAGTGTGCAATTTTCTTCATTATTTAACCCTACTTTTTTCCCTGCCAATTCTCTAGAGTGCCAAAATGTGTTCTACAAAGCTTCACAAGGAGGAAATCCTCCATCCACTAGTTCTGTATGAGCAGAAAATAAATTCTCTGAGCTTTGTTGCCTGCCTCTTCCAGACGCCAGAAGCCTGACCTCTCTAACCTACAGAATAGCAAAATGAGTTGGCTTTAGGGTACAGAAAATATTTCAAGCTAATCAACTGAATGAGGTTTCTCTAAAAGAAGGCATAAAATTAAAACACATAATGGTTACACGTAAAACTCAGCTGGAGACAAAAGAAGTTTAATGTCTGCTTTGCTGGGGTTGGAATAATTGTTCACAAAATAGGAATGCTGAGGTCATACCACCAATTAATCAATGAGTAATCAGTGGGACAATAGCCAACCCATTCAGTCACTTTAACCACATTGATAATGAATATTGATTTCTAAAGGCAAATCTTTCAGGAGTTGATCATCTGTTTACTCAGATGACAAAACCAATGGGTCAGTTCCACTGCCTATCTGGCCCCTTATGTGGTAAAATCTGAAGAGTGCTTGCTGTTGTCTGAGATTGAAGCATAATGATATTGGTGCTAACAGAAAAGCAGAAGCTCTCCTAACCCCAGGAGCCCTAACCCCAAGAGAGGAAGCAAGGGGACTATAAGAGAAGCAGAGGATATACCCAGCTCAAGAAAAGCTGGGACAGGACATCAGTGCCACAGAATTAGGCAGGAGAAAGCAGCACAGGTCATGCAGCCAAAGTAACACAGGGTCAAGCTAAAAGCACGAACACCTAATTAGTCATAACTACAACTGGCATATGTTGAACACAAATATTTGCCAGGAATTGTGTTTATCTCAGCAAATCTTGACAGCAGCCTTTGATAGTTTCTATCTCCCTGTTAGGGAGAGGGAAACTGAGACTCAGAAAGCCAGTGGTGGAATCGGAAACAAACCCAGACAATATAACTTCACGGCCCATGCTTTTGCCAGAAGCCCTCAGGAGCACTGGCTGAAGTGAGGAAATGGCAAACATGAGCAGGGAAACCGAAATGAATCAGCCAAACATCAAGGGAGGGGTAAAAGGAGTCAGTGGACAAATGTTTAAGAGGTTGAGCCCGACAGCCAGGACCAGCAGGTAGGTGTGTGATGCTGCTTTGGAAGCCTGTGCTCAGCCTCATCCAGCAGCTGTGACCTGTCCCTCTTTAACCACTTGTAATTACAAACCACCATCAGATAGGGATGACTAGAAATAGCCATCTTGGTAAGCCTGGATCATTCAAGAACACATTCTGCAGGTCAAATAGAACTCTTTCATTTCTCCTCATTTAAAAAAAAAAATTAACGAAAATATTGCTTTGACAAGCGCGTACCAACATGTGGAATATCATGCCTTCATCTGAGGTCTCAAAACATTTCATAAACACTCTCACAGTGGCCCTCACAAAAGAATCCTTTTTATTCAGTGCCCTGAAGCTAGGGTTGGAATATTAGAGAAGAATCCAGTATCTTCCTATGACCCTGCAGGGTATCTTGTACTTTCACCTAGGCTAGAGAGAAGACAGTGATGATTTAGAAATTGGAATCCCACAGCTTGTTTTGCAGGGATTACACATACTTCTAGAACCTCCGAAGGATGTGTTGCTTACTGTGAATCAAGGAATCGGTGGCAGAGTGTATGGGGCCTACCAGATTAATCGCATTGCCTGCATTGATTTGTTAAGCAACTAGAACATGTGCCTTATAAAGTCCTATACCCATTATGCCATGCTGGTAAATAGCCAGCTTTAATCTTCAGTATCTTTAAATTGTTGCCATTGTATTATATTGTCCTCAGTGGATCCATGCATTTCTGCTTATAATTCTTCTATTTCTAGAAGTGTGGTTTGTAAAGAAATAGATCTGACCAGTAAAACCCATAATATGGAATTGATTCTCTTTACTAAATATATTTATAGCACTTTATATTTACAAAGGATTTTGTTGTTGCTGCTGCTGTTTGAATTTTCAATGGATCTTATTTAGGTAAGTGTGGCTATTTTCATCTTACTCTGGAAGGCTAAAGATCACATTGCTACAATTTACCCACTAAACCCCAGACCAAAACAATTAGAAGTCTGCTGATACCCAACACAATGTTTGGCTCATTTTTTCTTTCACTGAGGCAAAAGGTAAAGAAATATAGACAATTAACAATTTCCATTTAACTAATGACTATAGATATATAGGCTGAATGATTCAGACCAAACACTTCCTTAATTCTCATTTTATATCAGTACTAGTATTTCTGGCAAGAATTACTCATTAAATAGCATATGTACTGATATTTTAACTTGTCTTCAGTCATGAAGGTTTGGGTACACACATGCTATAGAACAAGCACTGTAATTAGCTCTAGGGGGCTCTAAGGGCAAGCACAGGACAAAAGGCCCAGCCCACTTCAAGTGACTTCAAGTGTGCTCAGAAAGACACAACATACACACACAAAATGTCCTGAGAAACCAATATACCCAAAGATGTGGGGCAATATTCATGTCAAACCCTAATAAATATATCCAACTGCAGGGCTGAGAAAACTTACTGAGCCACAGTCAACAGCCACCTGGTTTCAAACAATACTGAGCCGAACCAAATTCCAGCATAACAAACAAATAGGTAACATTCTTTGCTTTGCTGTGATAGTGTTTGATAGCATAAACTGAGTGAATACATGCTAAAACAATGGTTCTCAAAGTGTGGTCCCAGACCCACAGCATCAGCACTACCTGGCACTTGTTAGAAGTACATATTCTCAGGCCCCTTCCCAGACTTACCAAATCAGGAACTCTGGGGGAAGAAGCCTACAATCTGTTTGCAGAACTTTTCCAGGGGATTCTGATGCACACGAAAGAAAAGTCATCCGCTTCAGGTCCAATGAGATCAGGAATGTTTCCTGAAGGAAAAGAACCTTTAATCAGACTTGACAAGAATTAGAAGGTTTGCCTGAACTACAAGCAAGACCAGAAAAACAGATTAAATATTTACCTTTTCAAAGAACTTTAGGCTCTGTTTAAATGCTAAACCTTATCATGCAACTACTTTGGCGGATCTATTGAATATTTTCCATTGATGTTGCAGCCTCAAAAATATACACTTCCCACCCAGCCATCTTAAAAAAAATTGATAAGCACCCCAAAATACTTGAGAATATACATGCTATCATTCAAGATGAAATGTGAAGTATTTCCCTTCACTGATAATTGTTATTTCTTTTCTTTGTCCATTTCATAAACGTATGTTTAGCTCAAAGGTGAAATCTGTAGAAAATTTACAAACTATAAAGAGGCTGAAATTAATGTGAATGCGAATCCACAAAGATTACTAAATTCTAGTCAAGATTTTTTTTAAAGTTCTTATTTTTTTTGCTACAGATTACAGTTTTTCTTAATACAAATACACTATATTTTTCATTAGGCTCCATTTCATAACAATCTTAGTGCTCTACTTCCTCCTTGTGGTGAAAATTAGAATTTTACTATTTTTGAAATCTAAAGGTTGACAGTGAACAGCAAAGGCTTATTTATACCCAGTATCAAGTTTAAATAGAAACTGACAGATTCAATCATCTCATTGTTTCTGTATATCATCCAAATGCCTATCTTTTTGAAATACCTAATAGTTGGTAGGATTTGTTCTTTTCCTCATCTAGATGCAGACGAAAACAACTGATGGGAGTAGCCAGTCAATAAATTTTTTCAAACAACATTCAACTGTTAGTTTTTTTAGAGTGCCCGAAAAAAGAAATTCAATACATCAGAATAATGTGATTGTTACTGCTAAAAATAAAGTCGCTAAAACTACACAGAGAATTTGTGGTGGGCTTCTCACCATTTATTTTGTAAATACTGTGCTACTTAACGGATAACTATCACTAGAAGAAAAAAAAAAGCCCAGTTTAATCAAAATTTCATTGTAAAATCTAAAATTTGCAGCTCTAGAGTTGACTGCTCAGTGGTGCCAGATTGTGTCACCACAGCAACACATTTCAGTCACCCATGAGGATGTACTTGGGTTGAATTACTGGGGTTATGAGTGTGGTATCAAGACTGACAACTTAAAAATACAAAACCCCTCAAAAAAAAAAAAAAAAAAAGGAGAAACGACAATTTCAACACCTAACTACGTTTGCATCCACAATAGGTCAAGTTCTCAACTCCTATACGGTGTCTGTGTGATAATCTCAGGAACATTGATTATGTGGCCAAATGATGCCATGCTAGAACCATGCAGGGGTTTCATTAATGCGATGAACGGATTCAACCTCAGTCCAGACGAAACCTGAGAGAAACAACAATGGACTCCACTTTCAAGGAATTCTAGTTTCCTCCATCTCTTAGATTGTTAGACAATGACATTTATTAAACGTTTGCTATATTCAGGATGCTGAGCTAATGAGATACTGAGAAATCTTCTTGTCCTTCAAGGTCCGGCTCAAATGCCAGAGTGTCTCTAAAGCTAGACAGAATTAGTTCTTCCTCTTCAATGATACGATAGCAATTTATTCCTACAGCTAAGAATGCACTTCACACATTGTTTTAAAACTATCGTGTGCCCATCTGTCTTCCTCGCTAGACTGTGCACTCTCTAAGGAGGGAAACCACAACTTAATCATGTAGAATGACTAACATCTAGCATAGTGTCTGGCAAATAGTAGGCACTCAATAAATGTTTGCTAAATGAATTGAATAAATGAGGGTGGATGGTGTTATACAAAGGAGTTGAAAATATAATCGTTGCCCTCGATCAGTTTATGGTTTATCTGCATAGGCTCTCTAAGTGTATATTGACCGGTTTGGTCTTTGTATGATGGTAAAAAGTGTGATCTCTCCTGGGGTTAAGGAGAGCTAAGAGAGGAGAGAGTTTTGTTAGCTAAATGCCATTCAAACCAGCTTTTCCAGATTTTCTTCCACTAGCCCTTCCCCTAAAGCACAGAACTTGTTTGCAGCCAGAGGAAACTGGGCCCCTTTTCTTGATCAGTGTTATTTCCCTCTCTCCACAATAGTTGTATGGCCCCCCGCTAAGGTTGCACATATTCAGAATCAGGAAATGGTCAATAAAGTACACTTTCAAAGATATGAAGAAGACCCCCATTGTCCAATATTTCCCCCCCTACTATGTTAACTAAATCCCACCAAAAGAGTTGATTCCATTGTGCTACAGATTGCTCTACCATTTAAAAATGCACTTTCCCCTTGGAAGAGCAGTCCACCCAGTTCTTAGCACCTTGGTGTGTGTTGGTGTTTATTAAACTACCTTTTGTCTGCTCTAACAAGACCTGAGAAAGAGCAACAGGATTCTGGGTACTTAATAAGAGAAGTGAAGTGCTGAGGGGTGAGAATGAACATAAATGCTCTGACAGTGAAGCGAGGAAGCCCTAACATTCTAGACCCCTGCATTCCTGGGGCTGCTCAGGGACCCATGAAGGTGGCCTTCCTGTATACTTGTTACTATTACCTATCCACCCACAGTTTATCACTACTATGCTTCCCCTTCAAAGTGACAGCTAATTAATTTGAGAAAAATCATTCCTGGGAGTATTATGAACTCTCAGAATCTTCTTCCTTCCCAAGTAACATATGCTAGCCTACATGATGTGGACAGGCTGTGCCAAAACCAAAACTAAATATCATTCCCAGCAAGATGAGTTGAAAGCCCTCATCACCTAGCCTTGGGGCAGAGTAGCCTGACAACAAGAGAGCAGCCACCTAAAAGCACACAGACACAGAGTAAGGTGCAGAGGGGCAGCTTCACACCACCCTGCTTCCTCCATGAACTAGCAAAGCAGGCATCCAGCACAGCCGGGAAGACAGTGATAAGACACCATGCCCTGAACATCAGCAGGTGGTAATTCAGTCCTTAAAACTATGCTCTGGGCCAGAGCTTAAATAATGCTAACAACTCTATATGATCAGTTACATAGATTTTTAAAGCAAGAGGTAGACATCCTCTTTCAGACAGGGTGCCAAGAACAGCCTGAAACACACTGAAAAGGAGTCACCCTGGGCGGATCACCAGATCCGAAACAAGAAGGACTTAGAATCTAGTGGACATTTGTTGTCATTATTGTTGTCGTTGTTATTATTATTATTATTGTTTGGCTAAACGAGATTCATTCCCTCTTTCTACTGTTATCCTAATTGCCTTTAGAGGAATGACTTCTTCACCTCTCTGTGAAGTCTTAGTGGAACTGTACCTTACCCTAAGCAGAGATTGGGCACAAAGTCATGGAGTGTGACCCTCTCTCTCTGGACTTTGAACTTTGAGAAGAGTGATATTTTTTTAGTTTAAAAAAATAAAGTTTGGGTCACATTCATTCCAGGAGCAGGGCCGGTAAAAGATGGTCAGATAGTTTCCACTGTCCGGAGACCTACCAGACTGCCCTGGTTTCTGTTTTCACTCTGGGATTGTGTAGAAGCCATCACATGTCTAAGCCTATACATTCTGTGATGAATCCCTCCAATAACTCTCTCATTCTCTCTCTCTCTCTCTCTCTCTCTCTGTGTATATATATATATATATATATATATATATATATATATATATATATATATATATATATATATATATATATATATATATATGCATATATATAATAAACCTTTATATATGCTGCATAATATATATGTATATAACTAATGAATCTAGGTATTCTTTTTTTTAATACATCTTTATTGGAGTATAATTGCTTCACAATGCTGTATTAGTTTCTGTTGTACAACAAAGTGAATCAGCCATATGCATACATATATCCCCATATCCCCTCCCTTTTGCATCTCCCTCCCACCCTCCCTATCCCACCCCTCTAGGTCGTCGCAAAGCACCGAGCTGATCTCCCTCTGCTGTGCTGCTGCTAATCTAGGTATTCTTATACTAGAAAACCTATGGCAGGTATCTCACTTGACTGATTAAAGACACCTGTAGTAGGCAGAATCAGGCACACAATTCTGTCTTAGAACTTATTTTTCTCTGCATACGCCACATGCTACATTTTAATTCTATCAGCTTATTTCCAGCCTCTCATTCTGGAAGATCTCTGAGTGAGCCAGGAGACATGAAACAAGCATAAAATGTTGAGCATAATCATTTGATCTCATCACATGAACCTATTGAACTGAGAATTCAATCTCAGTCTCTTAAAAGGTGAAAGGTATTTCTCAGATGAAGTAAAAGAATCAGTGGTACCAAACCTGCAGTCTATCTAATCTCCAATTCTCCCAGTCCCAAGGAAAATTATCCTTGTGACTGGGACACTCTGGCTCAGGGTGGATGTGGCTGGCAGCAGATTCACACTAAAACAAGACTTTTTGGACCATCACTGGGCTGGATCACCACTAAGGCTCCCATGCTAGAGTTGAAGAGGCAAGTCCAGTCAGTTCCTACACGCCTTCGTCAGTGTGGATTGCTGTAACAAAGCACCATAGACTGCATGGCTTGACTTATAAACAACAGAAATCTATTTCTCACAGCTCTGGAGGTTGGAAGCCCCAGATCAGGGCGCCAGTATGGAGGGTTCTAGTCAGAGCTGTTGTCCAGGTTGCAGACTGCCAACTACTCATTGTATCCTCACGTGGCTGAAAGAGAGCAAGAGCCTCTCTTATAAGGACACTCACCCCATTTGTGAGGGCTCATGACCTAATCACCTCCCAAAGACTCCACCTCATTATGCTACTACACCGAGGCTTAGGATTTCAACATACGAACTTGGGGGAACAGGAACATTCAGTCCACTGCAATGACCCAAACAAAGCAGTGCCCAGTTGGAGCTCAGACTCTGTGTTCTGGTCCACCTGCTCCATCCTTCTCAAAAGCAGGGTTCATTTCCATTGACTTGTTTACTCCTAAGCCCCACTCAGAGAAACGAGAGCTTAGTAATTATGAGCAAAAATTAATTTTCTCACAGGTCTTGAGGCTAGAATTTCAAGATCAAGGTGCCATCAGGATTGGTTTCTGGTTGGGCCTGTCTTCCTGGCTTTGGGGGGGCACAATTCAGTCCATAACAGGTGGACCTAACAAAGTACCACAGATTGGAAGGCTTAAACCACAGAAATTTATTTTCTCACAATTCAGATTGGTTTCTTCTTACTTGACTTATAAATGGCCATCTTCTCTCTGTGACTTCACATGGTCTTCCTTCTGTACATGTTTGTGTCTAAATTTCCTCTTATGAGGAAACCAATCATATTGGATTAGGGCCCACCCTAATTACCTCATTTTAACTTAATCACCTCTTTAAAGATTCTGTCTCCAAACATAGTCACAGTCTGAGGTACTGGGGGTTAGGATGTCAACGTACCAATCTTCATGGGGCACAATTCAGCCCATAACAGTAAAATAATAAGTCAAGAGACTGGGTAAATGTTAAGAATAGGAAGGATGGTGAGAGATTAAAGAGCAACACTTATCAAGGCTGTGTCACAACTCTGGCTCTGAGGTTCACAGGTGCCGATGCAGGGAAGGGAACTTGGTCAGTTACAAGACACTAACCCTGCTCTGCACATGGATTTGAATGATGCTCTTTCAGAGGCAGTGTGCTTTTGTTGTCCGGTAAAAAGTCATAACTCTAATGCTGGGAGACTCAAGACAGGGAGGAAAACAGAATAGCACCATGGCAGCCCAGTGAGAAATGTATTCTTTGACAGTCACAATTTTCTTGATTCCTTCAAAACACTGTCATGGGGGCAGCTATCTGTACTTCATGGTTCTGTGGGGACAAAGAGTGTTTGCAAAGAAACAAACATTTCATAAATAACATATACTAATGTATGTTTTCATGGAGTATGTTTCAAAAATTATATTACTTCAGTTGTTTTTAGTAACCTCCCAGAATTAACTAGTTTTAATTTCTCCACTGAATGACAAAATTCATGAGGGATACTTAGATCTATAAAAGCTTTTCATAGTCTCTGGCATATCCATGTCTCTCAAAGACCATCGCAGCTCAATAGGCCAAAGATGAAAAAGGTCCCGGTGCTGGAGCCACAGACTTTAACCTTTGACCCTGTGTCTTGGCAGACCACTTGGATCACCTTTGGAAGGGAACTGGATATTTGGGAGTGAGAAGACATGTAGGCATACAGGAGGATGAATGGTATAGCCTGGCCATAGATCATCAGCCTTTCCAGTCCTATTCAGAGATAAAGTTTATCTGACAAATTGAAGGGACTTATGGAGTAAGCCTCTTTTTCTACCCACACACAGAAGTTCTGTGTAGTGCTGAAAGGTCATGAACAGTCTGCCTGGGTTTGAATCCCAGAATCACCATTTATTAAATGTATGATTTGGGGATGTTTCATTAAGCTCTGCGTCCTGGTTTCCCCATCTGATGAGGAGGAAAACAACTGCACCGATTTGGGGGGGTTATGAGGATTTAGTTAAATATGTAAAGTGCTTACAACAATGCCTGGTATTTAGTAAATGCTATTACCCTTAAATAGTTTCTTAGGCTCTGAAAATTATAGGTTGGTATAATCAAATTTCTGTTAAATTGCTTAACTAGAAATGATAGAATCAGAACAGTTTCAGCCACACGTGCATATTTACACGACCCCAAATGTACTCTACACCGTGATCAAGGTTCGTTTAGTCAGCTATGTAATGATCTCATTATGTTAGTAAAGAGGGACATGAGTTCCTTTGTCAATGCTTCATAAAGAGACACCTCTGTAGGACTTCTCTGGCGGTGTAGTGGTTAAGAATCCGCCTGCCAATGCAGGGGACACGGGCTCGAGCCCTGGTCCAGGAAGATCCCACATGCCGCGGAGCAACTAAGCCCGTGTGCCACAACTACTGAGCCTGCGCTCTAGAGCCTGTGAGCCACAACTACTGAGCCCATGTGCCACAACTACTGAAGCCCGCGTGCCTAGAGCCTGAGCTCCGAAACAAGAGAAGCCACCGCAATGAGAAACCCACGCACCACAACAAAGAGAAGCCCCCGCTCGCCACAACTAGAGAAAGCCCGCACGCAGCAACGAAGACCCAACAACGAAGACCCAATGCAGCCAAAAATAAATAAATAAATTTATTAAAAAAAAAAAAAAAAAAAAGAGACACTTCTTCATTAAAAACCCCAAGAGGGAACTCTCACCGTTTGGAGCTGTTGAAATAATACCTTGCAATTCTGATAGGATTTGCAATCAGCTTTCACTCCATATCCAGGCTTTACACAGTTCTTCTCCAACTGGGTATCCTTAAGATTTTTTTTTCCTGGGTGGTGTGTTTGTATTCATTTTTCTGTTGTATCCTGTACTTTTTTTTTTTTCTCAAATCTCTGAGTTCCCTTAAGTCTTTGTAAACTATCTCAGTCTGTGGTGTTCTCAGCACCATCATTTGGTGCTACATAGTAAGCCTCATTGGAACATCTTCTCTCTGCCGGATCATTAATGATTCTTTTAAAATTTACATCGAAGGTTCTTCTAAGTCTTTTTCTTGCATCCCACATGTCTTTCTCTACAAAATGGCACTGGCTGACTTGGTTCTCTTCTTCTGTTGCCTCTCATTCATTCTCTTTCATTCTCCCCTTTCCTTTGTCCTTTTAAAAATGAAGGGAAACTTTGTTACCCAAATAGGCTGTTATTTCAAGATGGCTTGACTCTCAGTATATTCAGTGCAGATATATAATTAGTGTAGAACATACTTGAATGGGATCATTTGTTTTATAAATTACAGCCATGGGCTCATCCATTTTTGTGGACTTTCTCTTTTTTTTCCCTAGTGCCTAAGGTAATCAGATTTATGCTGCTGCTTATGTTGACTCCCTATTGTTCTTGTGATGTGTGACATCTGTTATTTTACAGTACTTAACTCAGGTGCACTGGCAGCCAGACACCTACTGGAAATAACAATTAAGGGCATAAATAACACACATCTGCATGAGTTTTGGCACTTGCTCAGGTATTAATTCTGCTTACCACCTTCCAGATTTTTTCTCTTCTGCATTGTGATAAACATTTGATTTTGAAGAGTTTAGCTTCCCTCCCTGTGGAGATTTTGGCATACATTTTATGTAATTGTCTGTTTTTGTGGGCTGGGACTCGTGTGTATTGTGTGCTGATAATTGAACATTCAGGAAAGAGAGACACTCCCCACCGTATTCTCTTATTGCAGTGCTAGCCTTCCCACCTGAATGGTTTATACAACAACATCAAGCATGACTCATTGATAATCCCTGCTGATATAAAATTCATATGCCTGTGTGCTTTCTTCTGAAGGCAGCAATTTGCATTTCTGTAGAGGTCTGAAAGGATAGGAGAGGGTTATTATCAGTTATTATCTGCTGACCACCCACAGCACTCACAATGGGGTACAAGAGACAGAAAGGGGAAAGGGCAGCTCTTTCAAATGTGTGTGTAACCAGCTCAGAGCCGATGGAAGCATCTTGGTGGCACTTTAATTAGCAGCTTCCAGGGTCAGAGGACACTAAAAATTTTTCCTAACATCCACTTCGAGCCCATGGAAACTGTCACTTCACAGACTCATGAGATGAGAAGGCTGGCAGGGAACAGCTGTGAATTCTGCTTCACCGCTAAGCAAGATGGCCAGCACCACCTCACTCCTACTTTGTAGAGCTTGGCGCTGGGATGCTCCATGGAGGCCATTGGCACCTGCTGGGGGCCACACAAAAGCTTTAAATGTTTATTTCCCCTCCAACAACAACAACAAAAAGAACAGGAATGAAGGAGGAAGGATCATTTGAGCTCAGATCGAAGGGATGGCACTTCAGTGGATGGCATTATGATGGCAGAACAAGCCAGATCCATTGGGAAAGAATGGTGCTGAGCAAGGAGCTACTCTGATGGTCAAGTCAGACTAGAATCCTAAACCCATGCTTCCTAAACTAGCCATTAGAAAGAAAACAAAGTGGCTTTTTCTTTTTTCAAAACAAAAGCATAGCTTGTAACACCAACAGTACTCTTCCTTAGAACATTCTAATTTTTTTCCCTAAAAGCCTTTCAAGTATTTCTAAATGACAGAGCATGAGGTCACAGAGTTTCTTTTTGTTTATTTTTGGAGGATGACAGATGAATGAGAAGGACGAAATAGGTCATGTATAAACTATGCTTTCCAAATTATATGCGGAAGTCTAGCATCAGAGATGAGGGCAAAACTTTAGGTCTAAAATATGTCACAATATGATAATATTAAAACAAGTAATCTAGATATGTAAATATCTGATGACAGGGAAATGGTTTAGCTATGGTCCATCTGTAAGGTGGAATTATTAGACAATTACAGAATTATGCTTTCAAGTCATCTTAATGATCTGCAGAAATGCTCACTATATAATGCTAAGTGAAAAAAGCATAACACAAAACTGTATGATTTTACTGTATGATTTTATTTATAAGTATGTACAGATGTACACACACACACACACATACACACTCACACTGGAAGGAAACACACCAAATTGTCAATAACACAGTTATATCCAAATGAGAGGATTAGGGATGATTTTCATTTTCTTCTGGATTTTTTTTGATCTCTCCATGACTAATGTATTTTACTATTAAAATCAGGAAATAAGTAAATATTTTAAAATGCCTAGCCTGCCTCAAGAGATAACTCATCAGCAGGACAAATATTCACTTATGTGATAGAAATTTAAGAAGATTTGTAAAAGTCCATCGTACCCAAAAATCTCTTCCACCAATATTCTGCAGGTACACAAAATTCCTATAATTAGAAATTTATTCAACAACATATCTTGAGTATATATTTATAATCCTATTTCTTTTTGTGTTTTAACTGAGTATATACTTTAATATCTGTTTACTTATTATTTATTTATATTATTATACACACGCTGGGAACTGACCCAACTCAACTTGTTCACAATCATCAGGTTCTTTTTCATAGAGAGCTGTAGGCTCTAAAGGTTAGAAGTAGGTGATAGTAATGGACTCTTCTCCCACAACTACCCTGCCAGTGGGTATTTGGTACAATGAAAGCAGGTCTCACATCGACTTTTGCTCAGGAGACAAAAATTTATTAGTTGGCAGGCACAAACACAGTTACACTCAATTCTCTTAGCTCAAAGAAGTGCCCACGAGACAGAATAAAATCCTCAACCTAGAGTGCCAGACAAATGGTATAGGATTGCACTTAAATTCTTAACCCCTATTCATCAAGGGCAGGAGGGCCTATATAATATTTCTAATCAATTCACATATCTTGAACACTAATAGTCTTACTAAGGAAATATTATTTCTAATATCCATTGTACTAAAAATAAATAACTGGAGAGCTAGTTCCTCCAGAGTGGGGACTTCTGATTAGTCTTTCAATGGTAACTGACCATTCCTTGAAAGTTTACCTTGATTAGGGTATGTCAAAGATTAACTAATCAAACTAATCAAACTAAGGTATTGATTAAAGCTAAAACACAGGCACACTTAACTAATTTATAATAAATTACAGATCATATAATGATATGCATTTACCAAAAAAGAAAACAAAAAGTCTGAAAACAGTAACCAGCAAATTATTATTAGTGATTTTCTCCAAAAAGAATGGAATTAAGAATAAGGGACATTTTTCTTGATACTCCTCTGTATTACTTGAAGTTTACAAAAGCAAATATCACTTTTATAATATATTAATACTAATAACTATTTTTAAAGGATGGGATAAAGGATAACAGAGATTTATTCATCTGAATTAAAGATTTACTTCTGTTTACCTTCAAAAGTGCACAGCGGTGTGCTGGAAGTTTGCAAAAGCACAGGATGAACAAGACATGTAGAGAGTGTATTCTGCTGGGAATTTCAGATGGGCTAGAGCATTAAGTAACCTAAACGACAACTAATCTAAAATAGACTTTTTAAGCACTTCCCCTCTGGCCTTTCTTCCCCCAACCTTACACCCCACACCCCTGCCTCCCACCTGTCCCTCAGCCCCATTAGAGATACTTATTCACTTTAGTGAATTTAGGATCTTAGTGGAAACATTTGAGAAATTACACACTTCGTTATTATCATCCATTAATACTTGTTGTGAATTAGTGTATCAGGTTATCATGATCAGTTACCCGCAAGGGCCATGGAATAACTGAGCAAAGGATGTAACTGGTGACAGGTGGCGGTTGAGGAAGTTGAGGAGGAAATGGGTGAAATGGGACTAGAGCTCTGAAAAGGTGTACTTTCAGGGCTGAAGCAGAGGAGTGAAGCAGAAAGGTCAGGGAGCATTAGCACCAAAAAATTTTATACCACAATTTATCCCTCCCCAGGAAAAATATAGACATAAATTCAGCAGCTATGTCAGCCATAAGATTTGCTGCCAATGGATATACATCTGTCAGCTTACTTGCATCAAGCAAAAGAGCCAAAACTATCAGCTGTGTTCATGATAAATGGAGATTTGGAAGACATTTACTTTATCCTGCCTGTTGCTTACTTAGGCATATACAGACACAAAAGACACCATCAGAATCTGCTTAGACAACACTGAACACGGGGTAGCAGTGAGAAGGAAGGGAGAAAACCACTATGAAATATTGCCATTTCCACTGCTATTCCGGAACCATCATTTTACAATGTGAATGCTTGCTGCTGTATGTGAGGAGCAGGAGCCTTTTCTGATCCAAAGGCCTTGGCAGGAGGCTTCATTTATCAGGGAAGGAAAATGCATAATTCAAAATGAAAGTCACCTGGCCCTGATAAATGAAGCAAAACTTCATTCTTCGGCTCCGCACCAGGAAACCACCCCTGCCCCTCCAGATAGGGAGCTCCCCAACCTTTTCTCAGTTACTATTAGACCCTATAACCATAGTAAAAGAAGAGAGTTAGAGGAGGTTGGGAGCATCATCGGGCTAATAAGAATTTAACTGCTTTCTGTGTATCTGACTTCAGTGGTCTTAGGAAAGTAGCACACATAATCTCTCCCACTCACCCTTAATCTCTCTCCCTCTGTCACTGCAGAAGGACAGCTTTCATTCTGCACCCCTGTATCTGAAAGATTACAAATCACTCCAGAATGTCTGCTTCCTTCTCTCTCCTGACATCCCCCTTTCCCCTTCCCTTTCTTCTGTATCGCAACTTCTTTTCCCAACCTCCCTCCCCATAAATCTAAAGTTTAACTCAGGCAGTGGGTGCATGAAAATGAGTCAACCATTCATCCATCCCCCATCTTTTTGACAAATATTTATTTACAGCCTGTTATGGATGAGATGTTTGAGAAGGGAGAAAAGGCATTCTCCTATGCCCCCTTCTGCCGTTTATATTCCTGAGAGATTCTGAAAACTCTGTCCCTAAAGTGACTGTAAACAATTTGCAGCTGTTATCTGTGTAGATCTATCAAGAGAAGGTGTTACATAAAAATTACAAATCTATTCTAACAATGCTCAGTGATTCCTGGCTGAAAGCTACCCTCCTCCAGCAGCTAAGTCAAATGAACCAGCAGAGCAAATACAATCTGGTGGCCATGGCAACATACATTCCTGCTTTGAACTTGTCAATCCACCACAAGGAAATCACATTAATGGGATGTTTTTTGGCTACAAATAGCTTTTGTTTTCACATTTTAATTACAGAAATAGATTTTTCATGATTTCTAAAGTCTTCAAAGACCTCGGCAAAAAGGAAAAAATAATAATAATGTTGTTTCAAAAGTGTTTTTGAAATTCCAAGCAGCCTTTTAGTTGGGGAAGGGAAGGTGGAGAAGGAGAAACCATCTATCTGTCCTGTTTTTTCCCCACCACGTGACTGTGAAAAGTCAAAGGCTTAGGCAGATACTCTCTAAGCAATTTGCTTCTTAGTCATTTTAAGATCATTTCCTCATCTGTAAAAACAGAGAAAACAATATCTGCTTCACAAGATGTTGTGAGGTTTAGTTAATGCTTGTGAAGTGCTAAGGATAACTGCTAGGATTATCAATTAATGTTGCTGATTAATGCTGGGTAGGGGACCCTTGGTTTCACCTGAGGCCCTTAGCTACTTCATTCAGCTTTTATCAGCCAGAAAATGCTCATTTTATCCAACTTTAATTGTGTAACTGTGGCCCACGGCTGTAGAAGTTTATGAACACATTTTATGAAGAAATTAGTAAGTTCATAAAAAGGGCTAAATTAGGACTATTTCCCACCATTGATAAAGCTGAGGAAATAGGAGATGGCACCCATGTACCACTGTGTATTCAATAGGAAGCTCCAAGGAAGACAAAGTTGGACAATGAGAGGAAAAGAAACCATCACCATTAATGTTGCAGGTTTTAGTAATCTTCATTCTGACCTCAAAACTAGCCATATGATAAAAGAGGAAGACAAAAATAAACAGTCTGCAAAAGTGGATTGATAATCTCTGAGTCATGAGGGTCTAGCTCTGTAACTCTTCCTATCTTTTTGAAAAGAATGGAAAGGACAAAGCTGTACAAAATAAAGAACCGATCTGCATGCCTTGGTTTTACTCACTTTGCCCACTTGTAGGCACGGAAGATACAAAGAGGTAGACGATGACCCAGAGCTCTGGGCCTTCCTCGTTCTCAGATCTTAAGAAGCAAAGCCTACTGCCTCAGGATTTTGTTGACAGAGGAAACTAGACCAGCCTCAGCCATTTCCTAACAGTCACTGCCATCTGACTGCTTCCAAACTGGACCCCATAGGATGTAGAGAGCAAGCAAAAGGTAGCTATCGTCATGTTACCAAACCAAAACTTGGGTCCACTAGGTGCGCTCAGTAAAGCCAATCTACTGACACTGAGTTGTGGTGAAGGAAAGTGCAGCATTTATTGTAAGGTGCCGGACAAGGAGTCCAGGACAACTCATGCTCAAAAAACCCAAATTCCCCATGGGTTTCAGGGAAGCATTTTTAAAGGCCAGGCGAGGGAGGGGATTTCCAGGGTATGTGATCAGCTTGTGCACAATTCCCTGACTGGCTGATGGTGAGGTAACAGGGCAGTGTCACAGCGGTTAACATTATCAATCCTTAGGCTCCAGTAGGTCTGGGGGCTATGTGCTCACAGTCATCAAGCAGTTAATGTCTTCCATTTGGTGGGGGTTTTAGCCTCTGTAAATCAACTCGGGAAATGTGCATCCGATACTGCTATCTAGGTACTTGGAGAAGAGATATAGCAGAGGACATGGGGGGAGGGGTCTGCCCTCGGAAGGCCCCATAGGGTCCTGCTCAGTTACAATCACTCCACTCAACCCTTTACACTGGCTCTCACAGCTTGCTCTTCTGAGCCCTTGAAGGAAATCATGGGCTGGTCCAGCAGATATTCAGCTCAGTATATGTAGTAAAAAGTCTTCTAAAATGTTGGTGAGGATGTGGAGAAATTGGAACCCTTGTGCGTTTTTGGTGGTGGCAATGCAAAGTGGTGCAGCTGCTGAGAAAAAAGGTTTGGCAATTACACAATAAGTTAAACAGAATTATCATATGACTCAGCAATTCCACTCTTAGGTGTATGCCCAAAAAGAACTGAAAACAGGAACTCAACAGATACTAGTAGGCCAATGTTCATAGCAGCATTATTCACAACAGCCAAAAGGTGGAAGCAACCCAAGTGTTCATCAACAGATGAATGGATAAACAACATGTGGTATACACATACAAGGAATATTATTCAGCCTTAAAAAGCAAGGAAATTCTGACACAAGCTACAACATGCATAAAACTTGAGGACATTATACTCAGTGAAATAAGTCATTCACAAAAGGACAAATACTGTATGAATCTAGTTATACAGAGCATACCCAAATAGTCAAATTCACAGAGACAGAATAGTAGCATAGTGGTTACTAGGGGTTGGAGGAAGGGGGAGTGGGGAGTTATTGTTTAATGGGTATAGAATCTCAGTTTTGATGAGGAAAAAGTTCTGGAGATGGACAGTGGTGACAGTTGCACAACAATGTGAATGTACTTTATGCCACTGAACTGTACACTTTAAAATGGTTAAAATGGTAAATTTTATATTATGTATATTTCATCATAAAAAAATTTTAAGCCCCCTAAGCATTTTGGGCAATAGAATATCTTGCCAAACTTAATATTAAAACTTTATTCTCTATGCAGCTTTACTCCCTCCAAACCCACTCCACTCCCCACTTCCTCCATCTGCAAGATAGATGGTCCTGAGGCCAGAAAACTTGCAGTGAGAAGCCCAGGACATGGTGGACCCCTTCATCTTCCTTTCTCTAGTTGCTACTACCTTCTGGGGCCCCTCAGCAGGGACCAGAGTGAGAGGAGAAGGACAAGGAGGAAGGGCAGGTAAGCCTGGGTACAGTTGTCATATTGCTTTGGTGCTCACTGAGTTGAGCAGATGGTCAAAGAACTGTTTTGTGGAGGACTTTGGTAGGCACTTCTGAGACCACTCCTCATGAGAAACACACATACATGTACACACGCACTCACACACAGGACCTCTTCTCTGTAGTTCCCTTGATGCTGGGGGCCTCCTCCAACAGGTGCTATTCAACTTCCCGCTCAGTCCCTTGGTTCCCAGTTCCCAGTCCAGAGGTGGGCATTGGAAACTGGGGGCAGAACCAGACTTCACAATATCCTAGCACATCTGCCCTTTGCTGGTAGTACTCAACATCTACTGCATTGCTCCCAGCCTTTGAAGCCTCTGCCCTCCTCTGAAGCAAAAGCAAAAGTTGCATTTAGTGATCTGTTATAAGAGGTGTTTGTTTCCTTGTTTGGGGCTTTTGATGATAAAATGTCCAATGATGCAGAACTGTAATACGTATATTATGGGGGTTGTGGCAAACACAGCAAGAGAAACTCCTGAAGGATGCTGGAGGGTATGAATAAATTTGTGTAAGTAGCATGGAGGCCTTCTAAGGAAAGAAGGAATCAAGATCCCAACCTTCTGTCTCAAGATTCAGCCATTGAGATCTGTGGACTACACTGGCCCTGACCAAAGGTCAGGGCCAGAGAAGGCCAAGAGGCCCCTGTGATTTAAAAAAATCACCGAGAGAGAGAAAAAGAGCCAGGGAGCTGGGCCAGCACCAATTCAGGTAATTAGTGGGGTAGTGATATCAGGTCTCATCTGAGGCCGGCTCCAGCATTTCTGCTGGCAGATCCTTATCCTGCAGAGCTCTAAAGATCCCTGTCCTTGGAGAACTGCAAAACTTGCGGCTTAATTTTCCCCAGGTCTATGAGCCCCGCTGTGACACGGAATATTTAATTTATTGAAACATTTTTATCCATTAGTATCTTATACAAGTTAGCCTTTAGATAAAAAAGTATGTGTTAATATCCATGATCTCCAGTAAATATGAACCATTAGATTGGGACAACTTGGACCAACTGAAAGCCATAATCTATAATCCAGAAATTAGTGATAGAGGAGAAGAACTTTACAGGTAATGCCTGTAAACCAGTGGCAGGTTTAGGAGGTACTCACCTTTTAATACACATGCAATGAAAGGTGACACAAAAGAGATGCTACAGCTGGATGCTTCCATCCTACTCATTGCCAGGAAGGCAAAGGTTCATCTGCTGTCCTGGAGATTTAGCTCCCTTCTAATCCCCTTCTTCCCCATAATTCTGTGGAGGTGCTAACTAGAGCTACAGTTGTCCTAAGTAGTGTTTTTAATGAGAACAGTTGATCTTCAAGAAGAATGCTTGTTCTATACCAGGAGATCCTTATACATCAAACACGTAAGAAAGGGTAGCACCCTCGGGTAGCAGAAATATCACTGACGGGTGAGGAAGTGAGGACTTCTCACAGCCAGAAGTCACTGTTAAAGACTCAGGGAAATCCTGCAATAAATACATGTTTTTTAATAGTGTCTATCACAATGTACTCCAAATTTACTGAACCACAATACTGAAATATTGTGGAAATACCCACAACACATCAGTTTGGAAAACCTTTTAGTAAATTACCTTGCCAGAATAGCTAACGGCTATTTTTTTTGGTGAGAATGAGATGAGATGAGATGGTTGATGTGAAAGCTCCTAGTACCGTGCCTCAATGAGTACAGTATTAGAAGAACCAAAACACAAATCTAAATCCTTACGAAGAAACAGGACACTGAAAAGGTGTATCTTGATAATAAATACATCAGGAATGCCCAAGGAAGTGAGGCCCCGTGTATCCTGTGTGTCCAAGAGCAGGGTAGGTGATACTGATGACTAAAATGGGAGGAAATAAAGGAAAACCTCAGCCTTCCTCACAGTGCAGCTTGTGTTAGCACCAGTTTTAACCTCTGATTTCCCTGCTCTCCCCGCTTCTAACTTGATCCTCTCTTTCTTTTACAGCCCCCTCCAAAGGACAAAAGCATGCGCAAAGCACAGATGATAGCTAACAACAAAAGCAATGGAACAAAGAAGGAAAAAGAAAAACTCTGTAGAATTTTATTCATTTTATACCACACTGCAGCACCCAAGCGGTCCATGGCTTTAAAGCAAAGCAAGGCCTCCATCTAGTGGAAAAACAGAGGTGTCCGACATTGCAAAATGTTATGTGCAAATGATATGAAACCCTCCTCCACCCCCCCATATTAAATTTGGCAGCTGTTCTAAAGCAATACTCCAACTAAATCACGCTTGACAATCATATTTGTTTTTGGCTACTTAATTCATTCATTTAGTCCAGTAATAGATATTAACAACATTATATTCCCTACAGCAATGCAAACGATTGCAGACATTTGTAATGTTCCAGCTTCTGCTGTATCACAAATACTAATGCATCACTGAAACTAAATGAAAAAAATCTGTCCTTCCGGCGGTAAGCTAAACAGAATAAAGGTAGTTTCTTCTTCTTTCCTAATAATACTGGGAAAAAATGAAAAATATCATTTTGAAGAAAGTCTTTTCACCTTTGGGCAATACGTTTTTTAATCCATCTAATTAAAACAAACACTACATCTTAAACTACAATTCAACCAATATATACTAAGTGATTTTTATGAGAAATAATAGCAGCACTAAAGACTGTAAAGTCACTCTTTATATTACAGTTTAGTGTGGAAAATACTTTAAGATATATGAAAAATAGCACCTGACCACCCAAGACCCAGTCAACAAGTAAAATTAAATGTCTGAGAGTTCCTATCATTACTGAGAATAGGTGGGAAAGGAAAAAAGATGTGAGCAGGTACCACCAATATAAGAGCTTATCAGCCTAATTCGTAGTATGCTTCCATTTGAAATGACACTGAATTGTTTTTGCATTTTTATTATATGGCAGAAACTGTTTCATATCAACTTCAAATTTCAAAATTTGGGAAGTTGACAGACAAATGATAATTATTTTTAATAATGTGGTGCACAGAATTCAGTGGAGAGATAACAGAAGAAAATATATGTAAAGGTCAAAGAATGGAATAAAAAGAAAGCTTTTAACAAACTGTAATGGCTGGTGTTTAAAGAGTATGAAGACTAGTTAGAATCCTAACAGAGGATAAATTTATGATCTTTCATGACGATCAGTGCCTTTAAGATAACAAGACAACAGGATGTCTTCAGATGAGGATGGAAGGGGGAAGAGAAGGGTTTGGGCCTAACAGCATTCACTGAGGTGGGAGAAATGGTCAAGAACAGAAGAGATGAGATCTGTAGTTAGTTGGCTACTGCTCAAAGTGGGTGCAAGTTGAAAAAGAGCTCATGAAAGTTTAGTGATGGTTATAAACAAAGTTGGAGTAGTGCTATTGCTGGTGAGAATAACGTCAAAAGGGAGAAATGTATGAACTTCATACAACAGAAATCCTGCAGGAAAAGGACAGTTGGGGGTTTTATAGACAGTTGTAAAGACTTGACACTGGTAATTGGTTCAAAAAGCGACTTCAAAAGAGTATAAATGAACAAAATTCAAAATTGATGTTACACAATTGATAAACAACACTTTCATTGTTCCATGATATTCTGATGCAAGAACCTCATTTTCCAAATAAAATTAAATCTGGTTTGGATCTCCCACCTACCTGCTGATGGGATGGTAAATACCATTACTGGTACACCCTGCCACCCTCTGAGAAATGTATGAGAATCCTGAGACTAAGATGGTGACAGCAAAAAGGGGCAGGCCTGGCCCTTAGTCCACATCTATCATCATCATCCACCTTCTGCTGCCTGATTTTTCCATCAAGCACTGAACCTCTGTCCTCTACAGGACCCTGTATTATTTTCCTATTGTAGCTGCAACAAGTTATCACAAACTTAGCAGCTAAAAAACAACACAAATTTATTATCTCATAGTTCTAGAGGTTAGAAGTCTGAAATGGGCTCTACTGGGCTAAAATCAAGGCGTTGGCAGGCCTGTGGAGGCTTTCTGGAGGCTCTAAGGGAGAACCCATTTTATTGCCTTTCTAGAGGCTCTAAGGGAGAACCCATTTTCTTGCCTTTTTCAAACGTTATAGAAGCTGCCTTCATTCCTTGATTAGTAGCCCTTTCCTCCACCTTCAAAGCCAGCAATGACAAATCAAGTCCTTCTCGGGACACCACCTCTCATATTCTGACTCTTCTGCTTCTCTCTGACCCATTTAAAGACCCTTGTGATTACATTAGCCCCTCCTAAATAATCCAGGATAACTTCCTTATGTAAAAGATGATTAACAAAAACACAGTTCAATCTGCAACCTAATTCTCCCTTGTCACATACCTAATATTCATGGGTTCCAGGAATTAACATGGACATCTTGGGAAGGCCATTATTTTACCTACTACAGACACTGCAGTAGAAGCTCCACAATGTAATCCTCTCTAGTACTTTCCAACCTCTTTTTTACATCAGGGAATTCAGTGAAAATGAAAATATTTTATATCACACTGGGGCAACTGGATAACCCTGTCATGCCTCAGCACAACTTTGGGTCATTTGTATAATGACCACAGGACTGGTCACAGGGACTTACAAAAATGCTATTAAGACTGAGACACTCAGGGATCAAACCATAGACCTGCATGCACTGTCTCCATGAAGTCTTCCAGGGCAGCTGAGTGGGAAGGGAAGCTCTGCCATCTTTAATCTGCCACTGCTTCCTCCCAGTCTCAGAGGATCTCTCTATTCACAAGGCCAGCACATATCCATCTTCTTATCTAAGCATAATCTTCCTTTGTCCTCCTGTCCTCCCCCTTCCTTCCCTGGGACAACCCAATGTGATTCCTTACTGCTCCTGACACTTGATGAAGGATTTAATTGAGTGGCAGTTGCTAGAATTCAACTACATCAGTCTAATGTAAAAAGACGGCTTTTTTTTTGGTCTCACATAACCGAGGAGTCCAAGGCAAGTACTGGCTTCAGGCATAGCTGGATCCTGGGCTAAATGGCTCTGAAGTCCTCCATGGAAGCCCTTTCTCTGTTGCCATAATGTAACCCTTGGCAGCATCAAGTTCACATCATTCTTTCTGTTAGCAGTCTCAGCTGAAAGCACATTCTATAAATTGTCCAAACATGAATTCATTGAGATTTTCTTTTACCTACTTTATGATCAATTTAAAAATATTCCAGAAGTGTTGGAAAAAACAGAATTCTTTCGTTTATTTGTAATTACCAAATAGGGGACATTTTCAGTACACCGTTATTATAGCTTTAAAGCAAAATTTAAATTGCATGTTTAGGTCCCTGTGCACACAGCTCAAAGGGGTTGGCAGGGCTTCCCTGGTGGCGCAGTGGTTGAGAATCTGCCTGCCAATGCAGGGGACACGGGTTCGAGCCCTGGTCTGGGAAGATCCCACATGCCGCGGAGCAACTAGGCCCGTGAGCCACAACTACTGAGCCTGCGCGTCTGGAGCCTGTGCTCCGCAACAAGAGAGGCCGCGATAGTGAGAGGCCCGCGCACCGCAATGAAGAATGGCCTCCGCTTGCCACAACTAGAGAAAGTCCTCGCACAGAAACAAAGACCCAACACAGTCATAAATAAAAATAAATAAATAAATAAATAAACCCAAAGTTTAAAAAAAAAAAGGGGTTGGGAGAAGGAAGATTTATTATTTTCAAAGTTTTTGAAAAATACGCTCACACATTCCCATGCAGTAAAGAGTGTCTATATAAAGAGAGTTAACAGCTGATTTTAACTTCTTAACTCAATAAAAGTTCTTTTAAAGTTCCCCTTTGATCTTCTTAAAAGTGAGGAGCCATATCCTAGTTTTCTGAGTATCTGAAGATGCACCAGTATCAATATATAAACTGATTTTGTCTCCTTTCAAAAATAATTTCTTATGAGATACTATCTCTGAGAGCTTGGACTATGGTATTTGAACAGAATATTATTTTCTAAAACTATAATGTCTGAAAGAAAAACAATGAGAAAAAATCATAGCAAAAGAGATGTTACCATTTGGGAGAAAAAAAAGATCTGCTAGATGACTATGTTAGATTCTCAGTATCTTTATGAACAGATGTCGTTTATCTGGTATAATTAAAATGTCCCTATTCAGATTAACCCCTTTCTATGAGATAAATGAAAATACTGTAATGTTTCCAAAAATCAAATTGCTGAGATACGCACATCTCGTTGAGATGTCTAATTCATTTATTCAGTAAATACTGAGTATCCACTCTATGCCAGCCACAGATCTAGGCACTTAAGACACATCAGTGAACAAAATAAAGATTCCTAGCCTCATGGAACTTACAGTCTATCAAGAAGAAACACATAATAACATAATAAGTAAGCAAATAAGACTGTGTGTAAAAAAAAATGGAGATGAAAGGGATGGGGAGGGTGGAGGAAGAGGGACACCATGTAGTATTAAATAGGGTGGGCCAGGAGGTTCCACTGAAAAGGTGACATTTGAGCTAAGACTAGAAGAAGGTGAAAGGGTTGGTCGTATGGTAGAAGAGTGGTCCAAAGAGAGGAAATAGCTAGTGCAAAAGCCCTAAGGAGGAAGCATGCCTGGTATGTTCCTGGAAGATTAAGGAGCCCAGTCTGGCAGGAACAGAATGAACAAGGGGAAAGGAGTAGAAGATAAAATTAGTGAGCTAAGGGGGAGGGTGGGCTGATTGTATAATACTTTCTGGAATATTATGGAGGATTTAGCTTCTACTGTGAATGAGAATAGAGTAAACGGAAAGCTTTGGGCAGAGAAATGACAAGTTCTGACTTACCTTTTAAAAGGATAATCTTAGTTGCTGGTTTGATAACACAATATAAGGAATAAAGGATGGAAATTTACCTTTACCCACTAATCCATATGAGGGATGATGGTGGTATTGGTATTGGGGTGATAAGAAGTTGTGAGATTCTGAAAATATTCTGAAGGCATAGCCAGTAAAATTGGCTATGGGGTGGGAGTGCAAGAGCAAGAAAGAAATCAAGAATCAGTCCAAGGCAAAGTGAGAGAGTGGTAGTGTATATATGGACATATATACACTACGAAATGTAGAACAGATAGCTAGTGGGAAGCAGTCGCATAGCACAGGGAGATCAGCTCGGTGCTTTGTGACCAGCTAGAAGGGTGGGATAGGGAGGGTGGGAGGGAGGGAGACGCAAGAGGGAAGAGATATGGGGATATATGTATAACTGATTCACTTTGTTATAAAGCAGAAACTAACACACCATTATAAAGCAATTATACTCCAATAAAAATGTTAAGAAAAAAAAAAAGAATCAGTCCAAGGTTTCAACCCGAGCACCTGGCAGGATGGATTGACAATCAGCTGAGATGGAACAGATCTGAGTTGGAATATCAAGAATTCTATTTTAGATATGTTGAGTAGAGCTGTACTTTAGATAGTTGAATATATGAATGTGAGTTCAGGAGAGAGATCCGGCCCAGAGACAGAAATTTGGAAGTGGCAGGTATACTGATGACTTTAAAACCATGAAAAGAGGACATGAAAGGAATAAGTGTAATAGGAAGAGAAGAGATAATAGATGAAAGGGGAAGGGAAGAAGAGGAAAGAGAAGAGAAAGGAAGGGAAGAGAGAAGAGGGGAGAAGAAAGAAAAGAGGGAGGAACCACGACTGAGAAGATGCAAAGGAGAGAAGGAAGAATCAGCAAAGGAAACTGAGAAGCAACAACCAATGAGGGACAAGAAAAACCAAGAGTTTGGTGTTCTGGGAACTAAGCAAAGAAAGAATATTGAGGAGAATATTGAACTGTGTGTAAAATGAGGCCTGAGAAGCGGCCAATTTATCTGTTATTTGACATTGATTTTGCAGTGTGGAGCTCATCAATAACCCTGACGAGAGAAGTTCTGGTAGAGTGGTGGGAATGGAAACCCTTTGGAGAAGTCTTGCTACAAAGATGAGCAAAGAAATGAGACAGCAATTGGTTGGAAAAGTGGAGTCAAGACATGAATTTGTTTTTAATGTAGGAGAAAGAGCAACAGGTTTGTTCTCTGGTAGGAATTATTGAATGAAAAGCAAAAAATTGGTAACAGGAGCAGGAAGGAAGAATTTTTGGAAAAGTATTTTTGAGTGCTCTGAGTGATGCGATCCAGTGTATGGTGGAGGGGTTGGCTTCAAGAGGGAACATGAGGAGCTTATTGATGGTAGCTGGGCTCATGGAAAGGCAGAGAAAGTGGAGCTGCTGCTATAGGAAGATGATGGGAAACTTGGGAAGTTCTTTTCAGACTACTTCCATTTTCTCAATGAAGAAAGAAGATTGCCAGCTATGAATGAGTATGGATGCATTTATCTTTGCACTTTTTTCCATTTAGGTGAATTTTCTGATTTCTCCAATACTAGTTTACTATATGCATAATTGTTATGTCATTTTCCAGGTGGCAAACAAACACTGAGAAGTCAGTGAGCATTCTGAGAATACGAAAAGGAGGACTTTTAGGCTCTTACCGCTTAAGATGCATTACCATGCATAATGTACCTCTTCATCATAGGTATTCTGTCTTTATGACCAACATCTAACTGTAATCCAGAGCTTTGTAACATTTATAACAAAGAAAGGAAAGGTAATACTATATACATGTGCTTTACACTTTTAATGTCATGACTCTCTTCAAATCACTCTTCTAATAAATTTTCTCTACTGCCCATAGTAGTGCTATAAGGGACATTAGTCCTAACACTTACTCATGGAAAGCTTTTACAGTAGAGTTTTTAAAAGCTTGCCTTTTCCACAAAAGTTTGTTCTTTAATTAGATTTAAAGGTATTTCTAGCCCAGAGTTTCCAAAGAGTGTTACACGGAATTCTTCTCTTACTTAATTGGTCCAAAGAGATGCTCCTAGAAAAAACGTTTTTTGATCACAGATTTTAGAAATGCCTTAAACTATATTTGCTTCTTAGAGCTATCCAATGTAAAAATTAGCATATTAAAGACTTTGAGAAGTCTTAGGAGAATGAGGAAATCTACTCTTTCCCATACGTGACTATAGAATTCTTATTTTCATTGAACACACACATAACACACTTTGGGAAAAGCTGGTTTATAGCTATTCCTTTTTCAAAAATATAGCATTACGTAATATAGTCACTAAGCATATTTATTTTGATAGTATTTCAATATTTAAGAAAATGAATGTGACTAATATATTACTGCAACATAGATCAGCCTATGCCAACTAACATAACACCTCTGCCTACACAGGGAAAGGAACGGAGATGAAGGAATCAAAACCCTCCCTGGGGGGCTTCCCTGGTGGTGCAGTGGTTGAGAATCCGCCTGCCAATGCAGGGGACACGGGTTTGAGCCCTGGTCTGGGAAGATCCCACATGCCGCGGAGCAACTGGGCCCGTGAGCCACAACTACTAAGCCTGCGCGTCTGGAGCCTGTGCTCCGCAACAAGAGAGGCCGCGATAGTGAGAGGTCCGCGCACCGCGATGAAGAGTGGCCCCCACTTGCCGCAACTAGAGAAAGCCCTCGCACAGAAACAAAGACCCAACACAGCCAAAAATAAATATAAATAAATTAATTAATTTAAAAAAAAAAAAAAAAAAAAAAAAAACCCTCCCTGAAAAAGCAAAGTAAAATGTTTTTTTCCATATCTTATATCTCAGATCTATGTGGGCCTATATTCCTGATCTATGCGTCAGGGAGTGAGAATCAGTATTATCTAAATGTTAAGAATGAATACAAATAAATAACCAAATAATATGCATTAGCAAACACCAGTTCATTCCATTTCTAATTATGAAACATGTAATGTAATGTAGAAAATGCTAAGAAAACTCATTTAAAACAAGAAAATGTTATTGCTCTTTTAAATGATACATACATATTAATATAGTTGTAACTAAAAGTAAACTGTAAAATATCAGCAGAGAATTTTAGTGACTTTTCTCTAATATGTGTAATGAATCATGTAATTCTTCAAGTGATTATTATTATGTGAAATTATATTTGAATAATAGGAAATCAAGTTTAAAAAATTAAATAGTGGAAAGTCTTTAAGTTGCTAATTTAGTGAGTGATAATTACATAATGTGTTGTAACCCAAAAAAAGACTACCATGAGGCATCTCTGGGATGTCAGCAGCATAGCTTGGTGGGGGAAAGGTGAAAACAATGAGTTGGCAGGGCCAAGGCTAAGGGAAATGATCCAGGTGTAGATCTGACTCCCTACAGGCCAGTAGTTAAAATTCAAAGCCAGTATTCAAATAAATGAGGAAAATTGAGGTTTGACAAAGGCAGGATGGGGCAGAACAGAAAGGGGTGGGTGCAAAAGATTTGATCAGGTAAATGGGTGAGGGTAGCAACCAATCTTCACATGAAAAAGAATGAAATAGCCTTGACTTTGATGAAGGAGACTTATATCTCAAATTTAGTGAACACCATTTAGCAAATAATTTCCCTCTTAAAATGCCTACATAATGATAAATACAAACTATTCAAAGATATTTTGATATGTAGATGCTGAATAGGTGACTAGGCCTACTTACTACCTAAATGACTATATCCTGAATGATAGACTAGTAAGGTATGGAATTCAATTTTATACCCTAGAAAAATCACAAATTCTTATATCATGGAACTTTGGGATCTGTCCCAAATAGTTGAAACCATAAACATTAAGCCTACCAATGCCAAGATTCTAGAATATTTAAGGTGGGGTTGGTTCCTAACTGAAACAAAAACTCAGCTATCATTTAGGGGTACAAAGAGAAAAGCCCAATCCTCTTTAAAAACATCTAATGGTGAAGAATAAATTATAAAGGAAGTAAAAACATTCAAGACCACTGAAGTCTTTTTTTTAAGTTTAAATATTCAATTGCTTGTAATATATACATCCTTCCCGTCCATCCTCTTAAGTCCTCTCTAATAAAGCACCTTTTTCTCCAGGTATCAATACTTTTCCAGGAGACCATGAGTTGTAGGGGAGAATATCTGCAGCCCCAGCATGTGGTCTTGACTAGCCCAAACCAAGCATGGTGGTCATATTCTCCTTGTTAACAACCGGCTTAGGTGTGAACATGTAACAGTATGGAACATTTCTGGCCAATAAGATGGGAGGGAAAATTTTTTTGAGGGCATTCAAGAGAAGGTTTCATGGCTCATAACAGCCATCAGGATGAAGCCAACACAGAGATCACAGCCCAGACAGCCATGAAAAAGCAAAACCAGATTCCTAGCAAATACCACTCCTGCAGCTGCCTGACCCCTGGACTCCTTGTTAAAGAAGAGAATAAGCTTTGTATTGCTTGAGTAAATTTAATTTAGGGGTTTCCTGTTAGTTGCAGGCATCCTAACTGATACACCAGGCTTTTTTTCTTTAAAAATATACTAATGTAGAAAAAAATGCATTCACAAACAATTCAAACACAACAGGTTGATATAAAATGCAAAGTAAGTCTTCCCTGACCTCCCAGTACTACTCCTCAGAAATTATCATGTAACCAGTGTCTATTAGCAGATCTTTTGGTGGTTGTCATTTCAAATTGAAAATAATATACCTAATCATGGTCTTTATCAACTTTAGAGAGAATCAACCACCTACCGTGAAAGATTATAGAATTAGTACACTAAGCCTTTTCCCCTCCTTTTTTCTTCTATTCCCCAATGTGAGGTACATTTTACATCATTAACCAATAAGTGTAATTAAATCTTTTGTGTACTGTTTATAGATTGATTGAAAAACATTTATATTATATAAACAAATTCGTTGTAAATTGAGTAATAAAAGAAACAATATCAGTTTTCCAAATGAGAAATTCCCAAGTGTCAAATTCTAATGTATGCTCTCAATTTCTTTTTAGCTTTATTTTTTCATGAGTGTATATACTCAGCCACATTGTCTAGTTTCCCATGTTGTAACCCTTCTTGTACATTGTAATTCAGAGTGAAAAACCAGTAGTTTTTTTCATAAAGGGTATGTGGATGGTAATCTTTGAGTTCTTGCATTTCTAAAATGTCTTTATTTTGGGTTCACCCTCTATTAATATTTATTTGGTTACAAAGTTCAAAAGCATTTTTCCCTCAGATATTTGGAGACACTACTCCATTCCACTTCAGCATCTGCTATTATTTTCCCCATGTCTGTGAAGCGAATTCTTGCTACTTTGTAGGAAACTTCTTTTCACTCCACTTTCCCCACCAATTACTGCCCATTTCTCTGTAACTCTTCCCCAAAAAACTCTACACACTGCTTTTCTAGACTTGGTATCTTCGGCTCCTCCCCTTCCATTCTCCTTCTCTCTCTCCCTCCCTGTCGCCCTTTTGTAATAATTTATTTTTTGGTGTGGTCGGGGTTGAGTGAGAAAAGGATGCTTTATGGCCCCCCACAAGATGAGACCATCTCACCAGAAGTTTACCGTAGAAGTTTACATTAGGAATAAGACCAGTAATTTTTTAAATTTAGGCATATTTGCAGAGTAAAAAAGAATAGATGATTCTTGAAAGACTGTGACAAACTACTCACTTATATTAGTATTTTGATCTGTTTCCATGTACCCCATTATTTTGCAGACATAATACTAGTCCAAAAGTAAACAGATGAGACTGTAAGAATCATTCGCTCTTTATCCACTTTGACTCTTCTGTCCTCAAATACTGTCTTATTTTTAAAATACAATATAGAAACAATAATGACTAGTTTTTACTTTCTTGGAAGAATAATAAAGGAGCTTTTCATTTACATAAATTGTACTGTCATTATTTGCTTGATGATGGCTTTTGTAGGTATAAAATAGTTCTGAAAAAACAATGTTATTCTGAGTGGTGATCAAAAGAAGAAAAGCATGTTGATGAAATGTAAGCTACACTAAATAAAATCATAATGGGTTTGATGGATAATCTTTTTCAGGTCATATTTAGTTCAAACAGATGAGACAGAAAGAGAAAGGGAGGGGGAGAATGGGAGCACAAGCATAATATACGCTATCATCCTTGCTCTACTTGAAGTACTATTTAATACGTGTTCATGCACATGTTCTAAAAATTCATTATGATTTGTTATTCAGTTTTATTTAGGCCAGTATTCACCAAACTTTTGCTGTGGCACACTTGGATTTGGTACTCAATAAAAATGATTCTACGGTCCAAACAATACTTATTATCTCTACTGGAGATTCACAATATAGGTTAGCTTATTAAAAACTCTGAGAAGCCCAATAAATGGGTATTCAAGGACCCAAATTTCCAACATGTCTTAGGGAGGTTTTCCCCCCACACCACCAAGTAATGCTCCTAACACCAGGTGGGTGTGTTACAATTCAACTCAATTTTGACACTGTCTGGAGACAGGGTCAGATCCCACAGGTTAAGGGCTCAGTCCTACAAGACTATTTTTCACTTCAGATGCCAACCGCAAGCCCAGATTGTCACCTGTGCTTCTGACCAACTGGCCACAGACTGGAGGTTCCCCGGACTCCTTCCTCAGGTTCTATTAATTTGCTAGAGAGGCTCACAGAACTCAGAGAAACACTTTACTTACTGATTTATTATAAAAGTATATGACTAAGAACAGCCAAATGGAAGGGGTGAATAGAGCATGATATGTGGAAAGGGCACCAAGTTTCCACACCCTCTCCAGGTGCACCACTCTCCCTAATCTCCATGTGTTCACCAATTTGGAAGCTCTCCAAACCCTCTCCTTTTTTTTTTTTTTTTTTTGTTTTTATAGAGGCTTCATTACAGAGGCAGGATTGATTAAATCATTGGTTACCAATTCAATCTTCAGCTCCTCTCCCTTCCCAAAAGCCTAGGGGTGGGACTGAAAGTTCCAACCCTCTAACCACTTCTAGCAACCAGCCCCCATCCTTAGGTATGGTCCAAAAGTCACATTGTTAGTATAACAAGAGACACTGCTTTGCTGTCATCACAGGAAATTCCAAAGGTTTTGGGAACTGGGAACTGAATGAAAGCCAAGTTGCTAGCCCTTCAACAACATGGGTGTTAGGGGCACTGACCTCATACAGTGGAAAATCTGAGTATAACTTTATAGTCAGCCTGTTTTATCCACAGTTCCAAAACCACAGATTCAACCAACAACAGATTGTGTAGTACTTAAAATAAATTTTAAGTATTTATTGAAAAAAATCTGGGTATAAGTGGACCTGTGTAGTTCAAACTTGTATTGTTTGAGGGTCAACTGTATACATGAAAAATGTATTCTGATCATCTAAATGACCAAGCATATATTTCTTATAAATCACAATACCGAACGCCCTTATAAAGAAACACTTAACAAGATTCAAAGCTTAATCTGTATTTCACAAATCTATTTGAACATGATTTTTTTTTCACAGCATATTTATTATCATCCTGTAGAACCTCATTCTGAAGAGCAAGCTATTTGCTACACGTATGGAGTCATAATTGAAACTCTAGTAAAATATCCATGTTAAAAATTCTGTCCAAAAATGTATTCAGCATAAATTCTTTTCCAAATTTCTTTAAAAGCACTTAGTTTTGCTGCCATTCTCTCTAAACCTGCTCCAATGAGGCACACCCCCACCACTTGATAAAAATTAGTCTTGTCAAGTTCATTTCTGAGCTCTATATTGCTAGAAAGAAAAATGGCTACTTCTCAGGCATCTTCTTACTGGACTCAGTGGCAGCATTTTACAAAGTTGACTACTTTCTACTTCTTGATAAACTTTGTTTCACTTTCTCTCAAGACACAAAACTCCTAACTCATTGGCTGCTTCTTCTCAGATACCTTTGTGGGTTCCTCATTTTCTCCTTGTACTTTTAGAGCACCTGAGGGTTCAGTTCTTGGATTGTTTCTTTTTATATCTATAAATATTCCCTTGGTGATTTCATTTACACTCATGGTTTAAAATATTCCCTATATTTTGATAATTCCAAAATACATATCTTCAGCTCCACTCTCTCCAAATTCCAGGCCTATCTCCAACCCTCTACACATTGTCGCTAAGTTGGTATGTCCAAACTGAATTTCCCATCTTCCCTCTTAAATGTCTTCTGGCAACTTTCCCCATCTTAGTTAATGGCAACTATCCTTCTGGTTCTCTATAAACACTATACTTGGAACACTATACTTGGAATCATCCTTTTCTCCTCTTTCACGTCTATATCCAATCGGTAAGCAATTCCTACTGGCAACCACTTCCCACCATTGCCACCACTACCCTCCTGGTGTAATGTGTGAGCTGCATCAATTTCTCATCCTGGAATACTGAAATAGACTAACTGGCCTCTCTATTCCACTGTTGCCCCTCTGTAGTCTATTAACAACACAGCAGCCAGTATGATTCTTTTAAAACGTATAGAAGATAAAGTCATTTATTTGCTCGAAACTCAGCTATCACATCACATTCCAATGCCAAACCCTTTACAAAAGCTGACAAAGCCCTACATGATCTGTCCTGCCCCCTACCCCACTATCTTTATAAACTCATCTCCAACTACTCCCCCCGTGTCACTGACCTCCAGCTACACTGGCTTCTTTGCTTTCCCTAGAACTTGTCACACATTTCCATCTTCCATACAAATAACTCAAGCCTGCAAATTCACCTTCTCAATGAAGCCTACACAGACCATCCGGTTGAAAATTGCAACATGTTTTTGACCTGCCTGCCCTGACAATATCCTTCCCCTGTATTACACTTTCTTTTGTAGAGTGTATCACCTTACATAGTAAAGTAAAAAATTAATAAACAGAAATCTCAATTATTTAAATAGAGTTGGTAGACCCGAATGGGAGCTCTCACACCTTACCACCATAGCAGAGCCCGACAGGAAGAAGAAAGACTTCCTCTCTTTCCTGACAAGAGCTGGGCTGAGACTGTCACAACTCAGCCAATGAAAAGCCATGGACTCTTTACTATAACCCTCTCGGCTTCCTTTTCCCCTCTATGAAATAATTCTCCTCTCCATTTTTGCTGGGGAATTGGATGTGGTTTGCCATGGTTACAGACCCTGAATGGCAACTCTTTGTTGATCCCAAATAAACCCATTTTTGCTGGAGAAATTACTGGCAGTCTATTTAAGTCAATGGTAATTATTTTATTATGGTTATTACCGATCTCCTTTCAAGAGAATGTAAGCACCTGCACCCCATACTCCTGACATTATGAATGACAATAAATAAAATTGCATAGCAAGTTATCTAGTGTAGAGGAGTAAAAATTATTTTTCCTCTACCCTCCTAGAGGGTCCTCCTCTTTGCTGAGGAACCCCCCCCTCTCCGCCCAGGTAATAAAAGACAAATTAGCAAGAGAAAAACAAAAAGAAGTTTAATAACGTGTACCTCCTGTATATATGGGAGATAGACAGGAAAACTGAGTAACACTCAGGAATGGCCCAAGCCATCACCTACGGAAAGATACAAAAAGATGAAAAAGATGATTGGAGTCGGGGGCAGTTATGGGAGATTTTCAGGCAAAGCACAATAAGCAAGGATATGGTTGTTGTGTCGATTTAAGCCCATGCCTTCCCCACTGCTAAGAGTTCCTAGAGATTTAGTCATCCTCCTCTTCCCTGTCCAGAGAAGGAGACACACTTAAAAATGAAGATTTCCTTATAAATGTAAACGTCTCTTATAGAAGGGTACCATTTACTTGGTTTTCTGAGCTTCTCCTACGATTTTGTTTGTTTACAATAATCAGTGTAAGATAATCCTTATGCCAAAGAGGCATATTTTTGGGGTGGCAAATTCTGCTCCCCTTCACTGGGTAGTTCAACCACAGGGCAAGGAATGAAGAGAAGTTGGAGACTGGTTTGAGTAGCAAAGTTGAGCTAAGAGGAAGAATCTGAATTTCGCAGAAGATAGTCAAAATAAGGCCTGCATGGTAGCATGAAAAATAAGACAAGAGGCCCAAAACGGAGTTGTTTATGCTAAGCCCCACAACATCTAACCAAGGCTTAAGTACTGTTTCAGCTCTCCCAGAAATGGAATCTTAACCCAATCAGGAACTACCTGATGGGCACTAGTGACGTAATCTGCCTGATAGACCCCTGCCATCCCCTAAAGGAAAGTGACCTTGCGACAACTTTTTGCTGGTATAACTTCCTTGTCCTGCTTCTTCCTGCCTGTAAGTCTTTCATGTTGTTTAGTTCCTCAGAGCTCCTTTCTATCAGCTAGGTGGAAAGCTGCCTGACACATGAATCGTTGAATAAAGCCAGTAAGATCTTTAAAATTTACTCATGTGAATTTTGTTTTTTAACAATAGGGAACATACACACTGCACATCTGCTGTTATCTTCCACTGACTTTGGCTGTGGTTGATGTAAATGTAAACTAAATGTGGATTCATACTGTTTCATCTAATCCTGTCTGACACCATCACCACATGGAAGGAAACCTTGGTGTAAGCAGGTTAGGTAAGATAAGGACCTATGCCTGATTCATTGATGCATGTCAGTAAATACAGGGTTGGATGTTAGGGTTTCTCTTCCTTACTGTTGGTTTTCCTTAAATGTCTGAATTCCTTGGGCATCTGTTATGTGTTTATGAAGGACTTACATCAACTTGCACAGATAGATGAGAAAAGCAGTTTCTTCAGCAGTTACGTATGCCCGTGTTAAAGCTCCTTTTTGAATAGAAGCTATGGTTTCTTGTAAGTTGTCAGGGTATTTCAACCTGCAGGCAACTGCAGGTGAGTATGTGGTCAGCACGCAGAAGTTACTATTCCCTACACATGCCAAAGTAAGACGGCTTTATTTACTCTGGGAGTGGAGGGCTGCTATTACTCACCAGCACCCACTCCATCACCAAGTGAAAATTCACTTCACCTCTTCTCTTTTTTTGGCATCTCATTACCCTCAAATGGGGAGCCTGCCCAGGGATAATCTCTTTCTTCGAAGAGTTATCCTAAGTCCCTGACCTGAAGAAAAAGCTGTCAACAGTTTACCTGAAGGGGAGAGAAAAGGGCAAGGGTTCCCCATGAAGTTCTACTTTGGCCCATTCTTTCACTTTGCTTCCCCCTGCCCCAACCCCCTAAAAATCTGAGACTTAAAAGCTTCTCCAGGACACCTTGACTGTGGTTCTCTGATTTCCCTCTCAATTCAATTTTTTCTGTTTTATACCTTTTCCTTTATATCATGCCTCAAAACTTCTGTATGTTGTTTTACAGCATGTTTACAACTTCATTATTATATTTTCTGTCATTGGGACCAAAAGGGGAAACAATCATGACTGATTTTATTCAAACTGTCACCTGGAACTAAAGATGCCAGCAATAACATGAAAAATTAAAACCTTAGAGACCTACTGCTGATACCAATCTCTTCTTTATTCTGTTTGGCAATGGTCTCATTTTCCTCTAGTGTGTTTTTATTTGCTTTTACTTCAAAAAAATTAGAATAACTACCCCAGGATTGTACAAATTCTTAATTGACCTTGGGCAACCTAAATTTTCATGGAACTAATCTCAGAATTGGACCTGAAATTTAGAGCACAAAACTACCTACCAATCTGCAGCACCAAAAGAATTTCATGCCTACCCCATGCACTATAGCATCCAATGCAAGACATACTCAATCCAGAAAACTTGAATAATTACAGAAATTAGTTCAAGAAAAAGATTAAGTCATGTTATGAATATTACTATTTTACACCGAAGAAAAGAAGTGATAAATTTCATGTGTTGACTTGTGTAGGGAGTGTAGATTAAGCTACTGTCTTGGTCATTTCATAACTACAGTTTACCATTCTCCCTGTGCATTCAACCTGTATAAACTATAAAGAAGAAAAATTTTAAATTACTGAGCAAACTTTCATGTTGATTACTGGTCTAATTTCTAGTTGCTTATATAACTAACTACTCACACACACATACCTGTAGATTACCTAAGCGTCTTTATATTTAGTTTGTATCATAAGAGTTATGATTCATGGTACATTTTTCCTTGCAAAAAGTATGCCAAAGAGCCAAATGGGAGGTTAAAAAAAAAGAAGGGGTTCAAATAAATGTTTAAAATGGGAAAAACAAGAAAGATAATCAAGGGTACAGATGCTAACAATATTAAAATAATCCTTGAAGTTCATCGTCATTTGAAAAAAAATTTTTTTTTTTTTTGCTTCATTTGTTCTCTTTAATAGGCCACAGATAATCCTCAGACCAAAATACAATGTATGGCTATTTTCTTATTATCAAACAAAATTAGTAGATATAACTTTCAGGAAATAATTAAGGTACATAAATATAATAGAATAAATTCATTTTCTTCACAGATTTCAAATTAAAGATGATCACTAACAAATACAGCTTCATGCAAAGTCTGCTTTTTCCCAACCAGGCCTAAAGAGGAAAGCAGCAGGGGCAAGAATACTTGCTCCTAGCAAGCAAATACACCAAAATTATAATTAACAAGATCTTCAAGCTACCAAAATCTGTGAGGGAAGGAGGATGGAGGACGATAAGAAAGCAAGAGAAATTACTAAACGGCAATCTAACAAGGTCACCTCAGGGTTTCAGGTTAGTGAAAAGTAACTTCTAGAATATGGTCTACAATCAGTATAAGCAGCCCAATTGCTTATATACTCTCCCTGTCTCCAAAACTGCTGAATAAACTTTTAACAATAAAATGACAACAGAGAACATCACATTGTAAATATTATATTTCTCTCACTAAGGTGTATGAGATATTTACTAGTTTTAATATGTATCCATAGGATTAATACTCATGTGGAGTATAACACGGAAAAGTGCGGAACTAAAGAAATAAGTCTATCTGAAAACAAAAGCACACATTTCTTAGGATTTAAAAATATTGCACATAATAAGGTGGCACAGAAATTACTGGCTGTTTTTATGAACAGAATGAGGTATTAGTCAATCTCTAAAGATGAGGGCAAAGAAGAAAAACCACACACACACACACACAAATACGTAAATCCATACTAAGACCTAAAGCGTCAACAATTAAGAAAGAAATGTGAAAAGATGTGTAAAATAGCTATGATTTCAACACTACAAAATCATTAGCCAGGGACCAAACACGTAACAAACTCTGGGCAATGTTAAGTTTTCAACTTTCTTTGAGTCTAAATGACTATGAGCAATACAATCATTTCCTTTACTCAAATTCTTCTGCATGGTTCTCTGATAAATATTAAACCATACCTTTCTGAAGCTTTCAGTGGAAATTAACCAAGATACTGCTTGCTATCCTTTGCTGAACGACTCAATTATACAGTTTCACATACATTTTGCGACCCAAGTCAGAGATGCTACAGAGCATGCAATTTTAAATTAGCAAAGGTTTCACTGCAAAAAAATCATTCAAGTTCACACAATTTAAATCTACAATAACTTTTAAAATTTAACCTTTAAATATTTATCAGGCAAATTCATTTTTTCCTTGGTAATAAAACTGGTCATGTTAATAAGCCCAAGGGCAGGTAGAGAAAAAAGACCAGGCAGAATTATAATATTTTTTAAAGAACCTTGCCTAATCAGGGAAATTAATAATTAGCTATTTCTCTACTAACTGAATGTTGCTGAATTTCTCAAAAACAGTTTAAATATATTTGATAGCTATATCAAGTTAAGTGAAATCATGCACTTGTCAAAATAGTTCACAAAAAATTGGTTCTGCATCAAAGATATTGAAGAAGAGTCAACTAGTTGGGTTTAAAGAGAACAGAAAAAGGACAAACTACTGCCCTGAACAGTCAGTGTATGTAGTAACCATATTTCCTTTTCGTTGAGTGACAGTCCTACAGTGCTTGCTAGATCCATGGAAGCTATTTTCAGTCTGTACTGTATGTCGATTGGTGGTGGTGTCAAAACCACTAAAAGAAAACATTTTCTCCATATCTTCAAACATGTCATCAAACAACCCACCTCCAAAAGAAAACTCCTGGAAATGGTGCCTTTGTCTACTGGAACCATCCTGGCGTGCCTGGAAGTGATTTTCAAAATGCTTCTTGGACCGAGTGTTTTGGTTTTGACCAAAAAAACCAAAGTCTTTAAATAAGTCATCAAAATTGAAGTTAAACGACTGCTCAAAAGGACTTCCACTAGCTCTTTGTCCTTTACCATTAGTAAAAGCACTATGTCCAAGCGTATCATATTCTTTTCGCCTATTAGCATCTGAGAGTGTTTCATATGCTGAAAGAAATAAAAATACTTTAGTAACTGAAAGTAATCAAAATTACATATACCCAAACCTCTTAAATTTATTTTATGAAAGTATTTCACATCACAAATAAAACCAAATGCTACTAACATAAGAGAAAAGTTAGAAGTCACAAAAGGCAGAGACTTTGTCTTATCCGTTGCATACTATCAGCAGTTAGCACAATGCCTGCCTCTAGTAAATAACCAATAAATATTTGTTAAATAAATGCTACTATTAATACAAATAAATATGGGGGCAACAATTTCAGAGTTATTATTTGTGCAAAATCATCACTTGTATGAAAGAATTTAATGAACAAATTCAGAGGAATTCACATTTTTCACTTATTAGTTGAAGTAAATGTTTAACTCCAACTCCCTACTCAGTTACCTCCACCCACGATTAATTACTAAATGCTCAGGAGATGCAATTTGTTTTAGAATTAGTCTTAAGTCAAAACTTGTTTCGTACTTTTCCTTTAAAGACAAATGTGGCTTTGAGATGTAGACCAAGTGAGGAAGAAAAAAAACCAAGGCATTTTAGAGTCTATTTAATTTTTTTATGCTTAATATTTTTATATTTAATCTCCATAATTCATAAAAACTTTCTTCAATTAATTCATAAGTTTTGGGTACCTAAAATTCCTTTTGACATAGAAACAATAAGCAACTTCATAAATAACAAAAGAATGAAATAATACATTTTCAACATTTTCAGATCTGAATGCCAATGAAAGTATATACTTCCACACATCCAGGATCAAAATATGTTATAAGAGAAGAGCCTTGAGAATCTCACTCTCACTATATTCATGTGTAGATCCCACTCTCCCTCCCACCTCCACAAAACCTTCAAATACATACAAACTTCTTAGGTATCATTCTCCTTTACTAGTTAATACCTGTGAGACCTTGGAGATAGTCATTTACGTACCTTCTGCAATCTCTCTGAATTTTGCTTCAGCATCAGGACTCTTATTTTTATCAGGATGGTACTTCATGGCCAACTTGTGAAAGGCCTTCTTGATTTGGCGCTCTGATGCTGACTTTGGCACACCTAAGATATCATAGTAACTTTTTGAGGCCAAAATTAATTCAGTTATCATTAAAATGCAGATTGCAAAGATGAAAACTGACTGGGGAGTAGCCATTTCTAATATCCTGAAAAAGAAAAGAAAAAAAATATTATCCATGGAACTAATCTTAAGATTTTTCTTTTAAAAGAAACTGAATGAGCTTTTAGGATTCAAAGTATACTAATGCAGTATCAAAATGTTAAGCATATACAGTGCATCTTGTATCTATTTCCATGTTATTTCATTTATACAGGCCGCACTACCCCTAAATTGGTTGTAATCTTCTTGACAGCAAATATAATTCAACCAAATTAAGAAAAATCTTTCTTGGCTTTGCCTTTCCACTAATACTCTGGCCATAAACACAGTAGTTACAAAAATATAGCTTAAAATGATCTCAGTATCTCAATCTTCCCTTCTAGAATTCATATTCTAAAGGGATTTTTTAAAAATTTTAACTTATTGGGAAAAAAGTACATTACCAAGGTAATCAGCCCAGTATGTCTAAATTAGCAGTAATCTTCCCTCCCTAAGAAACTTTCAGTTTTCATTTCAGCAAGGTGAGCCAAGGATTGCACACAGAGAATCTCAATATCACATAATACTGACAACGCAACACAACAGAACGTAATCTCTTTTTAAAAAAAACTGTAAGATCCCAAATATTTAACAAAAAAGCATGGATAAACGAGTTTTGTTAAAAACTCATAATTAATAGAATTTAAGATTTCTGCGAAGGCTGCCAGAAAAATGAACTTTCATAGTTTGTACTTTAGATAAGGTAAATTCTTACTTTCTAGCTTCTCAGAAGTCGTTAAAATGTTTCTCTAACCTTAAAGAAGTTTGAACCTAGAATTCTTGAGAGCACAGATTAAATGACTTGGGATTCAAGCGACCCTGTTTGTTGAACACCGTACCACAGGAGTCCTTAAGAACCTAGGATGACATAACACAGCGGACGAAAGACGCTCTGGTTTGTGCAAAGTGCCTGCGCTCCTCTCCTGTTGGCCCGTTCGGAGCGTAATTAGCAGATGGATTACTTCTTCCCAGAGAATTACCCACAATCACGGGAACCAAGGATCAAGTACGAACTCTTGGTTTAAAGAACACAAACCGAGCGCGTACTGTGACGGATCCCTAGTCAAAGGGCGGGTCTAAAACTGACAGGGAGGCATCTTCTCAGTTTCATAAACCGTACTCCAGTTTCAAGTTGAATATACCATACTCTCCTAAAAGACGGACTTCTGCGTTATACTGACTCCTCATTCCCAAGAGAGACCCGGCGGACGGCAAGCCTGGGCCTTACTCCCCAGAGCCAGGGGCTGGTTGGGCTGAACTGGCCCTGTCAGACCTTGCGCCGCCGTCCGGTTGTCCGCGGCTCGAGGTCCGGCCCTGGGAGGAGCTGCCCGACACCCGCGAAAGCCAGCGGCAGAACCCCCCCAAAAAACCGCACTACACCGTGCTTCGACCATCTCCTTTCTCCTATTCTCTTCCTCAAGAACACCAGGCAGCCCGAAGCCCTAGCGGCGACCGTGGCGGACACCGAGGCCTAAACCCCCTCCCGGAAACCTCGGCCTCATCCCTCATTCGCACTCTCCAGCTGCAGCTGCTCCTTCAGAGACCAGAGGCGCCGGCGGATGCTGACCAGCTACTCCACAAGGCTGTGCGGCTCGGCCCCCCTAACCCCGGCCTCCGTGGCCTCCGGGAGCTGGTGCGCACCCACTGCCGCCTGTGCACCGACCTCACACTCCTGCCGTCGCCGCCGCGTCCCCTCACAGCCAGCTCCCCACAGGCGGGCCGGCCGCTGCTCGCGCCACCACCTCAGGAGGAGACCTACACGAAACGCTTTCCTATTGGCTCCCGCCTTCCCACCTGACCCTGGCGCCCTACGCGCACGTGGAAAACTGTTGTTGCTGCTCGGCCTGTGCGTCACTTCCGGCCCCAACCCCCGAAAGGGCCGTACTGAAGCCGGCAGAAGCGGAAGTGAGTCGAGGGTTGCACCGTCTTTCCGTTCCGCCCAGCCTGGCGCAGGCGCGGTGGCTCCGGCGGCCTGGATCCGCAGCCCCGCCTCAGCGAGGAAGGCCCGCCTGCGCCCCTCGGCGGCCTGGGTGTCCTGTGGCCTCGCCGCAGTGATGCCCCGCTATTGCGCAGCGATTTGCTGTAAGAACCGCCGGGGACGAAACAGTAAAGACCGGAAGCTGAGTTTTTACCCGTAAGTTGTCCCTACCGCAGAAGCGTCAGCTTGCCTTTGGGTCGCAGTCCTGTGGCGTTTGGGGTTGGGGTTTGGCGTATCTCCCGTCAGCTCTATAAATTCGTCCTTGGTTCTGCGGCCGTGTTCGGCCCCTCCGCGGGAGGAGGGCGCGAAGGCTCGAGGTCAGTTTACCTGGAAATGTTCTGACATTTCCAGGGAGGTCGCTGGACGTGTGGCGAGGCGTTGGGGCCTGTTGGAGTGTTCATAGGGCGCCTAAAGCAGTCACGTTTGCGCGATGCTCCGTGGTTTTCAGAGCGTTTCCCCACCTCCCCGGGCCTCATTTCATTGAAGACCTTAACCACCACTTCAGGTGCATCAAATGTGCCAAGTGGGAAGGTGCACTTAAAGTTAATGTACACTTGCAGTGAGTTAGGTCGCATAGTTGTTATTTAATTCCACTTTCTCTTGACGAAACTGAGGCCTTTGAGAAAGGTTAGGTAAGTGACCTTGAAAGTTTTGTGGCAGAGCCAGAATTACAACCTGTCTCCTGCTCAGGGCTCTAGATACTCTCCATTCGTTCAGAGAGCAGGGTAAGTAAGGGCTAACAGGTTTTCCCCGCTCTCCCAACGTAGAGCGTTACTCTGAAACCTTTCCTAAGCGAGGAAGCAATTGCTTTTTTTTTTTTTTTTTTCTCCTCTCTGTAAAAGCGAAAATCTTGTTCGGGCATCAGTACCTGTTAGACCTAACTCTCCTAAAAGTGAAGTGGCAGAAAGCGAACTTTGGAGACGTGGGGAATACCTGTATTCCAAATTACTACGGCCACGAAATATTTTCGTGGAACCCGAGAAGTACCCATTTTTATCTGGAAGAATAGTGAAGCAGTATTGTGTAATAAGTAAGAGGCCAGACTCCAAAGCCAGACTTAGGTTCAAATACTGGCTCCACTACTTTGTAGCTGAATAACCTTACGTAAATTATTTAACCCTTCTAGCTAAGACCTCCCATCTGTAAAGTGGAGGCACTAATAATACCTAATTCACACGTAGTGTGTGAAGACGTAAAATGGCGTTTGGCACTCATAACGTGCTTAGTGTTTATGAAAGTCAACGTATTTAGAATATTCTAATTCCTGTATTTAAAAATAATTAATTTAGCCCTAACCTGGTTGTCTTTAACTTTCTTTGAATTTTCACTAGCTATTTTGTGAAGCTTATTTGACTTTAGACCTAAAGCTTTCTGTTCACTAGTGACTCAGCTGCTTTCCATTATCTTAACTAATGAAAAAAACTGATAAGTCCAAATAAATCACACCATGTGGCAATATTTCCAGGGTTATCTTTCTCGAAGCCCTTCCACAAGTTGCAAAGAGAGATTTTAGGGGGAGAAATATATGCTAGTATATTAATGGCTCTGGCTCTGAGGAGGTTTGTAGCAAAGGATCATGTTGAGCTTGATTTAACCCCATATTTTCCATATTTACTTGGCCTTGGATTTGGGGGTGTCATAACCTCAGACTAAAAATTCTTTAATCTTTGTGGACTGCATAGTTACTGTTTTTAAGGAGGGAAAAATAATAATGCCAGAGGAAGTCAATTATAAAGAATTTTTTCCTCAAAATGAATTTACTGAAAGTGGAGTTTTTAAATGAGTTTTTGAAATTTCATGTGTAATCAGCAAACTAAAAATTGAATTAGTTTTATTCCTCTAATAGCACCAAACTTGAAGAATTGAATTTTCTCATACTAACACTATAGCAAGCGGCAAAATAAATTTATACTAATTTGAGAATTCAGTGAATATATACATATGGTGACCAGTTTATACCAGTGATTATTTTATGTTTTGGGGAGAATTAATAAGACAGAGAAACAAAATTATCAGTCAAACAAACTGAACCAATGTAGAGATACTAAGTTGTCCAGAAACATATTCTAGGAGAGTTCTTAGAGATTTACTTGTTAAGAAAACATTGCAATACAATTACCAATAAAGATATTCACAAAGTGTATTTTTTAATTGTTTGATAACTTAGCATATAGGTACAATAGAAATAATTTACAAAGGGCATCCGTATACATGAAATAACATTTAAAAAATTTTTTTGTAAAAGGCATATTCTCATTTTAGCTATAACAGAAAAGGTATAAACTTATCTGTGGCTAGTAGAGTTCCAAGTCCTCTGAAAAGAAAATTCTTTTTGCCATTAAATGCCTTTTCTCGTTAGGCCTATCATACTTATAACCTAAGTCATTTATATATGTAAGGTTAAAAATTTTTCAAACCATGTATGAATATTATATCTATGGTAAAAACTTCCAAAGGCAAATAATCTGAGTTTTCCACGGAAGGATATCAGGGTTAAAAATTATTTCCTACAAAGTACCCAGACTCTTTTCATCTAGCATCTTACAAAGTTATCAATATTTATTTTAAAAAATCGTGCTACTACGAAGCATAAATGGTTGTGATTGGGAGGAATGTATAACAGCTGCTTTTTGTATGAGAACCTTCTATGTTACTGTTTTTTAAAAATAGGAAATTATTATGTAGTATATGTGTCTTGGACTGTGTTCTTGTAAAATCTTCAAAAGAAGTATAAATCACTGTTGTTTAATACTGTTTGACTCAAACCTGATTAGACTGGTAGAATAAAGTTTTCTGTCAAATTCTGCCATTAGTCCAGTTTTACCCATAAAACACATTGTAGTACGTTAGAGCCAACTCTAAAAATCCAGGCTACTCAGTACAGGAACAACACGTATAAAGAGCTGTTTTACCTTTCTCTATCTTTTCTATTTGTTTCATATTATAAAATATCTGAGTCTGTCCTTTAACATGTTTAGTTCTTGTGTCAATTTCTCTTTCAGAACTTGAATACTTGAATTTTAGAGTTCCCAATCTACCCAAGCTGTAGAAGACTAGAAATATTGGACTAAATTACAAATGGGTAGAATTGAGGCTGATTCCAGTAAAGAGAATGGAGGATTAGAAGTTTTATAAGATTGAGTACTCATTTTATGTCAGCTAAACCATTTGTTTGAATTAATGTCTCCATATTTTAAAAATACTAATGTAAGAGCTTGAAGTTTAATACTTCTTGAATTATAGACAAGAAACCGTTTGACTTGTTATATTACTATGAAATATATTTGAATAGGACTTTGTAGTTACAAAACTCTTCACTAGTTCTAGGCAAACTACACAACAGAATGAAAAAGAAATGTAATCCATAGCAAATATGAATAGATTTTATCCTCTGTAGTAGCACAGGTTTTACTTGAAGGGACTCTGAGTTATGTTTTACAAGCCACTCTTCTCAAACAAAAGCTTTGGCTACACATCTCATATCTTAGTCCTCTTTGCTGCAGAGATGATATGGTAGTAGTTGTCATGAAGATGCTATTGTATGGTAGGAGTGGTTGTCTTGCTTTTGTGGCACTTGACCCATAGGTTACCTATATGTGTAGGCCTGGAATCTGGCAAACTTGTTAAAATATAGCAAAGTTTTCCTTTTTTTACTTTCAGGTTTCCTCTACATGACAAAGAAAGACTTGAAAAATGGTTAAAGAATATGAAACGAGATTCATGGGTTCCCAGTAAATACCAGTTCCTGTGTAGTGACCATTTTACTCCTGACTCTCTTGACATCAGATGGGGTATTCGCTATTTGAAACAAACTGCAATTCCAACAATATTTTCTTTGCCTGAAGACAATCAGGTATTGGAGGCAGGGAGTAGGGGAGAAGGGGATAATGCTGAGCATGGTGGCAGATTGCAGGGTGGCAGGTAATCAGGTAGAGGGGATGAGAGGGAAAGATAACTGCTGGGAAAACACATATTTGAGAAAGAAAAACTAATTTGTGCTTTTACTGAAAGTGTAATAATTTTTTAAAGATTTAAACCGTTTTGAAGCATAGCTTCAGAGGAGCCAAGGATAACACATACATAAATTATCAGGTTAAGTTATTAATGTAAATTAATGATCTAGATTTTTTACTGGTCTTGTGAGTAATCTCAGATTTTTCCCCATTATATTGATATATTGATTATGCGTAATGTTTTTTAAAAAATGCTTTCAAGTATATTTTGAGCTGTTATATACTGGAAACATTTTTTTAACTGAATAAAATTGCTTGGCCAGTATACTGCTCATAGTTGTACTGAAATAGTCAGCACTAACTAATAAGGGAACAAGCCTAGTAAGGACATCTTTATTAGAATTTGAAAATATTATTTTATAGGAGAAAGACCCTTCCAAAAAAAAATCTCAGAAGAAAAAATTGAAAGATGATAAAGAAATATGCCTAAAAGCCAAGTCAGAAGAGTCATTTTCATCAAATGAGCCAAAGAAGAATACAGTTGACACAGATGTCGTCCCTGAACATGCAGAATTACTTGATTCATCTGCCTTGGTAAAGCCACCAGATCCAAAAACAGAAAGTGTACAAAATAATGCATTAACTTTTAATCTGCTTAAACAAGATGCCAGAAAATCAGAACCTACCTTGGAAACATCAGTTAATCAAGACATAGGTATAGGTGGTTTTCACACATCTTTTGAGAATCTAAATTCTACAACTATTACTTTGACAACTTCAAATTCAGAAGGTATTCAGCAGTCTTTGGAAGCCCAAGAAGTGCTTGAAATAACTACCAATCATCTTGCTAACCCACATTTTACAAATAATTCTGTGGAAATTAAGTCAGCACAGGAAAATCCATTCTTGTTCAGCACAATTACTCAAAGAGTTGAAGAATTAAACACAAATAAAGAATCTGTTATTGCCATTTTTGTACCTACAGAAAATTCCAAACCTACAATTAATTCTTTTATACCTGCCCCCAAAGAAAAGGTGGAAATGGAAGAAGACATAGATGTTGAAGACTCATATAAGGATGTAGACTATGAGATGGAAGTTTTACAGATTGAGCATTCTTACTGCAGACAAGATGTAAGTAAGGAACATCTTTGGCAGAAAGTCTCTAAACTACATTCAAAGATAACTCTTCTTGAGTTACAAGAACAACAAACTCTAGGAAGATTGAAGTCTTTGGAAGCTCTTATAAGGCAGCTAAAACAGGAAAACCGGCTATCTGAAGAAAATGTCAAGATTATAGAAAACCATTTCACAACGTATGAAGTTACTATGATATAGGTTAAAGAGGTTTTAAAGCTGTGACTTTTATGTAAGCTTTTTGTTTGCCAAACCAAATTATATGTAAAGTGAACTTTTTCCTGTGTAAAGTTCTTACCTTAATGAAGCTAAGCAAGTGCTCTAATGTTATGAACTGCATCCTGTTCTTATAATGCTCATTTTTGAGAAAAACCTAGAGAGTTGTTGGGTAGAAGAAGTTTCATTACTTGTTACTTTTCCAAATTTGAAGTTAAAATGTAGTGAATAAATAATATGATTAAGTCGTAAAATGAGAGAACACGGATATGGTAAACAAGAGCCCAGAATAGAAATCAGGCTCAGGAATCAGTCTTGGTTCTACCGTTGACATGTGACTTGGACAACTTACTTATCAAGATTCTCAGTCTCTAATCTATAAAAAGAGGGCACTTAACTAGATCTCTAACATAGTCTGTTTCTTTATAATTTCTTCCCTTTCTAGTTAGATACTTTTAATAGAACAAGTTTTCTATATGATAATCTTATACTTACATAAAACTAGATGCTGGCTAGCATTTGATATTATTAACTGTTGGATTCTTCTTAATATTTATTAAATTATGTGTTGCTTGGCCTTTGGGCTATAGTTTTCTATGTTATAAAGGAAAATACTCCAGTTACAGTTTTATTCCAATTGAACTAAAATAAGGAATCAACCATTAGCCCAGTTCTTAGGAGAGGTACTTTAAACTTGAAAGAATATGTACCTTATATGTGGCAGACCGTCATAATACACAGTCATTAAAGTTTCTTGACACCTTGTATTTAAGGTTATATTTATAAACCAAAAATTTCAATGGGGTTAATTTTTTTAATACTTTTTAAAAATTATGGTTTTTATCTATTTAATATGTGTAACTTTTTAAAATGTGTGCATATGTCGTTTTAAAATTCCAGAATGATAGAGTAATACTTAATGTTATACCTTCCCACTTACATGTATTTTAGTAAAAGAAATTATAGATAGGTGGTGATGAGCTTGGAGAGACAAGTAGGAAAGAGAAATAATGGTGATAGAAATAAAATGAAACGTAAAAGCGGAGACATAGTCGTAACAACACAAATGTGAAAAATAGATGATCCCTTAGAATTGGCAGTTAATATAATTAAATACGTTACTCTTTATGGTGTTAAGCAAATTCCTGTCAGCCTGATTCTTAGTTTTCTCATCTGTTATATAAAAAATACTGTTACCTGTCTTGAAGGATGGCTTTTTGAATTCTGTAAGGTAGTAAATGTGTTTTTGGTGCCAGAAAATAGGAGGTGCTCAATAAATATTAGTTGACTACACAGCAAATAGTATTTTGTAAATAGTGTTTTGTAAATGGATGATTATTTGGGGCCATATGTCACTTAGTTTTTTTAGGCTAATAAAATTAATTAGTATTATATGAATGTGTGTCAGCTAATTATAAAAAGTTGATTAGAGGTGTCCTTATTGTGTGACTATGGGGCAAAAATCCTTAAAAATTTTGCATAAATTATGTGTATATAATTGGTAAAGTTGATGTGATGTTATTTTTAAGTTGCATTTTGCTGGTATTTAAAATAAATAATATAGATGTAAATAGCCTTCTTAAGTCATTATAAAATATGTTGTACGTTGTAGTTATTTTCTATTTAAAGTTATAGTTCACTCAGGAATAATTTAAACTAGTTGTGTTTCTTTAAACTACTAAATTATAAGTATTTAAGAAACTTTCTTGGCTTTTCTGTATTCAGTTCAGAATGTTCCCAATCTAACTCAGTTCACCAATAAATTTTATTTGGGGGTTCTGACCAACTTTATTTCTTTCTTATATTCTTACAGGAGCCTCTTAACTAATAGTACCTATATTTTCAATCTCCTGCTTCCATATCTTCCTGGACTCTGCTATCAGCTTTTTACCTAACCTATAGATCTAGCTGTATCACCTGCACACCACCTAACTTTCCTAGCTCAGAAATCTGTAATCACTCTTTAATACCTACAGAGTAAAGCAAAACTTGTTACTATCATGTATATGATCCATCCGTGATTCTGTTCATCCTGTGTTCTAGCCACACTGGACTTCTTAGTATTTCTCAAACATGCTAGACAGGTACTTGTTTTTGTGTCTTCTTATTTTATTCTCTAAATTCAACCAGTCTGTTAAAATTGTATTTCGGTTTTGTTGGAATGTCATCCCTTCTTACCAGTCAAAATTGTTTTTTCTCTGTTCCTACAGGGCTTTGTCTTATAACACTGAGCTTTGTTTTATAACACTGTAACAGTGTTTACACTGTTTGTATATCATGATGTTATCCATGGCTTTCTCTTCGACTGGACTGTATGCTTTTTGAAAGCAGAATTTTTATTCACTTTGTTTCTTTGACAATGTAATATTAACTCAATAAATGTTTGGATGAATATTTTGAATTTGCCTACTTAGAATTTCTTGGTTCTGGTCACCTAAAATCAAGAGCCTTCTTAACAAATATATCCTTGACACCTTGAGAATGATTAGGGAAGGATATAGATCTTCATATAATCTTCAAAACATTCCATGTTTCCAATGGACAGTACCATTTACCAGTTATCTTCTATGCCACCTATTAACTGATTTTTGTTGTAGAAGGCTATCCCCACCACAGACTATTTCCTACTTTCTATCTGATAGTTAAAAAGGAAATAAGTCTAAGGAAGCTGTTTATGCCTACATGTTAGGGAGATTGGTTAAGTCAAATTTAGAAAGACTTCATCATATAAATAATATGTGACGTTGATCTAAACCTCAAGCAGGTTTTGGCAAGGGGCAGTGGTGGTTTTTGGTTTTTTGGCTATGCATTTCAAAAATTTTGACGTTTTAAGGATGCTTATACATAAGGCATGCATACCACTTTGTTCTTGGTTTGTAAATTAACTTTTATAAACTTTCTTTTTTATACATAAAACCAAGGGTTTTTTTGTTTTCATTTATTTATTTATTTATTTTAGGCTGTGTTGGGTCTTAGTTTCTGTGCGAGGGCTTTCTCTAGTTGTGGCAAGCAGGGGCTACTCTTCATTGCAGTGCGCGGGCCTTTCACTGTCGCGGCCTCTCTTGTTGCGGGGCACAAGCTCCAGACGCGCAGGCTCAGTAGTTGTGGCTCACGGGCCTAGTTGCTCCGCGGCATGTGGGATCTTCCCAGACCAGGGCTCGAACCCGTGTCCCCTGCACTGGCAGGCGGATTCTCAACCACTGCGCCACCAGGGAAGCCCCAAAACCAAGTTTCTTAAGGCTACCTTTGTATTCTCTCCTGTACCTCTTGAGCCTTGAACTTTGACCCCTGCAGCAATAAAGCAGCACTTCTGTGACACACACAAGGTCATTTTTTTTTAAGAAAAAGAATGCACAGAGTTGTTACATTTTTAAGTGCTGCATTCAAAAGATACAGTTACTCAGAATTCTCTAGTTTGAATAAATTCTTGCAAAGTATCCCTACTGTAATTTGTGATATGATGCTGTGCCCTAAAATGTATTTTCTTTACTAATGAACAATTTATTATGGCACATCAGCACGATTTGTTTGGATAATACACCACTACATTCTGTTAATCATTAGGTGTGACTGAATTTCTTTTGCAGTTATTAAAAAAAAAATCTCAACTTTCTAAATATGCAGAATAAAACTTTTTAAAATAAATAAAAACATCAAGCAGGGAACTTTTCTGCATATTTTCGATCTTGAAAAAAAATCAGCCATGTATTAAGAGTTGGAATATTAATGTGCAGATAAATTTTTCTGTTTCTACCTAAATTGAACAGTTCTGCCAACTAATTTGGTGTTCAGGTACATCTTTCCTTTTTAGATTATGCTATTTTGTATTTTTGTGGGTGAGGTGGGTGGGTAGAAACACTCCCTCACAATCGTCAGAGGGAAAAAGCTACAGAGAAGGTTGGGGGGTGGGGGTGGGAGACAAGATGTATCTATATAAGAGATAAGTTCCTTCAAGGAAGGGTCTTTGTTTCATTTATCATTTTAACCAATTCTCCACCCTCTGGCTTTTTGGTTACTTGACCACCTTATCTCCAGTGAACTTTTCCTCCATTCCTCTTCAGCCACCTCATTTCTGTGGTCAGTGGTAGACCTTTGTCATCACCAGTACTTGCATCCCGTTGAAAAATGTCAACTTCAAGCTCCTCATTCTGACCACCACCTTCTATTGTTTAGCACAGTTATGGGAACAACTCACACTGCAACCAACCACTCTTCCACAGTCTATCATCCCTGTAGTAGGTTCTATTTTCCAAATAATGGCTACAAAATATATCTCATCCTGTATTCTCTTCCGCAGTGTATGACCTTGCCACTCCCTTATCAAGAGGTGGAGTTTATTTCTCTACCTTTTTTTTTTAGTAAATATTTTATTTATTTTTGGCTGTGTTGGGTCTCTGTTGCTGCACGTGGGCTTTCTCTAGTTGAGGCAAGCGGGGCTACTCTTCATTGTGGTGCGCGGGCTTCTCATTGCAGTGGTTTCTCTTGTTGCAGAGCACAGGCTCTAGGCACGCAAGCTTCAGTAGTTGCGGCATGTGGGCTCAGTAGTTGTGGCTCTCGGGCTGTAGAGCACAGGCTCAGTAGTTGTGGTGCATAGGCTTAGTTGCTCCATGGCATGTGGGATCTTCCCGGACCAGGGCTCGAACCCATGTCCCCTGCATTGGCAGGTGGATTCTTAACCACTGCGCCACCAGGGAAGCTCTCTCTACCTTTTTTTAATCTGGAGGAGCGTGTGACTGCTTTGATCAGTAGAATACAGTGAAAGTGACACTGCCAGTTCCAGACTCAGCCCTTAATGGGCGTGGCAGCTTTCACATCCTCTTTGGAGCTTTTGCTTCCTCTTGGAATGCCAGGTGCCATGTAAGATGTGTGATTACCCTGAGATCATGCTGGAAAAGCAAAGTCACATGGAGAAACTCTGGAGAATGAGATATCAGACGCGTGAAGAAGCCACCTTGGAAATTGATTCTCCAGCCCCAGTGACTCGAGACTCAAAATGCAGCAAATGCAGCCACCTAGCTAAGCTCTTCCTGAATTCCTTAATCACAAAATTGTAAGCAAAATGTTTCTTTTGGGGTGGATTTTTAGGCAGTGTTTTAAGCTGTGTTTTCCAGAGAAACACGCTGTTGTTCATGCTGAGATATTCCAAGGTCTGCAGTTGGCAAGCTAGGGACCCAGGAGAGCCATTGGTGTAGTTGTAGTCCAAGTCTGAAGGCCTAAGAACCAGGAGAGCTGATTGTGTAGTTCTAGTTCTATCTCCAGTTCAGTTCTCCCTTGCGCTGCTCCCTTCCCCTCCTACTACCCCTTCCTCCTCCCCCAAGCTAAGGATCTCATCACATGATTCACTGAAAAAAAAAAATTATAGACACCTCTATAAACCAAAACAATAGAATATTACACAGTAGTTAACATGAATGAACTAGATTTACATGCATCAACATGAATAAATACCCAAACTATGTGAATAAAGGTAAGTTGCAAAAGGTTTGGTAACAGTCTACTACTTAATTAAAATTTTAAAATACACCAAACAGTAATACATGTTGCTTATATTTACATTCCTATGTAAAGGATAAAAACACACCAACTTCAGGATAATGATTACCTCAGGAGGCAAGAAGGGGTGACGGTGGAGAGATTTTATGTGTCACTTCTTTAAAAAAAAAAGTGAGCTAAATAAAGATGACAAAATATTATCTATTTAAATAATAGGTAGAGGTTTGCTTTACTATTTTTAAAATGTTTCAGAATTTAAAATTACATATTTTAGTTGAAATGACAAAAGAGCGTGTTAGGCTTATTAAAGTAACTCTAAAGGTCAACTCTGATTAGACATCATTCTTATAGTTTTGTTTTGATTGCTCTTTGTTTTGAGAACATTTGAGGGGGAGTGGGGATTTACAGTGAAAGACTTGATGATTTGGATTCAATAAACTTGGGTTTGAAGTTAGGCACTATGGTAGGCAGAAGAATGCTTCTCTAACTCACTAAAACTCTGAAAAGGGGCAATTTCCCTTTTAATAAGTGGTTGAAGTGGCGTGGAGTGGGGTGCGGGCAGGCGGAGCAGCTAACTGACTTCTTTAGTTCTCTGCAGCAGTAAAATGTGAGCCAAATGAGGATGACATTTTGCATATCATATTCCCACTTGCTAGCAAATTCTAGTTTCATCTCTCTCCTCTGAGCTTGTAATGACGCACTGGCCCACTTCTCTACTCCCAGAGAAAATAAGAACCAGGCAGTACTGGAGAGGATAACATAAAACCTTTACAGGCGTGAGAGTAAGTTTAACTCTAATATGAACTAATCAACTAAATTGTTCTAATATAAATTTAGAGCTATTTCCATCCCCAATTTTGAAATAACCTAGGTTTAATTAATATTATATATATTTAATACTTTAATAAAAGAAGCTTTAACATAATAATCTCACTTTACTCACAATCTCAGGGAAACCCTAAGGACAGCCCATCATTAATCATCATTAATCTGTCACCAACACCTCACTGGTTTTGTTCCAAGGTTCAGGTTTTTAATAGTCTTCTCTATGGCATGTATATAAATAGTATACAGTGTCTAATTAAATATGGTGACCTATTGTTCTGCATCACTAGTGAACTTAATGACCTGTTCCCTCTCTGTAAATTCTACACCTTCTGGATAATGGAAAAGAAACATTTTCTTATATTTTATACTAGAGAGAATTCATTCCCTCAAATGGACATTCCTTTTCAGACTCTCCTTCTGTCTCCCACACTCTAATATGAACTAATCAACTAAATTGTTTTAATATAAATTTAAAGCTATTTCCATCCCCAATTTTGAAATAAATAACCTAGGTTATTAATTAATATGACATTATACATATTTAATACTTTAATAAAAGAAGCTTTAAAATAGTCTCACTTTACTCACAATCTCAGAGAAACCCTAAGGACAACCCATCATTAATCTGTCACCAACACCTCAGTGGTTTTGTTCCAAGGTTCAGGTTTTTAATAGTCTTCTCTATGGCATGTATATAAATAGAATACAGTGTCTAATTAAATATGGTGACCTATTGTTCTGCATCACTAGTGAACTTAATGACCTGTTCCCTCTCTGTAAATTCTACACCTTCTAGATAATGGAAAAGAAACATTTTCTTATATTTTCATACTAGAGAGAATTCATTCCCTCAAATGGACATTCCTTTTCAGACCCCCCCTCTATGTCCCCCACACTTATGCCAAGGGCTCCAGATTGCCCTGGATCCCAGAGTCTTGGGCCATGGTATCGACTATCTCATGTATCTGTGCCGTTAGTTTTATTAGTGTTAGCTTTTCCATTCACGACTATCTGTGTTTTGTCTTCTCTTCAGGCATTGTAATATAGTGTTGTATTTTTGTCAGGTGTAAGATCATTGAATGACCCTATGTTTTAGAAGGTCTTGATTACATACATTCAGGTAATGGAAATGTGATGAATATTCACTATTGGAACTGGAACCTACAGATTCTAAAATATATGAGATTTATTATTTTATTTTATTTATTTTTGGGCCACACCACGTGGCATGCGGGATCTTAGTTCCCCAACCAGGGATCGAACCCATGCCCCCTGCAGTGGAAGCATGGAGTCCTAACCACTGGACTGCCAGGGAATTCCCAGAAATGTATTTTAAATGTTCTTATAGATGTCTTTTAAATTAAGAAATTTTAACTTAAGTAGTCTAACAAATTAGCAAAATATCTTATGTTGGGTGAACTATTAACGTATTCTTCTCTTGAGTTATTTTTAGTAAAATATATTACCTAAGGGGATAAAAATATTAAAACTACTTTTTAATTCTCTGATAATCACACAGGGATGCTATATTAATAAACACATATTTAGATTTTTCTGTATATTTGAAATGTATGCTTTATTTGATATTTAAGAGAAAATATATGATAAATAATTTTATTGATTATTATATATTGATTATAAAGTGGATTTTTCACAATGTGCTGGATTAAGAGTGATGTGGATTTTGCCCCCAAAACAACATTCTGCCCTTAGAAATGACTTAAATGTGATTATTTTCATCTTAGGCGTTAAAATGTATGCCACTTTTTCCTTTGAAAGAAGATGTTAAAGAATCTGTTGTTCCTAAATAATCAATAAATTTGACTGTTTTTAATGGTCACTGATTAGCATTTTGGTACTATAACTCAGGTAGTCATGCTTTAACAATGCCAGTATTATATGTACCAACAATCCAATAAAATCTATAGTGAAAATTTCTAAATGATGAATGAATGTATATGTGGATTAAAGGTAAAAATAAAGCCTGGAGAAGTTATGGAGCAAAAATGAAATGGAATTTCATCATGTATTAAGTATTAAGTTCAAAGCAATTTATTCTTTTTGAATCTTTCTATTCCACTTTGTCTTGATAAATATAGCTAAAGAGTAAAAGGAAAGTTCTGAAAGGGAGGATATATACTGGGAACAGACTAGGATGGTCAAGAATGAGGAGGTTAGGTATGGAAATAAAGAGAAAAAGAAGTTGATTTCTGTGAATCACAAATGAAAAAGTGACAGTAAACTTCAAATAAACAAGTCCAGTGTTATGGGCTAAATTGTGTCCCCTACCCCTGAATTCAGATGTTGAAGCATTAAAAAACAGTACCTGAGACTGGGACTGTATTTGGAGATAGGGCCTTTAAAGAGGTGATTTAGTTAAATAAAATGAGGCCATTAGATTGGGCCCTAATCCAATCTGACTGGAGTCTTTATAGGAAGAGGAAATTTCAACACACACAGAAACACAAGGAATTTGAGAGCACAGAAAGACCACGTGAGTTACACAGTGAGAAGGCAGTCTGCTGCAAACGAAGAGGAGAAGCCTCAGGAGAAACCAAACCTGCTGATACCTTGGTCATGCCTCCAAAACTGTGAGAAAATAAATTTCTGTTGTTTAAGCCACTCAGTCTCTGGTATTTTATCATGGCAGTCCTAGAAAACTAATACATATAGGAAGTTGGTTATCCAAATAATAGTCATTTAAAAAATTCATAACAAAGGAAATAGTAAAAGAAATAGTACAAGAAAATCTTCTAGAATTGAACATGTATTTCCAGATAGAAAGACCCATCATGTGCTGAAAACGGTGGATGAAAATAGATACACCGAGGCAGATTATTTGTAAAGGTCAGAACTTTAGACACAAAAAGAGGACTTTCAGCAAGAAAGCACATGCAACACAAAAGTTCAAGAATAGAACAGCTTCAAACCCCTGAATGGCTACCCTGGAAGCAAGAAGACGAGATCAATGATTTGAAAATTATGAGGAGAAAAGTTCTAAGATCAAATTCTATATCCAAATTCTCAAAATATTGCCTCCTCTGTACCCTTTCCAAGGACGCTATTGGAAAATATGTCCTAGGGAAATAAGGCCATAAAAGAAAATCAAGAGAATGGTTAATCTAGAATGATTTAATTTATCATTAAACTGATCAAGAGATTAAAAGTAGGAAAAAGGAAATTCAAATCAAGAAAGAAGCAAAGGAAATCCTGAGTTGGTGGTGAAGGGCAGTCCCAACATGACAGCTGGACCACAGATCTAGAGAGCCAGCAGTCCAAATTGTAGTAGATCAGATAGCTCAGGGATAGAGTTCTTCAAGAAGATGAACATTGATAGAATAACTAATGTGTTGAACATCTTCAGAGGAAACTTACATATCTAGGGTAGAATTTAGAGTTGAGTTAATATTAAGGACAGAGAAAACTATCCAGACAGACAAATATTGAGGCAAAATGTATAGGAAAGTTCAAGCCATCATATCTTAGTACATAACTGCATTTACATGGTCAAAATATTGTAAATACAACATAAGCACTGACAGAATGGGAAGATGAGGTATGGCGTGGGAGGGATGTGTGTATGTGTGCATATGTTTATGCTAAGGCCAGGAACAAGGGGTTGGAAGATGAGGTAATTAAAGAGAGCAAAATCCTCATCGACCATAGTAGGATATCAAAAGATAATGCCTGAATGCAAAAACTTTAAAATGCAAATTAAGTGTGTTATTTTGAGGTAATACACAAAGAATCTGCATTTATCATTGTAAGGGGTTGACTCCAGGGAGCAGGTAATGAAGGACAGCAGTTTTTGTAACAAGACGCAAAGAATGCTGACATTTTAAGCGCATGTGTAAGAGATACGGACTAGCTCCTATTCATCCTTCAGGACTGACCTGTTCATTATTTTATTTAGAAAGCCTTCATTTGCCCTTCCAGATGCCCTTCTTATTTACTCTATTTGCTGCCTTTACTTACCTTGTCATAATACCTATCATCTAGTATCATTATTGCTCTTTACTTGTTTTCATACCCCCAATGTAAGTTTTCATACCCTTAACGTGTGTTTATTTTACAAGCTTTTTACCTTCATTGCCTAGCACAATTCTTAGTACATAATAGAAGTTCCATAAATATTTGTCAAGTGAATAACAGCACCTACTAAACGGTATTTCAGGAACTATTTGCTGGGTCTAATTCTGGCTCCACATTGAGACAGCCACCAAATAAATTAACCAATTTGCAGCTCCATGAGTATATTATTGCCCCATTATTCAGGTAGGCTCTGTTAAATTATTAACGTGAATTGTAATGTAAATAATGCTACTTTAAATCTTTTATGGCATGCCATAAACAGTACCTAGTAAAGGTGAAGTAGCATTCCTTCTAGACTAGTGTTTTGTAACTTGGAGGTCTTTGGGAAGCCTCTAGGAATGTCACTGGATGCCCTAAAATTTAATGCAAAATTTTGTGTGCAGGAATTTTTCTGGAAAGAGAACCCATAATTTCTGTTAAATTAGGAAAGGGACAAATGATTCCAAAAAGTTTAAACAGCACTGGTCAGGGCAATATTGCCTTACATTTCACATTGTGCCATTTTTTAGAGAGGCATAGAGCTCTATACCTATTTTATTCTCTAAAAACCTTGAAACATAGAGATGGGAAAGCTACTATCCTAGATTTGAGTACACAAAACCCACCAATTCAGTTTTGTGATTTTTATTCATCGGGAGTAAAACTAGGACTGAAAAAAAATTGACCCATATCCAAAAGCAGGCTGGGTAAATTCTACACAAGAATTCTTATGAGTTTTAGACCAGTGTTGTTTCACATTTTATGGAAAATAAATTTTAATGTTCAAATTACTATATAGAATGTCAGAAAATTTATTTCAGATATTAAATAAGTATTATTTTTAATTATTAGAAAATACTGTGTAAGTTCAATTCATTTGTTTCTTGGATGCTGAAATATAATTCGAAATGAGAAGCAATGGAGCAGGAGCCAAATTCAGAGCAAGCCTAATCTTTTTTTTTTTTTTTTTTTTCAGTGCATGGTTTAGGATTTCCATTAATAAAAAGGCATGGTGTTTAAATATGCACAGTGGACTAGAACATCATAAATGTGAAATGAGGTTAATTTTATTGAGCTTTCAGCCTTGCTTAGTCTAGGTAAAAATGAATTCACTGTTATGAGACTAGAACATATCTAAACCACAGATGAAAAAGAAGTCAGTCAGTTCAATGATGTGGTATTAAACTATGAGAAGAAATTTTTGAGAGAGTGAGGAGGGAAGGGCAAAAAGACACCATTCCGATTATTCAAATAATTCCCAGAAGGTCATTAAATAAGGAAGCATGCATCTATTTCTCTTTGGAACATCAAGTGATATGTTAAAGAGATGTTTATTTTGCCGTGTTAAAATTTGGTGATTTGGAGGTTTGAAACATCCTTCAGCATATCAACTTTCAGTTCACCTGTTTAGTTTCATTAATTTGGGAAATGATAAAATGCAAAGGGAAATAATGTAGTGGAATATAGGAGAGGCACAGAGGTAGGACCCAGAAGACCTGAAAAATCCAGTTTCCTGAGTAATAAAATTCTAGTCTTCTTTGTCAGTAGGCAGAAGCGCATTAGTGGAAAAACCACGGAAATGCATTTCTGAAAAAAAAAGTACTGTAAACAAAGCCTTTTAATGAGGGAAAAAAAGACAAAAAGCCAGTCCAAGGCACAATGAGGTAAACTGCTCCTTTGTAAGCAACAGCAAAATACTGAAGGTCAAGAGATGCCGCTGCTAATACTAGTGAATGGAGGACCCTGGTTTTAACACATAGTGTTTGGCGTGGGAGAAATTGCTTCCAACTTAGACAAAATGGTCCCACACATCTCATCTGTCTTTCGTCTTCATTTTGTTAATCTGGAAAGAACTGAACCAGAACTTCCTGGGGGGTTGGTTGGTCCTATGTATCACTGAGGAACAGGTTTAAATGTTACCTCTTCCAAGAGGTAACAACACACACAGACACACACACACACTGATGCACACACACAGATATTCGTACCAGTCAGTTATTCACTCTGTCTTTGCAGACTCTATTCATATCATTAATATTACTAAATCATTCTTTGTCATAGTTACCTCCTTATGTATCAGTCTCTGTTTAGACTGCAAGTTCCTAAGAGGTGGGGACCAAAACTTATCTTTGTCAGTGTGAGGGAGGAGAAATCCTTACACCCTCTACCATCTGACATACACATGGGAGAACTCACTGTGATGGGTAACTCAAAGGTATGGACAGAACTTGGGGCTTATATGGTTTCTTAACAAGGAAAAGTGACAAGACAAAGGAAAAGGGGTTTAGGTCTTTAGAGGCAGCAAACTGTGGGTAGGTGAATATATGGTGCTGGGGGAGGGAATGAATGGCAGATAAAGGCTCTTTAAGTGAGTTTTGTTATGTAGATTTCTGTGGTGCTGATAAGAGTCTGGGGTTGTCTCTGGGGGTTAAGAATCTTCCTGTCCTTCCTAGAAGAAAGAAAGAGGACAGACAGTTTTTTATGTATCTGCATCCTCTCAATTGCCTGCAGCTCAAAACAGTCCTTAGTCAAAGTGGTATATTTTGGGGTATCATACTTTGAATGCCTTAAGCACCTAGTAAGCCCTCAATTAAGTTGTGGAAAAACCTAATAATATGCTATATCTAGTGGCGGTATTTGAATGATAGATGATTTTTTTTTCTTTTTTATAACAGGATCTTATTAGTCATCCATTATATACACATCAGTGTATACATGTCAGTCCCAATCTCCCAATTCATCCCACCACCACCCCACCCCCACTTTCCCTCCTTGGTGTCCATACCTTTGTTCTCTACATCTGTGTCTCTATTTCTACCCTGAAAACTGGTTCATCTGTACCATTTTTCTAGGTTCCACATATACATGTTAATATACGATATTTGTTTTTCTCTTTCTGACTTACTTCACTCTGTATGACAGTCTCTAGATCCATCCATTTCTCTACAACTGACCCAATTTCGTTCCTTTTTATGGCTGAGTAATATTCCATTGTATATATATACCACATCTTCTTTATCCATGTTTCTGTCAATGGGCATTTAGGTTGCTTCCATGACCTGGCTATTGTAAATAGTGCTGCAGTGAACATTGGGGTGCATGTGTCTTTTTGAATTACGGTTTTCTCTGGTATATGCCCAGTAGTGGGATTGCTGGGTCATATGGTAATTCTATTTTTAGTTTTTTAAGGAACCTCCATACTGTTCTCCATAGTGGCTGTATCAATTTACAGTCCCACCAACAGTGCAAGAAGTTTCCCTTTTCTCCACACCCTCTCCAGCATTTGTTGTTTGTAGATTTTCTGACGATGCCCATTCTAACTGGTGTGAGGTGATACCTCATGGTAGTTTTGATTTGCATTTCTCTAATAATTAGGGATGTTGAGCAGCTTTTCATGTGCTTCATGACCATCTGTATGTCTTCTTTGGAGAAATGTCTATTTAGGTCTTCTGCCCATTTTGGGATTGAGTTGTTTGTTTTTTTAATATCGAGCTGCATGAGCTGTTTATATATTTTGGAGATTAATCCTTTGATGATTCATTTGCAAATATTTTCTCCCATTTGAGGGTTGTCTTTTCATCTTGTTTGTAGTTTCCTTTGCTGTGCAAAAGCTTTGAAGTTTCATTAGGTCCCATTTGTTTATTTTTGTTTTTATTTCCATTACTCTAGGAGGTGGATCAAAAAAGATCTTGCTGTAATTTATGTCAAAGAGTGTTCTTCCTATGTTTTCCTCTAAGAGTTTTACAGTGTCTGGTCCTACATTTAGGTCTCTAATCCATTTGGAGTTTATTTTTCTATATAGTGTTAGGGAGTGTTCTAATTTCATTTTTATACATGTAGCTGTCCAGTTTTCGCAGCACCACTTATTGAAGAGACTGTCTTTTCTCCATTGTATATCCTTGCCTCCTTTGTCATAGATTAGTTGACCATAGGTGTGTGGGTTTCTCTCTGGGCTCTCTATCTTGTTCCATTGATCTATATTTCTGTTTTTGTGCCAGTACCATATTGTCTTGATTACTGTAGCTTTGTAGTATAGGCTGAAGTCAGGGAGCCTGATTCCTCCAGCTCCGTTTTTTTCCCTGAAGACTGCTTTGGCTATTTGGGGTCTTTTGTGTCTCCATACAAATTTTAAGATTTTTTGTTGTAGTTCTGTAAAAAATGCCATTGGTAATTTGATAGGGATTGCATTGAATCTGTAGATTGCTTTGGGTAGTAGAGTCATTATCACAATATTGATTCTTCCAATCCAAGAACATTGTACATCTCTCCATCTGTTGGTATCATCTTTAATTTCTTTCATCAGTGTCTTATAGTTTTCTGCACACAGGTCTTTTGTCTCCCTAGGTAGGTTTATTCCTAGATATTTTATTCTTTTGGTTGCAGTGGTAAATGGGAGTGTTTCCTTAATTTCTCTTTCAGATTTTTCATCATTAGTTTATAGGAATGCAAGAGATTTCTGTGCATTAATTTTGTATCCTGAAACTTTACCAAATTCATTGATTAGCTCTAGTAGTTTTCTGGTGGCATCTTTAGGATTCTCTATGTATAGTATCATGTCATCTGCAAACAATGACAGTTTTACTTCTTCTTTTCCAATTTGTATTCCTTTTATTTCTTTTTCTTCTCTGATTGCCGTGGTTAGGACTTCCAAAACTATGTTGAATAATAGTGGTGAGAGTGGACATCCTTGTCTTGTTCCTGATCTTAGAGGAAATGCTTTCAGTTTTTCACCATTGAGAATAATGTTTGCTGTGGGTTTGTCGTATATAGCCTTTATTATGTTGAGGTAGGTTCCCTGTATGCCCACTTTCTGGAGAGTTTTTATCATAAATGGATGTTGAATTTTGTCAAAAGCTTCTTCTGCATCTATTGAGATGATCATATGGTTTTTATTCTTCAATTTGTTAATATGGTGTATCACATTGATTGATTTGCATATATTGAAGAATCCTTGCATCCCTGGGATAAATCCCACTTGGTCATGGTGTATGATCCTTTTAATATGTTGTTGGATTCTGTTTGCTAGTATTTTGTTGAGGATTTTTGCATCTATATTCATGAGAGATATTGGTCTGTAATTTTCTTTTTTGGTAGTATCTTTGTCTGGTTTTGGTATCAGGGTGATGGTGGCCTCACAGAATGAGTTTGGCAGTGTTCCTTGCTCCACAATTTCTTGGAAGAGTTTGAGAAGGATGGGTGTTAGCTCTTCTCTAAATATTTGATAGAATTCACCTGTGAAGCCATCTGGTCCTGGACTTTTGTTTTTTGTAAGAGTTTTAATCACAGTTTCAATTTCATTGCTTGTGATTGGTCTGTTCCTATTTTCTATTTCTTCCTGGTTCAGTCTTGGAAGCTTATACCTTTCTAAGAATTTGTCCATTTCTTCCAGGTTTTCCATTTTATTGGCATAGAGTTGCTTGTAGTAGTCTCTTAGGATGCTTTGTATTTCTGCGGTGCCTGTTGTAACTTCTCCTTTTTCATTTCTAATTTTATTGATTTGAGTCCTCTCTCTCTTTTTCTTGATGCGTCTGGCTAATGGTTTATCAATTTTGTTTATCTTTTCAAAGAACCAGCTTTTAGTTTTATTGATCTTTGCTTTTCTTTTCTTTGTTTCTATTTCATTTCTTTCTGCTCTGATCTTTATGATTTCTTTCCTTCTGCTAACTTTGGGTTTTGTTTATTCTTCTTTCTCTAGTTCCTTTAGATGTAAGGTTAGATTGTTTATTTGAGATTTTTCTTGTTTCTTTAGGTAGGCTTGTGTAGCTATAAACTTCCCTCTTAGAACTGCTTTTGCTGCATCCCATAGGTTTTGGATCGTCATGTTTTCATTGTCATTTGTGTCTAGGTATTTTTTGATTTCCTCTTTGATTTCTTTAATGATTTCTTGGTTATTTAGTAACGTATTGTTTAGCCTCCATGTGTTTGTGTTTTTTACGTTGTTTTCCCTGTAATTCATATCTAATCTCATAGCGTTGTGGTCAGAAAAGATGCTTGATATGATTTCAGTTTTCTTAAATGTACTGAGGCTTGATTTGTGACCCAAGATGTGATCTATCCTGGAGAATGTTCCATGCACACTTGCGAAGAAAGTGTAATCTGCTGTTTTTGGATGGAATGTCCTATAAATATCAAATCTATCTGGTCTATTGTGTCATTTAAAGCTTCTGTTTCCTTATTTATTTTCATTTTGGATGATCTGTCCATTGGTGTAAGTGAGGTGTTAAAGTCCCCCACTGTTATTGTGTTACTGTCGACTTCCTCTTTTATAGCTGTTAGCAGTTGCCTTATGTATTGAGGTGCTCGTATGTTGGGTGCATATATATTTATAATTGTTATATCTTCTTGGATTGATCCCCTGATCATTATGTAGTGTCCTTCCTTGTCTCTTGTAACATTCTTTATTTTAAAGTCTATTTTATCTGATATGAGTATTGCTACTCCAGCTTTCTTTTGATTTCCATTTGCATGGAATATCTTTTTCCATCCCCTCACTATCAGTCTGAATGTGTCCCTAGGTCTGAAGTGGGTCTCTTGTAGACAGCATATATATGGGTCTTGTTTCTGTATCCATTCAGCAAGCCTGTGTCTTTTGGTTGGAGCATTTAATCCATTCACGTTTAAGGTAATTATTGATATGTATGTTCCTATTACCATTTTCTTAACTGTTTTGAGTTTGTTTTTGTAGGTCCTTTCCTTCTCTTGTGTTTCCCACTTAGAGAAGTTCCTTTATCATTTGTTGTAAAGGTGGTTTGGTGGTGCTGAATTCTCTTAGCTTTTGCTTGTCTGTAAAGCTTTTGGTTTCTCCATCGAATCTGAATGAGATCCTTGCTGGGTAGAGTAATGTTGGTTGTAGGTTCTTCCCTTTCATCACTTTAAGTATATCATGCCACTCCCTTCTGGCTTGTAGAGTTTCTGCTGAGAAATCAGCTGTTAACCTTATGGGAGTTCCCTTGTGTGTTATTTGTCGTTTTCCCCTTGCTGCTTTCAATGATTTTTCTTTGTCTTTAATTTTTGCCAGTTTGATTACTGTGTGTCTCGGCATGTTTCTCCTTGGGTTTATCCTGTATGGGACTCTATGAGCTTCCTCGACTTCGGTGGCTATTTCCTTTCCCATCTTAGGGAAGTTTTCGATTATAATCTCTTCAAATATTTTCTCTGGTCCTTTCTCTCTCTCTTCTCCTTCTGGAACCCCTATAATGTGAATGTTTTTGCCTTTAATGTTGTCCCAAAGGTCTCTTAGGCTGTCTTCATTTCTTTTCATTCTTTTTTCTTCATTCTGTTCCACGGCAGTGAATTCCACCATTCTGTCTTCCAGGTCACTTAGCCGTTCTTCTGCCTCAGTTATTCTGCTATTGATTCCTTCTAGTATAGTTTTCCTTTCAGTTTTTATATTGTTCATCCCTGTTTTTTTGTTCTTTAATTCTTCTAGGTCTTTGTTAAACATTTCTTGCATCTTCTTTTTTTTTTTAATTTTATAGCTACTTTTATTTTTATCTATTTATTTATTTTCCGCTGTGCTGGATCTTCGGTTCGTGCGATGGCTTTCTCTAGTTGCGGCAAGTGGGGGCCACTCTTCATCGCGGTGTGGGGACCGCTCTTCATCGCGGTCTTGCATCTTCTTGATCTTTGCCTCCATTCTTCTTCTGAGGTTCTGGATCATCTTCACTATCCTTAATCTGAATTCTTTTTCTGGAAGGTTGCCTATCTCCACTTCATTTAGTTGTTTTTCTAGGGTTTTATCTTGTTCCTTCCTCTGTTACATAGCCCTCTGCCTTTTCATCTTGTCTATTTTTCTGTGAATTTGGTTTTTGTTGCACAGGCTGCAGGATTGTAGTTCTTCTTGCTTCTGCTGTCTGCCCTCTGGTGGATGAGGCTATCTAAGAGGCTTATGCAAGTTTCCTGATGGGAGGGACTGGTGGTGGGTAGAGCTGACTGTTGCTCTAGTGGGCAGAGCTCAGTAAAACTTTAATCAGCTTGACTGCTGATGGGTGGGGCTGGGTTCCCTGCCTGTTGGTTGTTTGGCCTGAGGCAACCCAACACTGGACCCTACCTGGGTTCTTTGGTGGGCCTAATGGCGGACTCTGGGAGGGCTCACGCCATGGAGTACTTCCCAGAACTTCTGCTGCCAGTGTCCTTGTCCCCACGGTGAACCACAGCCACCCCCTGCCTCTGCAGGAGACCCTCCAACACTAGCAGGTATGTCTGGTTCAGTCTCCCCTGGGGTCACTGCTCCTTCCCCTGGGTCCCAACACGCACACTACTTTGTGCCCTCCATGAGTGGAGTCTCTGTTTCCCCCAGTTGTGTCGAAGTCCTGCAATCAAATCCCAGTAGGCTTCAAAGTCTGATTCTCTAGGAATTCCTCCTCCCATTGCTGGACCCCCAGGTTGGGAAGCCTGACGTGGGGCTCAGAACCTTCACTCCAGTGGGTGCACTTCTGTGGTATAAGTGTTCTCCAGTCTGTGAGTCACCCACCCAGCAGTTATGGGATTTGATTTTACTGTGATTGTGCCCCTCCTACGGTCTCATTATGGCTTCTCCTTTGTCTTTGGATGTGGGGTATCTTTTTTGGTGAGTTCCAGTGTCTTCCTGTCGATGATTGTCCAGCAGCTAGTTGTGATTCTGGTGTTCTCGCAAGAGGGAGTGAGAGTACGTCCTTCTACTCCACCATCTTGGTTCCAATCTCCTCAGCTGTTAACCTTATGGGAGTTCCCTTGTATGTTATTTGTCATTTTTCCCTTGCTGCTTTCAATAATTTTTCTTTGTCTTTAATTTTTGCCAATTTGATTACTATGTGTCTCAGCGTGATTATCCTTGTGTTTATGCTGTATGGGACTCTCTGCCCTTCGTGGACTTGGGAGGCTATTTCCTTTCCCATGTTAGAGAAGTTTCTGACCATAGTCTCTTCAAATATTTTCTCGGGTCCTTTCTTTCTCTCTTCTCTTTCTGGGACCTCTATAATGCAAATGTTATTGCATTTAATGTTGTCCCAGAGGTCTCTTAGGCTGTCTTCATTTCTTTTCATTCTTTTTTCTTTAGTCTGTTCCACAGCAGTGAATTCCACCATTCTGTCTTCCAGGTCACTTACCTGTTCTTCTGCCTCAGTTATTCTGCTGTTGATTCCTTCTAGTGTAGTTTTCATTTTAGTTATTGTATTGTTCATCTCTGTTTGTTTGTTCTTTAATTCTTCTAGGTCTTTGTTAAACATTTCTTGCATCTTCTCAACCTTTGCCTCCATTCTTTTTCCGAGGTCCTGGATCATCTTCACTATCATTATTCTGAATTCTTTTTCTGGAAGGTTGCCTAGCTCCACTTCATTTAGTTGTTTTTCTGGGGTTTTATCTTGTTCCTTCATCTGGTACATAGCCCTCTGCCTTTCATCTTGTCTGTATTTCTGTAAATGTGGTTTTTGTTCCACAGGCTGCAGGATTGTAGTTCTTCTTGCTTCTGCTCTCTGCCCTCTGGTGAATGATAGATGATTGATAAAGTATATTGCATTATGCTTAGATCTAGTTAGTTTTAAATGCTGTAGAACTTAATAGAAATTTTATGTTGTTCAGTCTCACAGCCTATTTGGTAACTGTGCTGGCTTTATTTTTTGCTGAAATGTATATCTCCGATTTACCTGTTAACAGCAAATAGAGAAGAAGCCATAGAAGTTATAACATCAAAAGAGATGAAAACCTTAGAAAAGATTTAAATGGGGGCAAAGAAGGTTAAGATAGTTAAAAATATGCATATCACTCTTTTCAATTTGAGGCATCCCTCAGAAAGTCACAAAATATTTACTCCAAGACTTCTGTTTTCAATTGCAATATATATAATATTTACAAAATAAATAAAATTTTAAAAATCTAAAACCCAATAATACTATAGGTGACTTATTGGCTACTCCTAAATCTTCCTTATGTTGGACTTATGTAAATTCTAAATTGAAATATTTTTTTTGGCCTTACCGCGTGGCTTGCGGAATCCTAGTTCCCTCACCAGGGATTGAACCTGGGCCACGGCAGTGAAAGCCCCGTGTCCTAATCACTGGACTGCCAGGGAACTCCCTAAAGTGTAATTTTTAAGGCAAGCCTTTGATATTTTTCTAGACAATTATCTTCATCTTGAGTGATTTATCTCTTGATTTGGATTTTATTTTATGAAGTTTATACTCCACCTACATTTTATTCTATATCTTCACAGATATATTATTCCTAGAATTGTTTGTAAATATTTCAGTTAGTCACAATTTTCATGATTGAACTGAGAGCAAAATAAGTATACTCTGAGACTTAGAAACTGTCCTTCAGTCTTATTGCCATAAGATGTTTGCTGCTAACTCCTTTGAGGTGACACATATTTATTGTTTATGATTGTTCTGGGAACCATACTCATGTATTTAGACATGAAAAGTCATTTTCACTACACTTTAACACAATATGGATTTTCTTAATGCCACATCATAACATGAACAATGCTATGCTTCATTTACTGATCTTCCTAAATCTTATATCAATTCATTTTATAGAGTAATTCAAATCAATTTTGTCTTTCTTAGCAATATGCCTATTTTTTAAGATAGCATCAAATTCCACATAAACTATGGCAATTTATATTTTTTTAAGTAAGACAAAATGAAAAAAAATATACTTTGGAACTGTTTTTTCTGAGACATGTTTCTAGCAATTTTTTTTGATTATCTCTTCCTCCTAAACTTGTTTTACTGCATTTACAATGTGGGATTTAAAGAGAACCTATGGAAAGTTTGTTTCACACTCATTTCTAAACCCTCGTTTTTATTTTGTTTTGTTTTAACCCATTCTATGTCAATGTCCTTTATTTAGAAGATTGTTGATCATTTTGACCATGGATTATCTCATTTTCTTCCTTAAATGTTTAGTAGACTTTACCAGCAAAATAACCTGGGCCTGGAGTTTTCTTTGTGGAAAAGTTTTTGAAAACAAATTCAATTTTTTAAATAGAAACAAGACTATTCAGATTTTCTTTGTGATCTTGTACTAGTCTTGGTAAATTGTGTTTTTCAAAGACTTTGTTAATTTCATCTAAGTTGTCAAATTTATTGGCATATAGGTGTTCATTACAATTATTACCTTTTTAAAGTCTGTAGGATCTGTAATCATATCTATTCCCTCTTTTGTTCCTGTTATTAAGTGACCCCTGAGTTAAATACCATCTTTAATCCCCTTTTCATGTGGGAAAATAAGGCCCCAGTGATAAAGTTTATATCTTGCTGGCTCAAGATGGCATGATTTACTGTTAACTTCTGATTTGCAATGTACTATGTTTTCCCATGTGTACGTTTACCTGGAATATCTTACAAAATTTTATTTGACAAAGGATCAAAACTATCACTGGGATAAAAAATACTACTAATGAAAATTCAGGTCATATAGGTCTTGGATATTTTGGGCTGGAATAATTCAGTATCAAAATTACTAACTATCAAAAATACTAGGAGATATTTCAGGCCTAGAATTGAAAATTAAAGATCATAGCTGTTACAGATTGCAGTATTTTAAAGATACTTCTTTTTTGTAAAGTAATCATTTGGAGATGGACTGCTTGGTGTTGGTCCACAGTCATCATGATTCCAGTACCATCGTGATGGTGGAGGGCTACTATCAATTTCTTCCTTCCCTGTACAAGCATGCCATACTCCCATCAGGAGACAGAAGAAAGAGCCCGTTCCTTTTCTTCTTTGAATCTGGGCTAGCTTTAGTGACTTGCTTGATGAATAAAATGTGGCAGAAGTGATGTTCTGGAACTTCCAAAGCTAGATCATAAAAAGCCCTGCTTCTGCCTGGGCCTTTTGCAACACTCATTCTTGGGGAAACAAGTTGCCATGTAGGAAGGCAGATTTCTCTGTGCTCATCATGCCCTAGAAGCCATGTGAAGGTGCTCCAGTCAATAGTTTGAGCCTATGTTCTAGCCATACCCATCAAGGCACCAGACATGAAGTCAAGTCATCTTGAACCCTCCAGATCAGCCCATCTACCAGCTGAATGCCACTAAGTGACTTAAGTCAATGCCATATGGAACAGAAGTTAAGCCATGCCCAAATACCTGACCAATGAAATTGTGAAATATAATAAAGTGCTTGTTGTTTTAAACCACTAAGTTCTGGATTGTGACACAGAAGAAGATAACCAGAACAATGACTATTATGTAAATGGAGGCAAACATCCCTATTATCTGGCCTTTTAATTTACTTAATTTAATTTTCATTTTTTTTTTTGGCCACATTGGGTCTTTGTTGCTGCGTGTGGGCTTTCTCTAGTTGCGGTGAGCAGGTCTACTCTTCGTCCTCAGGCTACAGGCTCAAAGGGTTCAGCAGTTGTAGCTCACGGGCTGTAGAGCACAGGCTCAGTAGTTGTGGTGCACAGGCTTAGATGCTCTGCAGCATGTGGGATCTTCCCGGACCAGGGCTCGAACCCATGTCCCCTGCATTGGCAGGCGGATTCTTAACCACTGCGCCACCAGGCAAGCCCTGGCCTTTTAAATACAGCTGTAATATTTCAGATTATTTGAGAGAGGATCTGGAAAAATGCCACCACCAAATCTGTCATGCTAAGTAGTATATCCTAGGCAACTTCGTGCCTCTCCACAGTGCAAGAATGGGATTATAATTTCTAAAAATTATAAAAGTTCTTGCCAACACAGTTATTTCAGTTTAAGATGATTGACTCTTTCTGGTCTTCAGCCAATTCTGACTTATTTTTATGTTCAAGGTGCTATAATGAACAGGACTTTTAGATTATTCAGTATTATCTTGAGAAAATAAAAACGTCTTCATGTATAAGGAAATGTTTGAGTAGTGATGCAAGGGTAGGGCTGTGAGGTTTTGGCTGGTAAACATACTGGGCTAGTTCAGATTTCCGACTGCTTTGAAACATATCTTTGTGGTTGAATGAACCTGTGATAGGAGATTTGCCTCCTGAGAGAATTCTCTCTTACTGGAGTGTTAAAAAGGCTTTGTGTTGGGTACTTGTGGAGCCCTCTGTAACTTAAAAGTTACTCTGAGCTTTGCAAACTGCTTTAGCCAAGAGGATCATAAGCAATACAACAAAGGTGAACATATAAATAAAAATAACTGTTAAATTTAATCAAATCTCTAGGTGCTTTAAAAATAACATCCTGGATCATAAATTACTTTTAGTAAAAGCCTAATACCTAATTTGGCTTGGTGAGAACTTAATTGGAAAGTGTATGTAAAATAATTGAATATGTTAATTGTGAGTCTTTAATATTCCTTTTTATTCTTTAATGAAGAATAATTGTATAGCAACAGAAAACACAGTCAATATCTAAAGTCCCTGATTCCTTTCCTGCTCAAGCAAGGATCATTCTCATTAAACAAAAATAATGTAGAGAAATAGTTGCCATTAAAGAATCACCTCCTTGGGGCATATTAAAAATTATTTTAAGCCTCATATGGATACCATGCTTCTATAAAGTGAGCTCTTTTTATTTAGCTTTAAAGCGGTACTATCTAAATTGTTCAGATTACCGAAGAAAATAAAGAGAAGGTGAACTGGCTCATATGCCCACTGAAAGGAAACTGAGTTGAATGACTTGAACTTCCAGCCTTGTTTTTAGCTCAGAAGGGCAATTTTTCAAGTATTTTTCTGTGGTCTTAACAAAAGCCATTAACTACTGAGCAGACTTTTTAAAGAAAATGGCTTATAAACACTAAATTATACCTATCCCAAAGCTCGATAGCTAGATAAATTCATAAATCAGTTAATAATAATGACTATTTTAGAAAGTGTTGATTTCTCTGGATATACAAAGTCCTATGTCAGTAGTAGAGTGGCTTGTATTTGGCAACCATTGTTGGGAAATGAGTAGAAAATCTATCTTATCTCTTGAGGTTACTAAAATATAAAAAATATTTTACTCATTGAGCAGACCAAATTGTTTTGTGACATGATTACATTGTAATTCAATAAAAACCATAATTTAAAAGCTGTTATTTTTGGTTATTTATTTATATATCAAAAGGTATATTGTGGATTATTCCTATGCATTGCAAAAGCTCTTGCTTCCTCCTGTACTCTAGAGGATTCATTAATTCATTCATTCCTTTATTAACAGGTACTTAATGAGCATCTATTGCTAAGAACTATTCTGTATTCTGAATTTGCAATGGTAAACAAACCAGGAAAAAATATTCCTTCCCTCTTGAGGCTTATGTTCAATTTGAAGAGAGAAGAATAAACTAGTGTTTACCAGTGGGGGATCGGGGAAGAGGAGGGGAGGGGGAGGTACAAACTACTGGGTGTAAGATAGGCTCAAGGATGTACAACATGGGTAATATAGCCAATATTTTGTAATAACTGTAAATGGAAAGTAACCTTTAAAACTGTATAAAAATTTAGAAACATTTTTTAAGTTAAAAGGTCTTTTTAATTAAAAAAATTTTTAAAAAGCAATTTGAAGAGAGAAAATTGATTTTAAAATTTCAAATAAGCATATAATGTCAGAGAGTAAAAATTAACGTGAAGAAAAATAAAGCAAGGTATGGAATAGAGTATAATAAGTATATTTTTGATGGGATGATCAGGGAACTTCTCTCTGAGGAGGTGACATTTTCATCTCTGTAATGAAATGCAAATGAAACAGAGGGAAAAACCATGGGAATATCTGGAGAGAGAATGTTCCAGGCAGGAACAACAAGTGACCTTGAGAAGAATGGTTGGCAATGACGATGGAGAGATGACCAGTAGCTTTGGATTTTATTGTGTGATGAGAAGCCTTTAAAGAATTTTGAGCAGAGAAATAAGGGATCCCTTTAACTCCTTCTTAAGTGACAATAGAGGCAAGAGAGAAAGCTCTGAGAACAATTAGGAGCAGTTAGGAGGCTCTGGCAAGAGAAGATAGCGCCTTGGACTAGGGTGTGTGCTGGATATTTTCTGTTTGCCTCTCCAGCCTTGGACTAGGGTGTGTGCTGGATATTTTCTGTTTGCCTCTCCAGATCCCTTTCTATCCTTCACGGGTGTTTTGTGCCCGGAAGGCTGGTTTGATTCAGCCAGTAGGAGATACTGGCAGAAACTGGAGAACAGGAGGAGAGTTAGGAGGGTACTTATTCTCCCGGCTCACTCCCTGCAGGGTCACAGGAGTTGGTCCATTCCTCTACCATAGCTTATCCTGGGCAGCCCCTGTCCAAACATCTGTTCTCTCCCGGTTCTATAACATCTCCCATCAGTTGCCCCTTTAAACCTATAATGATACGGCTTTGTGCTTTGGTAACCCCAAGATTTTATACTATCCCTTGTTGAGTTTCCGAAACTCTACTCATACCTTTAAACAATCCCTTCAATATATCCTCCTCAAATTACCTGGTTTTAATGAGCCACCTGTTTCTTGCTGGGCCTTGAATGGCACAGGATGATAATAGTGAAGATGATAAGAAGTAGTTGGATTCAGGATATATTTTGACAAGATCTGGTGAAAGACTGGATGTTTACGTATAGCATAAGATATGGAGAAGGGATACAACTCGCTTTTTTTTCCCCTTAATAATATGGAAGTCTTCTAAGTTAAAACATATACCTGTATTTATTTTCACCCAATTCAAAGAATTCCAGAACATGGATATACCATAGCTTATTAATTAATCACCCCACTTGAAGTGATTTAGGTCCTTTCTGACTTTTTGCTAATACAAACAATGCTGCAGTGTACACTCGTGAACATACATCTTTGTGCATGTGGATTTCTTTTTTCTTTTTTCCTTTTTTTTTTTGGCCTCACCACTTAGCTTGTGGGATCTTAGTTCCCCTACCAGGGATCGAACCTGGGCCCATGGCAGTGAAAGCACCAAGTCTTAACCACTGGACTGCCAGGGAATTCCCAACAGTCCATTTCTGTGGATTTCTTAAGGACCAACATATAGAAATAGAATTACTATACCAAGAAATATATACCTTTAAAACTTATTTTATTATTTCCAAATTGTACTCCAGAAAGCAGTACTAATATCACTTCTAACAATATTGCCTTTCACCCTTACCATTAAGAGATTTTTCTCAAACTTTTAAAAAATCTTATGATAAAAATGTTTGTTATCTTCTTTGCTTTTACTTGAATGCTAGTGATAGTAAGCATATTTTCATGATAGCTGGCCAATGCTTGATGAGGAATAGGATTAAACATAGCTTCAAAATAACTTTCCACAAAATACTTAATTATAAAGAGAAAAAAACCCCTCACAGTGGGGAAATCTGATACCACCTTAATTAAGTGACCAAAGTGAATGTCATCAGTAATGAGACAAGTTAAAATTGTGGACCACCTCATGGCAATGAGATATAATGAGAAAACAGCATCACCTCTGTGATATTACTACCAAAGACAGATAATCTGACTCTAATCATGAAGCAAACCCAAACTGAGGGACAAACTACAAAAAAATCTAGTTTGTGTTAAGTTCATGGAAGGCAAGGAAAGACTTAAGAACTGTTCCAGAGTGAAAGAGACTGAAGAAATATGACAATTAAATGGCGTCTGTGGATTAGATGGTAGTCTTGAATCAACATTAATTTCCCAGTTTTGGAGGTTGTATAATGACTTGTAGGAGACACGGGTCTTGTTTGTGGGAAATTCACACTAAAATATTAGGAAGTGATGGGGCATCAGGTCAGCAACTTACCGTGAAATGGTTCAGATAAAGAAGTGATTTGTGTTCTATGTGTAATTGTTATGAAAGCTTGAGATTATTAAAGCAACAACAACCAAGTTTTTCACATTGGTAATCTTCTGAACACTTCACTCTCCTTGGCACGCAATGGACACCACATATTCAACCTTGTGACAGAGAGGATAAATCTTAACTTGCTTTCTCTTTCCTAGTTTTTTTTTTTTTTTTTTTTGGCTGATATAGGTTTCAGCAGTCATAAATCATATAGCATAGTAGTTGGAGAAATATTTCATCACACTATCTACAAGTCAGAAGAATAAAAGTTTCTCTGAGCTAATCAAAGGCTGTCTGTCATTGAAGGGGAAACCTCAGTAAGGTACTGGCTTGTTCCTCATATACTCCAGCCTTTTCAGGATTTAAGATGTAGAGAAGTCTCCCGAAATCCTGTGTTAAAGGCATTCAAATGTTATGCAAATTGCAGACATTAAAAAATGATAATAATAGGTCACCTAAATCTCAATTCTCTACAAAAACAACTGTGTTCTCTACAAATTATTTGCAAGAATCAACATAATTTGGGTTCAAAAATTGGTTGCAGCTACTGTTATTGAAATAAAGCATGAAAATCTCTAAATATGACCTAAGCCAGAATATTTGCTTTCAGAATTATTTTTGCCCTTATAACTAAAGAGTTATATTTTAACAATATCTTCTCAATTGACTTCACACAGGAAGAGTTACTATGAAATATCCCTTTTAAGGAAAAAAAAAAACCCTGAGAATCTAGTGCAGAGTTTCGAAAATAATATGATTGTTATTATTATTTCATTTTCTTTTTTTCTCTATCCCACCCCCTTTTTTAAATAAATTAAGCTTAAAACTCAAGTAACAAGCTTTGAAAACAGATACAATTGTTACTTTGGGCTGCCATCTAGTGTTAAAATAAAGAACACATTTGCCTTTTCTTTTGAAAACTTTTGTATTGATAGTATTTTCAATATGACAGAAGTTAGAAGCTAATACTATGGTTAAAATATTTTTTAAATAAAAGTTAAAGATATTTAAGGTATATAACATGCAATTTGATATAGGATTGGCCAAAAAGTGCCTTCGTTTTTTAAGTAAAAATAAAAGACACATTTTTCATTTTCACCGAGAACTTTATTGAACAACGTATTCACCCTTTTGTTTCACTACCTTCTGCCATTTTTCAGGCAACTTCATAATTCCATCTTCCCAAAATTTTTTATCTTTTTGAGCAAAGAACTGTTCCAGGTGCCTTTTACAGTCTTCCAGGGAATTGAAATTTTTTTCCATTAAGAGAATTTTGTAAAGACCGAAATAAGTGGAAATCCAAAGGTGCAATGTCTGGTGAATATGGTGGATGAATCAGAACTTCCCAGCCAAGCTGTAACAGATCTTGCCTAGTCGTCAAAGAAATATGCAGTCTTGAGTTATCCTGATGGAAGGTTATTCATTTTCTGTTGACTAATTCTGGATGCTTTTCATCGAGTGCTGCTTTCAGTTGGTCTAATTGGGAGCAGTACTTGTTGGAATTAATCGTTTGGTTTTTCAGAAGGAGCTCATAATAGAGGACTCCCTTCCAATCCCATCATATACACAACATCACCTTTGGATGAAGACGGGCCTTTGGTGGGGTTGGTGGTGGTTCATTTCACTTGCCCCACGATCTCTTCTGTTCCACATTGTTGTAGAGTATCCACTTTTCATCACCCGTCACAATTTGTTTAAAAATGGAACGTTTTCATTACATTTCAGTAGAGAATTGCATGTGGAAATATGGTCAAGAAGGTTTTGTCCGCTTAACTTATGTGGAACCCAAACATCAAATCAATTCATATAACCAAGCTGGTGCAAATGATTTCCAACGCTTGATTTGGATATTTTGAGTATGTCAGCTATCTCCTGCGTGGTATAATGTTGATTGTTCTCAATTATTGTTTTGATTTAATCGCTATCAACTTTAACTGGTCTACCCGACCATGGAGCATTGTCCAGTGAGAAATCTCCAGCACGGGAATTTCGCAAACCACTTTTGACACATTTGATCAGTCACAGCACCTTCTCCATACACTGCACAAATCTTTTTTTACATTTCAGTTGTGTTTTTACCTTTCTTGAAATAATAAAGCATAATATTCCGAAAATGTTGCTTTTTTTCTTCCATCTTCAATATTAAAATGCCTACACAAAAATTCACCAATTTTAATAAGTCTTTTTTAAATGCACACGGATATGAGAGCTGTCACATATAATCTAGCAAAAATGTTTCAAATGAAGTTACAGACAACTAAGTGCTACTAGAGCCATCTTATGGAAAAAAACAAATGAACCTTATGGCCAACCCAATACATATACATAGTGAAATGATTACTACGGTCAAGTTAGTTAATATATTCTTTCTTTACATAGTTACCATGTTTTGTTTGTGACAAGTGCACCTGAAATTTATACTCAGCATATTTCCTCTGTTTAATACAGTATTTTTTTTTAAGTTTAATTTATTTTTGGCTGCGTTGGGTCTTCATTGCTGTGCGCAGGCTTTCTCTAGTTGCGGCGACCGGGGGCTACTCTTCGTTGCGGTGCGCGGGCTTCTTATTGTGGTGGCTTCTCGTTGCGGAGCACAGGCTCTAGGCACGCAGGCTTCAGTAGTTGTGGCACATGGGCTCAGTAGTTGTGGCTCGTGGGCTCTAGAGCGCAGGCTCAGTAGTTGTGGCGCACGGGCTTAGTTGCTCCACGGTATGTAGAATCTTCCTGGACCAGGGCTTGAACCCGTGTACCCTGCATTGACAGGTGGATTCTTACCCACTGAACTACCAGGGAAGTCCCCAGTACAGTATTAAGTATAGTCATCATGCCTGTACATTGGGTCTTTAAACTTATTCATACTCACATAACTATAAATGTGTACCCTTTTACCAACATCTCTCCAATTCCCCCACCATCCCAGCCCCTGGTAACTATCCTACTCTCTACAACTATAACTTTGATTTTTTTTTTTAGATTCCACATACCATATATGGAATTATATATATATATATTAAATTATATATATATGATATATATATATATCATATGATACATCTTTATCCATTCATATGTTGGTGGACACTTAGGTTGTTTCATATCTTGGCTATTGTTGAACAATGCTGCAATAAACATGGGAGTATAGATATCTCTTTGATATCTTGTTTTCAATTTCTTTAGCTATTGAAATCCAGAAATTGGATTGCTGCATAATATGATAGTTTTATTTTTAATTTTGAAGGAAACTTCATACTGTTTTCCATAGTGGATGTACCACTTTACATTCCCATCGACAGTGCACAAGGTTCTCTTTTCTCCACATCCTTAACAACATTTGTTATTTTTTTGATGATAGCCATTCTAACAGTGTGAGTTAATATTTCACTGTGGTTTTGGTTGCATTTCCCTGATAATTAATGATGCTGAGAATTTTTTCATGGATCTGATAGCCATTTGTATGTCTCCTTTGGAAAAATGTCTATTCAGTTCCTCTGCTCATTTTTTAATTGAATCGTTGTGGGTTTTGCTATTGACCTGTGTGAGTACTTTGTATATTTTGGATATTAACCCCTTATTAGATATATGATTTGCAAATATTTTCTCCATTCTGTAAGTTTTCATTTTGTTGCTGGTTTCCTTCTCAGTACAGAAGCTTTTAAGTTTTGATGAAGTCTCACTTGTTTATTTTTGCTTTTGTTGCCTTTGCCTTTGGTGTCAAATCCAAACAGCTTTGCCAAGACAACTGTCGAGGATCTTGCTCCCTATATTTTCCTCTAGGAGTTTTACAGTTTCAGATCTTGAATCTGTTTTTAATTCATTTTGTGTTGGTTTTTACATATGGTACAAGATAGGGGTCCCATCTCATTCTGTTGCATGTGATTGTCCAGTTTTCCCAACACCATTTATTGAGGAGACTATTCTTTCCCCATTGTATATTCTTGGCACCTAGTCATAAACTAATTTATATGCATTTGTTTATTTGGGGGCTCTTTATTCTCTTCCATTGATCTATGTGTCTGTTTTTATGCTGACATTATGCTGTTTTGATTACTATAGCTTTTACAATATGTCTCATATTGAAGCCTACATCAGGTACATTTTGACATTGGGGCCCAGCTCCTGTCTCTGGAAGTTCCAGTCCATGTGTGTATCCCTTCAGGAAATAGAACTTGCTCATTTTTCTGAGTTTTGTCTTGGTAAATGCCTAACATTCTCATTCTATCACAGAAATAGGGCTCAGCCATGCCCAAGACCAAAATCAGGTTCCCTGCCTGATGCCTGGTTTCTGATATCTATAGATGCCCTTTGGCCTCCTGAGATTTCTCAGCATTATTCAAGTAAATCCACCATTACCATGCCCCTTTACCATAGGGTTTTTGTTTACCAACTATTTTCAAAATGTTTTAGTCAGCCCCTATTACAAGGAGAGTTTCCTTGTTCTTATCAGCCCCAATAGGTATAAGAGTCCTTGGTCTATGCCTTATCTTATTAGATGTTAAGTGGGCAAAATCTACCAAATCTAAGAAATGGCAGTTTCACAAAGGTTTACCTCATTGTCTTCATGCTCAAGAGCTAATGACTGGAGTGGATTGGACTGCTGCTCTCCTTCAGAAGAAGTGCCATATTAACCTAGGAATGCAGTTTTAATGGCAGTCCCATTAAGAAGGATTTGGGGAAGATTTGGGGATTTTCAACACTTCTTGAATCATTTCATACAAAGCTCATTTCATTAAAAAAAGTTGCCATTATCTGTGGGTTCAAAATCTGGTAGATATTGACCAAGAGCCAACCTGGGAGTTGTGAGGCTCAGGGAAATACCTTTGTCTTATCAAAAAGGAAAAATACGTAAATATTCTTTTTGTATTTTCCTAAAAGTTGCATTTATTCTTTTAATCACTACAGTAATGAAAGAAATAATTTAGAATTGAATCACACTGAGGTTAAGTATTCCCAAAATATAGGAATATTTTTCCAGTCCATAATGTCATAGCTGGCAATTCTCCCTTTTAAACTGACCCTGTTTGTGGTAGCTCAGTGGTTCTCAATCCTTGTAGACCCAATGCCTTATTTTTTATTGCAAATATTTGGCAACATTTTTACCATTCTAAAATAAAATTCATAGATAATACAACCCTTCCATATATGTAATGTTCTAACTGTAATATAAATGAGTAGTGAAAGAGAAAGTTATTTATAATAAAATATATGTATTTCTGTGTAAATGCTCAGACATGATCACAAAAGGAGACAAAATGAGGCAGTCTGATGTTGGCACCTATATCTAATATCAACCTGAATACAACAACTACAAATATTGTTTACAGGTGTGTTGTGTTGTTTGTTAATGTCACAGATGATATTGCCTTTGACAATGTGATTTTCCAGAGGAATGAACAATTCTTGTTAAAGTTCTGAGGAAAACAGAGTAAAATCTTTCCTCAATATCTATGGTAGCTACATTTCTGGAAATTTCAGAAAATTAAAACCATACCAAGAAAATACTATGTGTTTATGAAAACTGAATAAAACCTAACTAACTGCTGTGATTATTATGAGAATATGTTTCAATTCACAAATGTCTGGAAGAACATTCAAAAACAGAGCAAGACCTGATAATTTCTAATTGTGTGCAAGGCAGGGTGTCTAGCCTCTGACCCCAGCCATCAAATGCCAGTGGTACTCTCTTATAATAGTGATATCCAAAGTGGCCTGAGAGGCCAGTGTCACCCCCACTCCTGCGTGAGATTCACTTGTAAAGCAAATAGAGAAAAAAACTGGCAAATTGAATTTTTTTGTTCATTCTGTAAATATTAATGAATAAGATATTTTATATATTGCATTTCTATATTTGGGATAGTATTTCTTATAGGTCCACAAAAATAGGCCCTTTATTATAATATCTGATAATACAGAGAAAAGCATAATTGCCAGATGGCAACACAATTTAAAGTCTGGAAGAGTAATACAATCTACAAGCTAACAGATATTATGACAGTAAGATATGGATATATAAGAAGAGAAATGATGTAATTCTCATAAATAATTTTTAAATTTTTAAAATATTTTACTATAATTATTTTCCTACACATTTTATGGGTGTAACAAATTTTCTCACAACTTTTTTGGGTCTTAGAAATTTTCTTACAAATAACTTAAAAAGAAAGATGAATAAGTGAAAATTTAAAGCAGGAAAAAATTTGGATAAGTCATGTATGTATGTTGTTGCTTTTTCTTCCTCAAAATTAATTTCTATGACTCAGCAATTTTAATGATCATAAAACCTCCAGGGGTATTTCTTATTCATCTGATGAATTTGTGGATGCATAGAGTATAACAAATAAAGAAAAATCTTTAAATCCTGAACATCTATCTTTCTGGGGAAAGAAAAAAGTTACCTTAATTCATTCTGTTCTTTTCTTCCTACCATGAATTGCTTCAGGTTCTGAAGGCTCAAATATGAAACTGGATCAGTTCTTTGGAAAGTTTCAAGATTGCGAAACTTTGAGGGAAATAGTAGAAATATGGGCACAAGGGGAAAAAAATCCATAAGCCTATGTTTCAATTTAGCAGCCCAATCTCATAGCCTAAATTAATGGTTTTCCTATATATTTCTCAAAAGTTCTTTTTTTTTTTTAGAATATTGTTTTTAATTAATTGAAGACACATAACTTTAAGGGTGGGAGGGAACTCTTAAGGTTTCAGTATAACTTTGTCTGCAAGGGAAATCTAAACTGTGGCCCAGGATATCTAGAAATCCTTCAAAAAACAGAAAGGGGGAAAATTAAATCACTTCCCTTGGGAACTCATTTTAATGCCTAGCAGCATATTGGTCAGGAATATTGTCTAAGTTACAGTTTCACCATTATTTAGATATACTCAGTAAGCTTTTAAATGATTTTTGGAGATATTGAGGGAGTTGATCCCATGTCCTTAAACCTGACCTTTCAAAGGGCAAATCTAGAAAATTATTATAGCAGAAGGCCACAAAGTGATCTGTTTCTCTTGACGTCTAGATAAGTGACTTCCCACCAAAGTTATGGTAATCTAAAAAAGTTTTTTACTACTCTCCCCCCTTATCTGTTTTTTGTGAGGGTGTGAGTTGAATAGTCATCTCATCTGGTTAGCCAAATAGAGTTTGTGTCTTTGAAGCGACCATGACCAGGATTAATTTACCTAAGGTTAAGTGGAATGAAAAGAACTAGGGGGCTGAGTCCAGTCCAAAGCCTAAGAAAAGACCATGTTTCAAACTGAGGAAACTAAAATAAGCTAGTAAAGCTCAGAAACCATTAGACCATGGTACCTGGATGGGCCAAGTAGATATTTTATATTGGAAAATAATGCAGTATTGCAACTCCAGGTAAATTGAACATTACTAGTCTTTGTATATGTATCATTCAGAGATGGTAAGAATTAAATAAGGGCTGAAATGAATACTCTGACATTTTATAGTCCTTTTATTTGGCTGTATTAAGGCATGGTTTTAATCAAGTAATGAAATAACCATTCCTATTTTCACTCTCAATATTAAGGAAGTAATTCTGAATACTATACTTTGTGGTTAACGGCACAAAAGGCAATTCCATAGGTCAATTATCTTTTGCTTAAACCAATGGCTTCCCCCAAGAACAAAGAGCAGCAAATCAAAGCAGCTAATCGCTGTTACACTCAAGAAGATTTCATTATAAAATGCAACATTGTCATTACAGTCACTTGAATGTGCCACAGTGTACAAGTAATAGATCCTAAAGAACTGGTAGGGAAGGAAGCAAATAAGAATGACCCCTATAAAAAGCAGGTTTTTCAGCTGGGCCCAGAACTCCTGATGGGATAGTAAGGAGTGGCGTAGCTTCCGCGCCATCAACACAATGATGATGCTCTGGAGGACCAAGAGAATCACTGCAATAACTATGACAATAATGACTATCAAATAGTTGATGACTTGCACATATGCGTGAGCAAGTTCTTTGTGGAATTTAAAACAGTGGTATTTGTCATAACCCTCATGAATTCCATACTGAGAAACAACCAGGGGCACCACAATGATAATCACCAGTAGCCACAGGGCAGTACTGGCAGCCACAGCATGCAGTTTTCTGTAGAATTCCACTTTGTCCTTGTGCTTGAAGAAGATGAGGTACCTGATGACTAGGATCACAACATAGAACAGGAATGTGAGGTACATGTGGATGTGCAGCATGGCGCTCACAAATTTGCAGAAGGGCAACCCAAATGTCCAAGTGTGCTTGATGAGGTAGGTCAAGCGAAAAGGCACTGTCAGGAGAAAAACACTGTGGACCACCACCAGGTTAATGACTGCTGTGGTGGTCACAGACCGGGTGTTCATTTTCACCAGTAGGAACAAAATGGAGATGATGCCCACCAGTCCTCCAAAGAACACTATGAAGTAGAGCCTGGTTAAATGGGGTGACCTTATAGGGTTATTGCAGGAGGAACTATTGTGGTCAGCCATACTTCAGGAGTCACCTGGAAGAGATAAAGCACCAGTGTAACTAACAAACTTCCAGAATTTTGTTCATATTTTGTTCACATTGCACTGGCAATGTGACTTTGTCATTTATCTGTTTACATGACGTAAGTTTTATGTGCCTTAAGAATGAAGATGATTGTCATATGCATTTCTGTGTACTGTACACTGAAAACACGGTTAAGTCATTGATTCTTGACCTTTAATGGTTAAAGACCTCATCAAGAGGTCTGTATATCTACACAGTCAAAACTATTTGCATAAAACTGATTGCAGACCATTTGAAGCTGATACATGGATACTACTACTGTAGCAAACACTGGGGGGAAAAAAAATCTTAAGATGGACAGAAAGCTGAGTGGATGCATTAAATTCACGGAATATTTTTTTTCTTTTATGTATCATTATAATTCTCTAATTCCTTCCAGCTCATCAGCAAATGATCCAAGAATATTTATGCTTAATTCCTTTAGGATACTGATGAGTTTGGCTAAAAAACTGGCTAAATCAAGGCAGCAGCAGGCAATAGGAGGGTATATCTGAATTTCTCATCACGGTTATATTATCATCTAAAAGTGAGACCTTGGCTAAGTTCTTATCATGGGCCCCACTGAGAATATAGCATGTCTCCTAATTCTTCTGTTCCCCCACCCTTAAATTCATAAAAGAACCACTATCATTTTTCCTCCTGGACTCCTGAAAGATCCTTTTCCTATACAGTCTTGGTCCCTTCTAATTATTATCCACATTCTAATTTATTATTTACTAATTAATAAATATAGTAAATAATAAAGACGTATTAATCTAAATACTTATTAATCTTTACTTACTCTAATCAGGTCACCTCACTTTCTTATTTAAATTCCTTCAATGGCCTCCCATTTCTTCTAAGGTAAAAATCAAAATTCTTGCATGTTTAGAATGTTCTGAGTTGTGGCAAAATCTGATCCCTTGAGACCAGATTCAAGAAATAATCTAGAGATGAAATTGACAGGATTTGACATGAGTTATATATTGGGAAATGAAGGGAGAGGAGGTGTCTCAGTCACTCTCGGATTTCTTACTTGAACAACGGGATGATAAGAGGTCTGTTTACTGATACCAGGGAAACTGAGGCTCAAACTTAAGGAAGAGCAGTAGTTGAATTATGCACTTCATAATTATGCACTTTGTAACACGTTTGCAATTATTCTTATTCTTTTTTTAATATCTCTTCATACAATCAAACTTACCTAGCAATAAAAATGAACCAACTACTGATAAAATACTGATGAATCGAAAAAGCATTATACTAAATCATGTATTCTCAATAGGGTAATATTGCCCCCAAGGGGGCAAACGTTTGTTCTGGAGGTGTGAAAAATCTTACTTTTACTGTATAAAATACAGATATACATATAGTACATAAACAGACAAACAGTATATCTGTGGTATTAAAATTTCATAAGAGGGAGAGAGATAATTAGGGAAATAGGTCTAAAAAGGCTCTTTAGAAGGGCAATAATAAAGTTGAGAACACTATACTAAATAAAAGATGCCAGCCACAAAAGACTACATGCCGAATGATTTCTTTTTCTTAAAAATCACAACTAATGTGACAGATCAGTGTAGCTCAGGGCCCCAGGTTGCAGGGGAAGGGATCAACTTCAAAGGGGCATGGGGGAATTTATGGGATGATGGGATGTTTTATATTGTGCTGGTTACAATTGTAGTTATTTGTCAAAGTTCATTGAATTGTACACTTAAAATTGGTGAATTTTCTTGCATAGAACTTATACCTCAATAAGACTAATTAAAAAATAATAATAACCTGGCCCCAGAGAGCCTTTACTTTCCTGGGTATGGAATAGAATTTCCATGCAGCCGACCTTAAAGCTTGCCTCATGTTATACTGGTTCTGTGTGATGTGTAATCTCTGTACTTGCCTTTTATTTTTCTCTGTAGAAAAGTAGTTCCATCAGGTAAATGTGAAATTATACTGTGTTCGTATCTGAACCAAGCATGAACGTGCCACCATAAGTTCTGCTCATCATTTTTCCAGCTATTTACCTAGAAGGACCAGCTTCTAAAAGAAGAAGAAAATATGATCAGTTGCATATCATCTGTCTCAAGTCCTCCTTCCTTATCACCAACTGCCATGGTCTCTCTCTTTCAGATATAAGAAGCTCATGTTAAATCTCTTCTATGTACCAGGTACTACATGAGATGCTTGCCTGAACATAGTCTCATTTGACCCTCAAAGCAGTCCTGTGTATTGTATATGTATCACTATACTGATTTTCAAATGAAGAAACTGAGCCCCAGTCTGGATATCATTTGCCAAGTTCTCCAAAGTCTCACACACACACACGCACGCACTCATGCATGCACACACACTCCTTATTGTAAGTCATGGAGAAGCACGTTGTGCATCCCCTAAGCCCAAGCTTCTAAATCTTAACATAAGAAGGGGGGAGGCCATGAAGAAATTTGGTTCTACTCACATAGCTGTATGCCAGTATATCTTAAAAGCTGCTTTTCCTTCTTTTTTTTTTTTTGGCCGTGCCATGTGGCATGTGGGATCCTAGTTTCCCCGACCAGGGATCAAACCTGCGCCCCCTGCACTGGAATCACTGGACCGCCAGGGAAGTCCCTGTTCTTCCTTCTTTTTGGATTTCTTATTTTCTTATTCCCTTTACTTAGTTTACAGCAGACCCCATAAGTTAGCTCATTCAACATCCATTCTAACCTTTTCTGGTCTGCCAGAAAATTTCTGTACAGATTTTTTGCAGTTATAGTGCTTGTATGTGACCTAGTTTCTGCTAGTTTGTTGCACTACTGCAAAACTTGGAGGCAAAGTGAAGGATATCAATGTGTAGAGAGTTTAGATCATTTGGCAAGACAGTAGTGGAAATGTCTGGTTGCTCTGGGACAGCAATGGCACAGGTATCCAGAACTATACATCATGGATTTCAGGAAGCAATAGTTAGTCAGTGATGTTTCTGCTATGAATCCCATGGTAGTATTGAATATTTTTCTCTACATGGAGCATGTCTTTGTAGCAGCCAAGCCTGATTCCCAGACATTCCATGATATTCTGTAAACTGTTACCTTCTAATAAACACCTTCTGCTTGAACCAGCTAAAGTGGGTTCTATTGTCTGCAATTAACAACCCTGATATACCCAGTTAATTCCTATGATCTTTTAAGAATCAACTGAGGCATCATTTCTCCCAGGAAGCCTTTCCTAATATGCATTCTCAATTCAGGTTGGATGTCATTCCTCTTTTGTCCCATGGAATACACCAACCACGCTTACCTCTATTATGGCACTTATCACACAGACCATAATTCAGTTCTGCATTCCAAACAAGACTGAGCAAGGAAGAATCGAGTTTTCCTTTGTATTCATAGAATCTAATGAAGTTATTTAAATTAGTGTAAATATTATTATTGAAAACTAACATACTTATAGTACAGTGCCCCAATATAAGTATACAGTTCAATGAATTTTAACATAATAAACATACCCTCACTGAAGGTAATCACTATCCTGACAACTAAAACCACATAGTAGGTTTGTCTACTTTGAATTTTATATAAACTCAGTGTCGTTTTTTTGTGTGTATCTAGTTTAATTCACTCAACAATATGCTTTAAGATTCATCCATGTGTATGGTTTTATCTTATTTAGTATATTGTATCATTGTATGAATATTTCACAATTTATCCAATCTATTGTTGATGGGCAATAGTGTTATTTCCACTTACAGGACTATTATAAATAATGCTATAAACCGTAAGCAAAACAAAAAGACAACCTACAGAATGGGAGAAAATATTTGTAAACAATGTGACCCACAAGGGATTAATCTCCAAAGTATACAAACAGCTCATGCAGCTCAATATCAAAGAGACAAACAACCCGATCAAAAAATGGGTAGAAGATCTAAATAAACATTTCTCCAAAGAAGACATACAGTTGGCCAAAAAGCACATGAAAAGATGCTCAGCATTGCTAATTATTAGAGAAATGCAAATCAAAGCTACAGTGAGCTATCACCTCACACTAGTCAGAATGGCCATCATGAAAAAGTCTACAATCAGTAAATACTGGAGAGGGTGTGGAGAAAAGGGAACCCTCCTACACTGTTGGTGGGAATGTAAATTGGTACAGCCACTATGGAGAACAATATGGAGGTTCCTTAAAAAACTAAAAATAGAACTACCATACGACCCAGCAATCCCACTCCTGGGCATAGATCCAGAGAAAACCATACTTCAAAAAGACACATGCACCCCAATGTTCACTGCAGCACTATTTGCAATAGCCAAGACATGGAAGTAACCTAAATGTTCATCAACAGATGAATGGATAAAGAAGATGTGGTACATATATACAATGGAATATTATCAGCCATAAAAAAGAGTGAATTAATGCCATTTGCAGCAACATGGATGGACCTAGAGATTATCATACTAAGTGAAGTAAGTCAGACAGAGAAAGACAAATGTCATATGATTTCACTTATATGCGAAATCTAAAAAATGAACTTATTTACAAAACAGAAACAGACTCACAGACTTAGAACTAACAAACTTATGGTTACCAAAGGGGAAAGGATAAATTAGGAGTTTGGGATAAACATATACACACTACTATATAAAAAATAGATAATCAACAAAGACCTACTCTATAGCACAGGGATTTCTACTCAATACTCTGTAATAACCTATATGGGAAAAGAATCTGAAAAAAGAGTAAATATATGTATATGTATAACTAAATCACTTTGCTGTGCACCCAAAGCTAACACAACATTGTAAATCAACTATACTCCAATATAAAATAAAAATGAAAAAAAAATAATGCTACTCTGAACATTCTTTTTTTTTTTTAATTAATTAATTTATTTATTTATCTTTGGCTGCATTGGGTCTTCGCTGCTGTGCTCGGGCTTTCTCTAGTTGTGGCAAGTGGAGGCTACTCTTTGATGCGGTGCGCGGGCTTCTCACTGTGGTGGCTTCTCTTGTTGCGGAGCATGGGCTCTAGGTACATGGGCTTCAGTAGTTGCAGCATGCGGGCTCAGTAGTTGTAGCTCTCAGGCTCTAGAGCGCAGGCTCAGTAGTTGTGGCACACGGGCTTAGTTGCTCCTTGGCATGTGAGATCTTCCCGGCCCAGGGATCGAACCCGTGTCCCCTGTATTGGCAGGCGGATTCTTAACCACTGCGCCACCAGGGAAGCCCTGAACATTCTTATAAATATCTTTTGTGAAAATAAGCATTTCTGTTCGGAATTTACCTAAATGTGAAATTGATGGATTGTAGGGTATGTATATGTTCAGTTTCAGTGAAAACCGCAGTTTCTGATATAAATTTCCACTAACAGTAGATGAGAGTTTCAGTTGTTCCACAACCTCGAGAACATTCAGAATTTTCTGTCCTTTTCATTTTTGCCATTGCAGTTGATATAGTTGTATTGCATTGTGGTTTTAATCTGCATTTACCTAATGAATAATAAAGATGAGCACATTCATATATATCTTTTGGACACTTGCATATCCTGTTTTGTGAAGTGCCTTTTGAAAGTCTTTCACCATATTTCTATTTGGTTGTCTGCCTTTTTCTTACTGATCAGTAGTAGTTCTTTATGTAGCCTAGATATTACTCCTTTGTTGGAGATATGTATTGTAAATATCTTCTTCTACTTTCCTTTCATTCCTTAATTGGTATCTTTTGATGAACAGAGCATCTAATTTTTGGTATTACCAATTTGTCAAATTTTCCTTCAGAGTCAGCACTTTCATGTTCTTTTAAGGAATCTGCCTACTCAAAAGTATTAAAGATAGTATACTGTGTTTTCTTCTTTTTAACTTTATTTTTTTTTAATTTTTAGATATACAATTCATAGAGAATTGATTTTTTTAAATATAAAGTAAGGTAGGAGACCATGATTATTTTTTCCCATATAGATAACCAATTGACTCGGAATTGGAAATACCATCCTCACCCCCACTAAACTGCGTCATAAATCAGGTGACCACATATGAGTCAATTTAGCCCATTTTTAGGTCTCCAGTATGTTTCGCTGGTTTATTGATCTATACATGTGTGAATACCACACTGTCTAAATCACTATTGCGATATAGTAAGTTTTCATATCAGGTAGTGCAATTTTTTTAGCTTTCTTTTCCTTAAGATCACCTGAGCTATACTTGACCTTCTGCATTTCCATATAAGTTCTGGAATCTGCTTTTAAAAAGTCTAGTGTTTTTAATGGATTTTCATTAAAATTGTAGATACCAATAACTTCAGATAGATAGTAATAGCTTTTCAATATGTCTTCTAATCACTGAACATAATATATCCCTCCATGTTCTTTTTTTTTCTAATTTTTCAATTATATTTTTTGAATTTTATTTATTTTTTCATTCAGCAGGTTCTTATTAGTTATCCATTTTATACATATTAGTGTATATATGTCAATCCCAATCTCCCAGTTAATCCCACCACCACCCCGCTGCCATTTTCCCCCCTTGGTGTCCATACGCTTGTTCTCTACATCTGTGTCTCAATTTCTGCCCTGCAAACTGGTTCATCTGTACCATTTTTCTAGGTTCCACATATATGCGTTAATACACGATATTTGTTTTTCTCTTTCTGACTTACTTCACTCTGTATGACAGTCTCTAGATCCATCCACATCTCTGCAAACGACCCAATTTCATTCCTTTTTATGGCTGAGTAATATTCCATTGTATATATGTACCACATCTTCTTTATCCATTCGTCTGTCACTGGACATTTAGGTTGCTTCCATGACCTGGCTATTGTAAATAGTGGCTGTATCAATTTACATTCCCACCAACAGTGCAAGAGGGTTCCCTTTTCTCACACCCTCTCCAGCATTTGTTGTTTGTAGATTTTCTGATGATGCCCATTCTAACTGGTGTGAGGTGATACCTCATGGTAGTTTTGATTTACATTTCTCTAATAATTAGTGATGTTGAGTAGCTTTTCATGTTCTTCTTGGCCATCTGTATGTCTTCTTTGGAGAAAAGTCTATTTACATCTTCTGCCCATTTTTAGATTGGGTTGTTTGTTTTTTTAATATTGAGCAGCATGAGCTGTTTATATATTTTGGAGATTAATCCTTTGTCCATTGATTCGTTTACAAATATTTTCTCCCATTCTGAGGATTGTCTTTTCGTCTTGTTTGTAGTTTCCTCTGCTTTGCAAAAGCTTTTAGGTTTCATTAGGTCCCATTTGTTTATTTTTGTTTTTATTTCCATTACTCTAGGAGGTGGATCAAAAAAGATCTTGCTGTGATTTATGTCAAAGAGTGTTTTTCCTATGTTTTCCTCTAAGAGTATTATAGTGTCCGGTCTTACATTTAGGTCTCTAATTCATTTGGAGTTTATTTTTGTGTATGGTGTTAGGGAGTGTTCTAATTTCATTCTTTTACATGTAGCTGTCCAGTTTTCCCAGCACCACTTACTGAAGAGACTGTCTTTTCTCCATTGTATATCCTTGCCTCCTTTGTCATAGATTAGTTGACCATAGGTGTGTGGGTTTATCTCTGGGCTTTCTATCCTGTTTCATTGATCTATATTTCTGATGGTCTCCTTTGCTCTGCAGAAGCTTTTTAGTGTAATATAATCCCACTTGTCTGTTTTTGCTTTTGTTGCCTATGCTTTTGATGTCACATCCAAGAATTCATTTCCAAGGCCAATGTCAAGAGGTTTTTCCCCTATGTTTTCTTCTAGGAGTTTTGTGGTTTCAGGTTTACAATTAAGTCTTTAATCTATTTTGAGTTAACTTTTGTGTGTAGTGTAAGATGAGACTCCAATTTCATTCTTTTGCCTCCAGTTTTCCCAAGACCATTTATTAAAGAGACTACCCTTTCCTCATTGTGTGTGTATCCTTGTCAAAGATCAGTTGACATATATGCATGGGTTTATTTCTAGGTCTCTATTCTGTTCCATTGGTCTATGTGTCTGTTTATATGCCAATGCCATACAATTTGCATTACTTTGTAATGTATTTTGTATTACAGCTTTGTATGGTAGCTTTGTAATGTTTTGAAATCAGAAAGTGTGATGGCTCCAGCTTTGTTCTTCTTGCTCAAAATTGCTTGGGTATTCAGAGTCTTTTGTTGTTCCACGTGAGTTTTAAGATTTTTTTCTCTTTCTGTAAAAAATGTCATTGAGATTTTGACAGGGATTATATTAAATCTGCAGACCACTTATGCTAGTATGGATTACTATGAGTAGTAATTATAACAATATTAATTCTTTCAATCCATGAGTACAGAGTATTTCCACTTATTTCTGTGTTTTAATTTCTTTCATCAGTGTTTTATAGTTTTCAGTGTACAAGTCTTTTACCTCCTTGGTTAAGTTTATTCCTGAGTGTTTTATTCTATTTTATTCTCCTATTGTTAATGGGTTTGTTTCCTTAATTTCTGTTTCAGATAGTTTATTGTTAGCTTATAGAAATGCAACTGATTTTTGTATGTTAATTTTGTATAGTGCAACTTTGATGAATTCATTGATTAGTTCTAACAGGTTTTTTTGTAGAGTCTTTAAGGTTTTCTACATATTAGATAACATTATCTGCAAATAGACATAATTTTGCTTCTTTCTTTCCAATTTGGATGCTTTTTATTTCTTTTTCTTGCTCTTTTTATTTCTTTTTAATTGCTCTTTTAATTTCTTTTTAATTTCAGTACCGTGATGAATAGAAACAGCAAGAATGGGCATCCTTGCCTTGTTCCAGATCTTAGAGGAAGAGATTTCAGTTTTTCACCATTGATTCTGGTGTTACCTATGGATTTTTCATATACAGCATTTATTGTGTTGAGGTAAGTTCCCTCTATACATAATTTTTTGAGAGCTTTTATCATGAAACGGTGTTGAATTTTATCACATGCTTTTTCTGCATCTATTTACATGATCGTGTGACTTCTATCATTCATTCTGTTAATGAGGTGTATCACATTGATTGGTTTATGTATATCGAACCATTCTTGCATACAGGGATAAATTTCACTTGGTCATGATGTATGATTTTTTTTAATGTGCCATTGAATTTGGTTTATTAATATTTTGTCAAGGATTTTTGCATACATGTTCATCAGGGTTACTGTGCAGACTCCCAGATGGTCTGCCTTAAATCCCAGCTGCTGCATTCTATCTTATCTTTTTGCTAAGCTGTGCCATGCAGTCTCTCAGCCTGCCTGCAGGGGGCACACTCTCACATCACTCCCAAGGAAACCATCTCCACTGTGGCCTAGGTAACACAATGAGAAAAGAGAGGTTAAAAAGGCTCTTTCTTCCTAGAGGGTGTTCCTTTTTCAAAAACTCTCTTCCTCTTTGCCTCCTTCTACATGGCACTTTCTCTTTTTTGTTCTCTTGAAGACTGCTCCATTCCACACAACTGTCCTCCTCCACCAAGATGGCTCATCAGCTTTTGAAAGCCAAACAGAACTAGAATGCAGCCTAGAGGAAGAAGACAATGAAGCAGTAAAGGCTTTTGAGAGTCATAGGTAGTAAGGGAGATCAGATAGGGATTTGGGCCCAATTTCTTCCCAGTGAAAAAAATGAAAAAAAAAAAAATGTGTGTCCAAGAAGTATTCCTCTGCATGTGGGATATGACTCCAGTGACTAATAGAAGTTTTTAATTAGTTGGCATAAAAATTTTATTTCTGCTCTCCTTCATTCTTTCTCAGAGAAACACTTAATTCTCCTACATACATGACTTGCTTGTAGCCTTGACTGTGTATGTCCAATACCACACTATCAGTCACTTTCCCACCTGTGTAGGGACGGGGCATTGCAGCATGTTCACAACATCTTGATACTTGAGAAGAGATGGGCACATGGATGAATAGCATTATTTTATCAATATTACCTTAGACAATTATATTCTCCAAATTGAAGTTGAAACTTTGAAATCTGAAGACAATTCTCATTTGAGTTATGAGCAATGTCATGTTTTTCTTACTGTCAAATTTCTTTATACAGTGGTTTACTTCAGTGACAATAGCAACATCAATTCAACCAAAGTAAACGGATTTGTTTGAACCTAGATGGTTAAATGTTTCCTAACCTATTACTTTATGTGTTAGAGTTGGACACCCACAAAGAATAGGGGATATCTCAAGTTTTTGCACAAAATTGGAATTTCAAAGCTTAAAATCTTGGAAAGAAATGCCTTCATTTCAAAAACTTTGAACCACACAAAAATAGTAAATGCCATTCAGAAATGCTTCCAGTGCATCACTGCAGAATAATAGCTTGCTAATGAGAACAGTCCTACACTGGGAAAACCGAGAGGATGTCTGAGAGAAGCAGTAAGCTGTGTGACAGACAGGCCTGGGAGACAAACACCACAGGCAAGACCTGGGGACCTGAAACAATTGAGCCACCACCCACAGTCATAGCACTCAAGGGCAAGCTCAGCTGAGGGCTTTGACATGTGTTATATACAGAACTTGCCAAGTGAGGTTCAATAAACACTTGCAGATAATATATATTCTCTTATTAAACGAGAAGTTCTCTTTCTTCCCCTGGATGTCAAGTTTAGATGTTGTGTGTTTGGATTTTTTAATATTCAGGCTCAGGTTTGGAAATTTGCCCCGTGCTTTGGGACAAAGACATTTTGAAGAGGAAAAAGCCTGAAACTTAGAAGACACCTGGATCGAATGTTTGAGACACACTAGTTATTATTATTTAAAGACTCCACCTCACACCCAATTTTTGTAGAAAAAAATAATGTTAGCACTAGCCCAATATTTACTGCATGGTAAGTGGCTAGTATATCTGTAGTGACTGAATGAGTTTGTGAAAGAAAAAGAGAGAAATCAAGAAAAAGGGGGATGGAAAGATAGAGAAGGGAGAGGAAAAAAGAAACGAATAAGGAGAAGGAGGGAGAGGGGGAGAAGAAGAAGGAAGAAGAGGAAGACAGGCTCTAAGGTTTCCAGCCAGCCATGCTGTCATCACTTGCAGGCCTTGAGCTGACTAATATCTTCCTGGCATCAAAACCTTTCTACCTGGAAATAATACAAATATATTTATTTACCCACTTGATTGTCTAATATAATATGAACTTTTTGCAAAGAGTGCAGCTGACCTCTGTAAGACCTGAAAGTAAGGGCTATAGTTTCTGCTTCCAGGGAGATGATCCATTATGAATACAAGGAGCCAGGGAATTTTTTATTTTATTTATTTATTTATTTTTTAATTTTTAAATTTAATTTAATTTATTTTTTTATACAGGTTCTTAGGAGTCATCAATTATATACACATCAGTTTATACATGTCAATCCCAATCTCCCAATTCATCACACCACCCCCAACCCCTGCCGCTTTCCCCGCTTGGTGTCCATACGTTTGTTCTCTACATCTGTGTCTCAATTTCTGCCCTGCAAACCAGTTCATCTGTACCATTTCTCTAGGTTCCACATAAATGCGTTAATATACGATATTTGTTTTTCTCTTTCTGACTTACTTCACTCTGTATGACAGTCTCTAGATCCATCTACGTCTCAACAAATGACCCAATTTCATTCCTTTTTATGGCTGAGTAATATTCCATTGTATATATGTACCACAACTTCTTTATCCATTCGTCTGTCGATGGGCATTTAGGTTGCTTCCATGACCTGGCTATTGTAAATAGTGCTGCAATGAACATTGGGGTGCATGTGTCTTTTTGAATTATGGTTTTCTCTGGTATATGCCCAGTAGTGGGATTGCTGGGTCATATGGTAATTCTATTTTTAGTTTTTTAAGGAACCTCCATACTGTTCTCCATAGTGGCTGTATCAATTTACAGTCCCACCAACAGTGCAAGAGGGTTCCCTTTTCTCCACACCCTCTCCAGCATTTGTTGTTTGTAGATTTTCTGATGATGCCCATTCTAACTGGTGTGAGGTGATACCTCATGGTAGTTTTGATTTGCATTTCTCTAATAATTAGGGATGTTGAGCAGCTTTTCATGTGCTTCATGACCATCTGTATGTCTTCTTTGGAGAAATGTCTATATAGGTCTTCTGCCCATTTTTGGATTGAGTTGTTTGTTTTTTTAATATCGAGCTGCATGAGCTGTTTATATATTTTGGAGATTAATCCTTTGTCTGATGATTCATTTGCAAATATTTTCTCCCATTTGAGGGTTGTCTTTTCATCTTGGTTGTAGTTTCCTTTGCTGTGCAAAAGCTTTGAAGTTTCATTAGGTCCCATTTGTTTATTTTTGTTTTTATTTCCATTACTATAGGAGATGGATCAAAAAAGATCTTGCTGTGATTTATGTCACAGAGTGTTCTTCCTATGTTTTCCTCTAAGAGTTTTATAGTGTCCAGTCTTACATTTAGGTCTCTAATCCATTTGGAGTTTATTTTTGTGTATGGTGTTTGGGAGTGTTCTAATTTCATTATTTTACATGTAGCTGTCCAGTTTTCCCAGCACCACTTATTGAAGAGACTGTCTTTTCTCCATTGTATATCCTTGCTTCCTTTGTCATAGATTAGTTGACCATAGGTGTGTGGGTTTATCTCTGGGCTTTCTCTCTTGTTCCATTGATCTATGTTTCTGTTTTTTGTGCCAGTACCATATTGTCTTGCTTACTGTAGCTTTATAGTATAGTGTGAAGTCAGGGAGTCTGATTCCTCCAGCTCCGTTTTTTTCCCTCAAGACTGCTTTGGCTATTCGGGGTCTTTTGTGTCTCCATACAAATTTTAAGATTTTTTGTTGTAGTTCTGTAAAATATGCCATTGGTAATTTGATAGGGATTGCATTGAATCTGTAGATTGCTTTGGGTAGTAGAGTCATTTTCACAATATTGATTCTTCCAATCTAAGAACATGGTATATCTCTCCATCTGTTGGTATCATGTTTAATTTCTTTCTTCAGTGTCTTATAGTTTTCTGCACACAGGTCTTTTGTCTCCCTAGGTAGGTTTATTCCTAGGTATTTTATTCTTTTGGTTGCAATTGTAAATGGGAGAGTTTCCTTAATTTCTCTTTCAGATTTTTCATCATTAGTGTATAGGAATGCCAGAGATTTCTGTGCATTAATTTTGTATCCTGCTACTTTACCAAATTCATTGATTAGCTCTAGTAGTTTTCTGGTGGCATCTTTAGGATTCTCTATGTATAGTATCATGTCATCTGCAAACAGTGACAGTTTTACTTCTTCTTTTCCAATTTGTATTCCTTTTATTTCTTTTCTTCTCTGATTGCTGTGGCTAGGACTTCCAAAACTAAGTTGAATAATAGTGGTGAGAGTGGACATCCTTGTCTTGTTCCTGTTCTTAGAGGAAATGCTTTCAGTTTTTCACCATTGAGAATGATGTTTACTGTGGGTTTGTCGTATATGGCCTTTATTATGTTGAGGTAGGTTCCCTCTATGCCCACTTTCTGGAGAGTTTTTATCATAAATGGTGTTGAATTTTGTCAAAAGCTTTTTCTGCATCTATTGAGATGATCATATGGTTTTTATTCTTCAATTTGTTAATATGGTGTATCACATTGATTGATTTGCATATATTGAAGAATCCTTGCATCCCTGGGATAAATCCCACTTGATCATGGTGTATGATCCTTGCTTGAGCAATTTTAAGTAAAGTTATAGATCTGCAGCCTCGCGAATGAAAAAATTCAGTTTCAACAAACAACAGCATTCTGGGTTTGAGCTATTATTTTTGCAGTCACTTGAGGAGTTAAACCTTGTTCCTGACTGGATAATTTCTGGTGACCCATAAGGAAGTGAAAGCTGAGGTCAGATCCCCATGAGGGTGAAACTCAGAGCCTTTGTGTTTGTACAGAGTAAGAGCCACACTGCCCTGCAAGCCACCTCAGCACACTATTTCACCACCTACTTTCTCCAAAATAAGGAACAATCTGTTAGTTCTTTCCATTCCCAGGGGGAGCTTTTTTCAGATATCTAGGTCTGTTAGTATTAAAATGTGCTGTGAATTCTGACGCTCGCATATGTCCCTCACCTCCTTACTGGAAATCTTGCTCCAAAGAAATACCTAGTTGCCCAAGGATTGTGTGTTCTCAGAAAATGTTAAACCTGTGGGAGTGTGTTCCTGGAAATCCCCTATGCTCAAGGCTGTAATGGTCTTCTTGCCACCTTCATCACAGGACCTGGCCTCCTTAATCCACCCCAGTCCCAAAGACAGAAACAACCTGTCGGGTAACCAGTAAGGAAGGAGGGCTTCCGAGAGACAAAACTCGGTAGTCAGCCATGCTAGTAACTTCCTCACCTCTAAGCTTGCATATAGCCCAATAAAGAATTGAAATATAACAAAGTAAGGATAGGATATCACTAAAGAGGCTGCTTTTCACATTTTCATTTCACATGATTCACGCTGAGTGTGTTTCATCAAGAGTATCACAAGTAGGCTTTCTTCTTTTCAGCACCACTCTGACCATTTTTGGTGCTTAACTATCTACTTGTTCATCTCCATTTTTTTTCCTTCATAATAACTACAATGGTTTTGTTTCCTTTTCTTTTCTCGGTGTTTCTGTGTTTTATTTTATTACAAAAAGGCAACAAAACTAAAGAAACTAAAGAAAAATTAGATGAACAGAATTTTTCCACTCTTGAATATTTTAGTATATTTTCTGCTAGTATCTTTCTATTCATCTATGTTAGTGAGATAGATATAATTACATTGTACCTCAATTTTCAACCCATATTTTTCACTAGTGATATATTGAAGGACTTAGCCTTGAAGCTTCTGTACTTTTAAATGACTACATAACATCCCATCAGGTGATCATCTTCAAATGCTATTTAACCAAATATTCAGCAATGGGACATTTCCAACTTACTGTTGTTATAAATAACTCTATGATAAACATTTTTGTGAATTAAGCATTTTACATATTTTGGATTATTTCCAGAAGCTGGCATCCAAGAAAAGAGTGGTCGTATGACATGAAAATATTTATGGATCTAGATTTACAGTGCCAAATTGTTTTACAATTTGGATACAAAATATTCATTTAAAGTAAAATGTTTCTTCCTGCTTTCTAATTTAAGCTGTTACTATCAAGCAGGTTTTTAAAAATACTTTATCCAAATGACTCCAATCAGCCAGCAATCTTTATTCGTTGTTCTTGTGGGAGGAATTCTGAAATGAGCAAAACAAGGAACTATGGGTAAAATGCTGTCCTCAAGTAACTCATTGCCCCTTGAAACCATACCCTCAGCCCTCAGCAAACTAAGCCAACAACGAAAAAAAAGTATTCCAGAAGTTCTACAGGTATTCTCCTGTTCAAATCCTGTCTTTGCTTCACATCTAAATAGAGCTCTGGAAAAATCATTGACCTCTGTCTTGGAGCTCAATTTAATCTGCCAACAAGTCAAGATGCCACTGCCAACAGAACATCTAGGGAGGACTGGGAACGGGAAATGACTTTAGAGAATGTTGAGTCTCTTTATTAAGGGAAAGATGGCTTTTCATTTGAGAACTCACCAACATCTATGGTTGGAAGGCACCATACCTCCAAGGCAAATGTGAAATATCTTAGAGCAGTAAGGCTTTCCCACAAGTCAAAGCTACTGAGAAATTAGCCAGGCAAATCTGCTGAGGCTCCCCCTTCTCTCATCTTCAGTCCCAGGTGCCTCTGGGTCTGTGCTTTCTCATCAGTGGACATGTCGATTCTAGCACAATTTGTCAATAACAGAGCTGCCATGTTCTCAGTTCTTCCTCATTTTGGAAATGTCACATATGTTACTTATAATCCTCCCAAGAAGTCTAGGAGCTGGGTATTTTTATCCTTAATGAAAAAATTGAGGCTCTGGAAAGCTCAGCAACTTTCCCAGGTTCACTCAGCTAACTAGTGGCAGCACTGAAGCCCAAATGCTGAGTGCCGGTTCACAGAGTTGCAGCAGTACAGAAGTCTTCCTCCTGTGGAAAAAAAGTCGACTTTCCATCCTGCTGCAGCCCTGCTTTCCTCTGAGGTGGGGATTCTCCTAGATAGTTGGTCCTTGTTTCTCCACTGCACTTGTTTACACATCTATGACCAGTTACCAGGGTATTTAAAGGCAGTTAATTTGAATACTAGCAGGAGACTTGGAGAAGTAATTAAATAGGCCCACTTGATATCTCTAAAGTCAATAAATGTTTGAGAAGTGGTTCATCAGGTTGCAAGATAATAGAAAAACAAAACCACATTAAAGTTTAATTACCAAAATTTGATTTGTCCTGAAGATAAGAGTCCTGAGCCCCTTTCTTAATTCCTTTTCACTTCTTGAACTGTAAGTCCATAATTCCCCCTTTTTGAGATTGGAAATCACACTCAGAGATGGTTGAAGTGGGCCTGACCAGCTGCTCAACCCCAGATGAATCTAGCCCAGGGAGAGCCATGTCTAGCCATCGATGGACACGAGGGGCTGCTCTATGTCAGTGCCTGCTGCCCGGTGCCCAGGGATCCCTGATGAGCAGCTGGGACACAGTCTTCTCCTAAGAATGTCAGGCTGGAGTCATACCACACCTCTCCTCTGACTGCTTTTTGCCTAATTCCTGGTTTTGCTTTCCAGCCCCCTCTTGGTCTTGAGTTTCTCTGAACTCAAAAAAACATCTTCACATTCTGCTGCTTCTGTCTTTCACTCCATGCCCTCTTTCACTCCATGCCCTCGCATTAATTTAGATGTGTCCCTCCCAGGACCAGCCAGCCCCTCAAATATTGTTTCCAGCCTGGCTCTAAAGTTCTTTAGGGACTCCTTCCTCTGTTATTCATTTTGGCCCCTATTTCCAAGGGCTGCTCCTGCTTCCCTTCATCGTTGCATTATTTCTAATGGAATCTCTGGAAGAATTCAAGCTTTGCCTTATGCTCTTATTCCCTCACCTCTTTCCTTCAAAGTTTATCCCCTATCCCATCCCACAGGGGCTAAAGTAAGTTCTTGCAGAAATCCCAGCGTAGGAGGAGGTGCCACTTATTTCCTCAGTTTCCCATCTAATTCTCAGCTCTCCCCACTCCTTTGTTTTTGATTTGCTTCCCAGCTGCCTCTGAACTGCATATTCTAACCACAGTCAAGGTGAATTCTAAGATTAGATAATTTAGTCCCTTCTTACAAAAATGACTCATGACTCTCAGATACGTGTGGCAAAGGGTACGTTTCAATATTTTCAGAGAGGAACTAAGTTGCTAGGAGCATTTTGGTCCTCTGTACAGGAAAAGAGGACCATTTTGTCCATTATTAAACACAGGGTGAGATCCATGTTACAAGTTAAAATGGGTAGAAGAAGCAACTAACCATTAATGCCAGATGAAAGAAGAGGTGCCAGATATTCAAACATGGATTGGAAAACTTCTTGGCAGATTGTTGTACAGAAAACTCATCACGGAATCTGATGGTAAGATAAGATGACCAATCCTGAGATTCCATAATTTAACAAAGACAGGGCTTTTGCAGTCCTATCTTAACTCCATCTCTTAGCTCACCCAGACTTCCGCTTTAGGCTCAAACAACAGAACTGCCTTGTGATGGTCTGATTACCAAACAGCCAAAGGCATTTCTTTCTTGGCTCTGATTCACCCTCAGCTTCTTAAAGCTACCAAATACCAGTATCAGTAGCTTCTCTGGATTCTGGCTGCGGAATTATTCTTAAGATAGAATACTCAAAAAGGACTTGGACTTTCAAGTTCCAAGAATGGCCAACAGTGAAAAGCATTCACTGGAGATTGAAAACCTGTGTCATTGACTTGTCCTCAATATTTTTCCCCTGGATGATGTTTTTTCATCTCAGATGACATGCTAGTATTGTGGCTAATATTCTATATTCATTTATTTAAGTTACAGCTATGTACAATGAAAGTAGAAATGCCTTGCCTTTCCCATGTTTTCTGAGTAAGATGGTGTAGTGGGGTTGAATGGTGGCCAGCACCCAGAAAGATATGTTCAATTATTAATCCCAGAAACCTATGAATGTGACCTTATTTGGAAAAAGAATCCTCGTGGATGTAATTAAATTAGGGATCTCAAGATGAGATCATCCTGGATTATCCATGTGGGCCCTAAATCCAATGACAAGTGTCCTTTAAAGAGACACACAGGGACTTCCCTGGTGGCGCAGTGATTAAGAATCTGCCTGCCAATGCAGGGGACACGGGTTTGAGCCCTGGTCGGGGAAGATCCCACATGCCGTGGAGCAACTAAGTCCACGCACCACAACTACTGAGCCTGTGCTCTAGAGCCCACGAGCCACAACTACTGAGCCTGTGTACCACAACTTCTGAAGCCCGCGTGCCTAGAGCCCATGCTCCGCAACAAAGAGAAGCCCGCGCACCGCAACAAAGAGTAGCCCCCGCTCGCCGCAACTAGAGAAAGCCCGCGCACAGCAATGAAGACCCAAAGCAGCCAAAAATAAATAAATTAATTAATTAATTTTTTAAAAAAGACACACAGAAGAGAGATACACAGAGAGAAGAAGAGAAGGTCATGTGAAGACAGAGGCAGAGATTGGACTTTATGCAGCCACAGGCTAAGGAATGCCTGGAGCCTCTAAGAAGCTGGAAGAGGCAAGGAATGATTTTCCCATAGACCCTTCAAGGGGAGTGCAGCCCTGTGAGCCTTTTATTTTAGACTTCTAGCTTCTGACCTGTGTTAGAATAAATTTCTATTGTTTTAAGCCACTAAGATTGTGATGATTTGCTATGTTACCCCCAGGAAACTAATACAGGTGGATATTAGTTTGGTGTTTACATTAACACCAGCAGAAGAAAGTCTGAATTGTGGCAGAACCTCTGAGTCTGTAATGTCAGAACCCCCCAGATTTGTGTGAACATTTTCAAGTACAAATTGGCTGTGTTCCATACCACTGGCTTCGCAGATTGCAGAAGGAAGTTAAGAACATCTGATGAAACTCCTCATTTACAAATAGTAAAACAGACTGTTCATGCCTCTATATTGCACCCCCCTAAAACACACACACACACACACACACACACACACACACACACACCCCACTTGTCAGGGAAGTCTAAAATAAAAGAGTAGTATGAATCTGAGCTCTGCTTGAGTTATGTATCTTCAAATTCCATGCTGTTGGTGGACATCCAGACCTTTAAAAAATTCCCTAAGGTCCTATGAGTCAGAGATATCTACGTATTCTCTACCAGCCTTGAGACCTCAGAAGAGCCAAGATTTACGTGGATGAGGTGCCAGTTGGCAAATGTCCTGTTTCCTTTGCCTACTGGTGGCTCTTTCAAGAAGTTCCCTGAATGGGTGTCACTCTTCTTGCCTGAAATCAGACTCACCAGCAGAAAAGACTTTCTAACCCACATTTTCCCTAAAGTTTCTATTTTATCCAGAATCATCATTCACTTTCTTCATATCATTTAATACAATGTCTGTTAATGTATCTGTTAATTTATATATTGATTGACCCTTTTCCTCACTAGGCATGCATCTCCATAAAGACAGTGACCATGACTATTTAGCCCATCACTATTATGATGCAAGGTCCATAGTAAACACTAAATATTTTGTTGATTATTTATTGAATTTAAGACTTCTAATCTCCCTTACTAGGTATAAACTTTTTAATGGTGGAAACTTTCAATATAATTGATGTATTTTATCCCTGAGAGAAAAAGGAATACATTGCAAAGCTATGAGACCAGGGGATCCATTTCCTGGTGTATTTATTGTCTTTGAATAATTATATTTAAGATGCATATGTTTTCCCAAGAGATATGTAATAAAGATTATATAGTAATGAATGAGGGACACAAAGTAAAAGGAGACACAGGCCTGCCCTCAAGCAGCTTATAATCTAGTGTAGGGGGCAGATGCATGTAGTAGAAATACATGCAGGTGGAATGAGATAGTGCTTTGAGGGCACAGTGGTGGCGGGAGAACAAGCTGCACTGGGAGAAGGAAGAATCCAGGAAGGCCTCACAAGAGAGGCTGCTTTTGAAATGGAACTGAAGGATGGAAAAGATTTTGCAGGCAGAAAGAGAGTAGATGAAAGGAGGAGGAGACTGGAAATGTCAAGGGATGGAAGAGCACGAACCACAAAGAACAGGCAACAAACTTTGAAGGGTTTGTTAAGGAGAAACATGATCCTCTCCATTACGGCCTGAATGTGTCAACCAGCAAACACACAACCTCCATAGATCTTGATGGTCTAGTCCTGGTTGTTCAGAGATGTCCTCAATGCATTTAACTTTTGGAGAGAAGGGCGGTGACAATAAGAGATATGTTTGTATTTCTCTTTTCTTGTTTTGTTTTAGACCATATGCTTTAGACTAGAGGAAAGAAGTGTAGCTTTTCCCTTTCGTAGATTTGAAAGCAGCTTCTCATTCTTCTCACAAAGCCTCAGTCCACATTTTCTGGGACCACATTCCCTGTTGACAGTTACTATGTGTTACAAAAATGATGTAAATTTTAATCTTAGTCAGAGACACACACAATTAGGAAGACCTGTCTGTAATCAGAAATAGCCATGGTTTACACATGGCCTTGCTCCATTGTGATAATATCCATCATGGAAAATTGAGGGTCTTTGGCTAGGGAACCTCCCACATATCTTCCTGGGTACCTTATATAGAGCTGGGTCCTAATAAATGCTCACAACACCCTTGGCCCTGTGGGAGACACTTTATGCAGCTCTAGTCTGTAAGGGAAACCCCTCCCTTTAATGCTCAGATACAAAGAGTTTGAGTTGAAAACCTAGCTGAAAGTTCAGCAACGTTATGTCCTCTTTTATAACAAATGAGATACAAGTAAATAAAGTTGAAACTTCATTCAGAAATAGAAATTCTTAAGAAGGGAATCATGTAAGCTGAAAGAAAAACATGCTTTGCAGTACACGGATTCCTGAGCAACAGAACTAACTCACCTGAGAATACAGAAGTTACCACTTTCAGCCAACAAGAAATGATACTTCTGATCACACGCTAATTTTTTTTTTGCCATTCTTATTGAAAAAACAGATCCAAGTAAAACAGTGAAATAGGATAATTTTTGTTCTTTAGGGTGCTACATTTTATACTAAAGCCCTGGATATTACTTCTTCTAATCTCTGTCCATCCTATTCCCTAACAAATCTTATTTTTCTCCTGCGTCTTAATTTCTCTCAACAACATATTATAAATGGCCAAAAAAAAAAAATAGTCCTTTATGCTCTAAGTCATTTTTCATTTCCTTTAAGAATTTTCCATTATTCCTCTCCAAGGAATCTTTCCCACCCTAATACTTAGTTGTACCAGTTTTGTTTCACATCATTTCAAGGTGTCATTATAGTCATTAATTTAGCTTCTCCCTCTCTATAATGAAATATAGACACCCATGGCAGGAACTGTGTCTAATTCTTTTCAGTTTCCCCCATAGTTCTTAGCAAACTGTTGTCTACATGGTTAATTGAAAGAATGAATGATTTGTGGACAGATGTGTTTGCCTGCCTCCTCAGACTCCATTTCTGCCTTCCTCAAAGCCCATTATTTCCATTTCAGGATCTATGTCATTCTCAGGAAGTTGACTCCATGCCTCAACTTCAAAGATGGGATTCTATACTTGGGTTAAGGTAAACTGAGTGGTACATTTCATCCCCCATCTTATACATAATTGCAATTATTGGTTCAAGATGGACATATGACCTCAGATGGTTCAGTCAGAAAGAATTTCAGGGCTCTTTCTGGGAATGCTGGGCAAAGGCAAATCCTCTTGTTTTTTTGTTTTTGGCTGTGCCACGTGGCTTGCAGGATCTTAGTTCCCCAACCAGGGATCGAACCTGTGCCCCTGCAGTGGAATCTCGGAGTCCTAACCACTGGACTGTCAGGGAATTCCCCAAATTCTCTTGTTTTTACTAAGTAGAGTGAGTATATTTAGACTTAGAAGTGTTGCAGTCATTTCACTACCGTAACAGAAATCAACATATACTAGGCTCATGATGCTGATTAGTGGTAGCTTGTCAGTAGACATTTAGGTATCTGGTATATGAAATACGTTCTAATAGGAAAAACAAACAAACAAACAAACAAAACAGGAGACAAAATCCCCTATCAAGTTTTGGAACACTAAAATCTGATAATTAAAGAAGTTAAAGTTTTATCCAGTTTGCATTCATAAAATGCTATTACAGTATTTCCTCATCTGTAATATGGAACCAATAATGAGGTAAATTATGTAAAGCACTCAGCATGGGCCTGGACACTGAGCAGCCACTCCATAAATCTCAATAGTTTCCCTTTCTTTTTTTTTTTTTCCCCCTTTCTTTTCTTCCCCATCTAGAGGTCTTTTTCAAAAAACAAAAAAACCAGTAAAACCCTGAAATATATCAATAACCTGAAATTCTTATAATAGCATGTTCTGAAGAATTCAGAAAAAAGATAAATAATACTCAGGAACAAAACTTCATCTTCCAACTTTCATGAGGATACAACTAACCCATACCAGGACTCATATTTTTGAGACTCCTAGTGCTTGAGACACTGATTAATGGGAAGCCATTGCAAAGAACCTAGCAGCTTACATCCTGTTTCTACACAACATTGTAACAAGCCATGGTGTAACAGTACTTGCTACACAAATGGCAGGTTAAAACACAAAGAAAAATAAACTCTCGATTTCTCAAATTAGACCTTTACAGTAAAAAGTATTCATTGGAAAATAAGGATAATGTAAAGGTATAAACTTCAGTTTGATTTATTCAAGGTAATTTGGATAAATTCGAGTTTGCTTCTTTTTTGTTTGTTCTTTACCTTGAATTGCCTAAGAAGTTGGGTAACCAGCAGTTAGTTACCAAGAGTTCTAAGTTATTAAAAAATCCTATTACAAACATAATGGTCTAGAATCTAGTAGACTGTAAGCCTGCATAGTAATTATCTTCTACCAACTTACCTTTTATTTTGTTGTAATGTGAGGAAAACCCACTCTATTACTATTCCTGAAATATTTTAGAGCCTTATAGGAAAATACAGTCCTTTGGAGTCAAGTTAACCTGTTAGTTCCATTAGCAAAACTGTAGACTATCACTCTTTTGATTACTGTGATTAAATGTAGTAATTTAAAGGATATATATAGGAGAAAAATAGCCTGAGCCTGGGTCCTAGCTCTGCCACTTATTGGCTGTGTACATCTCTTCACTTTAAAATATTACTACCTCAGCTTTATAGAAGATAATAATACATGCCCTGGCAAACCCATAGACTCTCAAGAGACTAAAAAAGGATCCCACCAACATTTGCCACCAAAATATCTGGCATAAAACCTATCCTTTACTGTATCTCAGAGGAAAATCTAGAAACCCAGGTCCAGGAGGGAAGAGGAGAATGAAACAAAAGACATGCAGAAAATAATAGAAAAGCCATTGGCTTTGCAGACAAAAATGACCATATTTGAATTTTGATACTATTATCAATTTGAACTTAAGCAATTTATTTAATCTCCCTGGGTTCAGTTCCCTTATTTATAAATGGAGATTACACTAACAACACTGCAGAATTGTTAAATGAGACAACAAAGAGATGTAAAGGGTCCAGTTTAGAGGCTTGCATTAAGAACTTCTTAATAAATGGTTGCTGCAATTACACAAAATAGTCAAGTAGAGAAATAAGGTTTCAATCATGTAAATATGTAACTAATGGGTATTTTGTGCAGTGAACTGGAGGTTCTTTAGCAACCAGGCAGCATATATTGAAGACGACATATATTTAAAGTGATGGAACAATTGCAGATATAGAGTCTGGGAACTTTCATTAAGTAATAAGGCTCAATGCAGACAAGTGTAACCCTGAAACCATGTGGAACCCAGAAAAGCACTTAGAATCTAGGCAGCAAAAAGGAAGAGAAATCTAAACAAGACCTAAGAGATATGCCTTGGAGACACTGGCTAAGGTTTCTGGGTTTGTTTTTTTTTTTAACAGTTTATCCATAAAAAAGCATTATAAATTAGCATCAGAATCTAATGATATTTTATCTGAATTTTCTTATATGTAAATTGTTTGACTTGATTGGTATCACACTGTGTATATTTGTGGCAGGGCATTGTTTGCCCAATTCTTCACCCTTCCCTTTATGCACACCCTCCGACCTGTGACTTTGCAGTCCCTAATTTATTTCCAGCTCCCTTGACTTTGTGTTTGGCCAAGTGACTTGCTTTGGCCAAAAGATGAAGGTAGAAATGACAGTATGAGAGTTTCACACTTAGACCTTAAGAGGCGGTATTTCTGCCCATTCCCTGTGCCTCTGCCATTACCCTGAGAACAGAATCCTGGGCTAGCCCCTGGTCCCAGAAGGAGGATGAAAGACACACGGAGTGGAGCTAAATCATCCAGGAGAGCCCAGCCTCAGTCAGCAGACACAGGATGTTGGAGCAAGACCAGCTGAGATTTGCAGAGCCGACCATCTGGGGCTAGACCAATTGGCTGACCCTCAACCAGTACACAGGTGGAAGAGGATAAACACTTGCTCATTTTGCTATTGAGTCTTGGGATGACATATCACACAGCATTTTGCTGGCAGTAACTAACTGAATACAATGTCCTTAATAGGTGTTTTGTTTTTTTAAATAATGTCCCCATCTAGCTCATGCATTGCCACCAGAAATGTAACCACTCTTTGCCATCTTTCAGGCATCAGGTTTATGGTTTTTAAAAAAAAAATGGCCTGTGATTCGTAACCTGATCCAGAGACACAGAGAAAGGTTGTGTGAAAAAAAATTTTAACAGTAACTGGCTATTTGACGATATTAAAAAAATATTTTGGGCAAGATAATAGTATTAGAGTTATTTTTTTAACAGAATCCTTGTCTTTTATAGATACATATCAAAATATTTATGGATGAGATGATATTACATCTGGGGTTTTCTGGGGTTTTCTTCAAAATGATCCAGTTTCAGGGTAGGTGTAATAAATCAAACCAGAGCAGCTGGGAGTTGCATCATTGTAGCTGGCCGTAGCTTGGTAATGAGTACAGGGGGTTCACTACTCCCTACTGTGCTGTATATTTCAAATTTTCCATAATAACAGTTCTAATTAGTAATCTGAAAAAAAAAAGAGTAAGGGCAGAAAACATTTTCTTTAAAAGAGACAAATAATGGTGAAAGATAGATATACTTCCATTTTCTGTTATGAGGAGTAAATATGATAAAATTCAGTGCCTCGAAAGGAGACATTGCCAGTGGGGCTCCCTCCAGATCACCAAGTACTCTCAGCTTCTCTACTAGGAACCCATCCTCAGTTTACCCTCTGCAGAGAGGGCTTTGTGAACAGAGAATCCATGCTGCGAGACAAATGCAGAGGGAAAACTTAGTGCAGGTGTGCTGGGCACACACAGGCATACTATGACTGTTCACTCAATAAAAAACACTCCTGGTGGAGGGAAGAGAGGCCAGCTCACAAACAACAGACACACTGTAGTCCCTGCTACTGTGCTCCCTGCTTTTACACTCAACTCCCAAGCCTCCCTCTCCCTTAAGTACTTACCACACCCCCTGGGGGTTACTTGTGGTTGTCTGAACTTCACCCTTGGCAGGAAACATCTAGTACAAGACATCCCTTTACAGATACTTCTTTTATCTGTGCCTTAAATGAGCTGTGTTGGCAAGGTATTTGAAAATCAAAACAACGATAAGATCTTTTTCATCTAGTGAAGTAAAATATTGTGACAATCTTCAATGCTGGCAAAGATAAGGTAACACTGCTCATTAGAGTTGAAATTGAGACCACATTTCTAGAAATCAATTTGGCAGTGTATGGCAAGTTCATGAATAGCAATCATGCTCTTTGAGTCAGTAATCCCTCTTCTAGGAATTACTAAGGGCAATATTAGCAATGTGTACAAAATGTACACACTAGACGCAAAGAGATTTGTTAACGGTAAGTTAATTCTGCTACACCCATATGACCTACTATGCCACTAAAATAATGCTTATAAAGAAATATTAAATAAAATAGAAAATTCCTGTGATAAATAAAGAAGACAAGACTGTTTATACACTGTATTTATTGAAAGTGACTTCATCAAATATTTGAGTAGTTGCTTTGGGCAGGTGGATCATGAATAATTTTGATTTCTTTCTGCAGACTTTTTCAGTGTTTTCCAAATTTTCTTCAATAATAAGAATAAATTTTCATTACTATAAAAATATTTTAAAACAATTAAAACTATTAGTTCTTCTAATATTTCCTCCATCATGCAAAATTGCCCTATATTTCTTTTTTTTCCTTTCTCATTTCAGTGTTCTTTTTTAAATTAAAAAAAATTTTCTTGAGGTATAGTTGATTTACAAAGTTGTGTTAATTTTTGCTGTACAGCAAAGTGATTCAGATATATATATATATATATACACACACATTCTTTTTCACGTTCTTTTCCATTACGGTTTATCACAGGATATTGTATATAGTTCCTTGTGCTATACAGTAGGAACTTATTGTTTGCCCTATATTTCTTAACTGCCTGATAATAATGACTTTGATGACAGACACAAACAACAGCCTTAGATATACTCAGAATAGGGGCTATGGCTTGTGCATCTATATATAGTTTTCCTTGACTCAGTTAAAAATATAATTTAATAACACCTTCATCTCAAGGTCATTTTGAAGATAAAAGAGACACAATGTATAAAAAGTCTTTATAAGCCTTTAAGTTCACAGTTTCCTTTGTATGTAAAATGTTGAGAAGACGTGCGTAATATACCGTACCTGAACATGCATTGTAAACTATGTAAAATTGCCATTATTATTACTTATTTGAATGAGTGCTTTAAGCAAGGCATCTGGACCTTGATATTTTGTTGCTGCTCAAACCCTCTTGCATAATACAGCCAAGGGTTATACATAATAAACCCTGGCTATCTGGGGTCAGTCCCTGCACATGCCTCCCTCTTCCCCCTCATCGGTTTCCTGAAGTCATCTGCCCTTTCCTGAGAGGGACACATGCCTTTCCTGCAAGCACAGCGTTCCTCTCAGACATGACATTATTACTTCCAGGTCTTACAAGGGCAGTTTTAGCTTTCACTACTCACTGCAAATGACACCTTCTTTTGTCACCACCCTGTTAGAACTCCCATTAAACTGTGGAGGAAGAAATGTGTCTCTTAGCACAAAAATAAATTCAGGAAGAATAACAACTCCCTGCGTAATTGGAACACAGACTGCTTTTGGCTGGCTTTTTTGCCAAGTAATTATTTAGGAGACAATTTGAAAAAAAATGCTGACAGAATGAAAGACCAGAGTCAGGGCTCAGTTCATTGACTAAATTAGTTCTTTACCCAGGTTTAGCCATTTTTCCTCATCATGCTTCAACACGGCCACTTATAAAATTATAACCTTAAATCCGCTGGGCTGCTGTGATGGTCTAAATGAGCTAACTTCTAGATCCAAAGCATCTTAGAGGTCACATGTTATCTGAGAGGTCATTCACATTCCAAGGTTCTTTTCAATTTAGGAAATTTCTTTCATACCCAGGCAGACACTTTCAGCTTCACAGAATTCACATTTTTATTTTTCGAGACAGTCTGTGGTATTGTTAGACAAAAATAATAGCCGAAGGTGCTTTATTGTACGTACAGAAGGCTACCCTCCTCTAACAACCCCACCACAGTTAGAGTTCTGTTCTTGAGGTCTTTATAATGTAACTGTTTTTCCTTTTTAAATGATATTTCTTCATCAACTGAATATTCCTACCTTCTCTCTTTTCTCTCAGTACCCTGCCATCTTTTCTTATTCAGGCAAGTAACTAAGGTTTTCAGCATAGTGTAGGATTATAAGCTTTGGCACAGGAGTCTTGCCTGTATTATTTACTAGCTGGGCCATCTTGGGCAAGTTAATTACTATCCTCATACTTCATATTCCTTGTCTGTCAGTTGTATGACTATAATGGTACATATTTCATAAAGTTGTTGTACTAAATGTTTTACTTGCATGCGGATAGTCTACATAAAACACAACACATAGAACTTGGTATAGAGGTTGTACTCCATAAATGTTCATCATTGATGATGGTGATAAAGATGGTGTAGTCTCCAGCACCTTCCTCATATGGCCAGATTATTTGAACATTCTAGTTTGCCAATGTCCTTCTTAAATTATAATGGTAGGGGGACTTCCCTTGTGGCGCAGTGGTTAAGAATCCACCTGCCAATGCAGGGGACATGGGTTCGATCCCTGGTCCGGGAATATCCCACGTGCCGTGGAGCAACTAAGCCCGTGCGCCACAACTACTGAGCCCGCATGCTGCAACTACTGAAGCCTGTGCACCACAACTACTGAGCCTACATGCGGCAACTACTGAAGCCCATGCGCCTAGAGCCCCTGCTCCACAGCAAGAGAAGCCACCACAATGAGAAGCCCGTGCACCACAACGAAGAGTAGCCCCCCACTTGCTGCAACTAGAGAAAGCCCTCACGCAGCAATGAAGACCCAATGCAGCAAATAAATAAATAAATAAATAAATAAATAAATATTATAATGACAGAACTGGAGGCATAAACATGTTATAATCAGGAAAACTCAGAACACAGTGGGGTGCTCACCACTTGATCTGGGTGTTAGCTATTTGAAATTGAGCAAGTTCTTCAGTCTCTTTAAAGTCTACAGATGGGAATAATAAGATTATTCACTTTGTAAGGCTGTTATGAACATTTTAGTAATGGTGCTATACTAAGGTGCTAAATATGTACAAATCATGGTTCTAAGCACTACATTTAGGACCATCTTGACAAACAGTAAACATTCAGTATTATTATGACAGGAGAAGGTCTAGGAGGTTTAGGGTACAGCTGTCTGAATCTAGGGTGATATTTTTTCCCTAGGCACAGGGTCTGAGGTTACCTCACCCCTGAGAAACCCCACACAGATCTGACCACATCTCTGCCCGGCTCCACTACCAGACACTTTAACAGGAAGGAGGTGAAGGGAAGTAGAGAAGAAGGTTGGGGAAGCACAGGAGAGAAAGAGGAAGAGGCCATAGCAGTGACAGAGAACTAAGCAACACACCAGGTGGGTGGTCATTCTCAGAAAGAGGAAAGAGGAGAAGAGCTACCAACAAGAGAAGGGCTTTCTCTTATTTTCCTTCATCCATGCCAGTCTCTTTGCAAGAGTCTACAGTCTGTAAGATTTATGTAAAAAAAAGAAAAAGAAAGAAAGAAAGAAAGAAAAGAGCCTTACAATATTCAAACTGTCACTTGCTTATAAAGAGGCAATGGCATGAAGAACAAAGAACATGAGCTTTGGTATCAGATGCATTTTCCTTTTTTTATAGTTGCATTTTCATGGCACCCATCATTAAACCTCTCCATTTGAATATCAGATTCAGCTGTCTCTGCAAAGTACAGCTTTTGATTCATGTGACTAAGATTCTTCTTATAGTTTCTTTTTGCCATTCATTTTTGAATTCTTATCACTGCCGGAAAAGTTAAAGGCACTGTAGGGTGATAAAAGATATTTCCACTTCCTCTTGGTACTTACAGAAATCTGGAGTATTGAGAAAAGTTCTCTCCACTGGGAGAGTTTAACCTCAAGCCTCTTTCTTGGATCTTTTACAAGCATTTTGATGTTCAGAATTACTGATAGGCCTGAGTCCCTCTGTGCTCTGAATTTTGGAAGTTTACCCATCCCAAACCAGTGATTCTCAATCTATTGACAGATTTGCACCATTTCCCCCCTTCTCTGCATCCCCTAGGATCCCTGCCCAGAGGGTTTAGTGTTAGATGCCACCAATAATAAATATCCCCATCGCAATCTGAAGATGAATCTGAAGAGAAACCATGACTCTTTCTGTGTCAACAGCATCCAGGCCCAAGGGCTTAGGAGACAGCAGACAACCCCTTCTAGTGGAGGGTCTCAGTCTTCCTCTGAATCACCCTCCTTGGAGCATACATGGCTGTCGTCTTCAGTGGTGGTTTTCTGAGATTCCTGTACCTCCTGATTTCCAGAAAAAAGGTAGCAGATGCCCCGAATCTTTATTCTTATAGCCCTTCCAATGGTGTTGCAGCCTCTGATCCTCTACATTAAATTCCTCCCTGTTTGGAACACCTAGAGTGTTGTGTTTTTCTTTTTCTTTTTTTTTTTTTCCATGATACTCTGGCTGTTGCATCAATGCTGGCTGCACGGTAGAATTGCCTGGGAAGCTTTTGAAAAGGACTGATGCATGGCTCCCACTTCTGGGAAGGGGCCTAGGTATCCTTATTTTTCAAATGCTCTTCAAATATTTCCAATGGGCATCCAAAGATGAAAACCACTGTCTCAATCTCAAATTGAATTCCCAACCTCAGGGTTTGATTTCTTTTCTGTCAGACCCTCATCTTTTTTTTTTTTTTTTAAATGTCTTTATTGGAGTATAATTGCTTTACAATGGTGTGCTAGCTTCTGCTTTATAACAAAGTGAACCAGCTACACATATGCACATATACACATATTTCCTCCCTCTTGCATCTCCCTCCCACCCTCCCTATCCGACCCCTCCAGGTGGTCACAAAGCACCGAGCTGATCTCCCTGTGCTATGTGGCTGCTTCCCACCAGCTATCTATTTTACACTTGGTAGTATATATAAGTCCATGCCACTGCCCTCATCTTTTTATCATTTCAAATCAGGTTTATCAAGTCAGAGGACTCACTCTATCCCTTCCCTCAGTGTTTTCCCAACAAATTGAAGAGAGGCCAGTATAAGCAATTTTCAAAATGGCTCAGGGTTTCTGGATAGCTGACTGAAAGTACATGGCAGACACAAATGCCAGTGCAAATGTAAAATTATAAAGAAATAAAATATTTAACATAAGTGATTTTTAAAAATTGATCAGGCAGTTTGAAAAATAAACAAAATTGTATTTTGAAAATGAAAAATATACTCATAGAACCAGAATCTCAAAAGACATATTTGACGAAGAAAATAAAAATTGGTGAACTATATAATAGATATGAAAAAAAATTAGAGTGCGGCTCAGAAAGGAAAATAATAAGAGCAAACACACTGTATACATTTCTTATCACAAAAAAGAAGTGACATGGAGGTTAAATTTGTTCTAGAATAGACGATAGAGAGAGCAAAGTAAAGGCAATTTTCTGAGAGATAATTGCTGAGAATTTTCCAGATTTGATGAAAAACATCGATTGTCAGATTCAGTAAGGTCAAAAAATCTTAAGCAGGGTGAATAAGAAGAAATCCATACCTAGACATAGCAGAGTGAAACTGCAGAATACTAAGGAAAAAGAGATGCTGACGCTAAAGCCAGCCTATTAGAAAAGACGGATCACCTAAAAAGAAAAGCCTTTACAGATACAGGTGGGTTTTTAAAAGCAGCAGTGGAGGCCAGAATATACTAAGATATTACCTTAAACAATGAGTGAAAATAACCATCAACCTACAACTATACACAGCAAAATTGTCTTTCAAGAATGTAGGCAAGAAAAAGACCTTTCGTACAACAAAAATTGAAAGAGAGTAACACCAACTTATTCTTTCTAAAGGAACATGTACAGGATATATTTAAGGAAGAAGGAAAGTCTAAGTTACAATGGAAAAAAATGTTAATCAAGGAAACTAAATATATGGTAAGTCTAACCAGATTTTGTATAAAACAACAATAATAAGGGTACCTAATTTATTGGGTTAAAATATAAGATAATACTAAAATATTGGGCAATAATATCATATATAAATGTTGGAAGGGGGTTCTCTGTCAATGTATTCTAAGATCTGTATATTGCTTAGGAAAAAAGTAAGACATTGTTTAACTTCAGGGTTTTAAAATTATATGGAAGTTCATAATTCTTTAATAGCACTAAAAGAATAAAACTTGAATGTGTATCTTCCAAACTAGTAAAGGGAGAAAAATGAAGTGAAGAAAAAGCAAGTTCAATTAGTCCAAAAGAAAAGAACACAAAGATGGAAGGAAGGAAAGGAGGAAGGAAGGAAGGGAGGGGAAAAAATGAAACCTACAAAAATGTATGCAAATAGAAAGCAAAAAATTAAAAGATAGAAATTAGATGCACGTTTCATTAATAATTCATTTAAGTGGACCATACTCTACAGTTAAAAAAGATTATCAGATTTATGTTTAAAAATCCATTAGAAATCCATTATTTAGATACATCTTAAATAAAAGAAACTGGAAAGTTTGAAAGAAAAAAAATTAAAATGGTATGCAAGGTAAACTCTAATTTAAAAAAAAGGAAGGGAGGAAGGGAGGTAGGAAAGAAGAAATTAATGTATCTATTATCATTACAAAACAGGCCTTAAGTTGTGTATAATAAATGCCATATGAAATAGGTACAGCCTATTGTGAGGGAAAAGGGAGTAGCACCTAATTCTTCCCAAAAAGGTTAGGGGAAGAATTGAAAGAAGTTGAAGGAAGAAAAGGAAATAAACATTTGGGCAATGTTTGTTGAGCAGCTGCCTATTCCTGGCCCTAACCCAGGCGATTTATTTGCATTCTCTCCTTGCAATCCTTATGACAAGTCTCTACAATATGAATTATTACCTCCAGGTTAAATAGGTTGCCTAAGGGCTCATATGTGGCTGAACAGGAAATTGTATCAAATTCTTTTTTTTTTTTTTTACATCTTTATTGGAGTATAATTGCTTTACAATGGTGTGTTAGTTTCTGCTTTATAACAAAGTGAATCAGTTATATATATACATATGTTCCAATATCTCTTCCCTCTTGCGTCTCCCTCCCTCCCACCCTCCCTATCCCACCCCTCTAGGTGGTAACAAAGCACGGAGCTGATCTCCCTGTGCTATGCGGCTGCTTCCCACTAGCTATCTATTTTACATTTGGTAGTGTATATATGTCCATGCCACTCTCTCACTTTGTCACAGCTTACCCTTCCCCCTCCCCATATCCTCAAGTCCATTCTCTAGTAGGTCTGTCTTTATTCCCGTCTTGCCCCTAGGTTCTTCATGACCTTTTTTTTTTTTTCCTTAGATTCCATATATATGTGTTAGCATACGATATTTGTTTTTCTTTTTCTGACTTAGTTCACTCTGTATGACAGACTGTAGGTCCAACCACCTCACTACAAATAACTCAATTTCGTTTCTTTTTATGGCTGAGTAGTATTCCATTGTATATACGTGCCACATCTTCTTTATCCATTTCATCTGTCGATGGACACTTAGGTTGCTTCCATGTCCTGGCTATTGTAAATAGAGCTGAAATGAACATTTTGGTGCATGACTCTTTTTGAATTATGGTTTTCTCAGGGTATATGCCCAGTAGTGGGATTGCTGGGTCGTATGGTAGTTCTATTTTTAGTTTTTTAAGGAACCTCCATACTGTTCTCCGTACTGGCTGTATCAATTTACAGTCCCACCAACAGTGCAAGAGGGTTCCCTTTTCTCCACACCCTCTCCAGCATTTATTGTTTGTAGATTTTTTGATGATGGCCATTCTGACCGGTGTGAGATGATATCTCATTGTAGTTTTGATTTGCATTTCTCTAATGATTAATGATGTTGAGCATTCTTTCATGTATTTGTTGGCAATCTGTATATCTTCTTTGGAGAAATGTCTATTTAGGTCTTCTGCCCATTTTTGGATTAGGTTGTTTGTTTTTTTGATATTGAGCTGTATGAGCTGCTTATAAATTTTGGAGATTAATCTTTTATCAGTTGCTTCATTTGCAAATACTTTCTCCCATTCTGAGGGTTGTTTTTTGGTCTTGTTTATGGTTTCCTTTGCTGTGCAAAAGCTTTTAAGTTTCATTAGGTCCCATTTGTTTATTTTTCTTTTTATTTCCATTTCTCTAGGAGGTGGGTCAAAAAGGATCTTGCTGTGATTTATGTCATAGAGTGTTCTGCCTATGTTTTCCTCTAAGAGTTTGAGAGTGTCTGGCCTTACATTTAGGTCTTTAATCCATTTTGAGTTTATTTTTGTGTATGGTGTTAGGGAGTGTTCTAATTTCATCCTTTTACATGTACCTGTCCAGTTTTCCCAGCACCACTTATTGAAGAGGCTGTCTTTTCTCCACTGTATATTCTTGCCTCCTTTATCAAAGATAAGGTGACCATATGTGCATGGGTTTATCTCTGGGCTTTCTATCCTGTTCCATTGATCTATATTTCTGTTTTTGTGCCAGTACCATACTGTCTTGATTACTGTAGCTTTGTCATATAGTCTGAAGTCAGGGAGCCTGATTCCTCCAGCTCCGTTTTTTTCCCTCAAGACTGCTTTTCCTATTCGGGGTCTTTTGTGTTTCCATACAAATTGTGAAATTTTTTGTTCTAGTTCTGTGAAAAATACCAGTGGTAGTTTGATAGGGATTGCATTGAATCTGTAGATTGCTTTGGGTAGTAGAGTCATTTTCACAATGTTGATTCTTCCAATCCAGGAACATGGTATATCTCTCCATCTATTTGTATCATCTTTAATTTCTTTCATCAGTGTCTTATAATTTTCTGCATGCAGGTCTTTTGTCTCCTTAGGTAGGTTTATTCCTAGATATTTTATTCTTTTTGTTGCAGTGGTAAGTGGGAGTGTTTTCTTAATTTCTCTTTCAGATTTTTCATCATTAGTGTATAGAAATGCCAGAGATTTCTGTGCATTAATTTTGTATCCTGCTACTTTACCAAATTCATTGATTAGCTCTAGTAGTTTTCTGGTAGCATCTTTAGGATTCTCTATGTATAGTATCATGTCATCTGCAAACAGTGACAGCTTTACTTCTTCTCTTCCAATTTGGATTCCTTTTATTTCTTTTTCTTCTCTGATTGCTGAGGCTAAAACTTCCAAAACTATGTTGAATAATAGTGGTGAGAGTGGGCAACCTTGTCTTGTTCCTGATCTTAGTGGAAATGGTTTCAGTTTTTCACCATTGAGGGCGATGTTGGCTGTGGGTTTGTCATATATGGCCTTTATTTTGTTGAGGAAAGTTCCCTCTATGCCTACTTTCTGCAGGGTTTTTATCATAAAAGGGTGTTGAATTTTGTCGAAAGCTTTCTCTGCATCGATTGAGATGATCATATGGTTTTTCTCCTTCAATTTGTTAATATGGTGTATCACATTGATTGATTTGCGTATATTGAAGAATCCTTGCATCCCTGGGATAAACCCCACTTGATCATGGTGTATGATCCTTTTAATGTGCTGTTAGATTCTGTTTGCTAGTATTTTGTTGAGGATGTTTGCATCTATGTTCGTCAGTGATATTGGCCTGTAGTTTTCTTTCTTTGTGACATCTTTGTCTGGTTTTGGTATCAGGGTGATGGTGACCTCGTAGAATGAGTTTGGGAGTGTTCTTCCCTCTGCTATATTTTGGAAGAGTTTGAGAAAGATAGGTGTTAGCTCTTCTCTAAATGTTTGACAGAATTCACCTGTGAAGCCATCTGGTCCTGGCCTTTTGTTTGTTGGAAGATTTTTAATCACAGTTTCAATTTCAGGGCTTGTGATTGGTCTGTCAAATTCTTTCAAACCAGAAAACTCACTATGTGAAAACTGAGGCTCAAGGTTTTGTGTGTAGAGTTGACAGATAAAATGCAGAATACTCAGATTTGAAATCCAGATAAACAACAAGTGATTATTTTTGTATAAGTATCCCATGTAATATTTGGAATATACTTATACTAAAAGAAAATTATTTACAATTTATCTGAAATTCAGATTTAATTGGGAGTCCTGTAGTTTTGTTTTCTAACTTTGGCAACTCTAGGTAGAGATGAAATAAAAGGGAGGGACTTGCGTTGAGTGACGGTGCTTATCAGAAGTCTCCCCTTGGGTCATGAAGCAAGACTCCCTTCCATTCCTCTGGCGACAACCCATTCAAACATACAAAGAAATATATAGACTATCATTTTCTTAATTGTTATTTATTTATATTTATTATTACTATATAATACTATATAATAATTACATTATTATTATTATGTCACAAAGCAATATAAGAGGTTGGAGAAAGAAACTCAGGAAAAATATTAATACATTCTCTTTTTTGCCATATTCCATTTTGAGCCCTTGGAGGACTTATTTGTAACTTGCTAAATCACAAGTGAATTGTGAGATTTATTGTCCCTAAGTTTTCAAATGGAATTCTTAGGGGTATATTTACTATAAAAATGTTTCATCACAACTACATAGTTTCATGCATCACTGGGGTCCACATTTGCTTCATAGTCTAAGCTGAGGGTACAAATCCTAGTTGGACTGGAAGAATGAAGCACCCAGGCTCAGTTATTCATAGATTTCCTGGGGCAGATGGATTTTAAATTAAGCTTTATGGGAGGAAAAGAACATAAGTTAGACTCTTCTATAAAAAAGGATATTGCCTAGTAGGCTGTATCATAGAAATACGTAGGAGCTGGGTAAACGGTATAAATTAATGTCTAAATTATATGACTTTTAATTTACATGAAAAATATCATTGTGTGATATTCAATTTTAAGTATGAAATCATACAAATACATATGTCAATTACCCATACACACTTGCATTTTTTCTGTACATTTGAAGAATGGGAGATTCTAATTAAAAATCCCTTTTCATCAGAGCAGTGGCATCACACATGCTTGGGAAGATTCAGAGTAGAACATCTCCTGTGATATGCCTCACCCCATCTTTCCACCCTCAAGTCACGAATGAAGACAATCTGACATGCTGATGGTAGGTGATCTTTTTTTTTTTTTAGCTCAGACACAATGTTATGCCTTGCTGAAAGAGAAATCTGTAAAAAGGGAATTGGGTGTTGAGGCTGGACATGCAATGCCCTTCCGATGCTATGCTACTGAATTTCAGTTTCCACATTCGCCCCCTAACCCAAATTTTTCAGAGTTAAACTGTAACAAAATACACGTTGCACTAAGTTTATTCTGATCATATAATTTTTCTTTGATGATTCAGAAAGCAACCCAAGCATCTTAGTATGCTTCCAAGCCATCAATTCAATAATTTACTAAAATTGAGGCATAGGGTGTAATGAAAAGACTGTGGGGCTTAACACCAGCTCTACCATAATCTGGATAATTGAGGACAAGTGTTCAACTCCCTGAGCTTCATTTTAGCTAACAAGAGTTATCCTTTAAGAAATAATGAAAGGAGGCATGGACTACCTGTTAGGCCCTTTGGCCTCTCAAGCTCCGGTTCTCACTATACAGGATCAGAGAAGCAAATGGTATGAGGCACCATTCTGATTCTTTTTTTTTTTTTTTTTATCCATTCTGATTCTTTATCATGCCTAGAAATTGGCAGTTTATTTAAATAAATAAACAAACCCCAGATTAAATAAACCCATTTATATCTACAAATATTTAACTATTACACATAGTTACAATTTTTAAAATTAACAATTTACACATATTTAATTATTCAAAATGTAAAATACAATTTTAAAAAGTCAAATTGATTTAGGATTTCTGGCTACTTGTAATCTAGAGCATGGGTTTGCAAACTACAGCCCAAGGGCCAAATCCCACCTGCCAACCAATTTTATAAGTAAAGTTTCATTAGAACACAGCCATGCTCATCTGTTCAAGTATGATCTGTGGCTGCTTTCCTGCTACAGTGGCAGTTGAGTAGTCATGATAGGGATGGTGTAGCCTACAAAACTCAAAATATTTACTATCTGTTATTTTATAACAACAACAAAAAATGTTGCCAGTATTTGATTATAGATCAAAGAATTTTTTTCTGTTGTAAGTAAACTTGAGTGTGATCCATTTAGAGTGATGGGCAGGAATTTATTCATGGTCTCCAATGGTGACCAAAGCACAGCTCAACAAGGTGGTAGCACACCAGACTGGAAGCTTCTATAGTTAGAAGTCAGATCTGGCTTCAAATCCCCCCTTATGTAGATAACATACATGTGAGATTGTTGGGAGGATTAAAGCTAAGCATGATTTAGTAAGTGCCCCCAAAATGTTCACTCTTTCTATTTAAATAAATTTAAATAGAAATTTAAATTTCTATTCTGTTTCATCTCAGAAGAAAGAAAGAGAAAGGGGGGGTCTCTCAGGTACAGTCACTCTGATAAAATGAGACAAAACAAGGTCCCCTTGCAGCACTATTTACAATAGCCAGGTCATGGAAGCAACCTAAATGCCCATCGACAGACAAATGGATAAAGAAGATGTGGTACATATATACAATGGAATATTACTCAGCCATAAAAAGGAATGAAATTGGGTCATTTGTAGAGACGTGGATGGATCTAGAGACTGTCATACAGAGTGAAGTAAGTCAGAAAGAGAAAAACAAATATCGTATATTAACACATATATATAGAATCTAGAAAAATGGTACAGATGAACTGGTTTGCAAGGCAGAAATAGAGACACAGATGTAGAGAACAGACGTATGGACACCAAGGAGGGGAAACGGGGTGGTGGTGGTGGTGGTGGGATGAATTGGGAGATTGGGATTGACCTGTATACACTAACATGTATAAAATGGATAACTAATAAGAACCTGCTGTATCAAAAAAAAAAAACAAAGCAAGGTCCCTGTGTAATTTTATCTAAGCATAGACAAAAACAAGGTCACGGGGCCATCCATAAAATACCAAATACTCCCTTTCCTGATTAAAATTAATGACTTCTTTTTCTTCATTGAGCATAAAATTGTTTCTGCCTTATGACAGCATCTAGTACAGAATGAAGCCCCACATCCTTAGACACTCCCCTGAATCACCCCATGAACGCTCAAACCCTATAATAGATTGTTTCTAACACTGCGTTACTGAGGTTCCCATGGTTCCCCATGGTGTGTGCTCTCCCTACCTGCAATGAATCATAAACCCAAGTTGTCCAACTATGGGTGTCCCTGTGGTCTTTGGCTGAAAGTCATTGACAGTGAGATACGAATAGTTTCAGTTTGTTTTATTTGTATTATAAAAACTATAAACTGTACAATGGTGGTAGCAGGGAAGAAGAGTAATAATTACTGAATAATACTATGTCCTAGGCATTTTTCAAACGTTATTTCTTTCGATTCTTATAATTCTCATTTGAGTTAGATATTGTGATCTACCTTTTACTGACAGAAGAAGCTAAGGATTGTTGAAGCTGACCAAGGTCTGGGGCATGGAAGATGTGTGTGTCACTTAGAAGTGTGTAACGGTTGAGAGAATCACAACTTTTTATAAAGAAAGCCAATCTAGTAAGGAATAAAGCCTATGTCTCCCCCTGTGACAGCCTCTCTTGTATGTATCACACAGTGCTGGGCACTGGGGCCAGGATGCATAGATTGTCTTTCTGAACATCTTAGAAACTTCTCCATTCCTCCTCTTAGACTTAAGCCCTCGGAGCAGCTGGTAGTTATGTCCCTGCTGTTAGCACTTAAAATACAAGGTTAGGAATATGGGATGAGCAAGAACCAACCACCCAACCACAAGCCTTCAGAATCACCCAGGGAGATCAGTCAAACCACTGATGTCCAGAGCCCCACCTCAGACCCCTGGATCAGAATCTATGGGGAGATCTTGATATTGGTGCCCTTAACAAGCTGTTCAGGTGATTCCAATACAGACTCACCTTGAGAATCACTAATGTAACTGAGTGTCATATTCCTTGTTGTTTATCCAAATTTCATTCACACATCAAGTCTCATTTAAGAGTCTGAACCTTCAGACCTCTCTGTCTTCAGGGACATTCCTCCTCACTGAATTACCCCAGCACTCAGAGTCTGCCTCACACAACTCATGCCTGAGTATGGAGGCTGATGGGGAAAATTCAGGACTTGAAGACAAAATTCACTCTCCTGATCTGCCAGGGTATCCAGGTGACCTTAAGCCTTGATTTCATCATTTGCAGTATAAAGGAGAAATAGTCTCAAACCTGGCCTAGGACAGAGTTTTCTGTGTAATCCAGTTCACATGTTCTTCTGGAAAGCAATTAGCTTTCTTGATAAAACACTTTAAATTTTTTCTAATAAGACCTAATGGTATTAAAGACCTGTTTTAGAAAACTAGTTACCCATCCAATCATTTGACTAATGATTTGTACTTATTCTTTTTCCTTTTATGTGATCTAATAAAGATTATCTAACCACTTTTTTTTTTCTGTAATTGCCTCTGCCAAGAGAAAAGTCTTAGAATTGGTCTGTTCCAGATCTTTTCCCATAAAGAAAATTCGACATTAAACTTTCACGTTCTCTTAATTAAAGTTTCTGAAAAAATTAATAGTAAAATAAAGATTAATATACCTACCTCCTCCTTATAAGCTACAAAGCATTTGACAAATATAGAGTCTCATAATGACTTATGACCTTTGCATTTGTTTTACATGGATAAATTGTGTCTCTCCAACTATATTATTGTCTCCTGGAAAGCAGGGATCATAAACATCTTTGAATATTTCTATATGTCTTTCTCTATATAATATTATAAAGAGTGAAGTAGATATAATAATTCCTATATTCCTATTAAAATTTTTTTCTGAAAATTCAATTAAGAGAAACTGAAGTGTTTTATGTCAAATTTTCTTCATGGGAAGAAATCTGAAACAGACCAGTTTAACAATTTTGCTCTTGGTAGAGATGTTTGTAGGTTAGATTATGTTTTATGGAGTATGGACAGAAAGAGAGAGGGAGAGAGAAGGAGAAAGGGGGTAGGGAATTGATGAATGTGACAATTTTTTTCTTAATTCCTGAATCTCATGTTCAAATACCAATTAAAGTTTCTCTAAATTAAGCCCTTGCATAGAATACAGTCTGTGCTTGATAGGGTCATGACTTTGCAAAGAGATTACAGTTTAGGAAAAGATAAGACCTGCACTAAAATAATCTTATGCAGTCTATGCTGAATTAATTACATGAGTGCCACTGTATCTGCTGTGAAATAATAAGAAATAAACATATTGCTCTGCCCCTGGTTCACAGAGCTCCTAAAACCATTGTAATTTGGTGGCATTAAAGGTGTGGATCACAATATTCCAAAGAAAATAATGTGTGATGTGCATTTGAGGAAAGAGGAGATGTCCTAATAGTTGATGCAGAGGAAACAGACTGGAGAATAGTGGGATATAATTTATGAAAAGTATACAGTCAGGTGTTCTCAGACTAGTCCCCAATATTTCTAGACCAGAGATAGCTGGAAGCCAGAATAGATAGGCAGTTTATTTTTTCATGTGATTCTAAGAATAGAAGCAAGAATTTGCTTTTTACACAAAAGAACAGATATTATGGTTCCATTTATGTGAATAACTTAAAATAGTCAAACTCAAAGAGACATAAAGTAAAATGGTTGTTACCAGAGGCTGGGGTAGGAGGAATGGGGAGTTATTGTTTAAGAGGTACAGAGTTTCAGTTCAGGATGATGAAAAAGTTCTGGAGATGGATAGTGGCGATGGTTGCACAATAATGTGAATGTACTTAATGCCAACGAACTGTACACGTAAAAATGGTTAAAATGGTAAATTTTCTGTTATGTATACTTTACCAAAATTTTAAGAAGAAACAGGAAAAGAGTTTTTTAGGGTGGACTCTCCATTTAGTCAAGAAAGCATAATTTTGGTGAGCCTTTTAGCTGTACAAATGGAAGGTAAGTGACACTATGAGTACTGGAGATGCTTCAGACCTAGATGGACCACAATTCTGTTCAATGGGTCTTGCTCTTCAGAGATAATTATGATATGAACTTATTTTTGACACCCTCTAACTGGGGATTAACATAGGAAGGAAGAGACTTGAATTTGTGGATGTAAAGATAAGGAGGAGAGAAGACCTCTGCCCAGGATGATAAGTAGGCCCCAGCAGCATGGCCTCAAACCAGGGCTAATGAGAATGGCTGCTGGGAAGAAGTGCTGATGCCTCTAGCAGGTGATCTCTAACTTTGAGTTTTTCATTTCTTTCTAAAACATTTTAATTTCTTAAGCTGTTATCAAGCCTTCATATAATTCATGGGCCAGAAAACTATAGTCCATGGGCCAGCCACATGTTTTTTTTTAAAATTTATTTATTTTATTTATTTATTTTTATTATTATTTTTTTTGGCTGTGTTGGGTCTTTGTTTCTTTTTTTTTTTTAATAAGCAAGGCATCTTTTTTTTAAATTTATTTATTTATTTATGGCTGTGTTGGGTCTTTGTTTCTGTGCGAGGGCTTTCTCTAGTTGAGGCAAGTGGGGGCCACTCTTCATCGCGGTGCGCGGGCCTCTCATTATCGCGGCCTCTCTTGTTGCGGAGCACAGGCTCCAGACGCGCAGGCTCAGTAGTTGTGGCTCACGGGCCTAGTTGCTCCGTGGCATGTGGGATCCTCCCAGACCAGGGCTTGAACCCGTGTCCCCTGCATTGGCAGGCAGATTCTCAACCACTGCGCCACCAGGGAAGCCCCCAGCCACATGTTTCTGTAAAGTTTTTATCTGATCACAGCAATGCCTATTTATTTATGTATCATCTCTGGCTGTTTTCATACTACAACTGGAGAACTAAGTAGTTGCAACAGAGATTGTATGGCCCTCAAAACCTAAAATATTGATTATCTGGTCCTTTAAGAAAGAGTTTGCCCCAGAAAAGCACGTCACAGATTCAAGTTAGTTGTGTTTGAGAGGAAACCGAAGGGACCTTGTCCACCTGTTGGAATAAAGTGGACCAGAGAGGTGGAGAGATGATATTCAGATAGACATGAGGGCAGCAGTTAGATTGAGGGGCACCCACTGTCGTGGATTTGTAGAACGTGTAAACCAGGTCTCCAGAAATCTTCGGGAGGGGACTGAGCTCCTCGTCATCACTTAAGCGAGACCTTGGACCAAGAACAGAAATGAGCTATATATTTGAGATTCCATGTATGAAGCTTTTGGTTTTGGGACTCTGACTAGTCTTAATCTCTAAGGAGATCCAGTGATATGCAAAACCTCTAAATATTGATAATTGAACAAATGATATCACTTAATGCACAGACACTGCACAGGCACACTCTATAATTACACCCCAAAGTGAACAGCAAGTTGCTATTTCCCTCACAGTTTCTGAGGCAGAGGGGGAGTGAAGGGAGGGGAGGAAGTAGGGCGCACCCTTTAGAATAAGGATGTTCAGGCATAGCACCAGATTATACAAAGCTCTGTAGTCTTTTCTTTAAACATTTCTTAATTTTTTTTCCATCTTCGGATTTAAATTTACCTAAAGAATTGAATGAACCATAAACCAGCTATTGTAGATTGAATTTCTCTTTCAGAAAATGAAATTATTCCTAGAGAGAGAAGAGAGGTATGTTTGGATCTCAAGTCATTTCCCACCCCCTGTAGCTGTGGGGACTCCCCAGCCAACAGTGCTCAGATTTTGGCATGGTCAATTAACCATGCACTGGAGGTCAGGCTGAACTTCTTTGTCAGGGAGCAGAGTGATATCCTAAACTCTATTAGATCCAACTTTTGGATTGCCCAGGAAAACCTTCCATTTATGGGTAATGCTCAGGTGGTACAACTTCCTACCTGATGCTGAGAATGCTGCTATTCATTAACAAAACTTCACTCTCCAGTCCCTCGATCCCAGAGGCTAAGTTACTGGAAAATCTGTAACGTGTGAATTAAATTCAACAGACTTCACTCTTTTTAAAAAATGGCTTAATCTCCAGGAACTGCAATCTTTAGTTGACCAAGTATTTTGAAATCCCAGTTACGTCCAAAGTTGAAAAGAAAAGCAGTCTTTGGACTTAGTAACTACTGTTTTTAGGGCATTTGGGGTTCAAAGCCTTTGGTATTTATTGTACATAATCTTAATGACAGTGTCTTTATCTTTTCATTCATTAATATATTCATTCCAGAGATGTTGAGTACTCAGTATGTGACAAACAGCATTCCAGAATACAAAGATAAAAAAAAAGCATAGTTCCTGCCCTTAAGGAAATCATATTTTTAGGAAAGAGACTCTGCTTAGATTAAGTTTGATTATGATTGTCATGAATAATGCCATTGTCATCAAAAACAAGATAGGACAATGAGAATATTTGATGAATATTTTGACATAACTCATAATAGATTTGAAGACATTTTGCAAAGCAATATTTCAGAAATGTTTGACCAATTACAGAATTTTTCTCAAGCTTATTACTTGGAAGGATATCACTGATTTGTGCATATTCAAATATACTTTAAAATATTTTTGATGTGTTATTTTAGTCATAATATGCTAACATCTCTTATGGTGCCAGCACAGAGGCTTAGATGTGGTAGACACCCAATAAGCATTCCCTTGAAGTTTAGATTTGGAATTTTTAGGAATCAGCTTTTAGGAATCAGCTAGTCCTGTGGTCCTTAATCTTAACTGGGTTTTAGAGCACTTTGAAAATCTAATGAAATCTGTGGAACTTTTTTCCCATTAAAAAAGCACATATTTACAAACACTCAGATTTTTGTATACAATGTTAGGGGATTGGTGGATTACCTTAAGTATCATCCATAAACTCCTTTGGGGTCACATGATCTAGTCTATATCTTCCATTTTATAACTGTTAAAAATCATTGCCAAGAACCGGGATTGGAAAATTATGGCCCTGAGGCCAAATCCAGCCTTCTTCATTTCTTCTTCTTGTACAGCCTGAGCTAAGAATGGCGTTTACATTTTCAAATAGTTACATTTTAAACAGTTATGTAAGAGCCTGTATATTATCTTCAACTTTGCCTTTTGGCTTGCAGAACCTAAACTATTTACTATCTAGTCCTTATAGAAAAAATTTGCCAATCCTTGCCCTAAAATGGTCAGAAAATTTCTTCTAAATCACTCAGCCGATTACTAGAAAACAGAGGACTAGAATTCATACCTCCTGATTTCTCATCCATTGGTCTCTCATTACTCCTATTGATCAATTAAACTGTTGACTGATTGATTTAAACCCAATAAAAAAGAAAACAAGGAGTTGTAAATCTGGAGTACTGATAAACAATTTCTTAGATAAATAATTGGACATTTTTGCAGGAAGTTGAAATCCAGAGAACTAAATGACCTATCCAAAATCATATTACAAATTTGTTAAAGAAGCAAGCCTGTGAAACTCAGGCTGTGCATTACTGACTACTTTTTTAAACTTTGCATTATTTTCCATTCCACATGTTTGAAATGCAATACTTCTTGTGAAAGAAAATAATGGTATGGAAGGAACTTACTTAAGGAAAATATTTGAACAGATGCTGTTGTTAACTTCTAATTAAGTGATTTTTAAAGTTATTTTCAGATTCCTCCTGTCATGTAATACTGTAAAAATGAAATGCAAAGAATTATGATAACCATTATCACAAAATCACACATGCTATCTTGAATATATTCTTTTAGAAATTTCAAAGTACCTGATTGCTATTGATTGTTTTCTTGTATCAATTAGGGCTGCCAGAATGGTTTCAAACTATATATGACAATATTAGCAATAATAGAGTTTAAAGATTTTCATAATAAAAAATAATAAAACTACTTAAAAGATAAACATATGAATAATATGTGAAAGCAATACCAGATCCCCTAAAGACTTCTATGAGGTTTTTAGCCAGAGTCCTTTTTTTTTTTGATCGATTTTGAAAACATTTTTGTCCATATTTAACCACTAATAAAAAAATTAGGTGTCAAACTCGGAGTAGTGTGTACTACACAGGAAGAACAAAACAATTGTTTCTATAAAGGAGGAGTTGTGGTCAGAGTCGATAAGCTTGGGGTTTTTTTCAATATATTTTTTTAACATCTTTATTGGCGTATAATTGCTTTACAATGGTGTGTTAGTTTCTGCTGTATAACAAAGTGAATCGGCTATATGTATACATAGATCACCATATCTCCTCCTTGCGTCTCCCTCCCACCCTCCCTATCCCACCCCTCTAGTTGGGCACAAAGCACGGAGCTGATCTCCCTGTGCTATGCATCTGCTTCCCACTAGCTATCTATTTTACGTTTGGTAGTGTATATATGTCCATGCCACTCCCTCACTTCGTCCCATAAGCTTGTTTTTTACAGTAAGACTGTCTGGAGATTCTGAATTAGAACTACGTTGGTAAGTCTGGCATGCTCTCTTTATGCATAACCTCTATTTACATGCCCCCCAGCCCAAGTCTTTTGCACTTACCTGAAAAAGCCAGGTTTCTCAGGGAAATGTGCAGAGTTAGGCCATCTGTCTGAATTCCAAATCTGATTCTTTTTTAATGGCAAGGCTGCTTGGGCACTTCCACAGTCTGCATGCACTCACAGGGCCTGGCCGGTTCACCAAACAAAAGGAAGCTAGTGTTTTAAGTTAAGTTCTGCAGAGGATCAACAGCAACCACAAAACCTCAAGACCATTTCAAGCACACTAACATTGAAAAACCGAGCTCTTAAAGATGAACAGTCCAAGTTGCAAAATTATAGGAAGGCCAACTGTCAAGAAATATTTTTTTAAGGTTTTAGGACTACTGTGAGAATCCATTTTAAAAAAATTATTCAAACTGAATTTTGTAGAGAATGAGGGGGAAAGACAGTGATATTATCAAAACCGCAAAGAGAAGATGAACTGTGTGCTGTGCTTAGGGTGGAAGAATATATATATATATAATTTCCTTTCAGAAAATTTCCGCAGTTGTTCTATACCCCACTGGGGACCTAGGACTCCTACTCTTGTAATGTATTTTGGTGATTAGCTCTGTCATTGATATATAATATTGACTGAAACATGACACTAACATCAGCTCATTTAATTAGAGTTAAGAAAGAGGATATTTGAACCAGAGTCTATTACAGTGCCAGAGGAGGGGAGTGTGTTTGTCCACAGCCTCGTTTTTTAGACCCTTAACATTATCTTCAAAAGAAGCTCTGCAGTGGTGACCAGGGACTGGGGTGACAGGAATGAGGAATGACTGCTCATGGGGGGATGGGATTATTTCTTGTGTTGATGAAAATGTTCTAAAATTGGTTCTGGTGTTGGTTGCACAGGTCTGTGAATATACTAAAAACCATTGAATTGTGTACTTTAAATGGGAGAATTGTGTGATATATTATCTCAATAAAGTGGTTTATAAAAGAAAAAACAAAACAAAAAACAAAAAAATACAATATGACTATATTTGGATTATCCTGTATATAACATAAAGAAATATCATATATTTGATGATATGGCACAAATAAGGCAGTGAGAACAAAGCTGTATTAGAATAAAATGACACTGCATGATAACCTGAATCCGCAGAAAGACAGAAAGAGAACCATAAATGGTAAATAAATAGCTTAACCCAACAAAAAACAAACAAAAAAAAGAAGCTCTGCACACAGTCATGAAGATAGACTGCAAATGTTGAAAGAAAACTAAGTTCCTCAAACTGCTCTAACTTGCCTGCCATTTTATGCAACACTATAAATTAATATTTTATCAATATTGTAATTATCTTGTAAATCACCTAATAACATATAGAAATCTGTGAGTTTAGAATGCTAATTTATTAAATATCAACATTTTAAACACCACTCGAATTTTTAAACTCTAATTTGACATTTCTTTATTTAAAAAAAAATTACAGGAGCATCAAACTTGTACCGTCCTTGAGTTCTCTCTACTTTAAAGGCCCAAATTAGAATTATGATTTTGGTAACTTCAGGTGATCTGTGGTCTCCTTTGCAATGCTGGAATACTAATATTCTAGGCAAACATTTTGCAGCTCTTGTTACTCATTGTTCACATTTCTCATTTCAAACATAATGTTATAAATGCACCTGATTTTGTTCTTTCAGTTGCAAGGGAAGTATTCTACATCTGGAAAGTCTTCAATTTCGGCAGGTGTGCACCATTTGTGTTATAGGAATAAAAATGTTATATGCTTCAAAATAACTCATGCTGGAGGAATTTCAATTTTTAGTTATGGTAGAGAAGACTGTTATAGACAAACCCACCCTCTGAGAAGAACTAAAAAAAATTGGATAGCATATAAATTCTATTGGCTTTAGAAAGCTGGCCAGGCAGTGAGAACCTGAAGAAACCAAATCCCCAGGAGAAGAGAAGTACAAAAGGTGAACCTGATTTTTGACTCTTTTGTACTCAAGGTGCTCCTGTTTATAACTGGCCACTGAGAAGCAGAGAAATCAAGCAGAAAAGGGTAGCTAGGGAGCTCAGAAGTGAAGGGTACTCGGGTTAGGGAGCAAAATTAGAGTCCAGAAATTACCAAGGAGGTGGTGCCCTTATAGTCACCTTAAGCTTTCAGGTAGAACCCCTGCAGGGCTACGCCTTAGGAGAAGGCATTAACTAGAAATACTGTGCCGTCACAAGGTTGAAGCCCAATTTAAATCAAGTAAATTAGATGATTAGATAATCATTGGACAGATTAGGGAATTCACCACCATTTTAACAGCCTATCTCCGGCCCCAAACAAAAGTCATTTTTGGAGGATGATAACACTATGCAGATCAACAAATTTTCTCTCAAATTTTTTATGTACAATGTCCAAATTTCAATAAATGTTACTAGGCATGTCAGAAGATAAGACTAAATAACCAAACTCATGAAAATAAATAGAAAATAGAAACATGCACAAGGAGGTACAGAGCTGAGGGACTTTAAAATAACTGTGATTAATAGTTTGAAGAAATTAGGTAAAATGTAGAGGTTTTGGTATGTTATACTGGAATCTATCTTTAAAATCAAATGGACATTTTGAAACTGAAAGATAAAATACTGAAACTGAGAGATAAAATAACTAAAATTAAATACCTAGTTACAAATAGGGGGACTATTTGGGGGAGACTAATAGAAGATTAGACCCAGAAGATGAGAATTAGAATAGTTCAGTAGAAAACATCAGATTGAAGAACAGAGGAGGGACTAAAAGACACAGGAAAAGGTTTTTTTTTAATGTAAAGGACAAAGGGAAAAGTTCTAACATGCCCATAATTGGTATTTTAGAAAGAGAGGAGAGAAAGAATTGGGCAGAAGCAATATTTAAAGAGGTAATAAATTTTTTAATTATATAATTTTAAAAAGACATAGACTCAAGAAACACTATGCACCTAAAACAGGGTAGAAATGAAAAAAATCCACACCTAGTTAAAAAATCCACATCTAGAAAAATTGCTAAAAACCAAACAAATGAAACAATCTTAAAATCAGTTTGAGGAGGGAAAATTATTTTTAAAGGAGCAACAATAAGAGTAAAAACAAACTCCTCAACAATGAAACCCAAAGGAAATGAAAGAACACCTTCAAAATTGTGAAAGAAAATAACTGCCAACTTAAAATTCTTTATTCAATGAATATACTAATTATCTTGAAGGCAATATATAACATTTCCAGACAAACCAAAAATAAGATAATTTGTAACCTGCAGACATGAACTAAGGGAACTAACAGGAGTTGTTCAAGAGCAAAAGTGTATCCAAGATGGAAGCCAGAACTGCAAGCAGAAAGGAAGGAGCAAAAGAAGGAGTAAACACGTGGGTAAACCTAAATACATTTTGAAGATATTATGGTAACAATAATTATAATGCCTAGTGAGGTTCAAAATATTGGGGGAACCAAAATACATAACAATAATAGAGTAAAACATGAGAAGAAGGTAAATTCAATTAAAGTGTCCTAAAATCCCTACATCTTCTTGGTGGTGGTAGAAGTACAGATTTATTTTAGACTTTAATCAGTCTAGAATACTCATTGTAATCTCTGGGGTAGCCGCTAAAATAATAAAGACATAACATATAATTAACAAGATAAAATAGAAAAAAAAGAAATGATAAAAATATTAATCCAAAAAAAGCCCAAAGAAAAGGAAAAGAATGGGTTGACAAGTAGAAAACAGAGAGTCAGTAGTAACTTTAAAACCCTTAATATAATAATAATATGTAAATAAGTAAGCAGTCAAAAACAAGGTTTTTAGATCAGATGGAAAAAAGTACATGCAACTCAATGTTTCATAGAGACACACCTGAAATACAACAACACAAAAAGGCTAAAATAAGAGAATGAAAAATATGTAACATAAAAAAAATTTTTTAGAAATTCAGTATAGCTATATATTTATCAGAGATATTAGACAATAAAGTAAGAGACATTATTGGCAATAAACAATGGGAATTTCATTATGATAAATGCCACAATCTTTCTAAAATATTACAATTCTAAATTTCTTACACTTAATAATGTAGTTTCAAAATATATAAAGCAAAATGATGACACAATTTAAAGGAAAATGGACAAATCCATTATCATAGGGAGAGTTTTAACAGATGTCTCTTAGTAACTGATAGACCAAGCAGACAAAAATTCCACATGGATATAGGAGATTTTTAACAATGCCATCAATAAACTTGACCTAATGTACATACCCTGTATCCAGCAAGAGCAAAATTCACATCAAATGTCAAAGCCAGTTAACTAAGTGATGGGTATAAAGGAAATCTCAACAAAGATCTAAAAACTAAAATTATACAGAGTATATTTTCTGACAACAGTACAGTTAGGCTAGAAATCAATAACAAAAAGATAATATTAAAACTTCCTTATGTTAGAAAAGTTCTTGATATAAGTACTTTTAAATAATTCAAAGGCTAAAAAAAATGAATACAAATGAAAATTAGGAAACTTTTTCTTTGAATGATAATGAAACTTCAACTTGTCAAATCTTTCAGAACACAATTAACACCATACTTAAATGCTTATATTAGGAGTGAAGCTGAAAATAAATTCTCCAAGCATCCATCTCCATAAGTTAAAAGAAAAATAAACCTAGGGAGAACAAATAGAAACAAATAATAAAAATAAAAGCAAAAGTCAATAAAATATTAAACAAACATGCACTGGAGAAAATCAATATACAAGTTGGTTTTAAAAAAAAAGTTGGTTTTAAAATTTGATAAATCCCTGAAAGACAGGTCAAGAAAAAAAGAAAGAGGGCACAAAACACAAATATCAAGAATGATTTTATTCGAGGGAGGGATTTCAGTACAGATCCCACAGTGAAGAAAATGAAAACAAGAGGATATCATAACAATTTTAGAGTAATAATTTCAATGAAACAATTAAATGGTTTAAAAAGCCATAATTTTCCAAAACTGCCAAAATACCACAAGAAGAAATGTAAAATACAAATAGTTTAATATGTAGTAAAGAAATTGAATCTGTAACTAACATCCTTTGAAAACAAATTTCCAAGCCTGGCAGTTTTACTAGTGAATTCCTCCAAACATTTAGAAATAAAAATCAATCTTACATATACTATTCCAGAGACAGAAAAAGAGGAAAAATTTCCCAAGTCATATTTTGAGGTCCTTGTAACTTTGGTAGCAAATACTGGTAAGAACATTACATTAAAGGACCTAAGGGAGCCCACTCTCTTGTTTATATAGATACAAAACTCTTACAAAATGATAGCAAAGCAAATCCAGTGATATATACAGATGATAATACAATTATTCCAGGAGGGCAAGCTGGTATAACATGTGAAAATCTATGAATGCAATTCACCACAGCAACAGAATAGAGGAGAAGAATCATAATCATCTCAAATAGAGGCAGAAAGATCACTCAATAAAATTCAGCATCCATCTGTGATTTTAGAAAAGAAAACCTACAAACTAAGAATAGAAGGATGTTTACAACATTTTATAGCAAACATCATGCTTCAGTGGAAAATATTGAAAGCTTTTCTTTTGATATCAGGTATAAGTCAAGGATGACTTCTGACTATTAGAATACTATTCAACATTGCATTCTAATCTAGGATCTATCTTAACCCAGTGTGATGAGGCAAGACAATCAATAGAAGGTATAAGTATTGGAAAAGTAGAAATGAAACTATCTTTATTTGCAAGAGCCCTGATTTTATACATAAAAATTCCAGATTTTTGTAGTTCATATAACTGACAAAGGACTCATATCAAATATATATCAATAAGAAAAAGACAGATAATACAATAAAGTTAGTATACACAAAATACATGAACAGACAATTTGCAAAAAATTTCCCAATAAACCCACAAAATGTTGGTCACTCTTATTAGTGATTTGGGAAATGCAAATAAAAACTGCAATGGAATATCACTAACTATACACCAGATAGCTGAAATTTTTAAAAAAAATTTTTTATACAGCAGGTTCTTATTAGTTATCTATTTTATACATATTAGTATATATATGTCAATAAACACTCAAAATACCAAGTGTTGTAGAGGGTGTGGAGTGAATAGAATATTCATATACTACTAGAAGGGGTGGAAACATGGCACAACTAAAGCTTTACTTCTAAAGCTGAGTATACACATATCTCATGAACTGGCGATTGCATTCCTAGATACACACCCAACAAAAAATGCGTATATATGTGTTCCAAAAAATGTTACAAGAATGTTTGAGACAGCAGTAGGTATAACAGCCCAAGTCTAAAATCTCCCAGATGTCAATCAAAAATAAAACGTATTATCAGAAAAAAGTGGGATGTATAGAATTGCTCTTACCATGAACATGAATGAAGTACTGCTACATGCAAAACCATAGATGAGTTTTGCAAACAATGTATTAATAAAAAGAAGCCAGACACAAAAGAAGTCACTGTGTGATTATGTTCATACAAAATTTAAATACTGGCAAAACTGATATGATATTATAAATCAGGTAGTTGTTACCTCTGGGATAAATGAGAGGAGTAACTGAAAGAAGGGGGACTTCTGTGCTATCTCCTGGTCTGGGTGGTTGCTCCTGGTAATTCTGTGGTTGTACTACTATAATTTGTGCACTTTTCTGTCTGTACATTATCCTGAAACAATAAAAGTTTATTTGAAAAAATGACCCTCACTGGAAATTTGGTGCTATACTTGAGTTAACACTAATTATTTTCACAGTTCTATTATTTCCACATAAGGATTCAGCCAACAGTCTCTTTCTTCCTTGAGGCTTGAGATGGAATGTCCTCCTTTTCCAAATTCTTTGCATGTTGTTGCTCATTTTCCTGGATATGATGCTAATACATCCTCTTCCTCACTTTGAAATATGTTTGGTCAGTGCTTCATCCCCACTGAAATAAGTGCCAGAACAATTAGCTCCAAATCCATATTTAGAGCTCATTAAGAGAAAATTTGCGTGTGGCATTTGTGAGCTTCCAGCTCTTACCTATTAAATCAATGTACAAAGTACACTTTGGTTGAACTCTGCTGCAGATCTTCAGAATCATCTTAATCACATAAAAAGAATGATTTCCAATATTGGCACCCCATATAAAAATGAGGCTGGTGATGATAAAATGTCAAATATTTAAAGGGCAGGAGAGGGATCTATGAAGCACAGAATCTCAGTGTTTGAAGATAGGCACTGATGCTAGAAACACCTTCCACGTAATCATCCAGTCTCTACCTGTTCATTGACAGCTCTGACATTTAAAGCTACTCGTTACTTACAAGCTGAAATGTCTCACTATACCATCTACCCACATGTTGAAGTGCCCCTCTACCACGGAGAAAAACTTAATCCCTTTTCTATACGACAGCACTGTAAGTGCTGATAATACTTGACCTGTCCAGTCTTCTCTTCTCCATGCCTGGAGCTGTGTTCTGTTAAAACAATACTCGTGTGGTGTGGCTTTGAGTTCCTCCACCATCCTGGCCACTCTGCTTTCAATACACTTCCGCTTCGTTAACTTCCTCCTTCTTCACAGTTTATCCAGAATGGCACCTAATGCCTTCAGTGTACTCTGACCCGTGAAACGATGTTTCTTTGTTATATGGTGCTTTCTTTAAGAGCTTCCCACAAGCACATTTTCCACCATCCTGTGGTTTAGACCCAAGAGAAGACCTTTGCATTGATCTTTGCTAAACTTTACTTTGCTCCAGGCTTTTCCATAACTTTTTGGATCCTAAATCTAATCACCATGTCGTCATTCAAGATGTCCAACAGAACATAACTGAAGTTCAAGGCCTCTCTCAGCCACCTGAAAGCTTCCAGTTGGGCAACAGTCCATTCATGTGTGTCCTTCAGCTAGAGCCATTCTCCAGATATCATACAGCCTATGATTCCAGAATGTCAATATGGCCAGCAGCTACCTTGCTGAATGCCTGGATGAAAACCACATAACCTATGTCTAATGAATATTGTTCATCTTCATTCTGGTAACATGTCCAAGATATCCCTGTCACAATTTAACTTTCCAGCCACGTGAATTAGCATGTGGACTCTGTACTCACAGTAGAACACAAGGATTTGGAAATTCATCTGTGTTCAAGTTCCTCCCTTTCACCTAGTTAACTGAGTATCCTCAGAAAAACCACATAGACTCTCTGAGCCTCATTTTGCTAATTAAGACAATAGGCTAATTGCCTAGGCCTCTGCTGGAGAATTTTGCTTTGATCTGTGTTATGATGTGCATGAACTTTGTCTAAAGCAGCATTTTCCCTGTAAATTATTCCATGAATTGCAAACTCCACATACAGAATGTTCTGAAACAGAGACTATCAAACATCCCCATGAGTGCAAAGGCCCAAGGTTTTTACTATGTAATGCATTCAGACACTATATTTAGTTATTTTAAAAAAGGTGTCACCTGTAAAGAAGTACTGTTATACAGGAAGGTGATGATGACAACGACCATAGTGAGGATGACGATGATGATGATGATGATGCCCTGATATTCAAACTGTGGCTCCCACCCTGAGGTCTACACCGTAGTACTTCTGTTGTTGGAATAACTAATAACACTCACCTGGCTTCTCATAGTATGAGCAGTTCTATTTATATGCATGTCAGGATATTATAAGGCATTTCAGGGCAGTTGCTAGGGTGACAAATGAATTATATGAGGAAACATAAATGTACCTCAAATCTATACTTCCTCTCAGCAAGGGACTAGATTCAAGGTCTATGTAATTCCTAGGAAACAAGCTTCATGGTGCCATTTTTAAAACAGAACTTGTTTTTCTAGAAGCAGAGCATCAACCCTTGCACTGTAGGAGACTGCCCTCCTATAAATAGATAAGAAATCTAATGGTATTTTGACTTAGGCAGGAAGTCTTAGAACATTGGGGAAGAATTTCAGTTTTCAATGTATTTATTTACCAATAATTTTCACACACACACCCCAAATAGATCTAGTAACTGGATCACCAGAAACCTTTATTCTAGGCTAAGCCAGGCCAGCACCTAATCTGAGCTTCACATATCCCCACCCCATTTACAGAAGTAGTCTTGGGCTTTTTCTCTTGATCTTAACCTTAACTTCTTGCCTCATCATCCATTTCTATGTACACCCAGCTCCCAGCTGTTTGGCTTTGTCTTCCCCTTAGTGGATCTGTGCTTGCCCCTTGTAGCTTAAGACAGATTTGGCTTTTTCAGTTCCAGAAAGCCTCCCTACCTGATTGAGCCCTACCCTGGAACTCATCAATGATGGTTTCCTTGGTTACCTAACACTCACTCCTCAAGTGAGAGGTTGAGAGAATTTACTTGAGAATGGCCAGCTCTTGCCAGAGAACTTTAAGAGACAATTGCAATAGACCTTTCCTTTAGCAGCCCCCAAAGTTTCATTCTCGTTGTAAAAAAATCTCCCCAGGTTTTCTGTTTACTTAACATTTTTGTCTCAGTTCTCTATTTTGGTCACCGTGTCTCCAGAGTACATTTTTTTCTTGAAGGATAAATTTATTAATTTATTCAATGAATACTTATTGTACCAGGCATTGTACTTAACAGCATAGCTCCAGAAGCTGCGTGTTAGTTTGATTCCTGCCTTTGCTGGGGAACCTGTCATCTGCTTGTGCAACATCACTCATGGGCCTCGTCACATGGGCCAGCACTCTGCTAGAGAGTGTCTCTATGTCTTTGAATTCCTTCACCTGGGAATACAAGTCTTCCCATTCACACACTCTCTCTCATTTGCTATCATCCCCAACTTGTTCATCAGAAGCTTAATTTCTCTACCATAATAAACTCATTTGTTTAATCCTATATCCATATGTCATGTACAGTTCAACAGAAGATGAGATCCATGAAATTAGGGACTGTGATTTATCTACATCCAATTGACCAAAACTTAGCACAACAGCACAAAACACATTGTATACACTCAATAAATGATTGCTTAGTGAGTGGATGGGTTGATGGATGGATGGATGGATGCTTGGTATGTGCCAAGCAGATACTAAGAATTTTATATAAAATATATAAACCCTGGGGATGTAATGTTCATCATGGTGGAAATAGTTAATACTGTATTGTATATTTGAAAGTTGCTGAGAGTAAATCTTAAAAGTTCTCTTCTCAAGAAAAAAAAACCTTGTAACTATGTGCAGGGTTGGGTGTTAACTAGACTTATTATGGTGATCATTTCACAATATATACAAATATCAAATCATTATGTGGTATACCTGAAACTGATACGTTATATGTCAATTATATCTCAATTAAAACTAATCAATAATTATATTATCCCCTCAGCAATTGTAGGGAGTAGGAATCATTAGTCTCATTTTACAGATGGAAAAAAACTCAGAAATATTTTGATAACTTGCCCAAGATTATTGTTAACAGTAATACTGTTGTTTTGTTTATTAAGGTATAGTTGATTTTCACTATTATGTTAGTTTTAGTTGTACAATATAGTGATTCAAAATATTTATAAATTATACTCCATTTGTAGTTATTATAAAATATTGGCTGTACAATATACCCTAGTAGATTATTTATTTTATACATAGTAGTTTGCATCTCTTAACCCTCTACCTTTCCCCTCCCCCTTCCCTCTCCCCACTGGTAACCACTAGTTTGTTCTCTATATCTGTTAATCTTTTTTGTTATATTCACTCATTTCTTTTATTTTTTGTATTCCACATATAGGTGATATTATACAGTATTTGTCTTTGTCTGACTTATTTCACTAAGTATAATATCCTCCAGGTCCATCTGTGTTGTTGCAAATGGCAAATTTTCATTCTTTTTTATGACCGAGTAATATTCCATTGTATATATAAACCACATCTTCTTTATCCATTCATCTGCTGATGGACACTTAGGTTGCTTCCATATCTTGGCTATTGTAAATAATGCTTCTATGAACACTGGGATGAATATATCTTTTTGAGTTGGTGTTTTCGTTTTCTTTGGGTATATACCCAGGACATCAATATTGTTATTACTTGGTATCATGTTAGTCAGAGTTGCATTAATGATTAATAATGATTAGTAATCCTGTTAGCTAGCATCTACTGGATATTTATGCCTTCAGTAAGTATTTTCTTCACATTGTCTTACATAGTCCTCAGATAACTCTGTAGAAGAGTGCTATTATTATGTCTATTATATGTATTTTTTAATGCCGCATCCAAAAGTGTCCTATAGGTGCATGACACTCTGAATGAAAGATGTGAAACCTACCTTTTCACTTATTCACACTTCTTTCTCCATGGCCAACACAGGAGGTAGAGCATACAAAGAACCCCTGCTTCTGCTTTTCTAGGAACAGTATTGCCCAAAGCAAATAAAATCAGTAGATATCTACAGTTGCTCCTTCAGTTCTTCAATACTAGAAAGATAGTCATCTGGACCACTAAATTGTCATCACTAAATTAGTTTGAATTTATCTCCCAGTAGGGATAGCGGTCAGGATAGGACCACAAGGTTTTGACAAGCTATGATAGTATTAAAAAATACATATATTTCTCTTACACGCCATCTCAGACAATTAAATAGCTAGTTAAATGTGGTGTTTTTGTGATGAGGACACAACTATGAATCAAGTTCATCTAATGTCATCATTCCTAATTTTATTTATTTTTATTAAAAATTTTTACTGAGGTATAGATGACATATAACTAATTTTTATATTAGTGTCAGATATACAACATAATGATTTGATATTTATATATACTGAAAAATGGTTACCACAGTAAGTCTAGTGAACAATCTGTCCCCTTAAATAGATACATTTTTTCCCTTGTGATGAGGTCTTTAAAGATTTACTCTTAGACACTTCCAAATATGCAATACAGTATTATTAACTATAGTGATCCGTTATTCTTATATCGGCTTTCCCAATAGAGACTGATAGCTCTCACAGGATTTCTTCACTTTTTAAAAATCTTAATTCTCTCTTCTCTTCCACCTGAATTGTTTCTAAATTTCTATCCTCTGGGTCACTTATTCTCTCTTCCGTCAGATCTACTGATGCTTTCTAATGCATTCTTCATCTCATTCACTGAGTTCTTCAGCTCCAGAATTTCTGTTTGGTTCTTTTTAATAATTCCAATCTCTTTGGTAAAGTACTCCCTCTGTTCATTAATTTTATTCCTGAGTTCATTAACTTGTCTTTCCGAGTTTTCCTGTAGCTTGTTGAATTTCTTCATAACAGCTATTTTTAACTTTTATCAGTTAAGTTGCAATACTTCATGCATTTGAATTTTACCGCTGGAGAACTGCCATTTTCTTTTCGTGATACCGTATTAACGTGATTTTTCATAGTGGTTGATGAAATGTGCCTCTTCTGTTGCATGTGAAATGTCAGATACCTTTCTTATTTACGGAAGGAAGGCTTTGTTTACTTTGATTCTGAGAGTTCAACAATCTAGCAATTGGAAACTTTTCTTTTGCTTTCCAGAAGATGGTGCTATAACACAGGGTTTTGGTTTGTTTTACTGAACAGACTCTCCATGCTACACACTTTCACTTTCCACCTCCTCTGCCAGAGAGGTCGCCCCTGCCACCACCACAATCCCAGCAAGTGGCAGTGTCAGTCTGGGTTGTGAGGCTCCCCTGGCCTGTTCCTCCTTTTCCTCTGCCTCCAAACTCATCTCCATCCTGTTCTGATGGCTTGCTGAGTTCTCCTGTCAGGTGGGCTGCACCTCTACAACTTCTCTATCTCCCATGAGTGCCCAGTTTTGCACTCTCCAGATTACCTTCTTCCTTTTGGTAGCAAGTGGGGGTGGGCAGGCTATGACTCCCTTGGATCCACATCCTCCTCTGAGGTCCTATCCACCTACTTCTCACAGGTGGAAAGGTGGCTTTCCCGGGTGTCTTGGTGTACTGTGCAGAGGCACTTTTGATGGGTTATGGATGTCTGGTTAGTTGTGAATCAAAAAGAAGAGAAAAAGGGAGTGACTCTTGCCACCACTATGTCCACATCACTCTCCTCAAAAACTTTGCTTTAAATAAGAGAAATAAGAGTAGCCCTAGGATAACTATAGAAAATAATATTTCTTTTCTATTTATTAAATATTTCACCTTTTTGAAAATATAAATCTAAATGATGTATCTTGGTCCTGGTCAGCCTTTATCCTGATGCGGTAATGCTGCAAGGATGGCTGTTTGCCACCTCTAGTGAGACTTGTGAAAAATGATCCTCATCATGTCATGTCTCTGACTGCAGCCCAGGACACAGCTCTTCAGTGGCACAGGCTTGTCTCCAACCAGCTGATGCTGCATCACAACCACGTAGATATACAGAGAATTAAACCTCCTGTAGCTATGGTGCCAATAGACTGGAATATCTGTGGGTACATCCTGTAACAGGGCCAATGTCACAGTAGTGACCCCCGCAGGTTTTAGGTTCTCCACTGGACAGGCTCACAACAAAGTTTAATTTGAGTTGAGTTTTATCTATATTGATGCACTCATTATCTTTTGTAACACATTGTTATTCACCACTCTGTGTCCTAGTTTGAATAAGCATCTTCAGGAAGCATATATCATTTTTTTTTTTTTTTTAAATTTTTGGCTGAGTTGGGTCTTCATTGCTGCGCGTGGGCTTTCTCTAGTTGCAGTGAGTAGGGATTACTCTTCGTTGTGGTGCGCGGGCTTCTCATTGCGGTGGCTTCTCTTGTTGCGGAGCACGGGCTCTAGGTGCACCGGCTTCAGTAGTTGTGGCTCGTGGGTTCTAGAGTGCAGGCTCAGTAATTGTGGCTCATGGGCTTAGTTGCTCCGTAGCATGCGGGATCTTCCTGGACCAGGGCTCAAACCCGTGTTCCCTGCGTTGGCAGGAGGATTCTTAACCACTGCACCATCAGGGAAGCCCACATATATCATTTTATGGGATGCTTTAGGCAGGGGTCAGCAAACTTTTTCTGTAGATGGCCAGATAGTACATATTTTAGGCTGTGCAGGCCATATGAGCTCTGCCACAGCTATTCAAATGTGCCCTTATAAGTCAAAAGCAGTCATAGACAATAAACCAATGACTGTGGTCCAATAAAACTGAATTTATAAAAACAGACAGCAGGTCAGATTTGGCATGTGGGCCATATTTTGTGGCCTTCTGCTATTATCAGAAACAATTGTAGTTAGATGCAGGGTTCTAGAGCAAACTTGAAGCAGTTCTGAAGAGTATGATATAAAATCCAGTTTGATCCATCTTCAGACTGCTAAAGGTTTCAAATCATTGGAATCTTTATCCAATTGTTAAACATTCTGAGCCACCTCAGACATTTCACTAAAGCACTGCCATTCTTACTTCTTGCCCAGGAAAATTGTGTGAGAATAGGTGTAGACCTTCTGAAATTTATCTGGTTCCTTTTTTCTTTCCTCTGCATTATCTTTGAGCATAGAAAATGGACAGAACCTCTAGTTTAAAATTTTTGCCAGAATAAACATCTGATCTGGATACTGCTCCTAACACTTTTCAAATTTCTCTTTCAACTTAAGGGCTCTCATCTGTTCAGTTGGTACATAGTGGGCTTCATGACTATTCTCTTGCCAGCCATGGTGCATAAAATCTCCCAGGCCTCTCAGGAATTAGCCTGAGTGACAGCGAATTGCATTATGAGTGCCTGTAGCCAGTTATAATCTTGAAGGACACTTTGCTCTGAAATGAGTTCTAAGCTGTAAACTCACCCATTTTAAATTTTAGGGTCTTGTTAAATCAGTCAACAATTCCTATCATAACTGAGTCATCACAAACAAAATTGTCTCGTTATATATAGGATTTTAGAAACTCACACATTAAGAGATTTTGAAATTTATTCCCTGATCAATTTCCCATCCCTTTCCTTAAAATATTCCAAAATAAAACTGACCCCCATTTTTGCTGCTCATTCCCCCCCTCCCCAAAATAGTAAATCTCTTTTAAAAGTGTCTGTGCCACGATAATTTTAGAGAACTTTGTCATTAAAAAAAATCACCTTTATTCACATAAGCAGTCTAGGCAGAAAGCATGTATTTATCACATCAGAGAAAGTTCTTTCAGATAAGACCTATCTTGAGGCATAGGTTCGGACAAGTATCTAACTTTTGGCAGGTGGCTCATTGGGAACACACACGCTGACCCAGCCCTGCTTTAACGACGTTACAGCACACTCCCGTAACATTTGCAGAAGCATCCTACTGCAGCGTAAAACTGTGGCAAACTCCTGTATGAGTTTTTTATCATATAAACAGTTCAGAGTTGCTGTCATAAAATTAACAGTTTCCCTAATAAAACACAGCATCTGCATTTTATATCCACCATGGGTTATGAGCCCCAGCAGATCAGAGAGCTTGAGTTTGCCTTTTCCTCCTCACTAGGTACCAGGTACAGGAAAGCTATTCTGAGTTCCAGATTATATCGATTATAAAGCTATCCACCAGAAGACATTTAGAAATAACCCTCCCTAGGAGACCTTCCACATCAATTGCCTGGCTGATCTTAGGAAAGAATTGTGAGCAACGGATGGCGGAGGCTGATGGTCCATTCGCATTGGCAAACACATCCAGGCTCTCATTTTCTTGGTCAGCCATAAAGCCTTAACATGGAGAAGGAAATAACATGAAATAAAATGAATTCTATGGAATACAAAGTCCATCCCATTAATACTAAAACCCAGCTGGACCGGGGTTTCAAACCCCTTCTTGGTCTTTAGCTTCTGAAATACAGAGCAAACACCAGCTTTGTTGATAGTGACAGTGCCCCAGAGAATAATTTTTTTTGCATAGCGTCAGAGCCAACCTCTGCAAACCATGTCAGCCTACTTTTCCCTCTGCAGTGAATTCTGGGAGACTCTTCTTTCAGTCTCTTAGACCACTAATCTGTTCTTTACTCATGTCAGCTTTGCAATTCAATTCATCTACTGTTTTCTTTTTAATTTCCAAGGTCTCTGTCTCAATTTATAACATCTATGAATTCTCTTTTGTTAATGTTTTTTTTGTTTGTTTGTTTCCCCCATTAACTCTGCTTCCTTGAATATTTCCTTTGTCTTCATCTTATCAGTGCCTCTGTTTCACACTATTAGCCTTCTTGAAATTTTGAAGATTTAGAACTCTATGTTCGTATTTTGAGTTGAGGGGTTAGACGTAAAACACGGTTGGTCACGAGTCTATTTTCATTCCCCAAAGAGAGTTCTCATTCCGCTGCTGTGGCTAGAAGTCCTGATCATGGACTAGTGGTGTTTGTTGAGAGGAGGGGCTGGGGATGAGGTTGGGCAGAGTGGGCAGGAGGTCAAATGAGTAGAGTGGCACTCTCCATTCTTCCTGTCAACCAAATGCTTCTCTGGGAATCTCTATGTCAGAACTTTCTCTACAGCAGTTCCTGCCTTGGCTTTAATCTAGGGGTAAAGCCTGGTGTCTACTGCTCCTTTTCCATTTTTAATTCCCAGCTGTCACCCAAAGGTAGAGCCTTATCTCCACCTCTGCTCTGCCTATTGGTCCAGCCCAGTCTCCCCAGGGATTTTGCTGGCGGGCAGTGTAAGTGGAGAAGCAGGAGCCCCCAACTAGCTCAGCTATTTTGAAGGAAGACCTTTAATGAATTACCCCAATGGTTGCCTTGTTTGCATTTGTTGACTCTGACTTTAAAATTTCTCTGGATCTCTTTGGAGAGGAAAGAATCCCATCTGAGATACTTTTCTCCAGCCTGTATTTTGGGTTGTATTCTTTTAGCTCTGATTCATAATTGCAATGCCTCAAGACTTCTGCTCTACTGATAGCAGACTTTCATTTTTTTTCCCATCACTGTTGGAAATTATATCTTTTTTTTTAAAATAGATTTATTATTATTATTTTTATTTTTGGCTGCGTTGGGTCTTTGCTGCTGCGCACAGACTTTCTCTAGTTGAGGCGAGTGGGGGCTACTCTTCGTTGCAGTGCACGGGCTTCTCGTTGCGGTGGCTTCTCTTGTTGCAGAGCATGGGCTGTAGGTGCGCGGGCTTCAGTAGTTGTGGCTCGCGGGCTCTAGAGCACAGGCTCAGTAGTTGTGGCGCACGGGGTTAGTTGCTCCGTGGCATGTGGGATCTTCCTGGACCAGGGCTCAAACCCGTGTCCCCTGCATTGGCAGTCGTATTCTTAACCACTGCTGCCACCAGGGAAGCCCGGAAATTATATCTTTTAAAATACATGTTTCAGATCTGTCAGTGAACTTTGGGACAGAAGAGGAAAGAGGTGCAAGTGCTGAATCCTTCAACTTACAGCAGTAGTTTGAAGAGGTTATTTAACCTTGTTAACAAGAGGCAAATCTTGGTAAAGATGTATGGGTTTGCTTTATCATTTACTCTCTGTCTGTCTCTTTCTGTGTGTGTGTGTGTTTGTATGTGTATGTATGTGTATACATATATGTATATTTTTCCAAGCCTTAAATGATCTTTTAAAGTATTATGATCAATTTTATAGATGAAAAATTCAGTTGAGGCTTAAGAACAATTAACTTGATATAATTTCAAACAATAGGTATCTTCATACTACACCTGATGTAGTACATCATTTTATCTAATTTTTTATACTTTTAAGTGATTTGCCCCATCTAGACTTTGAACTGTATCATTTCAGGATAATCGTTTATTCATCTCTGTCATTAGTGCCTAGTAGTGGATGACATATACAGTAGGCACTCAAGGCATGTTTGCTAAAATCAGTTGAAGTGAAAGAACCAGGACTCTAATCCAAGTTTGTCTGACTTCAGAGTATACATTGCTTTCACCACATTTTCCATCAGAGCTGAAAACTGCTCTAATTCTTTAGAGTTAAGACATCACTCCCTCCCAATGCAATGTAAGGAAACTGCATACTCTTGCAATCCCCTTCCTCTAGCTTGACACATTTCCCCAACTGATCATTTGCGTATTCAGTAACTATTCTCCACAGAAGTCTCTAGCAATGAGTTTTAGAGACTAGAACCCTAGAGAAGACAAGCAACATGTCTCCGTTTCGCTAGTTGCTTCCCTGGTGGTCCACAAACTTAGGATAACATACAAGTTGGAAAATTAACTGCATGTGAAAATAAAATATAATGTCAGGAGTAACAGCTTTGGAGACAAACAGAAGCAATCAATTAAAGCTGAGGCTTCACCAGTGCTGGAATTCAACAATGTCTGATCATGATTAGCAAACAGCACTTAAAGGGTATCAGTTCACATAGATCCATTTGGGCTAGTGCTTTTGCTTTGGTTTAAGAAGAGAAAGGAGGCTGTACATGCAGGTTTACATGAATACATAAAAGTTTAAAAAGGGCTAATGGAAGCAACTTCAAGTTATCTTCCCAAGACTGAGTCCATGGGCTCAGTTCTAAGTCTTACAGAGGCTAAAAGATCTCTTTTTACGAGGAACACTTTCAGACTTTCAGGCATGAGTAGGGTTACTTGGATTTCCAGACCACAGATGAAGTGCAACACAGAGTGAGTATGATGAGCATGGTCCTCTTTTCTGCTCAGAACCCATTAACTATCATGATTCTAGTCCTGTGAATTAGTGCATTGATGATGGGGGCCACAGAGTAGTGACAGGACACCCATGGAGACCAGGAGGTCCAGCAGGAGGTGGTGTAAGCCCATTGGAAACTTGTGAAGAAAAACAGCAGTACCTAGACCACGTTTGTAATAATTGTAAGACAAATGACATACCTTGTAGGAATCCCTCAGAACTTTTGTGGGGGGGGGGGGCTGCAGAAATTGACTTCACAGGGGACCAAGAAATAAGTTAATAAGCCAAAATAATTTGAGAATTAATATGAGCATGACCTCACTTTTACCCACAGCTCTTGGGATCTGTGAAGATTCTGATTTTATTTCCTTTATTTTTAACCATTTCCTTAATTCCTAATATCATGTATATTTAGGCATACTATCATAGCTTATTTCATAAAATAGTCTCTGAAATCTCACTGCCCAGTCTGGATACCCAGTTTTGTCATTTGCTAGTTGTGTTACTGCCCTACATTTACTCCTTAACCTTTGTGTGCTCACTATACACATCTGCAAAACAGTACCTCCTTCAAAGCATCATTGTGAGTATTAAAGGAAATAATGGATTCAAACATAGCATAGGGCTCAGCCTCCTATAAGCATTAGTTCATGTTAGCTGTGTGGTTATTGTCATTAGTATCATCATCATCATCGTTATTATTATTAAATTGGTTAGGTATCAAGGGGAGGTAGAAAGGAACTTGATTAGATACCAAGGGTGGGGGAATTCTTTTTTTTTCGACACCAATTGTACTTGAACATTTGTTACTTTATTTTATTTTATTTTTAATTTATTTATTTATTTTTGGCTGTGTTGGGTCTTTGTTTCTGTGTGAGGGCTTTCTCTAGTTGTGGCAAGTGGGGGCCACTCTTCATCACGGTGCGCGGGCCTCTCACTATCGCGGCCTCTCTTTTTGCGGAGCACAGGCTCCAGACGCACAGGCTCAGTAGTTGCGGCTCACGGGCCTAGTTGCTCCACGGCATGTGGGATCTTCCCAGACCAGGGCTCAAACCCGTGTCCCTGCATTAGCAGGCAGATTCTTAACCACTGTGCCACCAGGGAAGCCCCATCATCGTTATTATTGAGTTCATCTTCATTTGGGGCATTAGACCTACTCATCTCACTGTCATTTTCATTTTCTCAACATGTTTTTTTTTCATCATAGACTTCTTGGCTTTCTGAATAGTCATCTGCATGCAACGACTTGACTCTCGCTGCGAATTTTCCCTTTTCCTTTCAGCAGATAGTGGTGTTTGTTGACTTATTTATTCCTTCATTATTCACTAAATCACTTAGTCAACCACTGTTTAGTATGCCTACTGTACGTTAAGCAGAATTCTAGGAACTATGCATATGGCACAGGAATCATGTATACAGCATTAAGCTGCCCTCAGGGAGCTTATATTATCATGGAGGAGATAGACAATAAGATAAATAAATATGTAATGTAATGTCAGGTCAATGCAAGGGCTATGAAGAAAAATAAAGTAGGGCAAATGAAGAGAGTGACAGGTGATGTAAGTTAAAATAGAGAAATCAGGAAAGGTACCTCTTTATTTGTAACAGAGCACGAGGATGTTTAAGCTCAAGGGCACTGATGAAAGCAATAGAGTTCTTGGAGGTAAGCAATTAAGAGGAGTCTCCTTGATAGGAACAAGGAAAATGGTAAAGCAGCTAGAAGTATAACAGAGAGAACCAGAGAACAAGATAGCTAAGAAGAGCTCTCCTGGGGTAAATCAAGCCTCAGGGACTACCTCTGCAAAGGGGCCCAACTCTAATTGAATCAGACTGTGGAGCAATTTATGACCCAAGGTGTTGTCAAAAACAATAGAGAAATCAGCCGGCAAATAGTGGAGGCTAACAGCTTGGTGTGATAACCAGCCTGAAGCTTAACAGGGTGTTCAGGGAAAGAAACAGTCAAAGAGAACCAGCTAAAGCCATATTCATCCCTGGGGAAGGAGGTCAGTGAAACTATGCACATGCCCAAGGCTGCACCCTTTAGGGAGTGACATCTGAGCATGCACACTACATGGGAAATAGACTTCACTGAACTAGCCCAGCCATGTCACTAAATTAATAAGCAAGCAAATAAGCAAGCAAACAATAAGAATACCAAAGAAAATAGGGAGGAGACAGATTTGTATTCATGTTTGCAACAATATGTTATTGAAAATGTCTGGTTTTCAACAAAAAAGGATAAGACAAAAATAAACAGGAAAGTGTTGCCCGGAAACAGAAAAAAAGAGTAGACAACAGAAATTGCCTTTGAGGGCTTCAAAGCAGCCATTATAAACATCAGAGCTAAAAGAAGCATGTTATAGAAGTAAAAAAAAAAATGATGACAATGTCTCACCAAATAGAGAATATCAATGGAAATTCTGGAGTTGAAAAGTACAATAACTGAAATTAAAATTCACTGAATTGGTTCAACAGATTTGAGCTGGCAGAAGAAAGAATTAGCAAACACAAAGATAAACTGATAGAGGCTGTGTAATCTGAAGAATGGAAGGAAAGAAGACAAAAACTATAGTTTTTGTATCCCTTTGTATCTTCGGGTTCCACATCCTCAGATTCAACAACCACATATCAAATTTCGCAGCTGGTTGAATCTGCATATGCAGAACCCCCAGATAGGGAGGGCTGACTCTATTCCACCATTCTATATAAGAGATTTGAACATTACTGGATTTTGGTATCTGCAGGGGTTCTGGAACCAATGATAATCTCAATACATATAGAAAAAGCATTTCACAATATTCAACATGCTTTCATGAAAAAAAATTTAACTAGAAATAGAAGATATTTCCTCTCTCTGATAAAAGGCATCTACAAAAGTCTCACAGCTAATATACTCAATGGTGAAGCTGAAGACTTTCCCTTTAAGGTCAGGAGCAAAACATGGATGACCACTCTCATCGCCTGTATTCAACATTGTACTGGAGGTTCTAGACTGAGCAATTAGACAAGAAGGAGAACTAAAAGACATACAGATTACAAAGAAAGAAGTAAAACCACCTCTCGTTTCAAGTGGCATTATATTTTATATAGAAAATCCTAAGGAATCACTAATTAATGAGTTAAGCAAGGTTACAGAATATAAGATCAACCTATAAAAATCAATTGTATTTCAATAGCAGCAATGAATAATCTGAGAATGAAATTTAAAAAAAACAATTTTACTTAATAGCATCAAAAAGAATAAAAGAATAAAATACTTAGATGTAAAATTAACAAAAGAATTGCAAAACTTGTACTGCCAAAACTACAAAACATCATTGAAAGAAATTAGAAGAAAACTAATAAAATGTAAATATGTTCATGGATCAGAGACCTAGTATTGTTAAGATGATAATACTCCCCAAACTGATCTATGGAGTCAATGTCATCTTTATCAAAATCCCAGCTGGCTTCTTTGCAGAAAAGTCATCACGGGACTGTGGAGTAGAGAACAGATGGAGAAGGCAAGAGTGGAGGTGGGAAACCCAGTTTACAGGTTATGCCACTCATCTAAGTGAAAGATGGTGATAGTCTGTATTAAGCTTAGGGTGGTGAGGGACTTCCCTGGTGGTCCAGCGGTTAAGACTCCACGCTTAAAATGCAGGGGGCTCAGTTTCCATCGCTAGTCAGGGAACCAAGGTCCCACATGCCGCAGGGCACAGCCAAAAAAAAAAAAGAAAGCTTACGGTGGTGGAGATAGAGAAATGTGACTAGATTCAAGACATATTTGTGGGTAAAATATGAAAAAATATGAAAGTAAACATAGGGATAAATAACATGTCTGTAAATGTATATGCTCTTGGAATAATTTCCTCTAATGAGCCCTTCAGAGAATAACTGCCAGATAAATCTAAATAAATAATGAGAATCTGCTCATTGACTACGATGCAATGTTATTCTTCAGTGAGTGTTCTGCAGAAAAAGCAACATCTTTCTTGATTGTTCTTGGCAACTTCTCAGAAATTCTCATTTAATTGTTTTATTGTGGAGCAGGAAATCTTGCTGTATCTTTCAAAATCTCCTTCCCCAACTCAAAGCCTCTGGCAGAGAATTAGGGGGTGGGAAACAGCACAGGTTCTCAGGATTCCTAATAAAAATAGAAAGCCATTAATGTCAGAATAGATGTTTAAAGCTACTACATTATTAACTTAAATGAAGGTCTGAACTTTTTTTCTAATTTCCATTTTATTGAGGCATAATTGACATATAAAGTTGTAAGATAAATTGTACATCATAGTGATTAGATATATGTAAACACTGTGAAAGGATTCTCCTCATCTAGTTAATTAACGCATCCGTATCCATCACCTCACATATTTCTCTTTTCTTTTTTGGGGGGTGAACATTTAAGTTCTACTCTCTTAGCAAATTTCAATTATACAATACAGTTTTATCAACTATAGTCTGAACTTTTAAGCAATTTTTTTCTATCTCTCATCTTCAAGATACTACAACAGATAGCAAGCAAGAGACAAATACAAAAGTTGTGGTTTTCTTGTAAATATGAGTTCATTCTCAGGTTGCTAAATCAAAGAGATTAAACCTACTGATGTCTATTTAATCATTAAACTAAGTAAAGGGATATTTTACTTTTAGCCTTATAGTCTATACTTCAGGTATCAGCTTTAGCTCCATCAGCAAAATTTATCCTTTTAATTTATGACTTTCGTTCTAATTATTAATTTCTTTACACAATGTGTTTAACTGCATTTTTGTACCTGGGATTATCTCATTTGAAACTCATTTTATCAAATATTTTAACATCTAATTTTGTGTGTGCTTTCAGAATTAGATAGCCTAGAAGGAAAATGCTTTGCTGAGCCAACGATAAAAATACTATTTTAAAAAATTCTATACTAGCAGATGCACTTGACATGGCTTTTTAGAATTTTTAATTGACTATGGTTACCCTAGGACTTTATATTCATTGAAGTCAAAGCCCATGTTTTAGTTACCTTGTTATTAGGAGGTAGTGCATTGTTCTGTTTTGTTTTGTACACATAGTTCTGCTAAATAGGTGCTGAATTCAATACTAATATCAAAACTAATATATTTTTATATTTAGCATTTATGCTGTAACAGTATTAAAATGTAAGAGTTTTTAATGTGATAAGCTCTGCAAAGTATTTGTAGAAATTTCAGGATCTGAAAATCAGATATCTTTAGGACAGATAAATTTTTTGTTCTAATAAGAGTTTAATTTATCTCTAGGTAAGTAAAAATCAGGGAAAGGGCTGATTAATAAAGTTAAGGAAAGAAAAGATCAAGTACTTACAGGAAACCATCTGTGGAAATGTTTTTAAATCAAGTACATTATATATAATGGCAATATATACCCATTTACGCAGACTCCAGATATAACCAAGCAAGTATGACAGGCCATTATGCTGGGTGTAATGAGACTCCACCTATTCAGATAATCATCCTTTTGCTTAAATCACACTACATATCTTTCCTTGACAACGAAATTAGGTTAGAGGGGAAAGAGAACATTAACAGTTACTATGTGCTGACCATGGGGCTTGGTCCCAGTTTCATAAATTTATTTCAGACATTAGAGCACCAAAAACTCCAGTGTTTTTTCTCAGTGATACTATCTGTAATTAAGTAATAGCAAAACAGAGAACTCCAGAGATGCCAGGCCAAATTATTACCACAAATAAAAAATAAAACATCCAGATTTATAGCAGAAAACTGAGATAGTGGTACAAAGAAACAGAGATGATAAATGTTAATAATTACCCACAAATACTGCAACTACTACTGTTTGTGCACCCCGTAGCACAGTGTGTGCACCGAGCCCTTAATTGTCCAACCTGGTAGTATTTCAAGGAGGTATTTTTGTTGCATGTTCTTATCTTAATATTCCCCTGTGCAAAATGGTTAAGCTTTGGATGCAGCTCTGTGAATTCAGTGAGTCAACATTTCCAGTGTGATTTGGTCTCAGAGAAGCAGGTATTGCAGAATATGATAAGCTACACCGTAGATACAGACACATAATGGATGGGTGCATGAATATTTAGACAGATAGAAGCCACCATTTCTTGAGTACTTCCTATGCACCAGACACTGCACTAAGTACTTTACATAATTACTCCTCACAACAGAACTATTTCCCCATTTACTTCATTATAAAGCAGAAACTAACACACCATTGTAAAGCAATTATACTCCAATAAAGATGTTAAAAAAAACAAAACAAAACTATTTCCCGGTTTAAGAAGTGTTCAAACAGCAAGGTTTATTATTGTACCAAGGTTAAATGAGGGCTAGGAATCCAACCCAGGCTTGTCTGCTTCTAAACCATGTGGTTTATAGAAATCATTACATCATGCTCTGTCTTATAATATTAACAATTGTGTAGGAAATGTTTACTGGGTGCCAGTGTGTTTACCCTTTGAATACATGGTGTGTGTTTCAAATACATGAGCTCATCTCAGCTGAGGATTATTTTACACATGAGGCTCAGAAAAGCCAAATATTAAATCGTCTAATGACTACTAAACCTTGGAGTCCTTTGTTGAGCGTCCAAATTCAATCACTTGGAAAATATGTCTTTCCTCTTAAGCGTTTCTATAATCAATGCTTAGGAAGGAAGAAGCAATATCTTTTGTTTTTAACTTTTAGACGAGGCAACTGAATCACAAAGAATTCAGTGACTTGCAAAGTCTCCTTTGCCAGTCAGTGGTAAAGTGAAAATTATAGCTCCTGGATCTGAATCATGCTGTTTCTCTGGACTGCTCCTCACCTGAAAAGGCTACAATCAGCCTTTGTTATTCCACTGCCCATGAAGCTCCTATGACTTTCACATTGCTTTTGTCCTCTTGGTGGTCTCCAGGGAGACCAGGAGGATGCTGCCTGGAGAAATAGTGCCTCTCTTCTAATATACAATAAGACCTTGATGGGTCTTTTGGCAGTGTGAGTTTTTTCTATGTGTGGGGCATGTGTGTGTCTTTTGTTTTTAATAAAAGACACTTTGGAGGGATAATATGCTGGCTGGACTTCAGTTTTAAAAATAAGTTTTTCAGCTTGTAATCTAAATGACTCACCAAAGATATGAAAACCTAATAAAAATTGATGATAAAGGACTCATAAGCAGCGCCTGTCCTGTATATACATGTGAGGCCCCAAGGGGAGAACCAAAGCTTTGCAAAGCAAGACCTACCAAAAATTCAGCCTCTTCTGCAACAGAAGTGCCTATACTGTAAGAACACAAAGACCTGCTTCCTAACTGGCCTTGGCAGAGGAGGGCATGCATTCTTATTACCGTGACACTGGTTAATGTGGGCTGTTAGCTCTTACAGGGGGCAAGGTAAGGGCCAAGCCCTGTACTGAGCCAAATGGCCAGTATGGACAAGAAAGACAGAACAGCTAAGGAAACTTACACAGTCCTTGTTCCTAGGAGGTTTAGTAAAAATAGCACATATTTAAGCAGGTAACCTGAATTAGTTACCTTTCTTGATCAGTAAAATTTTGGTAAAAATAATAACAACTACAATGATGACCTTACTGGGCTGTTGGGAAAATGTAAAGAAACTGTATGTGTATGTGGTATGTATTTTATATACATAAATATTTTACAAATACTATATACATATACAGCATTTAACAGTATTTATGCATTCATTCATTCATTCAAACACACAATAAATGCTGGATACCTAGGTTCTTTTTGTTCTGCTCTCTTGTCTTATCTCAACCTGAGTTTTGGCCCAATGCTTGAGATGCCTCTGAAATCCATTTTTCTATTTTGATTTGGATTTAAAATACATTTTGATGGTTTAATGGTTCTGAAGAACCCAGGGGCAGGACAGGAATAAAGACACAGATGTAGAGAATGGACTTGAGGACATAGGGAGGGGGAAGGGTAAGCTGGGACAAAGTGAGAGAGTGGCATGGACATATAAACACTACCAAATGTAAAATAGCTAGCTAGTGGGAAGCAGCCACATAGCACAGGGAGATCAGCTTGGTGCTTTGTGACCACCTAGAGGGGTGGGATAGGGAGGGTGGGAGGGAGACACAAGAGGGAGGAGATATGAGGATATATGTATATATAGCTGATTCACTTTGTTATAAAGGAGAAACTAACACACAACTGTAAAGCAATTATACTCCAATAAAGATGTTAAAAAAAATAAATTAAAAGCCAACATGCTCCTCCCTCCCCATTGCTGCAAAAGTGCCAGTACAGGCTGATTCAGCCCAAGTAGAGATAACCCTGGAATATTACCTCAGCACCAGAGGGAAGTTGTGCCTGTGAGATCAGCATTCTGGCCTGATCACGAATGGATTTTTCAAGAGGGTGTGGAGATAAGGGAACCCTCCTACACTGTTGGTGGGAATGTGAATCGGTGCAGCCACTATGGAGAACAGTATGGAGGTTCCTTAAAAAACTAAAAACAGAGCTACCATATGATCCTGCAATCCCACTCCTGGGCATATACCCTGAGAAAACTCTAATTCAAAAAGGTACATGCACTCCAATGTTCATAGCAGCACTATTTAAAATAAAGACATGGAAGCAACCTAAATGTCCATCAACAGATGAATGGATAAAGAAGATGTGGTATATATATGTAATGGAACATTACTCAGCCATAATAAAAAATGAAATAATGATATTTGCAGCAACATGAATGGACCTAGAGATTATCATATTAAGTGAAGTAAGTCAGACAGAGAAAGACAAATATCATGTGATATCACACATGTGGAGTCTTAAAAAAAATGATACAAATGAACTGATTTACAAAGCAGAAATAGACTCACAGACATAGAAAACAAACTTATGATTACCAAAGGGGTTAGCAGGTGCGGGGGGAGATAAATTAGGAGTTTGAGATTAACATATACATACTACTATATATAAAAATGGTAAACAACAAGGACCTACTGTACAGCACAGGGAATTATATCCAATATCTTGTAATAACCTATAATGGAAAATAATCTGAAAAAGAATATATATATGTATAACTGAATCACTTTGTACACTTGAAACTAACACAACATTGTAAATTAACTATACTCCAATTTAAAAAGAATGGACTTTTCCAATGGTTAATAAATAAATAAATAAATAAATAAATAATAAAATACATTTTGATGGTTTAAAGAAATTATCATTTCTCTCTTCTGCTAGAACAATGACTTAGATGTTTCTATTAAATCTAAGTAACTGGCTTCTCAAAACTGTAAACAGTTGGAATCAGAGCGTTTCAGGAGAAAGAAAAAGAGATGAGTGAAAAAGCATTCCCCTGAATGCATGCTGCTCTCTTAAAACTCAATGTTTTTCTCCTGCGACCCTCTCTGTTCACCAGCCCACAACATTCCCTCATCTCAGTGGATATTTAACAGCCGAGCTGAGTTGGTTATCTTTATGTTAGGGTCTGCTGTATTTCCCAGATTAGAGTTATCTATAATTTGCGTCTCACAATGCCTGAAATGGTACCTCCGGGCACTCTCCCCCTTGTTCTCTGCCTCAGTGTCTTTACAAAGGCTGTCCTCTCTGTCTCAAGCTCTTGAATACACACCCTGCAACACTGCCAGCTACCTCCTAGGGACCACCCCTCCCCCTAGACTCTGCACAATCCCACCTCTTAGTTAAGTCCTGGGCAGTCTTCAGATTTCAGCCAGCTGCTTAGGAGAGTTGGGTCCCCTTGTTATACATTCTAAAAACAAAAACTGTACATTTTCTTTAACTGGTCACAGGTTGCAATTATATGTGTGTGTGTGTTTATTTGATAAACATCTGTCTTGTCCTCAGCACCATAAGCTACAGAATAATAAAGACTTTGTTTTCTTCTCCTTATATCACTGTACTAAGTACAGTGCCAGGCACATGGTAGGCGTGCATGCATTTGTTGAGTGAATAAAGTATTGGTAATGACCCACCAAAAAAAATTGTTCTTATAAATATTCCTAAGCCTCAACTCCACGTAGGGTGATGCTAAAATGTCCCTGTAAAAGGGGAATTCACTGGAATAGTGAGTAGAACAACCAGGGTCTTGGGAAAAATCAAGAATGCTTTTTCAGATACCTTATAGTCAATCCTTAGATTAAACCTAATTCACATACTGTGTATGGTGGCAGCATGAATACAACATCCAGGATAATATGAGTTGTGCTTTCTGTTCCACGACTGTGTACCCTGCCCTTCTGAACAACACCAGGCACACAGGAAGAGAAGGGCATCAACCTCTGTAGCTCTCCTGTGATGTGCCAGTTATTTTACCTATGCCATTTCCTTGAAGGGAAGGATGCAATTCTGTTTATTCCATGTTGCCTAAGGCACCTGTGTCAGTCTAGAACATATAGCAAGCGTTGTATTAACTATTAATGCTTGTTTAAAAAACTGCATGAATGAAAAGGGGGATGCAGGCAACCATAGACAAGCAAAAACAATGGTTACTTATGGGGACATGTTCTATATACATGTGATTTAGGAGAGAGAACTGTAGCTGGAATAAAATTCTGAAAATTAAAAAAAATACATTTGGTTAGTGCTACAGTAGAAAGTGTTGAAGTAAAAGGCAATTAAGAGTGTGTTAATCACTGAGATAAGTTCTTAGCTAACTGTGAAAAGATAAGATAACCAAATTTGAATAGGTAAGAATAAGGAGATGCTTGTTATGTGGTACCTACCTCCAAAGACATTGCCTAAGAAATCTGCTTGGCTTCAGCATAGGTAAGCCCTCTAGATTTTGTTTGTGTGTTCACGATGGAAAATTCCAAATAAGTACAAAAGTAGAAAGAATAATACAATAAATACATGCACCCATGGCTCAAATAAGTACAAAAGTAGAAAGAATAATACAATAAATCCATGCACCCATGGCTCAAACTTCAATTGTTTCTTTTTAAGATTTTTTTGATGTGGACCATTTTTAAAGTCTTTATTGAATTTGTTACAATATTGCTTCTGTTTTATGTTTTGTTATTTTGGCCGAGAGGCATGTGGGATCTTAGCTCCCCAACCAGGGATCAAACACGCACCCCCTGCACTGGAAGGTGAATTCTTAACCACTGGACTGCCAAGGAAGCCCCTCAATTATTTTAAACACATGAAAAATCTTTCATTTATACCCCCACCATTTCTCCCATAACACTAGATTATTTTGAAGCAAATCACTGGTATTATAATATTTCCTCAATGAATGTGCCAATCCTAAAATATAATGACTCTTCTTTTTAACATAACCACAATACCATTGTTATACTTAAAAATTATAATTCTTTAGTATCTTAGTATCACAATATATCACATAAATGTTTTCATTGTTTATTGGTTGGTTGGTTGTTTTTGTGTTGTTGTTACTTGTTTGTTTTTACAGTTGGCTTGTTAGAATCAGAAGCCAAACAATTCATATCTTGTATTGGTTGATATATCCCTTATGTCTCTTTTAATCAATAGTTCCCCCCTCCTTTGTAATTTTATTTGTATTTGTATTTTGTTTCTTTTGAAGAAAGTGGGTCATTTGTAGAGTCTTCCACGTACTGGATTTCACTGATACGTCACCAGAGTGTTGTTTAACATGCTCTTCTGTCCCTTGTGTTTCCTGTACAGCTGTAGTTAGAGGCTTGATAGATTCATTTTCGATGTTTGGCAAGAATACTTCATAGCTGGTATTTTGTACTTCCTTTTGCATCACTTTAGGCGTCACACAGTATCTGATTGTATCTCTTTTATTTGTTGTGTTAAAATTGATCAGTAGATTCAAGTGTTGCCAACCTGAGCAGTCCACTATAAAGTTTTTTATTAGTTTTAACCAAATAATTTTAATAGCCTTTGATACTCTTTGCCTAGATGCAGTTTTCATTAGGGGTTGTGAAATGTTGGTATTCCTTTTTTTTTTTTTTTTTTTAATATCCTCCCTTTTTTTAAAAAATTTATTTATTTATTTTAATTTATTTTTGGTTGTGTTAGGTCTTCGTTTCTGTGTGAGGGCTTTCTCTAGTTGTGGCAAGCGGGGGCCACTCTTCATCGCGGTGCGCGGGCCTCTCACTATCTCGGCCTCACTTGTTGCGGAGCACAGGCTCCAGACGCGCAGGCTCAGTAGTTGTGGCTCACGGGCCTAGTTGCTCCGCGGCATGTGGGATCTTCCCAGACCAGGGCTCAAACCCGTGTCCCCTGCATTGGCAGGCAGATTCTCAACCACTGCGCCACCAGGGAAGCCCCCAAAATGTTGGTATTCTAATTCTCGCATTTTTTCTGCATTTATCATTTAGAATTCTTTTATAAAGAACATTTTCTTATCAATGGAATATGAATATGTATGTATATTTAGTCTTCATTATAGTTTGTATACAAATTACAGGATAAATGCTTTTCCTTTGTTTACTAGTTTTCAGAATGAATTGGTTCCCTAGCATCTAATAGTGATCACAAGTTTGTTTGTTTTTCTTCAAAGCATTTTGAACTCATGGATTAAGCACGTTCAATACACTTCAATTCACTGTAGTTATTATCGCTATTGATGGTTCAATTACCCATTTTTGAGACAAGTAGAAGCCAATTCATGTTGCCTCTTGAGTCCTTTTGATATGGCTCCAGTGACTTTCAATAATCTCCTTACTTTCAATATTGAGATTTCAGGCTAATTTTGTACATTTGCTGCCACAGACCTGGAGTCAGCTATCTCTTCAAAGAACTCTTGTTCCTTTTATGGAAATGAGTGTTCAGGGACCTCAGTCTGGATGCTTGGGATGATCTTTGCTCTGGGTTAGTAATTTTTTCTAGTCCTTTTCAGTGGACAAACTTAGAAAATATGTAACTTTTGAAGAGAAAACTCATCAGGTTTTTATAAAGTTTGTATTTCCAATTCAAATTTAGGCCTATGGGTTTTTACACAGTTTCTTTGATTTTATATTTGTATCTCTTTCCTCTTATACTGAAAATATTGAGTCAACAGCATTAACATAATTACTTACTTGCTTTATCCATATATATATATATATATACACACACACACATATGTGTGTGTGTATATATATATATATACACACACACATATGTGTGCATGCATACACACCCCTATTATACACACATTGGTTTAGAAAACAAATCTCAATAACATTAACACTATGATTACTAAAAACAGCTAAATTTTGTTGTTCTTTTTGTCCATAGGATCTATTCCACAAAGGATGTACTGTCAAATTACTGTGTTTTACAATCAATGAAATAATTTTTCTCTCAGTGATAAAACCACCAACTCAATACAGAGTTAGTTTCATTTGTGTCATTTTGCCTTTTATTACTTAGACTTAATTTTGTTAATAATAATGTAAAGAATATACATGATTCCAAATCAAATCTACTAAATAAGATACATGCAAAGAAGTCTAGCTTCCGTCTTTACCCCTTCCAATCTATTTTCTTCCTCCCCCTAGAGATAACTATTCTTAGGTTTATCCTTCCACTGGTTTTTAAATATAAGCAAATGTAGGTATACATTTGTATCCTCTCCTTTCTTAGGTAGAAGTTAGCGTAGTTTGCAAGCTTGTCTCCAGAGTGCTTTTTTAATTAAATAAAAAACCCTAGAGATCCCTTTATAGTGATATACAGAGAGCTTTTGCATCTTCCTTATGCAGCATGGTCCTCCAGTGTCCTGACCTACTAGGGCTTATTCCTCTACTAGTCTACATTTGGCTGGTCTCTAGGCTTTTACTTATCAGAAACAGTGCTGCAATAAATAGTCTAGAACATATATCTTTTCATATTTTTACTATTGTATTTTCTGGATAGATTATTAAAAATGAGATGGCTGAGTTAAAGGGTAAATGCATATGTAATTTAGCTAAATATCACCAATAGTGAATGAGAGTTTTTCCTTTCTCTCAGCCTTGCTGACAATGCATGCTGTCATACTTGGATTTTTGCCAATCTGGTATGTGAGAAATGATATCTCAGTGAAATTTTAATTTACATATCTCATATTCTGAGTGAGGTTGATCATCTTTTCTCACACTTCAGGACCATTTGCATTACTTTTATTTTTTTCTAAAGATTTGTTGAAATTTTTCTTCTCTATTTCTAGAAGTCCTTTATACATGAGGTGATATAAGTTGAAGTGTTTTTCCAAGTCAGCCATTTGTCTTTTTACTTGCCTTATCATGTAAAAGTTGTTTCTGGAATTTGAGTCATAAGAGGAAAGTATTCCACACTCCTAATCCATAGAGGAGTTCGTCCATGTTTTCTTTTAGTATTTATATAATTTTTCACATTTAAATTTCTAATAAATTTGAATTTATTCTAGTACACAGTAGAGGGATAGATTGATTTGTCTCTTTCCAAATGGGTATCTAGTTATGCCAATATCATTTATTAAAAAGTCCACCTTGCTATTCCTCTTTCTTCCTCTTCCCTTCCTTTCCCTCCATTTTCAGAATAATACACTTTCAAAGCTATTTAGTGGAGTGTCCCCATGTGACACAGAGTGGCAGTGCCTGAGTAGAGTGAGAAGGCTCAAAGAGGAAAGGCCTTAACTAGGATATCAGAGTTCGGGTTGTGCCTGAAGGGTGTGTGTGTGTGTGTGTGTGTGTGTGTGTGTGTGTGTGTGTTGGTTAGGAGGACCCAGTGTTAGGCGTGAGAACTCAACAAAGGAAGGTGGACATTTACATGTTTGGGAATCAAAGTATCAAACATCAGGGCCAAAGCAGAATGAGGAGGTCATAGGCACACAAGATTGGCCTGGCACGCAGTGTTGAAGCCCAAGCAGGGAGAGGAGGATGTCCACACTGGGGGGAACCCCAGCACAGGGTGTCAGAGGCCAAGTAACATGTTGTAGAAAGGCATCTGCATGGAGGAGGAGGTGTGGCAGTAGTGACAGGAGATTGGTTATATCCAGAGGAATTGAAACAGGTAACTATGTGAAGGATTTTGAGAGATGATTATCTCATTGTTAGAGTAAAGAGTTACAACATAAAATGAAACAAAATGAAAATGGACCCCCTTCACTGAAAACTGCAAAATAGTGCAGAGAGAAATTAAAGAAAAACTAAGTAACTGCAAAGAAATACAATGTTAATGTATTGAAAAACTCAATTAAGAAGTGAATCTTTCTCAAAGTGATTAATAGAGTCAATGTCATCCCTTTCAAAATTCCAGTAACATTTTGGTAGAAATTAGTAAGTTGATTTTAATGTTTATAATGAAATACAAAGGACCTAGAATAGCTAAAATAATTTTGAAAAAGAAGAAAAAAGTTAGAAGACTACAAGTATATGATTTTAAATCTTATTATAAAATTATACTAATTAATAAAGTATGCTATTGGCATAAGGAGATATATATCCATGGTATAGGTCTTGTTTAATTTCTCTCTGCAATATTTTATTGTTTTCAGCGTAGAAGTCATACATGTCATTTGTAAGTATATTGAATTTTTGACTCTATTTTAAATGGTGTTGGCTTTTAAATTTGATTTTTTAATTGGCTGTTGCTAGTGTATGTAAATAAAATTAACTTTGCATCTTGACTTCTATCCTGTGAGCTTGTTATATTCCCTTTTTAATTTCAGTTGTTCTTGTGGATTCGTTTAGAATTTTCTACATATATAATCATGTCATCTATGAACAAAAATAGTTTTTTATTATTCCTTTCCTCTGTATACTTTTTATTTCATCTTCATGCCTTATTGCACTAGCTAGGACTTCCAGTACAATATTAAATAGAAGTGATGAGAGTGCGAAATTTTGCCTTATTTCTAAACTTAGGGAGAAAAGAAGTCTTTTACCATTAAGTATATTAGCTGTAGTTTTTTTTGCACATGTCCTTGATCAGGTTAAAAAAAGCTTCCCTTTATTTCTAATTTGCTGAGAGGTGTTGTCATAAATAGATATTTAATATTTTTCTGTATTTATAGAAATGATCATATGGTTTTATTCCTTTATTCTGTTAAGATAATGAATTACATTGACTGATTTTCAAAAGTTAAACTAACCTTGCATTGCTGGAATAAACTCAGTTGGTTATAATGTATTATCTTTTTTATATATTTCTGGATTTTATATCCCAATATTTTGTTAAGAATTTTCTCTCTAAGTTAATGACACTATAAGTTTGTAATTTTCCTTTCTTATAATATCTTTTAATATGTTTGTCTTATCATCAAAGGCAATATGTTATGTTGGCCTCATAAAACAAGTTTTGATATATTTCCTCATCTTATGTTTATTGAAAGCACTTGGGTAGTATTAGTTTTATTTCTTCTTTAAATGTTTGTTAGAATTCATCACTGAAGCCACAATAGCCTAGACATTTCTCTGAAAGAAAGCATTTAATTATGAATTCAGTTTCTCTAATAGAGATGAGACTATTCACTTTTTCTATTTAATTTTATGCTATTTTATGTAAATTGTGGGGGTTTTTTTCAAGGAAGTTTTCCATTTCATCTAAGTTGTTAAATTTTTTGGTGTAAACTTGTTCATTGTTTTTTCTTATCACCTTTCAATACCTATAGATCTTGTATTGATGTTCCTTTATCCTTCTTAATGTTAGTAATTTCTGTCTTCTTTTTTCTTTGTCTTTATCAGTCTTGCCAAAGTTTATCAATATTAGTAGTCTTTCAACAACCAAACTTCTGGAGTCATGATATTCTTTATTAATTAATTTCTGCCTTTATTTTGGTCATTGCTGGGTATCTCTAAATATATGACACATTTCAATGCTCAAATATGTGGAAGTGACCTGTTTATGCACAGAGGCCAATCAGGAAATGAACTTATATTTGTCAGAAGTTACTGACTGACTTTCAATAGAAGCTATTTAACTAACTGTTAGACATAATTCAGTTAAGGAAAAAAAGCAAAACAACCCCTTTAATAGAATAGGAAATGCAGATAAAAACCCTAATGTTATTTGATAAGACTTATATTTTATTGTTAAACCTAAATCTTCTGAATTATTCAAGTTCAGTCACCTGGGTTGTAAAAAAATATATTATTTTCATGGTATAGTACATAATCAATGGCTCATAGCCAAAATTTTTCAGAAAAACCTTTGACTTTTAATGAGAAAAAAATCATAGACCTAAACTTTGATTGAGAAACTAAAGAGAGTGGTTCGCATTTAAAGGTATGCCATTGTTAATTGGTAAATCAGTTTTTTAGTTTATTTAATAGGATTTTTTTTATTGGTGATGAATTTGTCATTGATATCTCTGAATTCAAGAAATAATATACATAAGTATTTTTCAGAGAAATGGTACTCGGTGTCTGTGTAATGGGTACAGTGTTTTAAAAACATTTTCTGATTTTTTTTTTCTAACTGTGAATCATTGTGTCTCCCTGTATCTTGGCCAATACGAAAGGCTTGGTTTGAGAAGGGAGAGGCCTGATGTAAAGAAGCCTCAGTGGAGGATGAGAGTATGAAAAAAAAATGCACTCTGGTCCCTAAAATAGACAGAAGAAAGTGACTGAAGGATAGGAAAGTAGTGAGGCACTTGGATCCTGCCCGATCTCCTCTTCTGGCCTAAAGTCCCAGAGTAGGCTAGGGGAAAGCCAAGGGCAGAGGGGCTTTCCTCCCACTTCCTGCCTGGACTCTGGGAGGAGACCGCCTTGCAGGTTGCTCTGCCTCCAAACAGTGGTGGCTTCATCAGAGTAAAGGGCAGTACAGCAAATTTGGAGAGGGGACGAACCATGTGTAAGCCTGTGAGCTGCATTGTCCTCCTGCACCTTCAGTAGCTTATTCTGCTATTAGGTGTCAAAGCTGAAATGCCAGCCTGGGCAGTCTAAATTCAGAAACTGAACATTTAATTACCCAGCTGTGCATGGAGAGAGGGGGCATGGAAGAGAATCTCTGCTGTTTCCAAAATGTAGTGAGCCTTCCTAAGATCACTAGTGCTATTGTTTTCCCACCTGAGCTCAAAGGTCCTCCAAGCATGACCAGACTCCTGGAAAGGCTTATGCCCTGCCATCCAGCAAGGCATAGCTACACCTGTATTACGAGAAAAATGTATAGCCTTAAATGTACTTACCATTAAATAAGAATGAAAATATATAGCCTAATATTCTAAAGAAGAAGTTAGAAAAGTAATGATAAATAACGATTAAAAAAGCAGGTGAGAAGAATTAATGAAGATAAAAGCAGAAATTAATTGGAAAATGAAAATTTTGCAAGAAATAAATACATATTGATTATTTGAATATACCAGTCTTCAAAACAAATCTCTGAAAATCAAATCAATATAAAAATAAAGAAAATATAAATATGAAACATCTGGAATTAGAAAGAGAATATAACTAAAAATACAAAGGGGTATTTTTTGTTTTAAGTTCTAGAGAATGTTATGTATAATTACATGCTGAAGCTCTGAAAATTTCATTGATACTGATGACCTTTTAGGAAAAATAAGAAACCAAATTAAAACAAGAAAAGGAAATAAACCTGAACTGAGCAATATTCATGAAAGAAAAAGATGAAGCTGTCAAAGCGCAAAAGCTGCTGCCCCTGGGGAGCCATTTCTCAGGCAAGTTTGTTCAGATCCTAAAAATTATGTCCTTGCTGTTTAGATTCCTCTTGAGCTTATAAAGTTTCCTTATTAATATTAAAAAGCTAACATAATCCTGATTCCTAACCCTAATAGAAATAACACACAGAGGGTAAAAACAAAACGTATTGCATCTTCATGTATACATGTTAATGCATAAACCCTAAATAAAATAGAAAATCTAACTTTTTCATGAAAAAGCTGAATTGAAAAAAGTCAAAGAAATTTCCTGGCTTCAAGTCTTCTCAGTGCCTTTAATTTGTTCATATACAAGAAGGAGCAACTGTCTTCAGTCTTTCCAAATTTAGTTGATTATAAAATCTTTTTTAATGCCAGACATGATGTGCTTTATAACTCAGTTTGAGAAATATTCAGCAATATCAATAGATGAAAGCAAGGGAAAGCAGGTGATCATTTTGATAGATGGTAGAACAGGGAATGACGAAATTCATTTTGCTAAAACACTTTGGAAAACCAGAACGGGAGTGTAACTTCAAAACTAAGAGCCAACATAAAATTTCACAATGATGGATTAGAGGCATTTTTGCTAAAGTCAGAAAAAGAAAAAAAGACTTAGCACACTTGTGTAAGAATGTTTATATATTCCCACTGGGGTACTGATGAAAGAAAAGAAATAACAGACACAAGTACAGGGAGGGGGAAAATATAGGGTTAGTTTACAATGACTGGTTATCAGGAAAAGAACTCAAAAGATCCAACCAGTAAAAGTTGAAATCGTGAGAATGTTCAACAAGGTAATCAGTTAGCAAAGAAAAGCTCAAAAGTATATTAATAAAAAATAAACTATTAGGAAATGGAAAAATTTTCCTATTTTCCATAACCACAAAATATAGGAAGTAAATAGGAAAAAAGTAAAAGAAGTAAACTGGACTTGAACAAAATGCTTTGACTCCAACGAGGGACATAAATGAAGACTTGGATAGCTAGAGAGACAACATGACTCTGACAAAGCAAATACCAAGTTATCTAAAGAAATGCAGTACAAGAAAAGCAAGTAGGCTGATGAGGGGGAGCCAGCAGGGCCAGGATGGTTCCTTACAGAGCTGACCTGACCCGACCAGAATTGCTGGTTATTGGGCAGCTAGTTCGTCACCCTGAAAGAGTATGATGTGATGGTCGAACAAAATCCACCCCAAGGAAAGGTTCTGTGGAGGGCTTTGAGCCCTGGGGAAGTGTCTGTTAAGACTCCTGTTGGGAGAAAGCAGATCAGCACTGTGGTGAGCTCCAAAGAGGTTTCAGATGGCGTATTCAAACCTACTGAGAACAAACGTGGATAGGCTGAAAAAGAGGGACACAGAAAGCAAGAGTAAGAAGAGCAGAGCAATCCAGTGGGAGGCACAGAATTTCCTGCTTTCATTTTACTTTTGGCTACAAAGCCAGATTCCTGGTTCCCCCACAGTAACTGTTTTCGTGTGAGATTAGGGTCATTTTGGAGGAAAGAAAGTTGTAATGTTTACAAGGCAGTTGTGGTAAGAAGCCAAGTTACTTTAGATCTGGCTAATTGGTCTGGGTTGTATGCTTGTGTATGCCTGGATTATAGTTTAGAGTCTCTGCAGCCATCTGTGTGAAGAGCAATGCTCACCATTAAAAAAACAAAACAAAGGAAAAGAAAAAAGTTACTTTTTGAAGAAAAACAATCAGGGATAGAGTGGGGAAGACTTGGAATCCTAGATGTAAAGCCACATTATTTAACACACTGTGCTATCAGAATAATGTAGGGTATACAAATCAATGACACCTCTTAGAAGGCCTTGAAACACCCTCAAGTATGTATAAAGATACATTCAGGGCTTCCCTGGTGGCGCAGTGGTTGAGAATCTGCGTGCCAATGCAGGGGACACGAGTTCGAGCCCTGGTCTGGGAAGATCCCACATGCCACGGAGCAACTGGGCCCGTGAGCCACAATTACTGACCTGCGCATCTGGAGCCTGTGCTCCGCAACAAGAGGCCGCGATGGTGAGAGGCCCGCGCACCGCGATGAAGAGTGGCCCCCACTTGCCACAACTAGAGAAAGTCCTCGCACAGAAACGAAGACCCAACACAGCCATAAATAAATAAAACTAAATAAATTTAAAAGAAAAAAAATTCATTATGCAAGTGATTTATCAGTTAAGATAAATTTGGCTGCATGAAACAGAAATCCAGTTATGCAGAATTCACTAAAGAGGAGTTTCGGTTTCTCACAAGCAAGACGTCTAGAGCTAGCATGATTATTCCAGAAAATCACCTGGGGTCAGAGTTCTCTGACCTCCTGTCCCACCATCCTCAGCAGGTGGATTTGCCTCAGAGTGGGAAGATGGTTACCTCACTGACTAACAGGATCCGCCTCATATTTCAGGAACAAGGGAGGAAAAAGGTGAAATGACACTTAACAGTGAGACCACCACTTCATAAAATGGGAGCTGCTCTGCTCTCTGGCACACACAGTCAGCTGCAAGGAAATATGGGCCCATTGCTCCCAACAATTGGGTTCTATTAGTCTAAAAAAGAATGAGAAATGGTTATGAATAGTAATGAGTCAGCCACGAGTGGCATTTTAAATGAAGGATGAAAGGTTGGATTGATCAACACATAGAGTGATGCTGGCTAAGCACGGCACGGCAGGGGTCGGGGGGAAGAAAACTAAATTAGAGTTCTCCCTCACTTACTACATAAATATAAATTCCACGTGGATAAAAAATGTAATTGCCAGGATAAATCATGGGTAATACTCATGCAATCATGCGGTGGGGGGGATGCTTTTCTAAGCCCAATGCCACAAGCGTAAAGACAATAAAGGAAAAGATTGATGAATTCAGTTATTGAAATGTTGAAAACTTTTTTCTATAGCTTCCAAGCAACAAAATATTCATGAACATAATTCAACAAAAAACTATTTACTAACAAAAATCTTTTCAATATATACTACAAAAGGTAAATCTCCTTAATGTAAGATTTAATTAGAGAATACTTAATACAATAAATGGCAAAGGTTCATTAACACAGTTTGGAAGAGAAGAGAAAATTAACCATCTGATACATGAAAATATGCTTAACTTCATTATTAAGCAAAGGAATGCAAATTGACAATAATGAGTTACCATGTCTTACCTGTAAAACTGTCAACTATTAAAAAACCTGATGACATCAGTGACTGGGGTACAGACATATATGTCTACTAGGAGAAAAATTTGACCTGTTTTTCAGTGGGCAATATAACAGTATATAATACACAATATATTATAAACAGTATATAATGTATTAAATACCTTAAATGCCATTGCTAATGTTTATTCTATAAAAATTTTTAGAGATCTGTGAAAGGCTTAGCTATGAAATTTTTGTCATGATATTGTTATTTAGAGTAAAAATTTGGAGAAGCATAAATGTTCACAATAGGAAATTGGTTAAATAATTTTGTTATACAAAAATAGTTTATTCTCTCATTATTAATTATACTATACATGAAATTTTGTGATATGGAAATACTCTCCTGATATATTAAAAAGAACATACAGGGTAAGAAACATTAAAGAGATTGACAAACAGACTAAGAACAAGATCGACATGCAGAGAAGATTCAAATGAATCTTTGAATTTATGTTTCAGTTATCTGTAATTTCCTTTTATAATTAATATGCAACATTTATAACAACATCAAAAAGCAATAAAATTTATCGTGAATAATGTTACACCAAAATATCAGTGATGGTTATCCCAGGATCAGAGGACTGTGGAGGCTTTCCATTTATGTTTTCATTTATAAACTTTTCTGTGTTTCCCTTTAATGAACAAGTAAACTGCAATCTGAAGAAACAAATGCTGTTTTTTTAAAAATAACACTGAGATGCTCTCTGTTGCTCTCATAATAGAGTCCAAAGTTCATTAGAAGGTATGTAAGTTTCTTCATGATCTGGCCTTTACTTGCCATGAGACATCTCTCTTACTATCTGTTCTACCACAGTCCAAGGCTGGACAGAACTACTTTCAGTTCTCTAAAAATAGCAAAGCTCACTCTCCCCCTCTGGGCCTTTGCTCCTGCCCACATGCCCCTTCCTGACTTCTCACAGCTCCTTCTACTGGAACCCTCCCACCCACCCCTTTACCTTCACCACCCAGCTTGGTGGGTCAGGTGCCCTGTGCATGCCTACATCATTGCATTAATCGCACACCATTTTCTGTTTGCTTGTCTTTCTCACATATTGGATTCTACATTCCTTCCTATAGGGAAGCATTTAATGAGTGATCAACAATTATTGTTGTCAAAGGAGGTAATGAATGAGTAAGAGAACAAATGGAATCAGCCTCTGTGTATCAGATCCTGCTGTGGACATCTCATTGAATACTAACCAAGATTTATGAGGCAGGTGTTATGCGCCCCTTTCCAGCTAAGGAGACCAAAAATTTAGGAATTTGGATCACACTCAGCAGCCCCTGGTGTGTAGTAAGTGATAAAAATTACAGAATAAAAGTGCACTCACAGTCTGTGGCCATTTCTATAAAGTCAAAACTAAGTGAAGAAATGAGATAATTAAAACAAAAAGCACTTTGCTATGATGAGGTTGAGAGTGGAAATAGAAACAGGTTATTTTACTTTTTTCTTTTCGTTTTGAATTATTCTAGATGTCTACATAGAGTGCCTGGATTCATCTGCATTGAAATCCCTTAAGAATTTTGATAGGTTGAACCAAAACAGAATAATGAAATGCACCCTTCTAGGCAGGAAGGCAGAAGCAGACATAAAAGATAATTTCTCTGTGTTATTTGGCCTTTATGGAAAGGACCATGATGAGCTTCTAGAAAATGCATTATTGATGTGATGTAATAAGGTGAGCTATCTTTCTTCTTTTCAAATAATGACTTATTTTATATTAACCGTGGTATGAAACATTGCCACTAAAGTTGTTTTTCAGCACAAGTGAATTGTATTTGATCTCATACCCTGCCTTTTCCATCTATTTCAATAACTCTCATGTTTCATCAATGAAGCTTTATTCATGTCATTATTCCATTTCTAGTTCAGCATGGATGCAATGGATTCAAGAAATTTTTCTTGCCTGAATCATACCCTTTGTTCCCTACATTTAGTTTTCTTTGGTTTCTGAGTGATTCTTGGTCAATTCATGCTTACCTTCATATTTCATTTCCTTCTACAAAAAACCTTTAACTGTGCTACAGTTGAGAAAACAGATGTTTGCCAATACTTAAATATTTTGTTTTTTAAAAGGGCAGCTGCCTCTGCTTAATGTCTTGAAAAATATTAAAATCCACAGCCCTGTTCTTTTACTGTACGTGCGTATCTCAATTGCATGCAAGATTGTTATTGGAGCACCAGGGCAAACAAACTCAAAATCCAAATAAAGGGATTTTTATTTAGAATATCAACTTGGAGGAGAAAAGCTAATTAGGGCTTGATATAAAATTTACAAATCCAAGTTAAACAAACATTAATGTTCTTCCCCAGCTACATTTGATAATGATGTATTTGTTGTCTACTTAGCATTCAGTTGGCACGAACTCATAAATATATACATAGTGAGCGAATATCCATTTTCTTCCTTCACATGATGGAAAGTCTTTTGTGTGCCAGGCACTCTGCTAGACAGAGTCTCTGTTCTCTCGGAGCTCATGGTCTCGGGGGAAGATAAAATCACACTGATGAGTGTATAATTACAAGCCAAGGTGAGTGCCCTGAAGACAAGGAGCATGGTCACAGGAGCTTCTCTGGGGCGAGACAGTCCACTGGCACACCTTCCAAACCTCTACACTGTGGTCCCTGGTAAATCTGTGAAATGCCTGCCCTGCCTGTGCTCACACTGAAACATTTTCCCTGACAAATGCTTGAGGCAAAAAACTTGATAGACCTGACCTGGCCAGAATTTTAAAATTCAGTTAGAAAGTCTTCTGCTTCTGCGGTTGATACTGCAATGCATCTTATTTTCAGATTTTTAAATTTTTTAAATTTTTTTAAAAATAAATGTATTTATTTATTTTTGGCTGCATTGGGTCTTTTGTTGCTGCGCGTGGGCTTTTTCTAGCTGCAGCGAGCAGGGGTTACTCTTCGTTGCAGTGCACAGGCTTCTCATTGTGGTGGCTTCTCTTGTTGCGGAGCACAGGCTCTAGGTGCACGGGCTCAGTAGTTGTGGCTCCCGGGCTCTAGAGCGCAGGCTCAGTAGTTGTGGCGCACGGGCTTAGTTGCTCTGCAGCATGTGGCATCTTCCCAGAGCAGGGCTCGAACCTGTGTCCCCTGCATTGGCAGGCAGATTCTTAACCACTGCACCACCAGGGAAGTCCCTTATTTTCAGATTTGAAATGAAAAATTTCATCCAGGTGGCTGCCCACCTACCAAGGCTTTATTTAGAATGTTTGGTTTAAAGAGTATCTGCAGCAAAGAAGGGCCTGGAACAAGCACCAGAGTTAAATCCACTGTGGCAATGGCCAGGCAACGTGGTAGTGCTCGGCAGCATGCACAGCGTTGCCTGGACCACTCTGTCTCGCTTCACCATTGCTCACAAACTCCCTTTGCATCCCATGCACACACACACACACACACACATAACCCTTACATCAAGTGCGTACTATTAATTAGAATCTTTAGGAAAAGACTGATAAAGCAAGAGGTGCTTGAGTCCATCCAGGATAACTGAAACCCAGGGAAGGAACTGAATGAGAAGAGTGAAAAATTGGCCTTTTGGCAAATACACACGGTCAAGGTAAACACTGTATCTGGGAATGATTGACTGGGCTCCCGGTTAAGTGGGTTCATGTTAGACACTTGATGACTTCACATGGGGTAAGTATTATCTGACCAAGCTGCAGCAAAACACAACTCAGAAAGTTAAGTCTGTCAGCAGAGAAGGGAGGGGAGGAGGGACGGAGGGACAGCCCAGTCCTCCAGGGTTATTTCATTTCTCTTTGAATGTTCAGTTTCAGATTTGAACCCAAGTCTCTCTGACCTCAAAGCTCTACATTTTCTGCTAAAGTGTAAGCATACAAGAAAATCCCCATTTCCAAAAGTCAGCCCTCCACATGAACTCAGTTCATGCTGATTTCAAAAAGCAGAGGAAGTTTTAATGGTTTCCCATGACACGATGAAAACACCCAAACTCCCAGAAAGGCTTTCACAGCCTCCCACCCAACAGCTCGACTACTGATCTGATCTTACTTTCCACTTCCAGGAACAGCTCTAGTCTGCAGCATTTCATGTTGTTGGCTGTCTCCCTCTGGACGTCCCTTTCCCACCCACCAAAGTCCTTTGTGTTCTTTGTGTCCCTGCTCCTACCATCCCACCTGCTGTAGGAGGGCTTCCCAATTCCCTTCCCAATGCTTGTCACTCTCCCTGGACTTCTGTCACCTGTCTCATGTCTGAGGTTATCTTCAGCCATCTGTGCATCTCTCTACAGACCCAGCACAATGCAGAGCACAGAACTGGCTTCCAATAAATATCAGTTACATTGAATTTAAAGATGATGGGTCTGTAACTTTATTTGCAGCTAACCTTAATATCCTCTGGAGGTTTCTCCTGGAAAAATGGGAAAATCACATTTCAATGATTAACACAAAATTCAAAGGCAGCAAACCCAGCATGGCTGTCTTGTAAGTGGCTCCTGTTACTTCTGGTACCTGATTAAGAACTTGCCTGCCCGACCAGATTATGTGTTTATGTTAGACCCAATTTGGAGGATGAAATGATGCTGGATAGAAAAAGTCCCATTGATTTTCTTTCATGTGCCTCAGCTCAGCAGCTGTGCCTGGGTGCCAGCCATGTCCAGTGCAACAATAACCAGAGGCCTGGGTGTTTTGAGGTGAGCTATGGGCTTGAAAGGCATGTTACAGGGTCCTCAGTGTTTGCTCTGGGAGATGCACCTGCTTAGACGCCATTTGAACTACCAGTTTCTTGATAAATTGTCCTTGTACAGCTCCAGCAGACCCCAGGGGCCTGTCTGCACAGCCCTCAGGTTGATGGCTAGCAGACCTGCTCTGCAGGACTCTAGAAATGCGGCACCTTTGTCTTCCTTAATTCCTTAATTGGCACAGAGGAGATTCCATCCTCCTGGGAAGGCCACAGGGAGACAGCAGTGTGGTAAAGAAAGTATCCCGCCCATTGAAATGATACCTATTTATTCCATGAGCACTTACACCCAAAAGGAAACAAACATAAAATTACAAAGTAGTTTATGCCTTTCTCCTTATTCATTATTTCCAGCATGGTAAAGAAAGCATCCTGCCCATTGAAATGATACCTGTTTATTCCATGAGCACTTACACCCAAAAGGAAACAAACATAAAATTACAAAGTAGTTTATGCCTTTCTCCTTATTCATTATTTCCAACATTATTCTTCACAGCCACATGCTGCCTTCCTTTAAAAAGCAACAAAACACTTCTCAGATGTTGTCTGGACACAAACATCCTGAACAAAAGAGCAGAGGCTGCTGAGGGTCATATCCTGTCCCTGCTTCAACAGCCTTCTCTAAGTTCAGCATCATTTGAACATGAGGAAGAAAAATATGGTAAAGAGAGGAGGTAGACTGGACAGACAGGCAGATATAAGGACCTGACATAGACAGCCAGAAAGAAAGACAGAGAAGAGATAGACACGGGGAGAGAAAATGTGTGTCCAAGACAGCCTTCACCCAAGTGAGTGCCAGGGGCTGTGCTGGGCTCAGTGGCATCCAAGACCTTTTTTTCCCTCCCAAGCACCACTCCCTCTGCTCCCTTGCTACACTTCCCTCACTCTTCCCTCCCCCAAAACACATCAGCTCTCTAAGATTCGGGATGCCCAAGTTGGACCCAGCCTGGGATGGCAGTGACAAGGAGATGCTCCACAGAGTAACAGAGTAAGAAACAGACTCAAGAAAAGAGAACATGAGAAAATAGCCATGGGGAGAAGAAAAGGAAGAGAGAGAGAGACAGGGTGATGCTGAGACAAGGATGAATCTCTCTGGGAAGCCATTTTCACATTACAAAGTAAACCTGCTGGGAGCAGGCATGGGGAAGGTGTGGGAGGGTTATCTCCCCACGTTGCTTCACCTACGCTGGGGCCAGACTCCCTGAGAGGTGCGGTGGGGGCCTTTTCTTTGTCCCTTGCTTTGTAACTAAGATGCCAACCACCCGTGATTTCCAAGTTCCTCAGCTTTTAGGGCTGACCCTGCCTTTTAATATTTAAGTGACAGTGGCTTATATTTAGGAAATATATGCTTCAGTCTATAGAGTTCAACTGTCATGATGCCCTGCAACTTATATGCCAATGGCTCCTCCAAAAATAAGGTGAATAATAAAAATTTAAAACATACATAGAAAAAGAGAAATAAAGCAATTGTGGCTAAATGTTAATAATCCTTGACTCCATGTAGTGGGCTTAAGGAAGTCAGAGTGCTATCCTTTCAACATTTCAGGATGTTGAAACTTTTCATTTAATATAAAAGGTTGAAATATCTTTTAAAAATAATAAAAAGCAAGAAAAAAGTTCATGAAGGCCCTTGCCCAGTGAGTGGGAAATTGCCGCACTTCCACATTTCTCCCAGGCATTGCTTGCTGTGACTTCCTGCACCTGCCAAATCCTCTCATCATTCTCTCCTCAGGTTTGCTGATGCTCGCTTCTCTACACCTGACACAGACCAGACATGGAATATGACCCCTTCTTCCTTGATTCCCACAAAACTCCCTACACAAGGCAAGTGTGTGCAATCACTTTGACCAAAGATCCTGGGGCAATGGTTGGGGGCAGGACTTACATTACAGAGCATCAAAAGAATACATGAAAATGGAATATTTTTCTTTTTTAAATTAATTTTTATTGGAGTGTAGTTGCTTTACAATGTTGTGTTAGTTTCTTGCTGTACAGCAAAGTGAATCAGTCATATATATACATATATCCACTATTTTTTGGATTTCCTTCCCATTTAGGTCACACAGAGCATTGAGTAGAGTTCCCTGTGCTATACGGTAAGTTCTCATTGGTTATCTATTTTATACACAGTAGTGTATATATGTCAGTCCCAATCTCCCAATTCATCCCACCCTCCTTCCCCCCTTGGTAACCATAAGTTTGTTCTCTACATCTGTGACTCTGTTTCTGCTTTGCAAATAAGTTAGTCTCTATCATTTTCCTAGATTCCACATATAAGCGATATTATACAATATTTGATTTTCTTTCTGACTTACTTCCCTCTGTATGACAATCTCTAGGTCCATCCACGTCTCTGCAAATGGCACTATTTCATTCCTTTTTTAATGCTGAGTAATATTCCATTGTATATATGTACCACATCTTCTTTATCCATTCCTCTGTTGATGGACATTTAGGTTGCTTCTGTGTCTTGGCTATTGTAAATAGTGCTGCAGTGAACATCAGGGTGCATGCATCCTTTCAAATTAAGGTTTTCTCTGGATATATGCCTAGGAGTGGGATTGCTGGGTGATATGGTAGCTTTATTTTAAGTTTTGTAAGGAACCTCCATACTGTTCTCCATAGTGGCTGTACCAATTTACATTCCCACCAACAGTGCAAGAGGGTTCCCTTTTCTCCACACCCTCTCCAGCATTTATTGTTTGTAGATTTTTTGATGATGGCCATTCTGACCGGTGTGAGGTGATACCTCAATGTAGTTTTGATTTGCATTTCTCTAATAATTAGTGATGTTGAACATCTTTTCATGTGTTTGTTGGCCATCTGTATGTCTTCTTTGGAAAAATGTCTATTTAGGTCTTCCACCCAAAAAATGGAATATTTTTCAATCAAACTTATAAACACCATTTTCCTTTATGGTTTTAAAATGAGTAATGCACTTTAACATCCTACTCTTGAAGTCATATTTTCAATAAAGTAAGATAACTGAAAGGTGGCCATTGCTGTTTCTAGAAGTCACCTGGCCAGTCCTACCACCAGGAGGGCCAGCCTAAGGTTTTTTGCTGCTTTTCTTTTCCTCAAGGCCCAGCCTCCCATCATGCACTCAGCTGATTCCCTTTCCTCCTCCACCCCCTCCCTCTCTCTGTCCACACAAACTCTGAATTCAACTCAATTTCTCATGCAAAGCCACTCAGTTCTCTCTATATTCTGTCCCTGCCTTCAAACGCTGTGTCTATCTGAGTGGTAGGAGGGAGAGCTACACTCAGTAGAGCCACAGATCTATTAATTCATTTGGTTAAGCAAAAAATCATTTGCCCCCAAGAGCAATCATGTTAGCAGAGGGCAAAAGCATAGATGCAGTGTTTGTTTAAATAGCAATTAGAAAAATTGTTGCTACCCTGAACTGTGGCTTCACCAAAGAACCCTTCTTTTTTTTTTTTTTTTAAGAACCCTATTTAAAATGTGGCAAACACTCAGTAGCAATTTGTATGGGAACTTTGTCTATTTGGCCTGCTGCAGAAAGGCAGTCCTCTTTAAAATGAGCTATAAGAATGCTACTGTCATCGTATCTTCCTGGGTCACTAGCCGGCGACAGGACAATTGAGACAATGTAAAGAAGACTACCCCCACCCCCTTTTCCCAGCCCAGTGATCTGCCCAACCATCATTGGTATTCTTGACTCAGCCCTCCCACAACAGCTCTATTCAGTCTCTTCAATTCTGTTCAGACTTTTTGACCTGGATCTCAACTCCTTTTGGGGGCCTTACTTTGTACTTCCTATGCCAGGGTCCTGGACCTGTTCTGAATCTACCCTGATCCTGGAAAATCTGCTTTCTGTGCCTTGTCCCCACTCCATCTAATCTGTTTGGCTTCATATGAGCAGGATTCAGTGACCTCTGCCTTCATATCATTTTTGCCAGTCCCAATTTCCAAAGGTCACATGAAAACCTTGCAGAACATCATCCTTTCCCTGTCATTTCTTCCTCCAATATCCCAACTCCCGCAAGACGTTTCTTCCCAGAGGCTTATTCCAATCCTCCACGTTGAGTGGGGTGCACTCTCTGCCTTGCTTCTGGAACTTTGAACCATCAGAAAGAACCATGGAAATATTACTGGTCTAAGACCAGCCAAGTGCCTCTTTGTTCTGAACAAGAGCATGTTGGAGTCATTTGCTTGCATTAAAATGGAAATTTCAGGACAATAAGAAATAGAAACTTGTTCAAGGTCTCACTCTCCAATCCCCTATTAATTGAAGTACCAGGTGATATTTAAATAGCACCTGCACTCCTGGATAAAGGAGGGCTTCTTCAGCTGCAGACCTGCAGGGAGCCCCAAGCAGTGGGTGATGGCCCTCAAAGCAACCAAAACACTGTGAGCAACCAGCATGACCCTTTCCAGGGCAGGGTAGCCATCTCTACCCTCTTGCTATTGCATCCAGGCCCAAAGGTATGATCATAACTTATCTTACCAGATTTGGGACAATATGGGGTAAATGTCATCCTAATTTTGGTAGAAACATAAAAGCAAGTAAGCATGATTTCTAAACCGATGGAATTTTAGTCTAGGCTTTGCAAAAGTTACATTCGCCTTCATTGTAATTGTAATTGCCTACAGAGTGGCAAGTAGAACTCCTTGTTCCTCTCCTAAAAATCTGCAACTAATAGCCTCAGCCTGTTAATCCTGTTTCTCATAATTGGGAAACACTATCTGATGGACTCAGGGGTCTCCTGTAACAACCACATGCCAGCGAGTGGTACTGTTCTGAGAAGAACATCTGCCTTCCTTGAGGACCACACACCCTGGTCCTCTTACAGGTGGACACACGTACTCTGCCTCAGTGACTAGTCTGGGGTTGGCAACATCTTCATCCTGGGCAATCAGAGCCCTGCCCATGGAATTGTGTAACTTGAGCTCGCCCGAGACAGCCCTTTCCACTCTGGAGGTAAGATTGGGAATATGTGAGTCCAGAGCCATCAGCTGCTTCTGGGCCTACTGCCTGTCCCAAGCCCACCTGCAGGAGGAGAGAAGGAACCTGACACAAACAAGAGAAGCAGAGGTGAGGGACACCGAGGGGGCCCGAGGTTCCAGTGACAAAAGTCCTTAGAAATGCCGTGGGTACAGCCTTCCTGAGGCTCTGTTTTTAGGTTGTGGTTTTTTTCTGATACTGGTTTTGACTTTCTGAACTACCCTGATCCCTCCAATGTATCTTTTTATGCTTAGATGAATCTATTTGGTTTTCTAATACCTGGAACTCAAAGAATCCTAATTACCAAATGGCCCATTATTTATCTTGATAATTGATATAATTACTATGTGCCAGGAATTGTGTGAGGCCTTGAGGAAATGCACGTAAGTAGGATGGCTTCTCCTCTTAACAGTACTCACCTTCCAGGGGAAGCCGCAGCTGGATAGCACTCCTTTCTCTGAGTTCCTGGATTTATCTGGGTGTCAACGACCCTTTCTGAGGATACTTTAGCACGCTCTCTCCACAGGAGCAGCAATGGCCCTTTTTCCATTTTATATTCCTATTATCTACTGCAATCATAAAGACCCTCTGAATATTTGTTATGGGAATAAGTGAAATGCAATAATAATAACAACAAAGATGTTTTATAGTTTTCAAAGCCCTTTCAGATAAATTATATCAAATACCCAGAATATCCATGGGATCTTTATAGTAGAAAGTTGATGTTTATCAGCATCACAGCCAACTAAAAACATCCCGTAAAACCTTCAGCTTCCTTCCCTTTTCTTATCTAATCTTAATCTGGCTTTCTAAGGAGGCCTTCTTACTGGGAAAAGAATGAGCTAATGACCGAGAGCAGGGGAGGAAGGGTGATAAAAGCATCTGGTTAACTTGGTTGCATTTCCTGAGAATAAAATTAATTGGTTTCTGTGGAAGATGGATCTCAGGGCCTCAGGTACCTAACAACCTGATCCTCCAGTGGTGACCTAGGAAGCAAAGTTCAGGATCTGCAAAGCTGAGGCCCCGACACCTCATTCACTCTTTCATTCAACAAGTTCTATTGAGTGCCAATTATGTATCAAGCATTACGGCAATTGTTGTGACTCTCCCCACTCTCCGGAGTTTACAGCCTAGTACAGTGGTTCTCAAACTGACTTGTACCTTGGAATCACCAGGAGAGCTGATACCTGAATCCCACCTCCAGAGATTGTAATTTCTTTAGTCTGGGGTGTGATCTGGATATCTGGAGTTTTCAAATGTCCCCAGGTGATTCTAAATGTGCCACCAAGGCTGAGAACCACTGGTCTAGGGGAAGAGAAAGATGCATAAGCAGGGAATTACTAGCAAGATTTAAGCACATGATGCAATGGGGCCACGTGAGACCCTCTCTGCCCAGGCTTGGAAGACCCTGAGAGGCTTCCCGGAGGAGGCAATAGAGGCCTAAGGGGCCATGAGGACTGGCCAGGTGATGATGTTGGGAAGATGGGAGAAGAGTATTCTGAGCAAAAAGAACAGTAAATGTCATAAGAAAGTGCCCTGAAGAGAGAGAGCAAGCCTGGTGTGTTAGATGAGAATAGAAAATGGCTTTACAGCAAAAGGAGAGATAGGCAGTGATAAAAATTGAGCTTGAAAAGGTGAGCAAAGGTCAAAACACAAAAATGGAAGTTTTGGGAAGTAATTCGGAAGGCAATGGGGATACGTGACAAGGTGTGCCCCAGGAGAATGAAAGCATCAGCTGTGTTAGAGCCAGAACCCTCATTCATCGGAATAACTCTGATGGCCACACCTGTAAATAGGACCAGCCTGGTGGCAGCATGTTAATGTGGCTTTGTAATTGTGTTAATGATTTATCCTCTCTTAAAAATCTTGTCTATACCTAGTCATTGTGTGTGATAAATTTATAGGCTTCTTTTTCTCCCCACGAGATCAAAGTCACTGCATCATCTCATTAACCTTCACCACTGGAGAAGATGGTGAGGTAAATGATGTCATATTAGGGAAAATTTTAAACACGTAAAGTTTAAAAGACTTGCCAAAAACTCAGTGTGATAAACTGAGAAAATGCCAAGTTCTGGGGCTGCTTCTTCTGCTGATTCTTAGGCTCTGATTTATCTGTGAGATGACATTGTGGAGAGAGAGGAACAGGTCAGCTTAGAGCATTCTGAAGAGCAGGGCAGCACCGAGCTTCAAGCTAACCCGCATTTAGAAAAATATCAGAGGGGAACGAAATTGCTTTTTGCTCAGAGGAACTCTTCCGGTTTCAGTTCCAGGGGAAATAGTTAATTAATGGACTGAGCTGTGAGAGAAATGAATGCACTGGTTCCCAGAGGAAAAGGGATCTGGCCGTCTCGCCAACTGCTAATACAAATTTTAGGCTATTTTACATTTGCCCTGAATGCTAGATGAGCTAGCTAGATGTTGCTTATCTAAAGCTAAAACACTTTGGACTGGATTTGACGGGTAGATTTTTGCTAACTCAGCCACAACACGATGAGGTTGGCCCATTTATTTGGTTTCGAATCGGTCGACGGTGTTTCCCAACAAACTGCCAGCTCCTGTAGGCCCCCATCTGATTCTCTGCTGTTCGTGCCTGAAGTTCCCTCTCAGCCTGATCACCTGAAAAAGATGGTTCAAGTTCATCTTTCAGTTCCAGCTCTGAAATCAGTCCACTGCCTGAGTTCAGACAAAGAAGTCAGAGTGTGGATTAGACCAGTGCTTCTCAAACTGTAACGCATGTACTCCCAAATCACCTGGGGATCTTGTGAAAGCGCAGACCCCGCATGCTGCATTTCTGACAAGCTCCCAAGTGGTGTCAGTGCTGCCTGTCCGTAAGCCACACCTTTTTCTCCACCTGTTCTGAAGCTCTGAGATCTCTCCTCTCAAAAGCATCTTCCCCGTCAGCCTGCTTCAGTTTCTGTTAGTAGAGCATCTGAGTCTTAAAGGCCTTTTGCCCTTCCAGAGTCTCCTTTTTAAAACGCTCTCCCTGGAGGATTAATATTTGATGCTCTGTCTCAGCTAAGAGTATCAGGGATTAGGTTTCAGTTGGTTGAAATACAAACCAAAATGGAATGAGTCAGGACTGTAGATATTAAAGGGGCAAAAGCAGCAGGGAACAAAGAAAGGGACTCATTGATGATACATTCTTCCCCAATTAAAGGGAAACTAACAAATGAAAACCAAGCCACTCTTCTTGCCTTCAGCAGAGTTTCAAACCAGAGAATGTTACCTAGAACACACTGGAGAGTCATAACCTTGGAGGTAAATCCCACTCTGCCCTAGGATTGGGATTTGGGGCAAACTATGTAACCTTCTGCATTCGTTTCCTAATCCGTAGAATGGAAATGACAGTACCTACTCTATCCACCCAAGTTATTGTGAGGGTTAAATGAGATATCTAATCTTAGCTATTGCCAAGCACCTAGTATGGTGGCCCTAATAGTCACTCAAAATATAATCAAAATGTAACAAACAATGCCGTTGAGGTCTGCAAAATTCAGATTAGCAGAAGAGCTCAAGAAAGACTTCAGGAATTCAATAAGCTCCAGTTTGGGATGTACAAAGGAAATACACATCATCATGTAATTTGTCCTCTTGTATCTTGTACTCCATCTCAGCTCTCCGCCTGCGATGAGGTCTTCCTTGACTCCTCCTTTTAATGATTGCTCCTATCTCATATACTCCTAGATTCTTTTTCTAGGGAAATGCATATTCAAGAAGGAAAACAGCCGGAGGAATTATTACGGATCCTTCTTGGTATACCTTACTTTATTAGAAGAAAACACTGAAAATCCATTACTTCACTTGCCATTTACTAACTGATGTTGGGCAAATAACAAACTTTCCCACCCTTGGTTTCCTGCTCTGTCGAGTGGAGGCAAGAACAGCTATCCCAGAGGGTTGTTGTGCAGCTCATATGGAATATTATTGTACATGGCCCTTCAGTCATTGAAAACTGCAGTCCGTTCTACCCCAAACCCCCTTCAGTGTCCCTTCATCCCATGTGTCAAATGATTAGTCCCTTAGAAGCAAATAAGCCAATCTAAACGTTGATTCTAACCTTATTGCTTCATTTTTTTCCCAAACACGATATGTTCACTCCTGTTCTCTTAACCCTTCCCAAGCTGATGCTGCCCATTTCCCCCCAAACTGTAGCAGCCCAAAGAACTATTTGGAGAAGCTGAGTTGAATGTGATGTTTTAGGGCTGTTCTTTTCTAACAATAGGTCTAAACAGGGCCAATTTGAATTTCTAAGGAGGTCAGCATCTCAGCCACTCAGCCTCACGGTGGGAACTGCTCATGGGAAATGGAGGTGTCAGGGACAACACTGCAGGGGACAATGGAGACCCCCCAAGAGGGGCTCTCCTTCTCCTCCCTAGGACTCAAATGGCCCCAAGCCAAGAATCCAAAACAAAATTGTCAACATATGCTTTGTTTCCCGACAAATGATGTTCAGTTTAGGCCATGATAATTTTTCTAAAATACCATTTAATATAAATTTTGTTTTTTATATGGGTTAGCAGATGGGGCCTGAAAGGTGCAGAGCAGAATGGCTGTGTGGTATGTCATAAGTCAAGTTGGTAGAGTGACAGGTTCCATGTGTCTGCATGGGGTAGGGAGCTGTTAAAAAAATAAAAAGAAAATCAAGTCAACACTTAGGTGTTATGAAGATGAAAAAAATCATAATTTAAGAATCTAGGGGTTGTTAATCTGGTTTTTTTTTTTAAGATGGGAAATGAAGTGTTGAAATACCCCTTGGGTAGAGCACCACTTTTATCAGTTCTCACCTCCTCTTTGGGTCTCAGTTTCCTTATCCAGAAAGGGAGGCTAGTTTTGAGTCAGAGATCACAAAGAGATTTCCCTTCGTGTGCTAACTCTAACCTGTGGCAGTGGTTGCTCTGAGGACTGGCCTGAGAAGTCTGAGGCTCCAGCTGGACTCGTGTCACGATAAGTAATTATTATCTGTCATGAGTCTAGGGTAGAGCCGGTTACAGTTGTGCTAAACACTTGAACCCATGTGAATCAGATGGTTTCTGAAGTCCCTTGCATTCTTTTTTTTAAATATTTATTTATTTTCCTCTTTTTTTGGCTGTGTCGGGTCTTAGTTGTGACACATGGGATCTTCGTTGAGGCATGCGGGATCTTCTCATTATGCATGTGGTCTCTTTGTTGCGGCGCTCGGGCCTCTCTCTAGTTGTGGCATGCAGGCTCCAGGGCACATGGGCTCTGTAGTTTGCGACACATGGGCTCTCTCGTTGAGGCTCATGAGCTCAGTAGTTGTGGCACACGGGCTTAGTTGTGGCATGTGGGATCTTAGTTCCCTGACCAGGGATCGAACTTGCGTCCCCTGCATTGGAAGGCGGATTCTTTACCACTGGACCACCAGGGAAGTCCCATCCCTTGCATTCTTAATAGTTATTGAGCCTAATGTGCCCACCATGGGATGAAGGGCACAGGAAGAGGAGGAGCTGCAGAGTATTAGATTGGGAGGCTCCAGAGAGAGGAGAGTCACCTACAGGTCACCTAGGAGCATAGCTTTGGTTAAAAGACACCCTGAAGTTTGGCTCCCTTTGCCACTAAATGCCACCCACAAAAATTCAAGCCCAGGCAATACGTGTGACACAGAGACCAAGAAACATTTTTTTAAATAAACAACAAAAATATAGGTCCTCACAGTTCCCTCGTTTGGCACATAGGATGGGTTGAATGGTGGTTCCCAAAAAGATTTTTCCATTTCTTCATGCCTAGAACCTGTGAATGTTCCCTTATTTCATAAAAGGGTGTTTGCAGAAGTAATTAAGTTAAAGATCTTGAGATGAAATCATCCGGGATTACTCAGGTGGGTCCTAAATCCAGTGATGAGTGTCCTTATAAGAGACAGGAGAGGTGACACAGGAAGAGGAGGAGGGATTGTGGCTGTGGAGGCAGAGGGTGGAGTGATGCAGGCCAAGGAGACCAAGGAGGGCTGACAGCCACCAGCAGCTGGAAGAGGCAGGGGAGGATCCTCCCCTGGCCCCCAGAAAATAAACATGAGAAAATAAACGTCTGTTGTTATAAGCCACCAAGTTTCAGGTCATTTTTACAACAGCCTCAGGAAGCTAATACAGCAGCCTATTGGACTAACGGTGGGCACAGAATGGCTCAGGCTGGCCAGAGGAAGAGTCAGCGTCATGGGTTCTGCAGAGGACACTGGCCCAGGTCCCCACCATTCCTTCCAGCCTCCCCTGCCCTTCATACTCTCTGCCTGACACAGGATCATTTCTGCAGCCCAAGCAAGGAGCCCATGCCCGGATTCCTCTGGGCCTCCACTCAACTGCACCACCTTAGCCTTCAGATGGCCTCATGCAGGCCACCCTCAAGCCCACCTTGACCTCAGCCAAGTTCTATAGTCTAACTCAGCTATAAGCTTAATAATTCAGGTAATTCTAGTTGCACAGAACGCTCCTGGCTCTGTTGGAGAACATACTCTCAAGATAGACTGCCTCCCCTTTATTACCCAAATGACAGCTTATGACTGCATGCACAAATACCACCAAAGCTCGGCCAGCATTTGCCAGCTGAAAATGGAGCAAAAGAGGAACTCAAACGTGATCAACCTCCCTGAAACAGTGTTTGATAAGGAAACGTTACTCTCCAATTTGCAATAAATAATGGGCAAAGGGACCATTTCTGAAATTTCATCTTGATAACCTCAGAATTTCAATCTACAGGAAGGAACAGCAATTCACAGTAATAACAAGTAGACCAAACCATGAATTTCTTTTGCTGTTATTGCCCCTGCCTTACCTTTTTCTAATGATGGGTATTGCTGGGCATACTGAGGAAATCTGAATTTCACTATATAGCAAGCCCCTCTCCCTCCCCTGAAACTTACACACACTACGCCCACTTCTCATTTCATTCCACAGCCACTTACTAGACCTCTCTAGGAAAAACAGAGCCAGCTGTCCTGTGAGCTCTCCCTCCCCACCCCTGTCACAGCTTGTGGCAAGGGACTAATGTGGCTCAAATCTCTTGTTTTATTATGAGAGTTGTGGTGAGGAAAACCCAGGCCACGGATTCTATTTACTATATATTGCTATAATACCATATATTATTATAGCTTACTATTTACCATCTGTGTGACATAGAGCATTTATTTGACGTCTGGGAAACACTGGTTTCTCATCTATGGGGAAGGAATAATAATAGTTTTCTTGCATGATTACAGTGAGAATCAACATACTTAATTCTGGGCCTGGCACATCTAAAGTCCTCAGGAAATATTCGTTACTGTGATTCCCATTGCTATTATTGTGATTGCTGTCTTTACTACCCTCCCCCAAAGATACATAATCCCCTACCTCCCTCCAACCAGGTCTGCTTGCCTCCATGTTTGCTCATATGATGACTGAGGAAGGGATGCAGACCATGGAAGAAATGGAAGCACAGACTTGGAGCCCGCTGGATCAGAAGGGGTCTGAGCCATTCCAAGACTAGGAGATGCATCTGTGTACCAACCTCTTTGATTAACTCTCTTTCATACTCTGTACACAGAGTCCTCATTAGACACTTTTGCTTCAGAAATCACAGCAGCCTAACTGACACTTGGTTTTATCTCCCAAATCACCAACCTGTGTATGAAATATGCATCACCCCAAGAAACCATTTTGCTTTGTGTATGATTAGACACGTTACTCCAGAATTGCCCAGTGCAGACAGCCCAGGCTGCTTTGGCCCCTCCCTTCCACCTGGGATGGCCCTGCCAGTCACCTTTGGCCAAGCACAGAGGGAAGGGCTTCTGTTTCTGTCCCCACCAACCTGGTCTTTGTCCACCAAAAACTCCAGCCTCATCCCCCTTGGGGTTCCGGCTCTATGCAGCACTTTAAACTGTGGTACATCCCACTGCACCCCCTTCACTGCCTCAGCTCTGACTCTTCCCCTCAACCTGCCCACCGCTGCCCTCACCTCTCCATTTAGCCATGCTCTTCTGTACCTGTACACACCTGGCTCTTGACCAAAATGCAGGTTATTGACATTGCCTCGGACCTCCTTAGGCAAAGTTCAACCTTCCTGATTGTTCCCACCAATGTACTCCAGCTCTGTTGTAAGTGGGAGCTGGGAAGTGCACCTAGTCATCCAGGCAATGCTCCAAATCGCCCTGCAGTGTCCTCACCCGAATCAAAGGTCTCCCTTTCGCTGTACAGTCAATCAGCCTCGAAGTTTACCTGATGGACTTATGTAAATGACTGTGAGAAAGCAAAGGCTCTCCCTTCGGGACTGGTAACCTAACAGGCAGGCATTCCTCAGGGTCCTCTGTTGGCCAAAGCATTGGGAACATTTGTACCCTTTTCAAAATTGAGTTATTTAAACAAAAGTCAGTCAGTGCATTAGTTTGCTAGGGCTGCCATAACAAAGTATCACAAACTGAGTAGCTTAAACAACAGAAATTTATTATCTCAGCGTTCTGGAGGCCAGAAGTCTGAAATCAAGATGTCAGCAGGGTTGCTGCCTTCTGAGGGCTGTGAGGGACAATCTGTCCCACGCCTCTCCTCCAGCTTGTGCTACCCTCAGGATCTCTTCGCCTTGTAGGTGGCTTTCTACCTGTGTCTTCACATCATCTTCCTTCTGTACATATCTGTCTGTGCATCCAAATTTCCACATTTTATAAGGACACCAGTCATATTGGATTATGGACCGCCCTAATGACCTCATCTTAATCTGATCATCTGCAAAGACCCTATTTCCAAATAAGGTCACATTCACAGGCCCTGGGGGCTAGGACTCCAACACATTTTGGAGGGGACACAACTTAACCCATAACTTACGTACAGTGTATCCTTATTTATATCAAGGATTCATTCCCGAACACCTCATATGATATAAAGCTTTCATAATTAATTTTTCTAAAGGAAAAACAATAGTTGAGGGCAAGGTGGAGGGACAATTATCTCAAGATGTATTTATCATGTTGTTCTTTAATATTTCTTTTTTTCTTTTCTCAGTCTCTTCTCTCATATTTTCCTTTGGGGACTCACTGAATTTATTGCCTGGCCTATCCCAGTGGTCACTTGGCTCATGTAATGGCATTTTATGTAAATTTCACTGCAAAGTTACTGATTTTCAGACCTGATTTTCAGCACTTGCACAAGCAATGTGACAGTGACAGCTTGGATGATACAGTTATGTGATACAGAAATTTTTAAATGTTTAAGTAGCAATGAATATTAAAATAACAGCACAAAAGGGATCAAAACCCCTTGCAGAAATTCTGGAGCATGCAAACCTGAGGGTGATCCACAGCCCTCTGACAGGGAAAGCAGGGTATTTCTATTAAGCAGCTGAAGTGACACTGTCGCCTGGCAATAGTGTGAACACAGGATGCAATTCATACAGGCCCCCTGCTTTGAAATTGTGAGAATTTTTATTTTATTGAAGTATAGTTGGTTTACGATGCTATGCCAGTCTCTGCTGTACAGCAAAGTGACTCAGTTTTACACATATAGACATTCTTTTTAAAATATTCTTTTCCATTATGGTTTATCCCAAGAAATTGGATATAGTTCCCTGTGCTGTACAGTAGGGCCTTGTTGTTTATCCATTCCAAAGGTAATCATTTGTGTGAATTTGTTTTTAATTTGAGGAATTTATAGCTTTTTTAAATTTCAAATTTGAGTAACCAGTTGAGACCTTGTTATTACTTCCAGGTCACACTGTTTCAACTTCACATAGTTCAAATTTGCATTAAGTGCCACTGAACTGTGTAATAAGCATCTTTCCTTTAGCAGGAAGAATCATAGAATAAAACTACCCAGAGGAAACCAGACAGATGGAAGCCGCATGTCTAGTCACAGACGCCAGCTTCGTGTAGATCAGGAAGAAGTGGGTTTAGACATGTCTCATGGTTTTAAATTATTTATTACCCAGTCCCTTCTGCCTAGCTCTGAAGTCTACTAACAAAAGAAATATTACCTTTTTTATATGTTCTTTTGTCCTCCCCATCTCCAGCTGCCAAAATAAGCCTGTCATTTCTTGGTATAATTGCTAAGCTCCTACAGCAAAATGACCTAAAGGTGACATGAGGCAGTTAGCACTCAGCAGTGTCCTGCTGCGGGTGCCCTCATATCAGGAGTCCTGAGACTCAGCTTTTAATTCAGACTTGGCTCTGCCATCAACAAGTGATACTTCTTGGGACAATTTGTCTGGGTTTCCATGTCTTCATAGTAATTGGTTTTGTGCATTTTTGTTAAAGTGATGGAATGACAAAGGCAACACAGGAGATGCATGACTATCCTCTGTTAGGGAGAAATATGGCTCGTGAGAAGGGGATATCAAATCATGAGCCCTCTCTTCTCCCCACTAAAACCATGATTCTCCCGAGTCCCCAGGTGGTGCTGAGGTTTCATGGGCCATGGAGAACCCCTTGGGCCCTTCCCACCGCTTTTGCTACGTTCTCATTATGAATGGCCACACACCACCGGCCCCCAAGCTTTAGTCTGCACCTTCACCCAGACCTTGTGGGAAAGAAGAGGCTATCTCGGCAGTGTTGTGCTGATCCTGACTTTAACTGCCCCACAGGTCTTGGATGAGCCCATCCTTGGGCTCTTGGATAGAAGGGCCTCAGGTAGACACAGCGTACATTTTTCTGACTAAGAACACATGATTTGTTTCACAAGAGATTTGTGAATTTTCAAATAATCTAAAAAATATGACAATCAAATCATATTTACTTAAGCCTCTAATTAATTGCCTTGACCAAAAAAGAACAAAATTACATTAAATTCATCTAGCCAAGGAAATCAGAGTGGGACCCATGACCACTCACTTCTCCCTTATTAGTGAGAAACAGGAATCCTCTCCCCCGCCCCAACCAATCTCTATTGCTGATTCCACAGTCCAGCCCCATTTCTTCTTTCCAAAATCCTTTTCTCTCTATGTAAAGAAAGACATTAATTTTCAGCTTCATGGAAAGATAAACAAAAGGAAGAATGCATCTTGTCCCAGTCTTTAGGAATTTCAATGTAAAAATGCGTTCCATTTGTAGAACAAAGGCTTGTTATTTTCACCCCATCTTCAGGAATGGTGATTCCCGGAAAGGTCTGGAATTTTAACTTTTGGTTTCATGCTTGACATCTGGATGGGTTTGTTTATGTGTGATTGTTTCTCATCTTGGGAAGGCGGGAGTGGCGAGAGAAAGGCATTAAATACTCAACTCTTGCCTGCCCACCAGCGCTGGCAGCAACTGGTGTCAATAAAGATAGTGGAAAATGAACTGCGATTCCAACATCTGTGAACCAGGTCTCCCTTGGAGCTGACGTGCAAGCTGGAGACAGGTAGACGGCGCCTTGCCTCTTCAGGCTGCAGTGGGGCAGAATAACTTCTTAGGGGAGGTAAACAGGCTTCCCAGGCTTGAATATCATTCTACTAATTTTCTTCTGGAAACAGTGCTCCGAAAAAGGTTGATGAAGACGTCAGGATACCCAGTTATTTTAGAGCCATTTGGCAATTTTTTCTGTAGTCGTCCAAAAGGTCATTAGACCTGCCAACAGCCGATGTTGCATGCCAACTTGTTTGCAGGAGAACCCAATTATCGCACACAAAAACCCTCCGGTCACAGATCAGTTTGCTCGCCTGCCAGCTTTCAGAAAAGAGAAAGAAACAGATGTTCCTCATGCTCTGACTTCAACAGGCCTCCAACCAACCCCTCCAGCAGCAGAGACCTAATCTCAGCCCAGTGGGCACCTTTGAACCAAAGTCCTGCGTCCCCTCTGGCATCTGGTCTACCCCACCCCCTCTGCCCCCAGCCTCCCAGGCCCAGTCAGTGCTCAGAGGGGCCAGGTCTCTTCTAACTTGTTTTCCTTTTTTAAAACAGAGAAGTGATTTTTTTTCAGGTTTTGAAAATAGCCAAGAGCTGCAGTGCTAACTCTCAAGGTGAACTTGGCCGAAAGGAGGCGTAGTTGTGGACTCTGTGACCTGCCAGCTTGAGTGACAGGATGTTTACAGTCATTAGGAGACTCTAAGAATTGAAGGCCTCTGTAGATTTCTTGGTTTTTTTGAATGCTTAAAAATACAGTTATTTTTTTAAAGGGCATCATTTGGAATCATCTATCTCATGTTTCCTAATCTGTATATTTAAACTTTTATGTCATTTATCAATACAATAGAGGCACTAATGATGAATAATTATGAGTGTGGAACTGTAAAAGTTCAGAATATGTAGTCATTTACAGAGGCAGTGCAGCACTGTGGTCAAGGCACAGACTCTGGAGCCAGCCTGCATTTGAACCCTGGCTGTGTGACCTTGGACAACTGACAACCTCTCTGAGCCTCTCTTCCCTTTTGTAAAAAGCACATGAGAAAGATCCTTCTTCATATGATTTTTGTGAGGATTAGAACAGTGGTGAATAGGTGAGAGCTAATGGTATTTACAATTTTTTGGAAGCACAAATTTGAATCATGTGTGCCGTGGGATTGACATGCAATAGCTTATCCCCTGACCTGAGAGACAGGGTATTGTAGATCAGTGAGGAAAGAATGAATACATTAATAATGATGCTGGGACAGTTGGTGACCCCCATGGGAAGGCAATGAAAATAGAGCCCTGCTTCCCTACTTTCGTACACAAAAATCAATTATAGACAGAAATAAATTAAGGACTTAAACATGAAAGGTAAAACTTTAAATTTTTTGGAAGAAAACATAAGAGAATATCATTTTGTCCTTAGAGTAGGAGACTTTTTTTAAAGACAAAAATAGGTGAAACTATTTTTGAAAGCTATTAATAAATTCAACTACATTAAAATTAAGCACTTCTGCTCATTAAGATACCATAAAATATTGAAAAGATAGGCACAACCTGGGAAAAGAGATTTGTAACACATTTAACTGACAAAAGATTCATGTCCAGAATAAAAGAATGCCCATAAGTCAAGAAGAAAAAAGCAAACAACCTAACAAAAAATTATCAAAAGATCTGAACAGGTATTTCACAGAAGAGAAGACAGGAAAGTTAATGAACATATGAAAGTATACTCAATACTGTTAGAAGACAAGACAATGCAAGTTAAAATCGCAGTAAAATGCTATTTCACACCTACCAAGTTGATAAAACACGAAGCATGGCTAGAGGGCAATGATCAGGGACTCAGATGCACTGGTAGTGGGAAGTGCGTGGGTATAACCATTTTGTAACACAATTAGGTATTGGCAAGTAGAGTTGAAAACCCACAGCCCTACAGCCTAAGTCCACTCCTGAGAGTGGATCCCCAAATTTGCTGCATGTCACAATCACCTGGCATGCTTTTAGAAATCCTGTGCCCAGGCTGCACCCAGATTAATTTAAATAAGAATGTCTGGGCGTGAGACCAAGGCATCAGTATTTTTTAAAACAGCCAGATCATTCCCATGTGCAGCCAAGCTCTCCAGCCAAGGGTACCCCCTGCCTATGACCTTCGGCTGCTCCTCAGAGGATGCTGAAGAGGAAGAGGCCCAGGTTTGATGAGACACCTGGAAGGCTGCAAGCATGGTGAGCAAAATCCCACACAAGCTTCCCTTCCACAGGCACTGCCTGCAGGAGAGGGGTCCTGTCCACTCTGGATTTCTACCTCTTGTGCCACATAAAAAGCAAAGTCCTCCAGCAGCCCATCTGGCCCAAGGCACAGCCATGACCTCTTGCCCTACACCAATTGGGTAGCTGTGCTCAAACTGTACAGCTGAGGATGGGGCTTTCTGCGCTGTGGAGCTGAAGGCTGGGGAGGAGTGGCGGGACTCCCAGGAGGTGGAGCTTTAGTCAGAGGTCTCTAAATTGGGGGCTGCCAGAGGACTGTCGCTGATGTTCCCTTTTACAACATCCATATCGCTGTAGGGTGACTGCTCGAACGAGGCAGGCCTCCGCCGCAAATAAGAGCTTCCTCATTATTTTGTAATAGTTGATATAAAAAATTGCGATTGAATTTGAAATGCAGTTGCATTATCAGGGGATTTTTCAACCTAACGTTTGTCAATGAAAGAAAAGGAAGAGCTCTTTGATTCTTTAAGTATCCTTCTTGAATTGTTATTACATGGTTTTAAAATTTTTATTCCTAACCTTGAGAGTAATGGCTTTTGTCCATGAAGACTATCAAAAATTTAAAGAGATCATCATTTAAAATCTTGATCAAAATTGCATGTAGCAGGCTTCCCTGGTGGCGCAGTGGTTGAGAGTCTGCCTGCCAATGCAGGGGACACGGGTTCGAGCCCTGGTCTGGAAAGATCCCACATGACGCGGAGCAACGAAGCCCGTGCGCCACAACTACTGAGCCTGCGCGTCTGGAGCCTGTGCTCCGCAGCAAGAGAGGCCGCGACAGTGAGAGGCTCACGCACCGCGATGAAGAGTGGCCCCCGCTTGCCGCAACGAGAGAAAGCCCTCGCACAGAAACGAAGACCCAACACAGCCAGAAATAAATAAAAAAAAAAAAAAAAAAAAAAAAAAAAAGTACAGAGCAGGACAAGCTTCACACATCTCTCAAATTATTTTAAAAAAAAATTGCATGTAACTATTTCATGCATAAAACCTGATTTTTTAGAAAAGTACGTTCAAGGAGGAAATCTCAAGTTTCTTTTTTTTTAAAATGTGAAGAGTCTATATAGAAGTGTTATACTTTTTCCTAACATAATTATGTAATATTAAAAAAATCATTTTCTTAACATAATTATGAAACATAAAAATAGTTCTTTTTCACCCGTACCTATAGAGATGCCCCCAAATCCCCTGCAGCTTACCCCAATATGCAGAACAAATACCATCTTTTTCAATGCACCATGACGGCTCGGGAAGCATGGCCTTAAAGAGAAATTTTGCATGAAAAGTATGTAAGAATGTATTTTATAGCAGCATTCTTTATAATAGTAAACAAACAGAAAACCACGCAACAGATCGACAACAGAATGGATAAATGGTGGCGTGCTCATTCAATGGAATAGGACACAGTAGGGGATATCAGTGAACTACAGCAACATGTCACCATGAAGCGATCTCAAAAGCTTTATATTAAGGGGAAAAAAGCAAGTCACAGAAGAAAATGTACAAAGTTCAAAAATAGGCAAAACCAAACAATAAATTTGGGTGAGAGGGGATTAGTGATTTTTTTAAGGGAAAATACAGCCATTCACTCATTCAAATCCACTCGAACCTTGACACTTGCTGTTTTTTCTGCCTGGAATAATTTCCCCAGAGAGTGATTTGATTTTTCCAAAATAAGGCACTACCTTATCTGTGAGGTCTTCCCAGATCAGCTGATAGAAGATTGTACAAGAGAACATGCAGCGCAGGGGGCGTGCGCACACACAGACACACACACACATCCATCCAGACATACCCCTGCCATGATACACATCATGTATCACACAAAGATACACATCATGTGCACACTCCAACCCACCTTATTTGACTTCATAGAATTCAACACCTGGCATATAGATTTATTTGTTTACTGTCTGTCCTTCCCACCCAAGGGAGCAGAAACTTATTTTGTTCACTACTATCTCTCCAGCACCTAGAACGGTGGTTGGCACATACTAGGAATTCAATAAAAATCATTGGATACAAATGGGGATTTATTTAGCAGTTACTTTATTCAGGCTACCAAAATTCTAGTGCAGGTACAAGATTTAAAGTCACCAACTTGGGTAGGTAAAAATGAAACTATTTTGCAATAATTGCATTTTATTTTGTTCTCAGCCCCCACTTTTCACTGGTTGAGAGAATCTAGAACTTTCCATTTCGAGGTAAACCGTTCTTTTCTGGATTTTCCTCTGGCTCTCCTTCGGATAAATGGTCAATATAACATTTTACCCCACTCCGAATCCCTCTGCCTGGAGGTGAGCTTAGTTCCTGGGGCATGGAAGTTTACAGTGCAGTGTGAGGGGCCGGTCTTCTCCTCCGTATGGGCCCATCACAGGCTGACATCTATGACAGTGTTCTTGTCCTGCTGGATCTTTGTTCACAGGCATAGCTGACCCCACTGCAGCCAAACTGCTGAAATAACAGAGTCGAAGCTTTCCTGTCTGCCTTGAGCATCCTCCTCTACCAATGAATCTCACTTGACTGAATATCCCTGAAGAGGTGAAACAAGCTCTTCCATCATACTGAATTCTTCCCCAATCTCTAAAAACTCAAAAAAAATGTTCTACCCAAATCTTGGCTCTGGCTCTATTACCAGAAGTTTTCAAAATCCTTGACTCTCTTCAGAACCTTGACTGATCTGAATCTACCATCTCCCAGAGCAATGGATGATTCAATGGGTAAGTGATCTGGGGACAACAAGCAAATTGAGGAAAGGAGGAACATCTGCTGTTCCCTTGGAATCTTATCTTACCGAAGCAGAACCCGTGGCACCACAAGACCTTAGCAAATGGTTTTACAAGTTTAAATGATGCTTTATTCATGTAATCCTTTGGGAAATCTGCAGAGGTATTTTTTTCTTTCCAACAGATGTTCACTACCTGCAACTCCCTCTTTTTGTTTTTAATGTAGCAATTTTTTTTAAGTATTTGTTTATTTATTTATTTATGACTGTGTTGGGTCTTCGTTTCTGTGCGAGGGCTTTCTCTAGTTGCGGTGAGTGGGGGCCACTCTTCATCGCGGTGTGCGGGCCTCTCACTATTGCGGCCTCTCTTGTTGCAGAGCACAGGCTCCAGACGCGCAGGCTCAGTAATTGTGGCTCATGGGCCCAGCTGCTCCGTGGCGCGTGGGATCTTCCCAGATCAGGGCTCGAACCCGTGTCCCCTGCATTGGCAGGCAGATTCTCAACCACTGCGCCACCACGGAAGCCCTTAATGTAGCAATTTTTGATGGAAATATTTTTACTGGATATTTCACACCTTCCAAATTTATTCAATGTACAATCCAGAAGATAATGACCTGATTTTCAAAAGAAGGTTATCTCCTCAAGAATATTGATTATTATCCCATGGTACTCAGTAGCCCTGGGAGCTGTCATGGGTGAGAGAAATGGGCAGGGTAGCTTGGCTTTCACTACATCCTGGCTCATCTGCTCTTTCTTCCATCAGCTGCTCTCAAGGGTGCTAGCCTGTCAGTCAGAAGTGATGCTCATCACCCTTTCTGTCTATAGCAGGTTGGCCTTGCTTCTCCAGGTGTGGTCCTTGGACCAGCAGCATTAGCATCACCTAGGAGCTTTTAGAAATGTAGAATCTTGGGCCCCTTCCCAGACCCACTGAAGCAGAGTCTGCATTTTATTAGGATCCCAAGGTGATTCGTGAGTTCGTTAAAGTTGGGGAAGCACTGCTCCAAATTCAGCCCTGCCCTCACTCCCAGGACATGTCAATTCTCAGGCTGAGGCGTGAGCTGCCTCTCCCCCCCACACACATGCCATCATGATTTAGATGACCTGTGGACTCACACTGGGTCAACATTACTAGACACAGAACAATTTCCAGTATAAGATGAGCTAGGACAACTGTCCCTAACCCAGAGTTTGGACTGACCTTGGGACACTAACTCAGGGAAGCAGCTAATAGGAAAAAGAACGTGGTGCAAAAAGCAGTCTGAGACACTTTTATGTACATAAACCCCATCAGCTGTATTGCGATGGCAAATCATTGCAATCGTGGTTACAAACACACACACACACTTTGTCCAGCACATCCCCCAGGTTGTACTTTTGTGACTTATTTTTAATCTACAAACATCTATTATGAGTTGATTTCACCTGAACTACAATTTTCCCTGGGTTAGTAAGATGAGTGTGGACTGGAAAAGAGAGGGGCAGATAGCGTGAGATTAGTTGAGCTCTTCTCACCCCTGTGTGGATCCTATAACTACAGGTCAGGAGAAAGTATTCTGGAGCTAGACTGCCTGGGTTCAAGACCTTGCCCTGCTTGTGTCACTGAATAGTACAGTATAAGTTATTTCAACTCTCTGCCTCAGTTTCCTCATTTAAAATATAGAGATGATCATAATTGCACCTACCTCTCCAGATGAGTGTAAGAATTATATAAATTAACACACAGAAAGTGCTTAGAACCATAACTGATACATAGTAAGTGCTCAATAAATCATTGTTGTTATTATCTCTAAACCCAAATAGGAGGCGTTAAGCTACTTTTATTTCCTCCTTAAGCCATTTTTAGCTGTGAGACCTTGATTCTATTTACTACCATCTCTGAGCCTCAGTTTCCTCATCAGTAAAAAGAGGATAAGCATAGTACTTACCTCACAGTGGAGCAAAAGTAAAATGAGAAGACTTGTAAAGAAGCACCTAGCAGAGTACCTGGCACATTCAGGCTCTGAGCAAATCTTAGCTGCTTTCTCTCCTTTGCCATGAAAACAAATAGTCAATACAACTAAATAACATGTGTTATTTTACATGCAATTCACATTTAAGATACCAGTGCCAGGAAAATTCTATTTACCCAGCTCAAATTTTCCTTCAATGATGCCCTCCCCCACCCACTCCCTCAGGGACCCCGTGACTCTCTATTCTGACCTGTCCTAAAGCACTTAGCCCACTGGGTCATGGCACATCTGCTTGTACGTACATGTCCTGAACTAGGCTGTGCACTGCTTAGGGGTAGGTATCATATTTTATTCATATCTACATCCCAATACCCCAGGCAGGGCCTTCCACAGAGCAGACAGTATTTGTGGCATGGATGGGGGGATGCATTGGTGGGTGGGTGGGAAGGCAAGTGGATGGAGGAAAGCCTAGGGCAGCTCCAAGGCCCTTTTGCAACAGAAAGATGTAGAGGCCTGTTTGACCCCTGTTGTTTCACAGCTGTGTTGGATGACTTGAGCTGTACATGACTTGGTAAAGAGTGCATTACTCTATTACATTGTGAATAATGAACTCTTTCCAACTAGGTGCATACACAGACAGAAAATAGCAACAAGTTCTTAGAGTTCAGGTAGTTTCAACTCTGTAGCTGAAGAGTACATATGTATTAGGGTTGTTCAGAGTTTATGCAGAGCCTTTAGGATGGCGTCCTAAGTCCTCTCTCATCTGGCCCCAACCTCCCTTCCCAGGCTTCCTTCTCCTCTATCTCTTCACTGCCTGCTGAGAACTGGTCAGTCCAAGAACACTTTACGGATATCCCATCATAATCAACTGCCCCCTCTCTGCACACCCTCAGAACACTACTGTGTTTTTTGTCTTTGCAATGTTATTTGTCCATTTTATAGATAAGGAAACTGAGGATTAGAGAGATTAACTAATTTGCCCAAGCTCACAGAGTTAGTAAGTAGAAGCATCAGGATGTGAACCTGGGCTATCTAACTCCAGAGGAAATGTTCTTGAACACCACGCAAAGAGCGGGGATGTTTACTTATTTTAGCAAATATGTCAATAGTACTCTGAAAAAAGGTGATGATGTGCTGAACTGGCATCAGCCATTATAAAAAAGAATGAGTAATTGACACAAATCATAGCTCTTGGTTACTTCAGTGACTAATCTCTTTATTCAGATTACTATCATGATATATACATATATATATATATATATATATATATATATATATACATCAACATATTAGTTGTCAATTTCAAATTTATAATCTGTGTTTCCCTGGGCCAGAATAAAGGCTGGAGTTCAAAGCAGGGTCAAATTAACAGTAATTATTATTCTTTTATGATCTTTATTTCCCACTTGCTATTATAGGACTTACAACCTACTGCCAAGCTTCCCCAGAATCTGTTTATTGTAGGGAACTCCTTGGAATATCACATACATTAAGGCCCTGTTGGTTACTAACATATGGTATGGACCTTCTCTCCAACTGTGTTCTGACACCTTGGATGAGGCTTGCTAATGCCACCTCTGCTATCACGAGTAAGAGAGCACCATATTTTTCCCATTTCACCAAAACCATCTTACAGTCCAAGTATAAAGCAAGAGAATGCCTGTCTCCTTTTATATTTCCCTTACGACCCTAAACTCAAAACTAGTCTTAGATTGCCCTGGTATCCACAAGATTTTAACAAAACCATCTCTTTCTGTTTTGACAAGACACACTTCTATCCTATGCAGCCATTCCTTTTGGCCCTGCCAAGAACCAACAGGGGACCCTCCGCTAGGGAAAACTTCTGAGGAGGTGGTAGAGTCTGCCCTTGGGTTTGCTACAGCAGAATGCCCAGGAATCCAACTGGCCCTAAGGTCCAAGCTCAAGCTGCCAGTGCCTGGCCTTCACAGCCTCCAGGATCTGTGTTCATTTTTCTAGTCAGGCCATGGTATAAACTGAATTGGTGACCCTACCCACCCACCCCAATTCATACATCGAAGCCCTAGCCGGCCTGTGTGACTGGCCTTTACAGAGATAATTAAGGCTAAATGCGGTCATAAGGGTGGGGCCCTAATCCCATAGTACTGGTGTTCTTAAAAGAAGAGGAAGAGACAGAGGCCAGGGAGCTCCCTCTCTCTCTGCACGTGCACAGGGGGAAGGCTAAGTGAGGACACAGTGAGAAGGTGGGAAGAGAGGTCTCACCGCAAACCAACCAACAGCACCTTGATCTTGGACACCCAGCCTCCAGAATTTCAAGAAAATAGATTTCTGGTGTTTAAACCACCCGGTCTGTGGTATTTTGTGATGACAGCCCTAGCAGACTAATATAGACCATAAATGTCCAAACAGGTCCACTCAACAACTAATAGGAATCGCAATGCAGTAAAATTCCCCACGCGCTTTTTCAGAGAAAGACATTTCTGGGACACCTTTTGCCCCAATGATTATTCCTCACCCACTGATTTCTGTGTTTCAAGGAGAAGCTTCCCTTCCTGCTGACTTTAAGCATCCTGTGGAATAAAGATCATCTACAGGAAAGGCATCATCTAATCTCAACCACAGAGACTCCCTGAGGGATCAAGGAACACAGCCAGAGAATTTCACTCTCTGGGCATCTCTGCTGCTATGCAAAGAGGGGCTTATGCAGAAAGGATTTACCCACATAACAAAATTGCCATAAGGTAACTGCAAATGACACGGCTGCCGCACCGTGCAGAGCACCTGCCGCCACCTGACACAGCACAAAGCTCCACATTTTGGCAGCACTTCTCTGTCTGACACAAATGATCTTATTTTCACAAGCAGCTGGAACTGCCAAAAGCCCCAGTGAACAAACACAGTCTGGCAGATGCCACGATGGGGCCGAGAATACGAGTTCCTGGGACGGGAACTGGCAGGTTTACACACTTCCCCAGGTCCCAGGAGGCAGAGCACAGGTGACAGACACACACTGACCTGCATGTTAATGTCCCCAAAGTGCAGAGAACAGGACATGGGAGACGCAGAGGTGAAATTGGTATGAAAGTGCTTTAAGGTGAAACGAAATGCTTCTCACCGCTTTAACCACTGAGGAGATTTTCAGATTATTCAAAGGCAAAGGCAGCCTATAAACAAGGTACAGGCACATAAAATATGTTTTTAACTGGAAAAGCAATCCAAGGCTGTCTTAAATGCTTCATATGACAGAAATTTTTACATTTACATAGAAGGAAGAAAAATGGTTAATTGGATTCTTTTGAATGAAGGACCATTAAACTGTATTTTCACAATAATTGGTAGGTTCTTGCCCAGGGACACTTGCAGCTATAGGAGTCCCTCAGGAATGTGGGAAATCACCCCTTCTCCAGTGGCAGCCTCTTGGATACATCCTCTACACTGCCACCGTGCCCCTCAGAGAGCTTTATAAAATGCACAACTCTTCACATCCTCCCGAGGGTTGCTCTTTTTTGCCCTCAAAGTTATAGCTACAGTCATCAGCATGGCCCATCCCTTCATCATGGCCTTTGCCTACCCCTCTGCCATCATCTCCTGCCCTCAGACATCACCCCACACAATAAAGATCCCAAACTACTTGCTCTCAAGCTGTCTTCATCTCCATAACTTTGGATATACTCTTTCATCCTCTACTCTGCTGAGTGAATTATGACCCATTCTTCAACATATGGGTCAAATTTACCCTTCTTTTCAAAGCTTCCCTGAAGCTTCTAGGCAGTATTACTTGCTCCCTCCTTTACATCCCCAGAATACTCGAGGAGTCCCTTTGACGTGAGGTTTAATATTCCATTTTGTTAGGATGTCTTGATACATATTGAGATGATGGGCCCAGGTGGTAGGTACCATTCTTCTTTTTCTTTGAGTCTCTTTAGTATCCTCTAGGGCCAAGCATATTAGCTGTTTGCCTAGAAAAATCTTTTCCTATTAAAATATGTGGAAACAAACAAATGAAAAACAAAAGGTGATTCATAAAATATCTTGAAGCATATGGAAAAGGTAATGTTCCCTAAAAATATAGAAAAGTATACAACAAAACAACAAAAGAGGAAGGGAGGGAGGAAGGAAGGGAGGGAGGGAGGAAGGAAGGGAAGAAGGAAGTAAGAAGAGCAAAGAAAATTATAGAGGACATTAGCTTGATGTCTTCAAAAAGACATGGAGGGCATGACCTCCAGGAAACAGGATCAGGGAACCACAAGAACAGAAGAGGTTGTGATGAAAGAAGAGACGTGACAGGAACTTGTGGAACTGGAAAAAAAAAACAACAAAATGCAAAAAGGCAAGGAATTACAAAATGCAAAAGCAAAACCAAGACTAAATTAGAGCCATAAAAACCTCTTTCTTATTGTTCAGCTCTGTTTCCCCACCTGGCACATCAGGCCCTGGCTTCTTCCTCCTGCCCAGTCTAAGCTACACGAGTCCCAGCAGATCTCCTGACTTAGCCCCACCCCTGCTAGGAATCTCTATTATCTGGAAGAATCGAAGCTGAGGTAGAGGGTGATAAGAAGAGCATGTAATTAGCCTTCTTGGGTAGGTAATCAGCTGCATCTTGGTCACTGGATGCTGAGAAATTGAAGAAAATAAGTCATCAAAGAGAGAGAAAAGAAAAACAAAAATTAAAAGAGTAGTAAAAATAAGAACAGAGGCAAAGATTTGTTATCTTTACAAAATATGCATTTTGTGTTTTAAAGATAATAAGTTATGAGTCGGACTCCAAAAGTATAGGCCACAAAAGCAAAAATAAACAAGCTGCACCATATCAAACCAAAAATCTTCTGTACAGTAAAGGAAATCATCAACAAAATGAAGGGGCAACCTACTGAATGGGAGAAAATATTTGCAAATCATAGATGTGATAAGGAGTTAATATTGGAAATATATAAAGAACTCTCATAATTCAATAGCAAAACAAAATCGATTAAGAAATAGGCAGAGGATTTAAATAGACATTTTTCCAAAGGAGACATACAAATGGCCAACAAGTACTGAAAAGATGCTCAATACCACTAACCATCAGGGAAATGCAAATCAAAACCATAGTGAGATATCACCTGACACCTGTTAGAATGGCTATCATCAAAAGGACAAGAAATAACAAGGGTAGGCAAGGATGTGGGGAAAAGGGAACACTCATGCACTGTTGCTGGGGATGTAAATTGGTGCAGCAACTATGGAAAACAATATGGAGGTTCCTCAAAAAATTAAAAATGGAACTACCATATGATCTCACAATTCCACTTCTGGCTATTTATCGAAAGAAAATCAAAACACTAATTCAAAAAGGTATCTGGACTCCCATGTTCTTTGCAGCATTATTTATAATAGCCAAGATATGGAAACAATCTAAGTGTCCATCAATGGATATATGGATAAAGAAGATACGGCATATATATATATATATATATATATATATATATATATATGTAGATAGATAGATAGATATAGATAGATACTACTCAGCCATAAAAAGGAATGAAATCTTAGGAAATCTTGCCTCTTGAGAAAACATGGATGGACATTGAGGGCAAAATGCTAAGTGAAATATGGAACACGGAGAAAGACAAATATTGTATGATCTCACTTATATGTGAAATACTTTAAAAAAAACAAACAAGCTTATAGATACAGAGAACAGATTGGTGGTTACCAGAGGTAGAGGGTGAGCGAAATGGGTGAAGAAGGTCAAAAAGTGTAAACTTCCAGTTATAAAATAAAGAAGTCCTGGAGAATGTAATGTATAGCACGGTGAGTACAGATAATAATACTGTATTGCATATTTGAAAGTTGCTAAGAGAGTAGATCTTAAAAGTTCCCATCACAGGAAAAAAATTTTTTGTAACTATGTATGAGGATGGAAGTTAACTATACTTGTTGTTGTGATCATTTCGTAATCTATAAACATATCATATCGTTACGTCGTACACATGAAACTAATATAATGCTATATGTCAATTATGCCTCAATACATTTTTTTAAAATAAAGGTAGGTTATATTTTTATGACAAACATCAGAAAATACCACAAAAACAAATATTCAAAAGAAGTAAAAACTATCCCCAAATTATCACTAACATTGTAATCCATATTTTTCTAAAAATTACAGTTTTCATACTCTCATACACATACCCTACATCAATTCTGTAAGTTCCTGTTGAAGATATTCTGTTAGACCAAATAAATCTAGGTGCTATTGAAAGATAAGCCCAGAAATCTGCATGTTAAAATGATAAAAGTGTATTGCTTTCTCAGATCACAGACCATTGCTGACAACAGAGAGATTCTGGTTTTCACTCCAGGGCTCCTTCCAGCTTGTGATGCCAGGAGCTCAGAGGCAACATCTGTGATATGTCTCCAAGGTCACTATGGAAGGGGAAGAGGGCAAAGTGAGCTTCTGTGGGGACAGGCCTGCAAAAGGTGTGCGTCACTTCTGCTCACATTCCATTGACTCCATTGACTGAAAGGGATGAGGATCTAAGATGTAGCTTTGTGCCCAACATAACAGGAGACACACAGAGGTTGGGGAGCATTAGCAGTCTTTGGGTTGTGTAGTGGGTTTTTTTTGTTGTTTTTAAAATTTTATTTATTTATTTATTTATTTATTTGTTTATTTATGGCTGTGTTGGGTCTTCGTTTCTGTGCGAGGGCTTTCTCTAGTTGCGGCAAGTGGGGGGCCACTCTTCATCACGGTGCACGGGCCTCTCACTATCGCGGCCTCTCTTGTTGCGGAGCACAGGCTCCAGACGCACAGGCTCAGTAGTTGTGGCTCACGGGCCCAGTTGCTCTGCGGCATGTGGGATCTTCCCAGACCAGGGCTCGAACCCATGTCCCCTGCATTGGCAGGCAGATTCTCAACCACTGCGCCACCAGGGAAGCCCCGTGTAGTGGTTTTAAAAGAAGCCCACAGGTTGTCTGACTCTCCTCCCTTCAAAAGGTAGAGCCTAATCCCCCTACCCCTGAATGTGGGCTCAAGTTCTAACAAATGCATATGATGATGTGTGACTTCTAAGACTGGGTCATAAAAGGCATTGTAGCTTCCTCCTTGCTTACTCTGTCTTCTCTCTTGAATCACTTACTCTGAGCAAATGCCAGCTGCCAGGTCAGGAAGACACTCAAATGGTCCTATAGAGAGGTTAGGGTGGTATAGAATTTAAGACCCCTGCCCATAGCCAGCAATAAATTGAGCCAGACTTCCTCCTAACAGCCACAGAGAGGGCCATCTTGGAATTCATCTTCTAGCCCCAGTCCAGCCTTCAGATGATGGCAGCCCCACCCCACATCATTACTGCAACCTCATGAGAGGGCCCCACCAGAAACACCCAGTAAAGCTGCTTGGATTCTGACCCAAAAAAACTGTGAGACAGAAAATGTTTACTGTTTTAAGTCATTGTGTTTTGGGTAATTTATTATGTAGCAATAGATAATCAGTGCAGCATGGATCCACACACACGCATAAGACTAAGCAAAGTTATCTCTTTTTCACTAAGTGGGACTTTGGGACCAGACCCAATATGGAACCTTTAATGGAGACTCCGTGACTCTCTTGCTTACACTTGGCAGCTATGAGACTTAGGCACAACGCTGAGAGAGACACTTCCTCTATGCATTTCCTTGAGGCCCAAACTCATAGTCTAGCCCTCTAATTATTTCCAGTCAAATGGCCAGGTAAGGCCATTCCAAGGAAAACCGTGCCAAGTAAAAGCAAGGAAGAGGGAGGTGGAATCTGAATCTGACCAACAGGCCCATGGAGGTGGGAGGAGGGGACGAGGAAACAGCTTGTAAGAGGACACAGCCCCTTACCCTCTTCACAGAAGCAATCCCAGAAGAAAAGAGCAAATTTGCAGAAAAGGGAAAACTTTCCACTCTGACCTGGAATCCAAACCTCTTTCCTTGTCTCTCAAAATTCTCCACCTCCAAGTGCTCAGTTATTAAATATCTGTAATCAGATCCATTCACATTAGATTCCTCTGAACTGGGACGCAGTGAGGTTAATGCAAAGGAGCTTTATGCCTTCCCTGGAGGCCAAATGGCATTATCTCCTGGCCTCCTAGGGCTATTGTTCTCTGCTTTTTAATAATAAAGGCTGGGGTCTGATTAACTCTATGAAAGAATAACAGTTTCTAATAATAGCCTATCTTCTCAAGTTCATTTTCACTTAATAACATCATACTCTAGTACATAGAGTCAAACAAATAATCAACCAAGTGCTTTCACACTTACACCTTGCTAAAGTGGCTTTAATGGGCAGGGTATTTAATACAATAATTGTTTACATACAGCAACAAAAAATTGCATGAATTCGTTAATGTTTGTAATTTTTTTTCTAAATTAAAACTGTCCCCTTTTATTGAATTCTCACTAATTTTTTTCATCTTGACAGATAGCTCATATTATGCTTTGGGTGAATTATCAGAAAATTGATGAATTTGTGTAGCTTAAATGAAAGAAATATTTCACCAGCAATAGCTATTGACTATTGCCCAGCAGTCAATTTCATTCCTTGTTTAAAAGACTAACTTGCATGTTGGGCCCTTTTTTACATGTATGGATGGATGGATAGATAGAACAGGAGATAGATGGGTAGACAGACAGACAGGGAGAGAGAGAAAAAGAGAAAGGGACAGAGAGCCACCCGGGTACACAGAAATGGAAGGCAAGGCTGAACCACACAGGAGACAAAAAGTCATTATCACTTGGCAGAAAGCACAACACACTGGAATCTGAGTCCTGGTTCTGTGCCCTGCTCCGGCACTTACAACTTTTTTGCCCAAAGCAAGTAACTGCAACCATTCTCAGGTCCATTTCCTTGTCTGTGGTAGGGGATACCACTGCCCCCTGTCCTGCCTGTGGTGTTGAAATACTTGAGTAGGTGACAGTGCTCTAAAATGACAATCAACAGTGAAGAGATCATAAAGATGGGCAGAAAACCCCTCATGTGGCTGCCAGCTTAATTCCTACCCCTCTATTTCCAAAGTTGCTTATGCTGTTCTAATGGGCACAGCGGAGGCTTCTTGTAAGGATTCCAGTGTTTGGTTCCTTTGAAACACCGCCTCTCAGGGACTATGGCCAAGTACCTAGAGGAGAAGCCAGGGAGTATTTGCATGAGCACCTTTTAGATCATACTCCGAACACTTTGTTCTTGCCTACCCCAAACCTTCACTTCCAGAATGGACCCAAACTCCTGCTAAAATAAAAATTAGCATAAAAGTGACTTTAATATCACTGAGCACACAATAACCAAGACCCAAACTGTGATTAAGTGTTCTGCTCTGCTTGGCCCTAAACCAAAACCACCAAAAAACCAAAACGGTTCCCTCTCTCTCTTCCCTCCTTGCTCCTGGCGGGTTGGAGTGACCTTTGACCTCCCTCTAGGACTAAGAATTTTAATCATGGCATCCCGAGGCCTCACTCAAAGCCATCGAGTTCTCCTCATTCTACAAAGCCCACCTTGAGCTGTCGAGACTAGCACACAGTTATACGGCCCCTGGGACGCCCCCACTCCCACCTCCCCAAACACAGGATTGTGTAAAAGAGCATGTTTCTTGCCCATCTTTTCTCCTCATATCCTCTGTTAACCTGTGACACAGTATTTTGGTCAAAGCGTCAATGAATGAATCACAAATGGTGAGAGAGAGTTTCCACTTCACAAATAGTTTTCAGCGTGGGTGGTACCTTACCTTAGTAGATTTGTCAACTGCTTTTTCAAGCTCGGGAATCATGGAAACCTTTGCAGCACTGCATAGAGCTCAAGAAAAATTAGCCGAGAAACCATTAATGTGATATAAAAATGCAAATGTGCCCGGAGCCAACGGAGGCGAAGGCAGACGTGTAATGCTAATAAGATGATTCACAGGCACTTCTGGGTCCTCTAAGGATGCCCAGGACCCAGAAATACTTGTATCATCTTTGCAGCTGTTTGTATCAACAAAATACATTTTTCATTGGCCATGAAACAACAACAAAAATGCTCAGAGATAATCTCCAACATCTATTAATCCAGTCTGAATTTTAGGGGACCCGGGGAAGAATTCTAGGGAAACGTGGGTTTTTATCACCTCTAGGCTCATCCCTTTAAGACGCTTTTCCACAAGCCCACAAGTGCCATCCTTTCTGCCAGGAAAACCTAAGCATCCATGCCCACTTGTCCACTCTAGATCTTCACTCTTATGCCTCCCTCAATGGCCACCAGAAAATACATTTATTGGAAGCCACCTCAAAACCAGATGGCTCGTCATGGATTTGGGGAGCCTGGCTTCAGCCCACTGTTGCCATGACTTTCATGACTTTTTATCAGCATTGCCACCACTGCCACCACAGATGATTAATTAAGAGAAACCAGATCTATTATTGTCACACCAAGTGGTGGATCCAAATAATTCTGAGAGTCCTAGATGGGTGAGTATGTCATATTTTAGAATCAGGATAGGAGTGGGGTTTTGCTTATTTTCTCATTCTAAGGAAAAGCAAGCTCTCAGTTGCTGGCCTCCAGCCCAGATTCATGGTCAAAGACCTGGGCTTTGTGGCCTTGAGCTTTCTCCACCTCCACTCCTCCCTTCCAAACTACATGATGCAAACTCTGCCGATGTCCGTGGAAGATGCTCTGATGTACAGCCCAGATCTCCCTTCAGGAAGGAAGGGCTCATTTTCCTGGCTGTTCAGTGGGCAGCTGGCCAACAGCGCTTAGCTCTGAGCCCTCTCGGGGAATTGCCTTGGCTGAAGGGAGCCACCTTGCCCAGGGCAGCCCTCATCCAATGACTGGTCCACAGGGGGATATAAAGACCCTTCCCCTTTGCCCCAACTCAGGACAACTCTGAAGAGCCATCCTTGCTTCAAAGCTCCCTGAGGGGTCAGCTGCACCTTCCTTAGAACTGCATCACAGCCAAACAAACTTCTCCTTCTGCCCACGCCTGCTTTCTTCCGTCCCCTGCAGGTGTTGATCCCAAGAAAACTTCCTATAATATTTCTTGCATACTAATCTCTATCCTAGAATCCAATCTGTGGCTATCCCCATGTCCCTCGGCCCACCTCCATGTTGACTTAAGCCGAGGCTGAGGATCTGGTGACTGACAGCATCCGACCTTGAGCACCTGCATTTCTTGGCATCTCTGCCTGGGGCTTTCTTAGCAAAATGGTACAACTGGGGAGTATGGAAGTTAACACCCCTGGAGGGACCCAGGATAAACGCCCACCTTCCCGTATTTGGGTGGCACAGTTCTGAGGCATATTCCACAGTATCTCCAGAGTCCCTGGGATCTGAGTCTCCACTGTGCCCCCAGCCACCTCACCTGTGGACACATTTGTTGGCTTTCTCCTTCTTTGTCTCACTGCTTCACTCCCTGCTTCTCTTCCCGGGATCACCTCCCAATAAGCCACCAGCACCCAGGTTCCTGCCTCAGAGTCCACCTCTGGGTGAGATGTTCTTATTTCTTTCCCTTTCTAAGCTGGACACTCATCTTCCTGGGGGCAGAACCAAGGGGGCACTTGCAGGAAGGGGGCCATGGGTCACGATGAGTGTGAGTGTCAGGACAACCGTGGAAGATGATAAGGACACAAGCTAGATCCTCCACAATGCCTGGCTAGTGTCGACGTATTTTATGATAAAATTGATTAAGAGAAGGTAGGCTTAAATGTCACCCTTCCTCCATCTTCCTGTGTGGGAACTCCACAAGTGCTCCAGAGGCTGGATGACGACAATGACTGTCGCTTACCAATCCCTGTGCCGATGCAGGGAGGAGCACTGGGCAGGATCTCACTCATCCTTCGAGGTCGATAAAATCATTGACTCAGTTATGAAAACTGAGACTGAGAATGGTGAATGATTTCCATGGTCTCACCATTAATCAGCTAAGAGCCAGGATTCAAATCCAGAGCAGATCACTTCAAACTGCTAATTCCTCATCAGGGGGTAAGAGGTCACTGAAATATGCATGTGCCCAGTCAGGCGAATGCTGGGCAGCTTGGAGGTCAGTGATTTGAAGAGGAGAAATGAAATGGTCTCTGTGTATTTCAGGGATACCTACGAGAGCATGTAGGAAAAGGGCTAACAGGGTCCCGAAAGCTCTAAACGCAAAAATATATTGAGGAGGGTAGAGAATGAGAAAAGAGATAAAATAGCCACATCACCTTCCAGGTCAGCAGGGAGCCCTTGAGAAATGAGCTTGGTGACAGTCCGAGCAGGCTGAATATGATCTGTCCTGAGGAGGGCCTCTGGTTTCAATACTGTGCCCCCAGATGTCACTTTTCAACCAATATTTATTGAGCGCTCTTGAACTGGAGACGTGGAAATAAGCAGAAAAGGCAAGTGCCCTGCCCCCAGAAAGCGAATCTACTAGTCAGGGGAAACTGACAATAAATAAATAAATTGATTTATTATAGATGTCCGAGAGTAATAAGAGCTATGAACAAATTAGAGTCGGGGTGTGTTCACGGTTGATAATGGCAGGTGCAATCTTCGATGAGGCAGCAGAGAGTCCTCTGGGGAAGGTCACATTGAGGGAGATAGACGAACGAGAGGCCAAGCATTCAGGGGAGGGAGCAGCAGGTACCAGGGCCCTGTGCAGGGCTGGGGAGCAGCAAGCAGGCCAGCGTTGGGGTGCAGAGGAAGCAAGGGAGACATCAGTGAGAGAGGAGGTGAACCGAACGGAGACATTTTCTTGCGGCCAGTAACATCCAGGCCTGGGAAAGTTTAAAGCTCTCCCCCAAGTTCCTGTGGACCTAACATTCCCCACGTCCTGATGCTCCAGCCCCTTCATCCTCCTTTACTGTGTTGGTTTCACCTGGTGACAACCAAGAGTTAACCTACCACAGTTGTTTTATAAGAAACTAACCACAACAAGCAGTTTATGGCTGTTGCATGTATGAAGATCCGGGGTATGCGAGGGAAGGCTCGTTTTACCCAGCCCCGTCCATCGGTCCTCTCCCTCCCCCCTCTTCCTCATCTTCTTCGCCCCTACGCCCACCTAGTCAGTGCTTCTCCCCCTCCACGCACTTCCTTTCTCCAACCCTGGAACTATTTCTACTCCAAGTGGAAATCTTAAAAGCATTTCTTCATCAAGGTAGATCTTCCCTAAGAGGAATCCTCCAACAACCACTGAGAGAATAAAATGTTCTCCATCTCGTTAGTCCCCCGCCCCCCGCCCAGGCAGGTGTGTGGTAACAGCGCTGGAACCCAGGGGCTGGGCAGCAGGACGGAAGGAGCATCGGCCGACGGAGTCGGCTTGCACGCAGAGCCGCGTGGCATGTGCATTTTTCGTCTAGAGAAAAATTAGGTCAGCTATAAATGGAGAGGACATGAGCACCCTGAAGCCTGCAGATCTCTGCTGGGTTTCCTAGGGGATGATCTACGGTATGGAGCTGTGGAGGTGTCCTTGGAATACGGGGCTCAAGTCGGGCATTTAACAGAAGGCTCAGCTTGCTTTCTGATAAATACACACACCGCTTTAATGTTAAGCCTGGGGAAGGTGTATATTTAGTGGGGTGTTTTATTTTTCTTTCGTGATAGTCTAGATTAGGTAGTAAGATAAAAGATGGATTTCAGAAAATAGATAGGCCATGAATAAACATAAATAGTCTCCAGCCTATGATATCTTTGTGACACAACTCTTTTTCCCTCCCTCTCCACCCCTTGACCCTTCCACCTTTGGGGTGCAGATGTAATTACAGTTGCTGCCATTTATTGCACTCCTAATATATGTGCAGGCATTATCTTTAATTCTTCTAAAACAAGATAGTTAATACTACTTCTGTTTTACAGATGCAGAAACCAAGGCTCGCGGGGGGGTTGCTCCAGGCCACATGACTAAAACAGAGAAGTGCCTGAGTCCTTCTGAACTGATTTCCCATTGCCTCCAAAAGAAAAAGTCTTTGGCCTTTTCTTGATTCTGAGAGGAACCAATCTCTCTGTTCTCTGAGAGTGGCTTTTGCAAGATCAATGCTGGGACAAGCCCTCGATTGAGCTTATTCCTTGGCAAAGCCAAAGTGGTTCAGGTCACCAACGGGTACTGAACATCTGCCATGGGAGGCTCAGAACAGAAACAGCAGAGGGTGCAGGGCAAACGGGAGCATGGAGGTGTCCAGAAAACAAGGGGTTGAGTCCCTCCTTCCCAAATTTCTGACGAAATTTTAAACATGCCTTCTTGGTGACTTTACCAAGCTGTTAGAAGAATCCAGGAGCAGGAAAGATGCATGTCTCTCCCTGTATACCTCCTTACTCCTCTCTTTCCCATCTTCATGGCTTACCCTGTGGCTAGTTGAATATTATTCTGTCCCATAGCTTCCTCGTTTTGCTGTCAGGAGGATCCAATATGATAAGGTGTATGCCGGTACTTTGTAAACTCTACTAAATTACTAGAAAAGCACCGTTCGCGGGTGTGGTATTAAGCCTGGTGGAGGCCATCCATGTGCTTGTTTCAGTGTCCTCACAGGGTGTGCACCTCAGTTACAACCATTATCCTCACCAGCACCAGCAGCAAGAAATATTCATCGACCTCTTCTGTTATGCCAACCTCTACGCTTAGCACAAATGTAATTCTATCTAACCTTTCAAACCACTCTGCAAGGTAGGTATTATCACCTCCATTTTACAGAAGAGGATGTTAGGAATTTCGTCCCTAAATAAGATGCTTTGGGTGAATTAGGTATATTGCTTTCTGGAACCAGGTATTTGAACGTTGCATGAAGTAACTTTCTTGGTTAAACTATATCCTTCAAGGAGTTAGAAGAAAAACAGTAAGGACAGGTGCTCTTAGGGAAAACAAGTGTTTAACAGGGGCCCCTTAACTCAGTCCACAAACCCGTAAATCACAGAAATATACTACAAGCATCTCATGTCCCCTCATCACCATGAGCATGGACAATTCCAAGACAAGTTGCTCTGGGAAGGTCATTTGCAGCCAAGTCAGCCTTTGGGGGAAGGAGAACAAGCTGTGACTTATGAATGCATCGGACCCAGGCTGGGGATGACATGTCACCCCTGTTGTGTCAGACTCTACTTGGTCCCTCCCTGGGGCCTCACGTGCCTCTACTCTTTCCCTGTTTTCTACCCCTACTTCCTTCTGTGTCCTCCACAAATCTCATTACCAATGAACCCAATATTGGAACTTTGTGTTTAGAGAAGGCATTAACAATGATGGTCCTGTTTAGTCACGGAGCCAGGTACTGTTCTAAGCGACTTACATGTACCTTGTTGTCAGATCCTCACCAGTACCTGTGAAGCACTGTTCGTCCCCATTTTACAGATGAGTGAACTAAGACACGCAGAAGAGAAGGGACTTTCTTAAACTCATCCTGACTTTAAAAGGCAGAGCTGGAGTGGGGACCCAGGCAGTCCAGTGTTGCTGCTTTAGAGACTATTTCAGTCATTTTAAAAGATCATTTTATTCTGGAAAGTCCCAAGTATCCAGGAAGATGATAACTGAAAATGTGGTAATCAGTGAATATGTCTCCGGAAAGTCAAGCCATCGTTCAGCCTAGAACTGGATTACAAAGGAAGAGTGGCAGGGCCTCACTCATAACAAGAGTGGTTTTAAAAAGAAAGATGAAAATAAGAATGAGGGATGGAGCCAAAAGCAAGAGCCCCAACCTGGAAACCCAGACACCTTTCAGAAGTCCAGTGAGAGCTACTATGCACAACGTGAGCATTTGGTGTGGAAACTGAGCTAGGGCTTTAGAGCATCACCTCGTTGGGTGTTCCCAACCCCCTGAGAGGGAAGTCGTTTGCCAAAGGTCTTTGAGCCGGTGAGAGGGCGAGTTGGGGTCTGAATGCCTTTCTGTGGGAGGCCAGAGCTGGAGCTCTGAACCACTTGCTATGCTTTTCAGAAGGTTGAGATAGAAAGTCAGTTGCAGCTGGCTAGGTGCTGTGCTGATGAAGCCAAGTGTCGTGCTGATGGAGCTAAAGATACAGGCACTGTTCCCGAGGTGGGCAGCTCCATCAACAGAGTAGAAATAAGTGGGGCGTTCACTTGACCAGCTCGGTAAGGACCAATGAAAACCGACGTCCATCCGAGGAAGACCACTCCAGGAGATCCTACCAAGACCAAATAAAGACACTTCTCAGCTTATATTAGAGGTAGTTCCCTATTACATATTAATTATAATGTACTCTCTGGTCTTAGTAAATCGGAGTGGGAAGATAAATGCTATGCCTACAAATCTAATTTAAAATAAAAATGTTCTCTGTAACTCATCTTTGATTCTTATGAGCCAGATTATTGTCATATAAAAGGGTGAGAGTTGATCATATTCTGAGAAATATTGCTTTAAATATTTTAACTAAAGTCCTCTCTAATGGTTTCTTCAACCGCTAACCATTTATTAAGAAACTACAACTGAGTTGTAAATGTTATCAGTAAGCATAAAATTGTTAAACACCAAAATAAATTCTGGTAGGAGCAGCAAAGGACAGTCCTGAATCAGGTTGCTATGCTATTCTCTAGTCCTGAATCTAGTGGCACTAACGGTCCTGCCTGGGAAGCCACCACAGAGTAAGGGCCCACCAGGGAGCAGTGTCTGGGAAATACTCTTCCAGATCAGAACTTTTCTCTTTCCACCAAAATCTGGTAGAACTAGAAATTTCCCCCGACACTGCCAGCACCAACAATGAGAAGAATAGTCTATTTGCTTGTTTTTAAACAGCTAGTAGATTTACAGGATGAGAACATCACCTCTCCAGCAATTGCACAGACTTGTCAAGAGCAAACAGGAACACCAACAACTAGAGTGTTAGAAATGCAGTAGATAATAAAGACTCTGTGACATTAAGTGGGAACTCAAGCCCTTGCAGGGAGAAAACCCAATGCACAGGATCTAGATGCCTAGAGTCCCATTCTGAGGGCCTCTGAGCTGAGCGAGGCGGTGGCAGCAGCAGAATCTATGCAACATTCCCAGTGCTCCAACATGCTGGGGACAAGGTGTGCTGCTCGTCAACCCTGGAAGCACACCGAAATTAGTTTTCTTTTTGTTACTTGGTCGTTGGCTATACCTGTGTTTAATAAAAGGAACCTCCTGTAGATTCAGTTTGTCTCAACTAATTCTTTTGTCAGTTCTACAGATCTCCAGTTTAGAAACCACTCGGGCACCTTTAAAGAATCTTTCCAAAATGGGGTCGACCCACATGACAATGACTGTCAAGATCCTGGGGACTCGAGTGAGCCCACACTCTAAGTCAGCAGCCACCCTTCCATTATACTGTTTCAGACAAAAAGTGAGATAATGAGAGATACTTGGGATTCGAGGTCTCGAGGTCAGACATATTAAATGAACTGTTAGGTGCCTGCACCTGTGAGAGAACAGTGAGGAAAGAGCGTGTTCTTTACACCTGGGGAATTTCTTAGCGTCGTAAAAGGTGAGGAACTGCATTGGAGGACACGGGTTGATTAAAAGTATCAATGCAGTGAAACTTTGGAATCTGGAAATCCTAGACTCAAATCAAGCTCTGCCACCTATTAGCTGTGATCCTTTGTGCACTTTCGTTATTTGGGCTTTATTTTGAGCCACAGGGTCGTAACAGTGAAGCACCTGCCAGGAGTTGCTACACTGCTTTTCTATCTATTTGCCACTTCGTTTATGTTGACTGCCTGTCTCCTTCCCTTGCTCCTCAAATATGTACTAATTATATTACTCTGTTTCATCTCCCCTCATTGTTACTTATATATGCTTTTACTATTTCTTTATAAGTATTAAAAATTAACACCTGATTACAAATGGACAAACACAATATGAGGTACTTAGAGTAATCAAATTCATAGAGACAGAATGTATTTAAAATAGTGGTTGCTGGACTTCCCTCGTGGCGTAGTGGTTGAGAGTCCGCCTGCCAATGCAGGGGATGCAGGTTTGAGCCCTGGTCCAGGAAGATCCCACATGCCACGGAGCCGCCGGGCCCGTGCGCCACACCTGCTGGGCTTGCGCTCTAGAGCCCCCGCTCACAGCAACTGGAGAGGTCCTGAGCGCCAGCAGCGAAGACCCAATGCAGCCAAAATTAAATAAATAAAATAAATAAATGTGTTAAAAAAATAAAAAGTAGGGGGCTTCCCTGGTGGCACAGTGGTTGAGAATCTGCCTGCTAATGCAGGGGACACGGGTTCGAGCCCTGGTCTGGGAAGATCCCACATGCCGCGGAGCAACTAGGCCCGTGAGCCACAACTACTGAGCCTGCGCGTCTGGAGCTTGTGCTCCGCAACAAGAGAGGCCGCGATAGTGAGAGGCCCGCGCACTGCAATGAAGATTGGCCCCTGCTCGCCGCAACTAGAGAAAGCCCTCACACAGAAACGAAGACCCAACATAGCCAAAAATAAATAAATAAATAAATAAATAAATTAATTAATTAATTTAAAAAAAAAAATAAATAAAAAGTAAAATAAAATAGTGGTTTCCAGGGGTTCTGGGGCGGGGGGCAGGGTAGGGAAATGGGGAGTTAGTTTAATGGGTATAGAATTTCAGTTTTACAAGATGAAAAAAGTTCTGGTGATGGATGGTGGTGATGGTTTCAAAATGATGGGAATGTACTTAGTGCCACTGAACTGTATACTGGTTAAAATGGTACATTTTGTGTTATGTATATTTTATCATAATTTAAAAAATAGAAACAGAAAATAAATACCTGACTCACTCTGAGATACTTACCTACAAGGTCCACCAGAATAGAAATATTTGTCACATCCAGACCCACCTCAACACTGTCTTTTGGGAAGAACTGAGGTGGGAAAATACACACGCTGCCCCCTCCCACCCCCGCCCCGGCAAAGAGGATACACACAGTACCCAGCAGAGGGCAGAAGAGAGTCAAGGAGGCATTTCGCCTGGAATTTTGGTTTTGTGATCATTCTTTCTTTTCTAATTTGCTGTCTTAAATGTTATTGTCTTTAAAAGTGAAAGTCTTTCTAAGACAACCACATTAGAGGACAGAGGATAAACAACTCTTCCACTGAGTTAAATGATCACATCATTTAAGCTATCACATGGAAATAACTGCTCTGTGCTGGGTTTTCTGGTGGTACCAAGTTCCAACTTAACTAGTCCTTTTTGTTTTCTGTGTATATCCTGTACCTGGATTATTTTACAAAGTACTCTATGAATAACTGTACTGGTGTTCGCAGAAAGGACAGTAAGAACTGCACTAAGTCTCAGTGGAAACACTATTGTAAAATTAATGGGATTCAGGTGTTTTCTTTCCTCCCAGCTGAGCTACACTGCCATAACCAAATACCGTAAAGGTGCTGCCATTCACATTCACTTTAACTGAGAAAATAGCTTTCTCCTTCCCTTGATTTTCTCCCTACCTTGATTTCCTACAACACAGTTACAGTTATCCTTGATGGGCAGTAATTACTTAGGGGAGATTGCTTTCTGGCTTAAAAGGATATTGCTGTTTTATTATGTTAAAACACCAAGGGAATAATTTTCAAGGAAGAGAGCAGCGTTTTTATGACAAGGGTTTTCTCACTTCTCTCTTAAAGGAAGCCGAATGCTTCGCTGTCGCATTTAAGGTTGCGGGTTGTTTTTTGACATCTGGTTTCAAACAGCCTGGGAGTCGCAGGGCTGGCATGTGGATTCGAGAGGAAGGTTTTGTTTAATGACGATGAGCATTAGCTCTCGCCTTCTCCCTTGGCAGCTGCTAGGCATCGTGTTAAAACTGGCGGCAGCAGCAGTAACTGCCCAGGCAATTATGGTTCTTCCTTTTCTTCAGGTAATTTGGATGCAGATAGCTTTCTCTTTCCTGCATTGAATATGATTCAAGTCCCAAATATCCGTTATTATTTCACCTGCCTTGCAACGGGAATTGTAAGCGCTCTGACAAATGATTTGAAAGACTGTCTAATTTCTGTAAATACCTCTGCTGGCTGTTAACTTGCAATTTTATAACGTCTAAAACATTCTGAAATTCCTCTGTGCATACCCCGAGTGAGCTGACAGCCACGTGTCCCCTGCATCAATTCTGCCAAAAAAAAAAAAAAAATTAGAGAGAAAAAGAAAAAGAACTATTTTTCTCTTTCTCTGGCAGTGGAAGAATACTGCTCACAAAATCCCGCTTGTGTGAACAATGAGCCTTTTTCTATAGAATAGAAATGATGGGGGAGCCCATCCCTACGCGTGCTAGGATGGGCTTAAGTCATTTAATTTCTGTCTTCAGAACATTCCCTTCTCCTTTCTCAGAGTCAAGGTGGAGGGAGAGTGGGAGGGCACAGAGATGGGAAGCTAGGAGATCAAAAAAGAACTAGACAACTGAACAGCCCTGAGATCTTTCAGAGGCTGAAAACCCTCTGCGTTGAGCTACCTTGTGTTGTGTGTATGTGAATATTTGTGGCAACATAAAGATGGGTCGATGTTATCTCTAAGCTCAGTTGCCCTTCTGTACATGGTAATCGCTTGGTTTACAATAAGCTTCAGGAAAACCCACTTTCATGTGGAGTTGACCACATTTAGGAGCTCTGTAAGAGCTATTTTCATAACCTTAAATCCCAAATTTCCATGAGGAGAATCTAAACAAATTGTACAGACTAAATAAACATCATTGTGGTGAAGGAAAGGCTCCAATATGGAAATCATGGTGACACATGCGTTGGCAGGAGCTGCATGCTACAGTAAAGTAAAATGTAAACAGCTTTCCTTGATAGAGAATCCCATATGGAAAATGTAATCTGGCTGTAGAATGTAGACCACATAAAACACCATGTCTCTGCACTGAGTGGTAAAGCTAAAGAAGACAGTGTAGGGACGCTTGTGTTCATCCAGGCTGCACCAGAAGGGTGAACTTGTCTGTTGAACTCCATTGTGGAAGGTGGGTGCCCAGCTCCCCAGGGCACACTCCACTACAGCTCAGGCTCACAGAAGGGTTTGTTTCCTTGGGTCACAACTAAATTCATCACAATAGAGACTTCGTCCTTCTGACAAGGGCTGTGGAAAAGGATCTGAATCCATATTTAGTGTGCCCTATATGCCAGACACTATAAAATTTAATTAAAAATTTAAAATAAAAAAAAAGTACAGAAAATAATTTAACAAGCACTGTCTCCAGATTAACAAATGCCAATATTGTATTCTCCTTGGCTCAGATCTTTGTGTGTTTGTATAAAAGATGCAAAATATTCCAGCTAAAACAGAAGCTCCCTTTGCTCCCCTCCTGAGTCCTTTTCCTCTCCCTCCCTCCTTCCCTGAAAAGGTGCTGCCCTGAATTTGGTGAGTATCATCCTCCTGTGGATATGTTAACAATGTTACCTCATTTATTCCTTCTAGCAACTCTTTGAAAAGGATATTATCCCCATGTTACAGATGAGGAAACTGAGACTCAAGGAGATCAGTATTTGCCTAGGGTCACACAGCAAGTTGGTAAAAGAGTTGAGGTTCAAAGTCAGGTTGATCTTACTCGAAACCTGTGCCCTTTTTACTGCATCCTACATCCAGAAGAGCTGGTCCTGTTCCTCACGGCAACTGAGGACCACAAGGACTCTTCCCAGCTGAATCATTTCACCTCTCCAGATCTTGATTCATGAGCTTTACTTTATGATTCCTTAATGGAACTATTTTCAAAGTTGTGCTTTTTTGGTTTGTAAAGCCCAAACACAAACCCAACTGGGGAGGGTTAAAATGGGAGAATTACACTATCTTATTATATGCATGTGGACCTCCTATCTAATATTAAATACACCGCTGGTACATGGTTGCCTTCCTGAGGGCTAACTGTACATCCCATATTTCATTGGTTCCATGCCATTAGGGAGCTAACATCTACCTTAAAGATTTGGGAAAACTGAATGGGCTAAAATATGAAACAACTTATCCCACTTACTGGCACCGGGTAGTGCTCAATGAATTGTATCTAAAGGAATGATTACATATATCTAAAAAGGTACAGATCTACTGCAAATTCTAGAAAAATGTCAAGACTGGATTTAAATATATAAAAAGATAAGAATCCGATTTATGTTATGTGCTTTTTACTACAGTAAAAAAAAAAAAAAAAAAAAAAGAACAATCTGATTTGAGCTAATGGTGTAGGGGTGGAAATATTTTCCTCTACCCTCTTAGGTTTTGTACTGGGGATCTGCAAATTAAACAAACTTATAGCTTAACAAGGAATGCATCAAAAAGTGGCTCTCTAAGCAGCTAAAAATGGGAGTTTATATACCTAACTTAATGGCAGGGGAAGAGGGGAAGGAGAGAAGAATATTCTATGAAATGAACGAATGGTTTTCTAGGGGAACAAATGAGAGATAAGAAAGTTTGTGATAATGTCTGTTTATGCAAATGGGAGTGGTCTTTTCAGATTTTTTCTTCATGGCTATAAAGCTCCCGGGGTAGGGGATTCTTGGCAGCCTCACTCCCAGAAGTTTCTGCTTTTCGTGGTAAAGGAAGGCTTCTTTCTGCATCTGTTAGATCTAAAATGTCTTTACTAAAATAATCGTCATATCAATTGTGGGCGTCTGAGTGGGTCTCCACATTGGCATTAAAACCCTTCCCCACCCCTATATATTAAATAAATGTGCTATAATGTTGTTAGGCAGATTTTATAAAGTTTTAAAATAAAGTGATATCTTCTAAGCTGTTACTGTGTAAACTAAGACAAAGGAAGCCTTTCCAATCCAGGAGAAAAAAGTCCTAGCAGAGTGTAGATTCAGAGACCATTGCAATGGTGAAAAGAGCCCTGCATTAGTAACCCAAGACCTTGTCACAGGAACAGTTTGCTGGTTCTCAGTTTTTTCACCTATAAAATGAGGATGATAATAATGTCTAAGTTGCAGGTTTCTTTAAATAAGACCTATGTAGGTTGAAAAATCATTTGGCTTATAAAGGCTCATTTATGTTAGATTAAAACATTTTAAAACAGTATGATCCTATAAATAAGGTGACAGTTTATTCATTTAAATCAACAGAGATGGGACGGTGATTAAACTTGAAAACTTAAAAAAATACATATATATATAAATATAAGTATTCACCTCCAGGGAATGCCAAGCTGACATTCACCCTTAGGCGCTCTGATGGCTATAGTTTAGCACAACGACAGTCAATGCTGTCATTTTGGAGACAAAACTGTTTTTAAAAAACTGGAGTCAAGTAAGAGCCAGAGACCTTACTGAAATAAAGCAATAGCTACTTAAGGATATCCTTGAGCACGGTGACCTTGCAGAATGCAATTGTTCTTACAGAACGTTGTGTCCTCAATACTTCAGCCTTTTTATTTTCCTGGCTCAAGCCAGAAATGCCAACCTCTCCATCTATCCTAGAATCTCTGGCATGTTTATGGATGGAAGATGGCTGACCATAGATTCATTTTTGGTTTGTCAATCTTCAGTTAGAACTGAAATTTATCTGCTATTTTAAGCAAGATTTTATAAGCTAGCCACCTACCCTCCCCACCCCAAACACACACGCACACTACCTTTCATAAAGAGTCCTCCCCAACCTCACAGGTTTATCTGGAAAAAAGTGAAGCAATCGTCAGCGTAGCTATTAAACACTAACTTCAGAATTGCGAGGTCCAAGTGGATATAAACATCAGTATAAAGTATTCTATGTGCAGTGATTTTTAAAAAATAATATGCTTCTAAAAATTAAGCTTTTCATGTGGAAATTGTCAAATAAATAGCTGTGCTCATTTCTAAAGGGATAAATAGCTCCAGGATTTCATTATTTGCTACAAATTTTCAAAAGAATTGATTAAAACTCACATCTGGCTAGCAGTCCCTGAGAGACTCTCCTATTTTCCACTAAAATACATACAAGGTTGCTTTTTGTTTGTTTGTTTTTAAATGTCAGTCATAAAAAAAAAAAAGAACCACTGTGTTCAAACTCCTTTCATGGTCTGTCCTTTCCCTACTTGCACTTTCATCTTACCCTTTTCCTTCTTAATGAAACAAACTTCCCACCTATTATACCACGTGATCTTCTATGCCTCAGGCTCACGTGCCCCACCTGACTCCAGTTCTTTGAATTACTGTTTATTCTTCAATACTCAGCTCAAACACTGTCTCCTCCAAGACCCACTGTCCATTGAATGACTTAAAAACCGAGTCTTATGGAGTTCCAGAGCATTCTGTAGCAGTAGTTCAAAACCCTCTTCACATTACATTGAAGCTATCTCTTCCCCTGTCTGTTTCTGCTCTGTTAACCTAAAACATTATAAAAGAGCCAGTTATTTTACCCGCAAAACAGGGTTTACTTGGGAGCAGCAAAGAATTGCAATCCTAGACACGTATTTATGGCGAACCACATGCATGTCAGGTTTAACAAAGGAGAGGAGAAGGGGAACTGGGAGAGGCTGTTATAAACAAAAAGTTCATTGGAGGGAACTGGGAGTTCAAAGTATAGTGGTTTTTTATTGGCTGAGCTATTGCCAGGCAAGGAGAAAACCTTTCTTCTTCCTGCTGGCGGTAGTAAAGTAATGTCACTTTCTGCCAGAGATCTAAGAAGGTATATCTCTCCCTATTGGGATCTGTACTGACACAAGCGGTAGGTGCATGAGAGCTCCCCCTTCTGGCCTCCCAACTACATTTTCATGAAATTTCCCTTTTAATTTTCACAGCTCTCACTCAGCCGGGGTCTTCAGGACAGAGCTGATGTGCTGTTTAGCAATTCCTAACTCAAGGTTTCACCATGAAATGATTACTTCCATTTTATAATGGGTAGTTAAAATGTCATTATTCTCAAATTAACAGTAAACTATGTAGTTAATTACAGAGCACAGAGAACAATGGTTCAGTTGTTCCAAATTCATGTTTAACATATGCATGCACATCGTATGTGTGTATGTGCACAAAATACTTCTGAGTTAAAATAACCCATGAAACCAACGTTGTCTAAAGCAAATTTCTAGAAACATTTGTTTCATGAGCTACTCAATGAAAAAAGGAAAATTGAAATTAAATATTCTGAGATATCCTACACTAAGAACATTGCAGACATTGTTGAACACAATGGTTCCAATAGTTATCTGGCCATGACACCAATTTTGTCAAGTACACTTCTGAACATTCAGAGTAAGTAGAGTTCTGTGGACATACATTTTGAGAAATGCTGCATGACTTATTCTAACCAGCCAGTTGCTAATGTGGCAGACAGGTCAGACCTAGATGTCCCAGCACAGATGGAAGATTTTTGTTGGAGTGGACTATGCTTTTACCATAGCAGAACCAGAAGGAACAGACACATTCCAAGTGGTACTCTGTTGGAGGACTATCCATCTTATCTTTTCCAATACTAAAAATTCTGCTCTGCTTTCACAGGCAGTCCTTCTAATTCAATGAATAATGTTTTCCCCTTTTGGGGCATGTGTAAATGGATTGTTATCTATTTTGAAAAGTACCCATCTGTGACAACAGTCATGCTTATGGGTGGCAGTTAATTGAGACAATTTGGGAGATGATGATGACTCACAAACAGGAGGGAAGAAAGGGCAGAGAGGCGCCCCCTTTCTTTATAATATCATATTTATTTTTAATATCATATTTTCATATTTATTTTGTATTTGTGTATAGTATCATATTTGTAATATATTTTCCATTTAGGTGTTTTTTAAATTAAAGCAGAGTTTGGGTAGTAGGTACCAAAATGCACTCCTAATTTACAATTTTGGGTGGAATAAGGACAATTTAGCTTCTCCTACTTTATTCATGAAATCTTAGCACAGGAAATGCTACACTGTCATTTGTTTGTGGCTTCATCTTCAGCACAAAATTAATTTTTCTGCCTGGTGTCATTTGTCAAACAGTCTTTTAAAGCAGTAATTTCCCTGCATCCCTTACAAAGGCAGCCCATCTTTAAAACCACTGCATGCCTACGTCACGCAACAAATTGTCACTAAGGAGAAGGAACATGCTGAGAGTTATAACGCTGACCAAGTGCAGAGCAGATAATCTCTCTGACCATCATCTTATCACAAGTGCAGACTCAACTGTTAACTTTGGTAATAGTTCAGAAGGTTAACACTCTGCCTTATGTCCCACGAAGTAGGCATAACTACATTATACATAAAATCGTACATGTGTTGAACATACCAACTATACAGAGGAGCCCAGTGTACCATAAAATATACATGTATCATATACAAAATGATGACATGCCAGTCTAAATATTAAAGAAATTTTACCCTAAACTGAGTGTTTGTTCCAGCAATAATAAATAATTTACAATATTTGATTAAATATACATTTGCTAAATGCTTAGGATTTAAAGATGCCATAAGGAAATTATAGGGAGTCCATATCTTTTTGAAATGTTGGACAGAAAAGTCCGGTTTTCAAATCCCTACCTAAAGTAGCATTCAGATCATTTTGCATTTTCAGGAGAACCTGTAATTACCAACTTTCACGCTAGGTGGTGTACTCAAGAACAGAAAAAGCTATCAAATGGATGAATACATTTGATTTAGCAAGGTCAAAAGAAACAGGATAATTTTAAACTTGGAAAGAGGTAACCATCTTATAAAGAATTCCAATGTGTTTGATAAAGAAAACAGACTGAGAGACAGTCAGAGAGGTATGGAAAAGTGGTTCAAATAGTCTTGGGGATACCTTTCAACAGGGATTCTCCAAGAGTAAGCCACCTACCACCAGGAGAGCTGGTTAAAACACACATTCCTAGGGCACACTGGCACACCCCCAAATTACTGCATCACACTGGTGAGGATGAATTAGAGACCTGAATCTGTCTAGTAGTAAGAAACCCCAGTTGGTTGACAAGTTCTTGATGTTCAGAAACTTTGTTTTCAGCTTCTTATAGCTCAGAGGTCTCCAACCTTTTCGGCACCAGGGACCAGTTTCGTAGAAGACAATTCTTCCACGGATGGGGTTGGGGGTGGGGAATGGTTCAGGGGGTAATGCGAGCGATGGGGAGCGATGGGGAGCGGCATTTCGCTCGCCCGCCACTCACCTCCTGCTGTGCGGCCCGCGGGGTGTGTGGGAGGTTGGGAGACCCCTGCTATAGCTTGTATCTTGAAGATCAGCTGTTGCAGGTTTCACTCTAAAATCTCCAGATGAACTTTTGCTAAGTTACTATCACGCCAAGAAAATTCAGAGTGGCAGGTTCAACCCTGTATGTAATAAAATATTTGGAAAGCAGTTTGAGCTTTGTAGAATGGGAAAAATGTGTTTTATGAAATGCACTGAAAATGAATCTCTTCTGGGAGGAATGGGTGGTATTTATATTAGGTATTCAAAAGTCGAACCACATTGATCTGCCTTTCGAAGTAATTACATTGATCTCTGGAGTTGAGAGAAATGTATTGCTTATTCCCTGTGGATATTTTCAAAACCTCTTTTAAAAAACCAAAGCAGTTTTCTTCCTCTAGTCTGAGTCACAAAGGAAAACATCTTCCTGAATTGCAGCTAATTATCGTGAGGAATGTGTGTGTGTGCACACGTGTGTGCATGTGTGTTTGTGTGCTCTCTAGAACCTCCTGAAATGAGTTTTCTGGGTTTTATTTTAAATGAGAATATTTTGGTATAGTCAAAAGCTTGCTCTTTTAAACTCACCTGTTTTAAAATATTTTAAAATGGATAATATACTAAGATAACCCCTCCAACTTCAACTGAGTATACAGAATAAAATATAACCATTGCATTAAGACTTAGCACAATCCGTGTGAAAATATATTCTGTACAGAGTTTGAAGTAGTGGCTTCTTCAGGGCCCACTGAGGACTATTTGCCCCTACAGTACATGAACCCAGGCATCTTTGCTCTTTGAATATTTGTACCTACATTGTATGGTTTTCTTATTTTTTCCTTACTTTCAATTGTTATTTCATGTCACTATCAATACACCAAAGCAGTAGGGAGGACTCTTTCTATTTCTAATCTGCAGAAGTCTTGGAAGGTGATAACCACATTTAGTTTGTTAGAAATGTGTGTAGAACAAGGAGAGTAGGGGTCCAGTGGAGTTAAGGAATGCTGCATTAGTGAAGTGGCAGATACTTCGCAATATCTACTCTGCCAATGCTTTCTAATTATTTTCTCATTCTTGATTGTTTTTCCAAAAGGTGAAACTGCAGGTAGTTGAATTGTGGGTAGTTGAACTATTATTTCAAGCAAATCTTCCTAATCTACTTTACTTGTGATTATAATCATAATATTTCTAGAAAAGATTTGTGGCCCCCTCCAATTATATGTCTTCTTAATAACAGTAGAGCGTATTTTCTTTCTTAAATAAATCTAAATGTGCTTCAGAGTTTTCACTGATAAGAAAGCATATCTGTATTATTTTCTAGGCATATGTGTATATGTGCATACACACATATAAATGCACATATGTGAGTGTGTATTTAATATGAGGCAGAGTGAAAAAGGAGCTCATTCTTCCACTTTGGGAAATGACTTCACATGCCTCTGCTTTCTCTGAGTTACTTTCATTGCTTAATTATCTTTATCAAGGTCACTAAAAGGTAGAACTGCCAACAAAAGCAGGAATAAGGGTACTTTACAAAGGATCAGTACACCAGGACTGGACCTGTTTGTCTGCTCTCTCTGGGGCAGGATAGGGGAGTTGCTGAACAAAAGTAGCCATTTCCCAGAACAAACAATGGCATTCTCTGTGACCTGGAGCACAGCTGGCAACCCTGGATGCTCAGACGTAAGTCCCTCCCGTGCTGACTTTTCCTCCAGCCACGTCTACAGTGCCAGCAACTCAGACACGTTGAGCACCTTACTGTTTCTTTTTGATTTTAAAAAACATTTCTTCTCATGGAAAAAAATTAGCATTTTCTTACTATTTTTCTTTTAACAGAAGAACAACTTTGGTAAATTTATGAATCTCTAAATACATGGAGTTTGTTTGTTGGGACTTTAATCTGGAATTACTAAATACCCACGTGACCAGGTGCTCCTGGATGGTGAAGACAGGATTTGCTTTGCTCAGCATGGTCTGTCTAGCACGGCCCAGTGCCTGGCACACAGTAGGCCCACGCTAAACATTGTTCATCAACTGACTGATGATAGTTACAAACAGAAACTCATCTGTGGGTGGAGATTAAGGTTAGCCATTACAGGGATCAGTTGGATCACAACATAAATGTGATTTTTTTGAGTGTCTCTTAACTGATTTATTTCCTCTGGTTCCCCTCACATAGCTTTGAAAACATATTTTGAATTTCATGAGGAGCAAATGACATGTTCCACTATGCCATCTAAAATCTCCTTCTCTGAATTCAGGTTTCATCTTAAGTGTAGAAAAAGTGATACAGGCTCACTGTAGAAAAAGTAAATACAGAAAAGTATATTTTTGAAAATACCCATAATCTCACTGGCCAGAAATAACAACCACTAGAATGTTTGTTGTTTCCCTATATTTTTCTGTAGTTACATCTTTAATTTATATCTACATTCACATAATTGGATATTGTAAATATAATTTCATATTCTGCTTTTAAAGTTAATGTTATTTCTTAAGCATATGCAATATCATTAAAACCTCTTTAAAAAAGCATAATTTTGATAGCCATGTTGTATTCTACCAGAGAGATGCCCCATAATCAAGTTAAATTCATTTTTCTATTGTTGAGCATTTAGATCATATGGAATATTTTATCTTTATGACCATCTTTGCACATAATGTTTGTGAACATAAGAGTACTTTCTTGAAACACATTCCTAAAAATATACTTGATTATTTTTAAGGCTTTTGATTAAGTATTGCCATATTGCTTTCTGGTTTTATTACAATTAGTAGATTAAACTTCTTTTAGCAGTGAATGAGACTCTAATAGTAGCTGATAGCAGTTACCTTTTTTGTTGAAGTCTTATTATCTGCCAGATACCATGCTAAATGCTTTACTTGTATTATCTCATTTAACTTTATCTATAACAATATAAAGTAGGTATTATTTTATACCCATTTACAGATGATAAACTGAGGCACAAAGAGGTTACATAACTTCTCCAAAGTCATACAACCAGATTTTTGGACCCAATGATCTGACACCAGAGCCCTGGCCCTCACTATCCTGAAGGAATCTATGGCAGCATTGAAAGGTACACCTTATATCCAGTATTTTAATTCTTTGCTAATTTCATAGAAGAAAAAACAGTATCTCACTGTTGTTTCTAAGTTTCATTATTTTAATATTAGCAACTTTATGTGCTTTGCTGATATAGTTATTCAGCCAGTTGTTTTTCTTCCAGTGTGAATTGTGTGTTTCCATCATTTGCTACTTAGTGACTTTTTTTTTGAATATAAACTTACTAAGTATTAAAAATATTCTCATTTGTCTGTGCCTGTGCCTGTTGTGGCTAAATACGGTTCCTGTTTGGCAGTTAATTGTATTTATGATATTTTGGATATATGAAATTTCTTCATTTTTAAGCAGTTGAATATATTGATAGTTCTCTTTGTGATTCCTTCCATCTCTTTTATGCCCAGAAAGTAGTTCCATATCCAGATACCAGATCGATGTTAACTTAGATTTTCTTTAAAAACTATGTCCTTTCCTGGAAAAGGAAAATCTTACTGATAGCCTCGGGTTTCTTCTATTTGTCTGAGATTGCACTGTTAGAATCAAAGTGGAAACAAATATTTTCTAATATTTTTGGTACTCTGAAAACACAATTCATAGAAATTTCAAGGTAGCAATTTTGTCTGCCCCTCCCACCCCTCCCCGCCAAGAAGGGGAAAACAAAGAAAGCATAGGTACACATTGCTGATGACAATCTGATACAAAGGATTGGGTTTTGGTTCCGGGCATTCTGTTTTGGTGTCACCAACGTTGGTTCCCCCTTCCTGGCACTGTAATACACTTGGACTGGTTCTCGGTATAAGACACCAAAAGACTACAGTTACTCATGAGGTGTTACTTTTAAAATTTAAGCCCTAACAGGATGTAGTTCTAATGAGAAATATCTGCCTTCTGAGCTAGATCACTGTAGAGTAGTCTTTGTTTACAAAGCATCACCTTAAATGGCAACAAAGCCTCCTAATGCCACAATTAGGGCTCCTTTCATTTTGCCAACACTATTTGCTGATAATTCTTCACATAAAAGCTTTGATATAAACCACTTTTTCTTCATTCTACTAACTTGTATCAACATATTTGGGAGTATAATATTCTGTGTAAAAAGAACATATTTGGGGGAAACAGTGCAAAGCTTCTTCATCCACTCAAAAATCTAAGCCTAAAATTATTTACATGCAATTTTCAGTGATTTATTAATTAATTATCGACTAAAGTAGGGCTGATGTTGAAAAGGGTAGATTTGCTACTGGTTACTGATGTGCCAGGAAAAGAAAACCTATAATTATAAACAAGACACAGGCAACCATGGTAACAGAGAGATCTACTTTTCATAACAAAAAATTTTCAAAAACAACTAATGTTCCTTAATGTTTGACTAGTTGTCACAAGCAATTCCAATGGCCTCTGTTACATTTTTTAAGGAGTTAATGTCTAGCTAACTATAGATCTAGACCCATTAACTTCAGACTAGCTATATGGGCCTGGGTTTTACTGACTTTAGATTTTAAAATCCTGCAACTGTTTTTTGATCCAATTTTAGACTATTCTATAATGTAAGTAACTTATCAACAAACAGTCAATAATGTGGAAGTTACACAGTGATTTATAACGCATTATAGGATAGTGAGCAATTACTCTTTTAAAATAATAACTGTAATGGGAATCAAAATGGTTTTCCAAATATAATGAACAGTCACTCTCATCCAGCTACTTTTCATACCACAAGACTAGAAGATATTTCACAAATTATCTGGACCAGCTTTGAAAATAAATCCAAGAAACTGAAGGGAATAAAAATCACTTCCCAGAATACCCTAATGAGAGATAATTATTCATAGCAACAGCTAAAATTTATTGAGCACCTACTAGATGCCTGAGAGTTTCCGATCAACTGACATTGATTTCTCAGGTGCTATGTTGTCCTCATTTCATGCATAAGAAAAATGAGGCTTAGAGAGTCAAGTAACTTGTTTAAAGTTAACCTTCGGGTAAGGGGCAAGCCTGGGACTTAAACTTGACCTGTCTGAGTTCAGGATTCAAGCTCCTAACTCCTGTGTAATAAATAAATGTCAACCACACTTTGCCAACCCATCCTACGTACATGACTATTAATGAGGCTGACTCTTCCATCCTTCCCTAAGCTTCATTCAGCCAACATAGTGTTCAAGATATCTGGGAAACTGGGATCCCACAAAAGATGCCAGGAGTGACCCAATTAGCCAAGACCATTTATCTTTAAAGATAACTAAGACTGTCTGAAGGTCTCTTATTTTTGGAATAAAGGACCCCGCCTCCCTCAGAGTAATGCACCACCTTTTACATAGAATTTTTTCTGTGTGGGAATAGAGTTCAAGGTGGCCCGGAATAGCTTTTAATGGGATCCTTTTTTTTCACGACACACGGAATGTCCGTGTGTGACTACTTTATAGCCATTCTTTAAGCAAATAGTGGACCAGAACTCCAAATACTAAGTGTACCTCTCAGGCTTTTTGATGCCCATTCTCTCTTGCCATAAAACCATTGCCAATTTCTTGATTGTATTAAAGTACTGTATTATATAAGATGGTATCATTGGGGAAAGCTGAGTGATGAGAACATGGGACCTCTCTGTACTGGTTTTGCAACTTCTCATCAGTCTATAATTATTTCAAAGTAAAAAAGTTTTAAACTATTGCCAAATTTCCATTTTGCCTGGGAAATGAACTTCTGATTTTTGCAGCTGGTAACTTTCAAGGTTCCCCTTGGGGAATTGGCCATCGGTTTGAAGAATCACTGATGTGTGAGACGGGCACAATTTGTTAGCATACAAGGAACAACAGAGCGTGTCCATAAACCTGCATCAGAGGGTCAACCACATGCCCTTCTCCAGGAATCCAGCTGAGGGCCAGGCTGCCTCTGAAAAGCCTCATTAGAAATGAAAGTCAGCCTGTTGTGGAAGAATCCCAGCTACCTCTGGTGCCACTAACACCCCTGAACAAGAACTCACCAGGTGACAGGATGAGCCAGAGATTCCTTCCTGCAGGGGAGGAATTAGCTGAACTCCTCGCCTGATTGCTGCCTCTGCATGTTTACTGAAATGTATCAGTTTCAAATCCTGACAAGGACAGATCACAGGACTCCTGGGTTCCAGGAACAGAGTGTGCAATAGAGAGAAAAGCAAAGCAATCTTGCACGGGAGATCAAGGCCAGCCTTGAGCAGAGCCTCAGGAGGGTGCAGGTCCCTTGTCACTGGGGGATGGTACGCCCTGTCACCCAGCAAGTTTACTCTCTGTAAAACGCCTTGAGCAACGCCTTGAGCAACTAGGAACAGTTGCCGAAATAAGACACTGATGTGAAGAACTGAAGGACGCTAAAGGAAAACACTGAAAGATTGGTTCTGGAGGCACCTGTCTGAAATACAATCATTGCCTTTTTTTTTTTTTTTTTTTTTTTTTTTAAGAGGGAGAGGAGGGAAATAAAGGACTCAGTAGCTTCATCTAGTTAATGAGGCTGATCCTGGAAGTTCCTGGAACTCACTTTGGCTCATCCTGCCCAGAAATGCTGTGCCAATAAAGGTTTGTCTCCACTCGGTAGTAGAGGAACCTGTTGAAGGTAGTATTCGGAAAAAAGGCTGCAACTTTGAAGAGATAGTTTCATGCTGCACACAGCATGAATTCAGAGATGGAAGAAGATCTGCTAACAGAATCTTGGAAGACAAATGACAGGGCAAGGAATACAAGGAGCTCTCACATGAGCCATTTCACAGGCTGCCCCGAAACTGCCCGTTCGTCTTCTGCTGTCAACCAACTAAAAGCCCTGTTGGCCTCTCTGGAAATAGATTGCTAAATAAGCCTAAGCTTTTTTGGTTTGTAGAATTGGTGAATCAAAGGGGCAGCAGATTTATTTCATGCCTCTAAATATCATTTATAACATGGCTAAGTGGCCCAGAGTAAAACCACAATAAAGGTGATTCATGCAGGAAACCCATTCTGTTGAGGCAGAAATGAAAATCCACATTAAATCACAGTCTATTCTGTGCACGGGGGGAGTTAGATCAAGCCAAGCTCAGTGGATTCCCAGGCACACTGAAGGCTGAATGCAATTGCTTTTGTAAAATGGGTATGTGAGACTCCTTTATAGTGAGAATGCAGCCTCCAGCTCTGGGAGCAGGGGCACCCCTGACCGGGGTGAGCTGCCCAGTGGCCCTGCCAAGTAGGTGTCTGGGACTATATTCCCAGATGGCAGCCAGCCGGGGGATCTATTCAATTACCACAAGTTCCTTGCCAGGAGGTTTTCATCAGCTCCACTATCTACCAAGACAACTGGACCCAGTACAGAAACCCACCTTTGCAAATTGCCCTTAAAGGGGCATCTGTATGACTGAGTCAGGGATGTCCACTGCCTCTTGGCACTTGAACTCAACCGTAAAGTTGATCACCTGAAAAAGCTGTTGATCCTCACCTTCACCTTCCTTTCTTGCCCTGAAGGTCTAAAGTATTAAAGAATGATGTAAGTGCAAGAACGGGACATAGACATAGAGAACAAAGGTATGGATACCAAGGGGGAAAGGGTGGGGTGGGAGGAACTGGGAGCCTGGGATTGATACATATACATTATTGATACTATGTATAAAATAGACAACTGATGGGAACATACTGTATAGCACAGGGAACTCTACCGAATGTACTGTGGTAACCTAAATAGGAGGGAAGTTCAAAAGGGAGGGGATATCTGTATGTGTATGGCTGACTCATTTTGTTATGCAGTGGAGGCTAACACGACATTGTAAAGCAACCATACTCCAATAAAAATTAATGAAAAAAGAAACATATAACCAAAATAAAAAAGTAAAATTTCAGTAAGCCAAAAAAAAAAGAACAGGTCATAGAGCATGTGTGGCGGCCCACTATTTTCCACGTGACTTATTTTTTGTGACATTAAACTCCTCCTAGCTTTTTTTCCTTCCTTCAGCTGGCACCACATTTCTTCCCTTTCTCCTTCTGATATCTATCAGTTCTCACTCCTGGGCATTGGTAATGATCAAGTGAAATGCTTTCTGAGCCCAAATCCTCACTTTTCAGTGAGAAGTTGACTGGGGCTCCATCATAAGGCCTCCAATTATATTGTAAATTAATCAAAAATGTAAAATCTTTTTAGTACATCTGATTTGGGGTTTTCCTTCTCCATTGGTTCTTTCCTTTGCATTAGTAACGTTGCAACTTCACATATAGTTATTCAATCATAGTGAACGATCTCTAATGCAAGCTGGTTGACAGCAAGGGAGTCTGAAATGGAGACAGTCTGTAACTACACACAGATCAGAGTGGTACTGGCCATAAATCATTGGTCCTCATCTGTTGTCTTTACTGAAAGCTGACAGTGGTCATTGTGACACATTCTAAAGGGTGGTCTAAGCAGCATGTCCAGAGCTGTGATAAAGGTGGTATTCCATCCACGATGAATTTAGCAAAGACAAAACCTCATCAAAGCAAAGCTCTTTCCCTGAAAAAAAGGAAAATCTATTAACTTGTTACACTTCTATCAAAAGTGCTGATGTTCTTAGAGGTAATAGTAAGCTATCTTGTCTATTGACAAAACACTTGAAAACTGGATTTAGATGGGAATCGTTGGCTTTCTTCAGAAATAATTCATGTCTATTACTATGCCTGGAAGGGATGTACTGCAAACATCAGCAATAAAGAAGGCTTATTTTATGGGAAAAGCAATCTGGTAGACTGCAGACAGAACACTAAATTTGTGTGGTCATGCAAATCTCATAAGCATGAACTAAAACATACTGAGTGCATCAATTAACCAGAGCTCTTATTGGATTTTTTTTCCTACAAAAAAGGTTTCTCATCTCAAAACAGTCAGTATTTTAATTTGTTTCCTTTTCAAAGACTAAGGATGTGCTCCTGCTAACAAGCTGCTGCTCATCAAACTATAGGGAGAGAATTAATTTAATGAAGAGTTTCTATTTAGGAAGAAGCAGTAGGAGGAAAGGGCAATAGTTGGAGCTTCCACCAGGCTGGCTAGGGTTTTACATGCTGGAGAAGCAGCTGGAAATTTGGATGACGGTTTTCAAAGATGGATGATAAGGAAAAGGTCACTGAAATTGAAATGGTGGGTGGGAAAATGGAGCAGACCAGGATAATGTGGCAAAACTGAATCATCTCATGCGTGTTAAAGCTTTTAAGGAGCTCTTTTCTTTTTGTTTCAAACAGTTTGCTATTCTCCCTGGTGACTAACTGTCCCACGAATGGCATAGATTATTGGCCCTTTTCTTCCACCCAAATCAATTCTAAAAGCAATTTTTAAAGCTCAGTTTATATGATAGAGATGTTCCCCTCAGACCCAAGAAAAATTGTGAATGTGTGTCTTTTGCTTAAGTATAATTTTTTTTAAGCAAATGTTTGTTCCCAAACTACCTTAAAAACAGTGTGTGTATTTACAAAACTAACAAACACTATAGCTTGGAAAATTCCTTTGGCTGGAAGAATGGAGCGATCAGCCACAAATGCTCCTGACTTAAAAGCTGAACCAAATAAAACTTGACAGCAAGGCAAAATATTTTATAGGCAAAGTGACATTTTATAATAATGGAATAATAAATGCAGAAGGGAAAATGAAGCAAGGCTGAAATATCATCTCAGATCCATTGGATGCTAAAGAGGGGTGAATCTCAATTAGACTTTTCCTGTTTTTATTGTGCTAGTAATTATGGCTATGACTGAAGCACTCAAACTTGGAGAACTCCAGTATTTCTAATCATGGTGTCACATGTCTCCAATCACTCGTCTATATGAGAATGTGATGATACAGTGCAAAAGCCTTGGCAGCATGCTGAAGTGGATGGAAGAAAGTGATGGGAAAATCACAGGAACACTTTATCAAGCACTTCAATTTGGAACCAAATCAAGCAATGTTTTAATCATCCTGATGAACACAATCCAACCCAAAACATCTAGAACTTGACAGAAATCAGATTACAAATGGAATTAATAAAGACCAAGTAAGTTTACTCGCCTGTCTTCATCTTCCTCCCCACTATGAAACTCAACTACGAGAGGTGATTTGGGCCAGTTTAGGAAAATCAGCAAGGGTCTATTGATCACCCTTCTATTCCATAGCACAACAATTGTAAAGAGGGTTAAAAAAAACAAAACAAAACCCTGATGTTTAACTCTGGGAAAAGAGAAACAGTCAAGGCTGGTCTTAACACAGTGGTTTTTTAGATCAGGATGAAAAGACAGCCAGGGTAACAAGAAGAGGAAAGTTGGGGTGTGTTTTCACTCAGTTCTAGAGATATGCATCTGCCTTTCTCTAAGTCCTGGTCAAATGTACTTTGGGACAGATGGTAGCTAGACTTATTGTGATGACCATGTCGAAATGTATATAAATATCAAATCACTATGATGTATACCTGAAACTAATATGATACTGTATGTCAACTGTATTTCAATTTTAAAAAATGAACTTTGGGTTCACAATGGACTCCAGACTGGAAAAACCCTGTAAGTCCTCATTTTCATCACTCAGAAACAGATGTTTCCACAAAAGAATGACCATGGTGTAACACAGAAGAAATAAACCAAGGCAACAAGGAACTCAAAATCATCAAATTAGTAGATAAAACAATGATTTAGCTAAGGCATTTATTATTTATTGATTCCCACTTTATCCAAGGTACTTGTGAGGTGATGGAGTACAACTGGGAAAGACTCAAGCGTCTTATCTCTGGATAGGTGGTTTCATTAGGTCTGGAGTGGGGTTTAGAAACAGGTCACTGTTTTTTTTTTGTTTCTTTTTAACTACTAAGATAATTCTAAGGATCAGCAAATTGGGAACTCATGACCTGAAACAGTGATTATCAATCTCTTTGTTGTCTGGTAGGTCAGAGAGAGAACGGTAGGGAGGAATTAGAGCTGATGCAGAGACCATTGATCATAACTCCAGTCTCTGTGGTTGTAGGACAGCAGCTACAGGGTGTGTTGCTGGGGAAGACTCAGGACTCTTGATTCAAACACCATGTTACTGCTTAGAAGCTGTGTGACCAGGATCAAGTCATTAAACTCGAAGAGGAAATTACACCCACTTTCAGAACTGTTAAGCATTCCAAGTGAGATCATAACAAGGCTCTGCCCAGTGTCTGGTCCATCGTAAGGCTGAGTTTCTGTCCTTTTCTTGCATGTGGCGTACCCTCTCTTTTTTCCCTTTTACTTTTAAAAATTGTTTTCATGTTTCATAACCCAATCCCAACCCACATTCTCCATGAAAGCTTCTCGACACCCCACTACTCCCACCTCTAAGGCTCACTGACCTCCCTCTTCTGTACTCCTTCAGCCCTCATATTCAGGATCACAAAATCTGATGCTGAATTGTCCTCCAATTACTTCATGAGTATTGCTTTAGTTTTCCTGGCTGGGTTCTTTTTGAGCACTTGGACAATGTTTTCCTCCATAGAGATACAAAAGAATAACTTGTTGGTTGGTCAAAAGTACCTGTTGGGCTGCTGCCTTAGGAGACATCTAAAGAGGGAGGGGATACCCTGACTTTTCTGTTGGCATAATGCAGTCGAGACCTGCCAACATTGCCACCGCCTCTGGTAGGCATTAGTATTCTGAAAAAATCATCAGAATGCCAGTCTCCTTCCACCCCCACTCATTTATTTTGTTGGAAAAATGCAGGTTTTGCATTTTTCCATGAACCAGATTTTACTCTATGCACAGAGTGAATGCAGCGTCTGTGTTTAGCATCCCAATGTGATAATTATGCATTATGCTTACTCTGTGGCTAAATCCTACATTTCTATACTAAAACACAAAGGAATGACTAAATACTCTAGTGTGTTATCTTGCCCTTCCTTTCCATTGTGATTTTTTTTTCTTATCATCCAGATTGCCCCCATGCTGAACCGTGACTGTAAAAATAACGGAGAAATCTCAGATGTGTATATAACTTGAAAGGTGAGTGACAAGAAGAGGGGAATTGCAGGGACATCTGTGCCAGCAAACACATGAGCATATTGGGATGAGGTAGCAGTGTGTGTATCTGTGTGTGCGTGTGTGTGTGTGTGTGTGTGTGTGTGAAACAGTATGCCTATGGAGAAAAGAGATTTTTTTTTTTTAATGAGAAACAAAAGCTGGGTTATGTAAGCAGCATGGTTCGAAATGGCTTGTATAGCAAGAATGGAAACACGGTATGAATATTCATAAGTAAAATGGAAGGAGTGTTCATTTGCAAGGAGGAAGTGAAGATGAAATTCTGAATATCATTTGACCACATTTTTATCCAGGAAGCTTTAGATGTGTAGATCACATAATATATCATACAAATTCAAAACCAACTAACCCCATTGCCTAAATTTCCCCCTTCAGCACACTAATAACCAGTTTATTAATATTTCCACATATTACTCAGCCAATTTGCCTTAAACAAATTAGAATTTTGCATCTCTGAAGACCTAAAAGTGAAAGAAGAAAGAAATAACAAAACAAGAACCATATACAAAAATTAACTCCAAATGGATCAAAGGATTAAATGTAAGAGCCAAAACTATAAAACTCACACAAGAAAACATAAGGGTAAATCTTTGTGACCTTGGGTTGGACAATGGATTCTTAGATATGACCCCCAAACATAAGCAAGGTAAGAAGAAAAAATAGATATGTTGGACTTCTTTGAAATTAATTAGGTACTTTCAAAAGACACTGTCAAGAAAGTGAAAAGACAACCCACAGAATGGGAGGAAATATTTTGCAAATCATGTATCTGATAAGGGCCTTGCATCTAGAATATATAAAGAACCCTTTTAACTCAGTAATAACAAGTAACCCAATTAAAAACGGGCAAAGCACCTGAATAGACATTTCTCCAGAGAAGATAAACAAATGGCCAGTACGCACATGAAAAGATGCCCAACATCACTAGTCATTAGGGAAATGCAAATCAAAACCACAATGAGATACCACTTCACATTCACTAGAACGGCAATAAAGGCATACCTTGGAGATATTGCAGGTTTGATTCCAGACCACTGAGATAAAGTGATAAGCTCAATAAAGGGAGTCACACAATGTTTTTGATTTCCCAGTACATGTAAAAGTTATGTTTACACTACACTGTAGTCTATTAAGTGTGCAATAGCATTATGTCTAAAAAACAATGTACATACCTTAATTTAAAAATACTTCATTGCTAATCATCTGACAACTCAGGGTTGACACAAACTTTCAATATTTAGAAATGCACTATCTGTAAAGCACAATAAAATGAGATATGCCTGTAACTCAAAAGTCAGATAATAATAAGTGTGGGTGAGGATGTGGAGAAAATGCAACCCTCATACACTGCTAGTGGGAATGTAAAATGGTACAGCTACTTTGGAAAACAGTTTAGCAGTTCCTCAGACAGTTAAACATAGAATTGACATTTGACTCAGTAATTCCACTCCAGATATATACTCAAGAGAAATGAAAACACATGTCCACACAATAATTTGTATACAAATATTAATAGTAGCATTATCGATAATAGCCAAAATGTAGAAACAACCCAAATATTCATCAACTGATGAATGGACAAACAAAATGTGGTTATCCATACAATGGGATATTAATCAGCCATAAAAAGGAATTAAGTACTGATTTCATGCTATATTGTGGATAAACCTTGAAAACATTGTGCTAAGTAAAAGCAGCCAGTCACAAAAGACCACATATCATATGATTCCATTTATATAAAATGTCTACAAAGGCAAATTTCTAGAGATAGAGAGTTGATTAGTGTTTGCTTAGGTCTGTGGAGAATATAATGGTGACAGCTAAAAAGATATGGGGTTCCCTTTTGAAGTGATGAAAAATGTTCTAAAATTGACTATTATGGTGGTTGCACAACTCTGTGAATATACCAAAAACCACTGAATTGCGTACTTTAAATGGGTAATGTATGTGAATTATTATTTCAATAACACTTTGCAAAAGAAAAAAAAAAGAAGAAAGAGAGAAGAAAAAGGAAAAATGAAGCAATCAGCATGATCTTGGACTCTGTTAGAAGCTCAAACTATCAAATAAAACTGTATCAATGAAATTGTTAGTGAATTAAATGATCAGAACAAAATGAAAAGAAAATGCTCACATGAAACCCCATCCCAACCTCTAATCCATTCCCTGAAGCTCATGCACCATGATGTGAATTTCAATGTTGGGCTCTTACATAAGTGAGATTTTCTTCCTCAAGCAGAACTTTGATCCTCCATACATTTGCCTTGAAAATTGGAAGCCTCAAAGGGAAGTTGGTGTCAAAGGGCCGACTACCAGGTGGCATTTGTCACAGTGTTCAACCTTTGGAGCCTCAACCTGATAGTATTTTTGTTGAGTAATCTCCCAGAATTTGATTAGGAACTCAGTGAATCTTGAGAATGAGATCAAATGACCAAATCTTAACTCCTGAATCAGGGATAGTAAGGGCAAAGATTAAATATACTTCAACCTGTTCATGGAATCTAATTAGCCCAGAATGGATCTCTAGGCCAGTGTTTTCAAACTGTGCCCTGTGGAGGCTACTATGGGGAGAGAGCCCAGGAGGATATGCTTCAGGGCCTCCCCCAGAGAATCTCCGCTTCTGTCTGTTCTAAATACAGAGTTTCCGCTTAAAGAAGAGATTTAGCAGATTTTCGGCTAAAACAAGTATTGAAACCTAGGGATCTAGACCATATTAATTCACAGAAGCATCCTCACAAGATTTTTGGCAAAAGATAGATCGCATTCAGGTCCTGATATCACTCACAGAGGAAACCTCACCAGGTCACAGAAGACCTGCTTCCTACAAAGGACCCTCACCCAAAATATTTCTGGGAGGGTCCTGGAGGCATTTTGCATACTCTCAAGAACAAGTCAACGTTTATTCATTCAGAAAGCATCAACTCTGTGCCTGGCACAACGCAAGTATCTGCCATGCTTCAGCTGAGGAGTTCCTGCCCTTCCCTCATCCTTGACTTAGTTTTTTTGGCCAGACAATACTAACACTTCCAACCATGAGAGACAGCCTATCTTTCCAGTCACTTTTGACCAGCTACTAATAAAAAAAAAAATGCCATAACACCTTGATGTTTCCTTGAGGAAACATGATTCTCCCTAATCCTTCCAACACAAATACATAACAAGAAGATTTTCTGGCTCTTAAAAAACTGTCTTAGGTCAGAGATAAAGCTAGATTTTCATCATGTAGCTTTAGACTGTGGGTTTCTAATATTAATGGACTATCTGCTGTTTGCAGAATAAACAGGCTTTTGAAAATGTAACTTCCAAAACCAGCCATTGCTGGTTTCATGCGGAATCTAACTAGTGTTTTCTGACTTGGCCTCACCCAGCTTCCCACTAAAATACCCACGGGGACTCAGAACAATGAACCCTCAGACAGACAACCCACCCATTACCAGAGTATGCATGCCACCTGCACTAACTCATTAGTGGTGTTCAATATTTGTAGGGAAGAAACCAGATTTGGCAGAACAAATGAAAACACCTTATGCCTTCCACCCTGACTCAGGGATCTGCGTCTCTCCCAGCCATAACTTGGACAAGTGCTCTTTTGCCTTACTCCATCTGGGAGGTCAAAGCATTAGAATCAGTCAATCTTTTCAGAGCAACCTAGGTAGAAAAAAATTGGATATTTAGATGTTTATCTCTATATTTATATTTTTGGCAATACTGCTTCTATGTGCCAATACTATGGTGAAATTATCTTAAATTTAGATGATGATAGAAAGAATTCTATTTTGTTCACTGATGTGCACCCAGTACCTAGAACAGTGCCTGGCTATAGAGTAAACACTCAATTAATATTCACTGTTTAAATGTTTGTATGTAATTAGTTTTTAAAAAATCAATAGGGGGCTTCCCTGATGGCGCAGTGGTTGAGAATCCACCTGCCAATGCAGGGGACATGGGTTCGAGCCCTGGTCTGGGAAGATCCCACATGCCGCGGAGCAACTGGGCCCGTGAGCCACAACTACTGAGCCTGCGCGTCTGGAGCCTGTGCTCCGCAACAAGAGAGGCCACAATAGTGAGAGGCCCGCGCACCGCGATGAAGAGTGGCCCCCGCTTGCCACAACTAGAGAAAGCCCTCGCACAGAAACAAAGACCCAACACAGCCATAAATAAATAAAAAATAAATAAATAAATAAAAAACAGCCATGCGAGTTCAGTTAAAAAAAAAAAAAAAATCAATAGGACCTCAATTGGCTTCTAATCACACTTGCACTTTAGTTTTTGAAGAGAATTTAGGCATGGAATTCTTTAATAATTGATGAATAAATAATTTCATAAAGAATTTAATCATGAAATTCACCAAGAACGTAGAGGAATAAAAGCAGGAGCTTGATGAAAGAAAGAATAGTCCATTTAACAGCAAAGGAATTAAAATAAAAAGGAACTTTGTTTATTCGTGACCTTCAAGGAATCAGCCCCGCATCCTCTCCCTGCCCACTGGAAGCCAGTGCTAGCAAGTCTGCTCGTTTGCCAGAGCAGAGCTGGGTTCCCTGTCAGCGCTGCTGACAGCAAAAACAAAATAATTACTTCTTAAAGCCATGCGTTAATGGAAGCACTTGGGAGAATTCAATTTGTAAAAAATAAAGAATTCAGTGGGAACAAAAGAAATACTGTGTTAAAAGTCAGAATAGAAAGGTTAGAGACTAAAGAGAGGTGAACTGAACGAAGTGTGGGGAAACATGGTGAGCGGAAAGCACTAGGGAGACCAGCCCCACACGGTAGTGTGCTTTGCACACGCCTCTCCACCTGCCAGTGTGGGCACCGCCCTCTGCACACTTACACCACCTGCCTCCCGCTATCCAGACAAGGTGGGGAAGACTCACCAACCTCCTGGTGTTGATCCTAGAACCTACTTATTTTAGGAAAAGGCACCAATGTCATGAGTACTGATTGGAGACTGAAGTCCACATGGAGTTAAAGGTAGCTCTGGGGCCTTCTTTCTTTCTCTTTTCTCCCTGTCCCAACTCCTATGACTCTTATCTCTAAATTATTCCTTTACTTCCTCAGCTTTGAGGAATAAACATAAAGTAGGAGGCTAAAATAGTTTTAATTCTGTCATTTAAAGGTGCTTTAAAATATAGGTTTTATTATGCTTTAAGTATGGTAAGGCCTCCAGATCAGAAGACAACTGCCACTGAAAAGATAGTTTGTTATACTCACAGATGCCAAGAAAAGGGGCATACTACATCATGGAGGGCTACATAGGGAAGCTCCAGGGTTGGTCAGGAGGCAGAGGGAGAGGGGAAAATTGTGAGCAAGAGCCTTTATTATGATTTCTGAAGGAAGGAATGGGTCTGGCATGGTACACGGACTTAGGATTGGCTAATTTGGACCATTTCAATGGACTCTGGGGCACAGAGTCTGTCCCTAGTACAGACTGTCCCTAGTCTGTCAGTTGTCTAGTATCTGACCCTGTGGAGATTCGGGCAAGTGGACAGTGGCCCAGAATGTGAAAGCTGGATAAAGGCAGTGACTGGGGATAAGGGCTCTGGATTGGTTGCTTTGCATCTGAAAGGCATGCTCACTGGCCAGTTGTTCACTATCTCTAGGAATCGGCTAGCCCCGGGAGGAGTAGTCCCTTCAAGGTCAGCAAGGCCCTAGAAATGAAAGCATCAGAACACAGAAAATAAAAGACATGGTTCATACAAGAGGCACTTGCATAGACTGAGTTTACTAGACTAGTAAAGCATTTCACTTGGTGACTTCCATCATAGCACGGAACTCCAGTTTTTGGAAGGTCAGGCTCCCTATAAATTCAAAACCAAGGGCTTCCCTGGTGGCGCAGTGGTTGAGAGTCTGCCTGCCAATGCAGGGGACACGGGTTCGAGCCCTGGTCTGGGAAGATCCCACATGCCGTGGAGCGACTAAGCCCGTGAGCCACAACTACTGAGCCTGCGCGTCTGGAGCCTGTGCTCCGCAACAAGAGAGGCCACAACAGTGAGAGGCCCGCGCACCACGATGAAGAGTGGCCCCCGCTTGCCACAACTAGAGAAAGCCCTCGCACAGAAATGAAGACCCAACACAGCCAAAAATAAATTAAAAAAAAAAAAATTCAAAACCAAAAAGGGTCCCACAGTGAATGTGAATAAACTGCTTCTATTTCTTGGGAACCATCCTCATCCTTACCCTGAGGATTTGCCCTCTCTGAATACTAAGAAAAATGCTTCAGGAGAAGGATGCTTTATATTTCATTATTGACAGTTAACTTGTCACAACATGAAGGAAAAGGATGGTTTAGGAACTGTTGATGAGAACAGGGAGATTTTCTCTTCATCGCAAGGTGAAAATCCAGCCTAGTACATCAATAGTAGAAGCTCTTATCAGTCAATAGAAGTTCAGAGCCTTGGAGAAACGGGTCTGCAGGAAATTACTTTGCTGGAGTGAAAAAAAAAATGACATCAGGTTATTGGCCCCAAGTGGCTCTTAACTTCCGAAAATAAAATACAGATGAAGATGTCAAAAGAAGGGGGAATGTTCAACCACACTAAAAATTAAGATTTCCTACCAGCATATTACTGGAGTTTGGAAAGAATTCTCCTAGCACTAAGGCTGATGGAATTGAATTGAAAAATATAATCAGTGGCTCATTCAATGAATACCAGTTTGCCAAACAGTAAGAAGAGCTTGCTTTCTTCTGCACTGTTTACACCCTGGTTGCTGGAACCCAAGAGGGGTATATAGATTTATCTTTCTCTGGGATGGATAGACAAGCAAAGCAAAAACAGAAGCAAAATATGCCCATGGAAAAAATGTATTAACAATGAATAAAGGATGCCAGACCTGATGCTAAAAACTATAGAGGAAAAATAAGCCTCCGAAATGGCTTTATTTCAGAAACCAAAGGAAATTGTTAAAAACTGTCAACCTTAACAGGATGAAAGATATAACTTTTGTGGAGATGAAGCAGGAAAAAAATAGGAATAGAAGAGTCTGAGATGAAAAGGGAACTGGGTGAGATAAGGAAGGTATTCAAGAAAACTAAAAATGTAATCATAGCAGAACCCCAAACCACAACAATTACTGGGAAAAAACCGAAACTGTCAGAAAATCAAATCAGTGTAGAGGAGGCAAGATTTAGAAACTCTTCAGGAAAACAGAAAGAGAATAAAGAAATAAAAAATGATAAGAAAGAGGATGATAAATGTCTAGGACAGAGAACAGAGAGTCAGCCGAGAAATTGTGTGGTGGACCTGAGGAAGGAAACACAATGACAGAACAAGAGCAAGAATCAGACAGAAATGCGTAACGCTTCCCCAGACCAAAAAAACTGGGGAATTTGACTCGGTGGGCTTCATCGCATTCCTAGAAAAGTTAGTGCATCTTGACAAAATACTTGATATACAAGAACTACAAGAAAGGAAAAAATATATATAAGCCTATAAGCCAAAAAGTGGGTTATGCGCAAAGGATAAAAAGCAGGTTAGCCTCTGTGACACTAATCTGTGACTATATTTTATGGTGTGAAAAGTCAGCTGATAACGACAGGAACCACTTAGTGCACATAACTGTTGAGAATTTAGTTACAATATCAAAGACAAGTCTAAAAAAACTTTTTGAAAAAGAAGGTATATATGACAAAAGAAAAATTTAATTCTTAAAATTTAAGTCAAAAACTTAAAATTGTGTTACAAAACCCAAGAATTAGGGTAATTAAGGTAGGAAAAAGGTTTTAAATCCCACATATCATATGAGGACTCAGAAGATTGCTATCCATTCTTGATTTGATGTAAGAAGATTACAGTTTTTAATGTTATTTAAAAAAAAAAAAACCTTAAAGACAACCAACAGCAACATGAAATGCACAATACATGACCTGCAAATCAGGGAAGATAAATGCAAACATATCACAATGTGATCCTGGTTTTAGTTTTAAAAATGCCTATTAAAAAACTCAAAATGGATTAAAGACCTAAATGTAAGGCCAGACACTATAAAACTCTTAGAGGAAAATATAGGCAGAATATTCTATGACAGAAATCACAGGAAGATCCTTTTTGACCCACCTCGTAGAGAAATGGAAATAAAAACAAAAATAAACAAATGGGATCTAATGAAACTTAAAAGCTTTTGCACAGAAAAGGAAACCATAAACAAGACGAAAAGACAACCCTCAGAATGGTAGAAAATATTTGTGAACGAAGCAACTGACAAAGGATTAATCTCCAAAATATACAAGCAGCTCATGCAGCTCAGTATCAAAAAAACAAACAACCCAATCCAAAAATGGGCAGAAGACTTAAATATACATTTCTCCAAAGAAGATATACAGATTGCCAACAAACACATGAAAGGATGCTCAACATCACTAATCATTAGAGAAATGCAAATCAGAACTACAATGACGTATTACCTCTCACCGGTCAGAATGGCAATCATCAAAAAACCTACAAACAATAAATGCTGGAGAGGGTGTGGAGAAAAGGGAACCCTCTTGCACTGTTGGTGGGAATGTAAATTGATACAGCCACTATGGAGAACAGTATGGAGGTTCCTTTAAAAAACTAAAAATAGAATGACCATATGACCCAGCAATCCCACTACTGGGCATATACCCTGAGAAAACCATAATTCAAAAAGGGTCATGTACCACAATGTTCATTGCTGCACTTTTTACAATAGCCAGGACATGGAAGCAACCTAAGTGTCCATCAACAGATGAATGGATAAAGAAGATGTGGCACATATATAAAATGGAATATTACTCAGCCATAAAAAGAAATGAAATTGAGTTATTTGTAGTGACGTGGATGGACCTAGAGTCTGTCATACAGAGTGAAGTAAGTCAGAAAGAGAGAAACAAATACCATATGCTAAAACATATATATGGAATCTAGAAAAAAAATGGTTCTGATGAACCTAGGGGCAGGACAGGAATAAAGACACAGATGTAGAGAATGGATTTTAGGACATGGGGAGGGGGAAGGGTAAGCTGGGATGAAGTGAGAGAGTGGCATTGACATATACACACTACCAAATGCAAAACAGATAGCTAGTGGGAAGCAGCCACATAGCACAGGGAGATCAGCTTGGTGCTTTGTGACCACCTAGAGGGGTGGGAGGGAGACCCAAGATGGAGGGGATATGGGGATATATGTGTACATATAGCTGATTCACTTTGTTATACAGCAGAAACTAACTCAACATTGTAAAGCAATTATACTCCAATAAAGATGTTAAAAAGAAAATACATTGGTATCCCTCACAATATTGGTATGTCTTTACATTTACTGGGGGATAAGTAAACTTGAAAATATATTTAAATGTAGCAATTTTTATACATGCATTAAAAACAGACACAATAGCTGTGTAAAAAAAATGTCTATTAAAATCTATATGTAATAGGCATGTATTTATTTTCATTTCAATTTTTAGTGTTTTCTAAAATAAATATAGAGAATGGATAAATAAATATATTTATTATATAATATAAATAAATATCAATATAAATAAATATAAATGTAAATAATTTAAATAATAATTAAATTATTAATTTAAATAAATATTAATACATTATTTAATTATTATTAATTAATAATATTGATAATTATTGGTTAAATTAATAATGCAAATTATATATATTTATATAATATAAATATATATATATTTATTTATATAATAAATAAATATAGTTAATTTTATATTAACTTTAAATATAAAATGTTTTATTCTTAAAAAAGAGATGTCTCTCATACATAAATGAAAAGAAATTCATTGGCATTTTCCAACCAGTTTCCATGACCAGCATTTGTTTATCCTGTGCAATTCACCATCGGAATGGTCCTCATGGGCAGACTCAATTAAAAAGCCTATGAGAAAATGGTCTTAGTGCAAACTTCAGTTGGATTTTTGGAAAAAAATAATCTGAATTGCTTTAGATAACTATTTTGAACATTTACTGAGGTTATATAAAAGGTTCTTCTTTTCTTTAAATTCTGGATTGGCAATTCTTCATGTGCCTTTGTCTTTGATTAGACTATGGTCTCTTGGAGGCCCAAGATTTTTTTTTTTCCCGATTCCCACTACCTATCCAGAACCTGAATATATGTTTGTTCCACTGAAGTGAAATGAAATGATATAAATGAAATTATTCTGCCACATGGTTGTTGCCATCACCATGTTCATTCCCATTATTGGACGAAAGGCATTGAACTCACAGCTTCAGCTTTCTTTAGTTGCATCTTGGGCAATTTCAAACTATTCCTCCCTCCAATTTTTTTTTCAAGTTTACTCACACCTGCAAAACCCAGGTGGTGTTTGTTACTATATATGCTTTTAATTACCAGTAGCTTAAATGTACCATAGTTGTAAAATGGCATTTTTTTGCTTACATTTAAAACTTTTTCCATCATCTGACTTTATTTAGGTCCTGACTTTTCTTCCCCCAAGTTCTATATAGCTGCATTAATTTTACTTTCTTCAGAAAACTTGTTTGAGCTAGTAATTTAAACATGACATGCTTTTTCACAGCTCCAGGCCTTCACTCATGCTGTTCACTTGGCCCAAGCCTTCTTTCCCTTCCTTTCCCCTCATCATATTTATACTCATCTGAATTCAGATGTCACCTCTTTGATGAAGCTTCTTTACCTATGAGTTTCCATTGCACACTGTATGGTCATTATGCTAATGCTTCTCCAGCAGGGCAGCGCCTGTCTCCTTCACACCCAGCCCCCTTCTTAGAACACTATGACATACAAGTATTCGATAAACCCAGAGCTGACCATGAGCAAAGTCCTCTACCAGACCCCCAGGGTACAGCATTGAACAGGCAAGTAACAGTGACAAGGTACTATCCTCAAGTAGCTCCCAAGCTTGTCTAATAAGATAAAGATTAGTTTTGATAGAGCTGTGACCAAAACAGAATGAATATGTGCAGTGTCTGTTTTGATAGGAAGGGTCTATTCTGATAGGTGATCAAGGCAGACCTACTTGAGGGGAATCTAAGGCCAAGGTCTGAAGTATAAGAAGGAGCTCGCCATGCAGAGAACCAGGTAAGCGCCTTCCAGGAAGACAGAAGAGCATGTCCAAAGGCCCTGAGGAAGGCACAAGCTTGCTCTGTTCAAGGAAAAGGCCAGTGTGCCTGGAGCAGAGGGTGAGAATCACCCCCAGAGGAGAAGAGTGGCATGAGTTGAAGTCAGACAGGGGGACCCCGATAACGCTGGCCCTGCAGCCAGCGGGGAATTTTGTTTTTATTCCACTGGCCATGAGTTCCCACTCAAGGGTTTTAAATTGGGAAGTGACATTACCTCATTTCTAGTTTTAAAAGATCACTGTGGAAGTGGATTGTTACAAGACATATTTTGGGCGGACAATGGTGCTGTTTACCAAGGTTGGGAAGAAGTTGGGGTGTGGAGTGTGTTTCCGGGGCTGGGGGTAGGTTTTAGACACAATGTGTTTGAAAGTGGAACAATCAAGTAGGCAGGCAGATTTATGAATTCACACTTCATGAGGAATGTCTGGCTCAGAGATTTAAGTTAGGAGATAGTCGCATCTAATGGTATTTCAGGCTATGGGATAGGAAAAGATTATTTTGGAAGAAATGGAATAGGACCCAGGTCAAGTCCTGAGGCAACCAATCATTCAGAGGTCAGATGGAAGAGGGAAAACTAGCAAAGGAGTCCAAGAAAGAGAAGCCAGTAATGTTGGGGGAGTGTGACTTGAAGGGAAACAAAAGGAGAGTATTTTAGAAGGAGGAAACAGCCTGCTGTGTGGAATGATGCTGGCACAGTGAGTGAAGGAGGATAGAAGATGTCCTTCTGTGTTGATAAATCCCAGGTGGTTGGCCGCTTTGTCAAAAGCAGTTTTGATGGGGCGGCGGGAACAGAAGTCAGGTTGGCATGGATTGTAGAGAGGGTGGAAGTGAGAAAGGAGAGATGGTGAGGGAGTTGGCCTTCGAGACAAATTTTGCTGTGAAGGGGAGCAGGGAAGTCACTTTCTACCTATCTCCATAATACATACAGGACATAAGGTTTTGAACACACTATAATACTTCTTCTTCACTACTGCTCAAAATATAACAAGAATCAAGTGACCAAACAGCAATATTTACAAGGAATGGTGTGGTTGGGAGAAGTCTTCTTTTAATCACGTATTGAAACCGAGTTCCCCTAAGACTGAGTTCCCCTGCCAAGGTTATGATTAACTTCTTTATCCAAAATTTTATTCCTTTTCTTATCCCCTCTGATCTCAATCCTGTGCTAACTGAATGCTAAACATCCAGAGTCAGATGAATAACACTGCTGTTGTCGATAACACTGTTAATGTACTGAGACTCAGGTTGCTTCTCCTGGGCAAGATGAGCTAACAGACCCACCCCACCGTGCCCCCGGTCATGGACCACCAGACCAGAGACCCCTAAACCGTAGGCATCTTGACTCCCAAAACTACACCTAAGAAATGTCACAAGACGATGACTACCCCCAGCCTCTTTGTTCTTCCCCTTTAAAAAATCCCTAACTCAAAGACCAAGTTGGAGTGGCTCTGCGGCTTGTCTCCCACTCTCTTGCTTGGCGCCCTGCAATAAATCCTGACTTTGCTGCAAACACCTGCCGTCAGAGTTTGGCTTTCTGTGCCGTGGGCACATGAGCCCTTGCTCGGTTACAGTGTTTTTTCGTTCATTTCTGTACTATCCTACACAGCTAAATTAACAATAGCTGACATTTTAAAGGGAATTATAATTTTCCAACTAAAATATTATTTTATTCAATACTCCTAACAACCCTATGAGACAGATACTCTGACTATCCCATTTCATAGATGAGGAATCCAAGAGAGTTAAGAGATTACACCAGACCACAGAGCTAGTGAGTGCTAGAGGCAGAATGAAGACCCAAGTTCTAACTCCAATGTCTGCATTCCCAACCTTTGCAAAACAAGAGGTGGAGATAAGAAAGAAGTTATTAATGGCTTAGGATAAACACTGGAATCTTAGCTATCCTCATTTAAAGAAAAATGGTCTTTCTCAATTCACTAATAATTTTGGTAACAAGATGAATGGCTTTGTTGAATAATCCTTAGCAGTAATTTAAATAATTCTGCTGGTAGCTGAGAATAAATGAATGGAGGCCTTAGGTATGATTCCTTCCCTTTTTTTTTAGTGCTAGAAGGAAAGGGATTTAGCAAACGCTGTGAACTTCCTACTAAATTTGGAATACTGAAGACAATATTCTAAATAAGGTCTCTGACAATATGCCCCAGATATTCATAAGAGAAGTGTCTAAGTAAAAGTAGTAGTACATGCTTTATTCACTGGATTTATGAAAATGTGCTTATAGCAGTAGCTTCTAGGCATGTTTAAAAAGAAAGTAGGTTCCCCAAACATTTGACAAACTTCCATCAGTAGTTAAGGCAACATCCAGGTAGAAAAGTTGAGTCACTTTCATTACCTAAAGAGATCACCAAACGCATAAACATCAAGAAATGACACACAGGAAGTGTGAGCATACACAGGATGGAGGCCCCCTTAAAACAGAACCCATATGGCTCTTCAAATCAATGCTCTATGCATTAAGAGAGCAAAGTGACACAACTCAACTCTAAGAGATGTTTAAGGCAGACAGTCATTCAATCATACATGCAGTTAGTCATCTCACAAATGGTTTTGAGTTTTTCTAAGCACTCAGCATTGCAAAAGAAGAAGCTCAAGCTCTTGAGGAATTTATGATCTTCATGCAGAGATGAGTTCTTTGGCTTATTTGTTGAGCGCCATAGGAGTGATAGACATAAGAGTGACATTAGGATGAATGAATACAAGGCATAGTTTAAAATTTTTTTTTTGCAATTTTTAAAGGAAATATGTGCCCAGTGTTTAAATTACAAACAAAAGAAGTAAAACAAGCACACACAATTCATCCTTAGAGAGCACTGATATTTTTGGATATGCATTTATACAGTTGAAATATAATGTACATACAAGCATCTATCTCTTTTTTTCATTCAGTGATATGTAGTGTTTCATACCACATGATATAATTTCCAACATCATTAAAAACTCTTCATTTATACAGGACATTTTAATGATCATTTATACTCCATTATATGGATGGATAAACTGTAACTTATTAAAGCATTGCCCTATTGTTGACCATTTGAGTTTCATGCAACTTTTGATTGTTGTAGCTATAAGCTAAGCTGGAATAAACACATTTGTGCCAATCATGTTTGTCTTTTTCTTTTTTTTATAAATTTATTTATTTTATTTTTATTTTTATTTTTGGCTGCGTTGGGTCTTTGTTGCTGCGCGCGGTCTTTCTCTAGTTGTGGCGAGCGGGGGCTACTCTTCGTTGCAGTGTGTGGGCTTCTCATTGCGGTGGTTTCTCTTGTTGCAGAGCATGGGCTCCAGGCACATGGGCTTCAGTAGTTGTGGCTAGCGGGCTCTAGAGCACAGGCTCAGTAGTTGTGGCACACAGGCTTAGTTGCTCCGCAGCATGTGGGATCTTCCCAGACCAGGGCTCGAACCCATGTCCCCTGCATTGGCAGGCGGATTCTTAACCACTGCGCCACCAGGGAAGCCCTCATGTTTGTCTCTATCCCTTATTATTTCCTTAAGTATACATCACCAGGAGTGAGTGAAACTTCAGGGTCAAAAGATATGAACGTTTTTAGGGCTCTTGTCAGATCACTTACCAGAAAGACTGCAGCAATTTCTACCTCTTCAAGGAATGTGTAGGTGTGTCTGTCTCATTAAACTCTGGACCACTATAATCCTAACTTTAAAAAATATACATTTGTTAGTTTGATGAGGAAAACAATTAGTCATAGTTATTTGAATTCTCTGAGATTTTATTTAAATTCCATTAATGTTCCATAAGCCACCTGCATTTCCCCTTTTATAAATTATCTGTTAATATCCTTGCTCGTTTGCTTTTTGGAGTTTTAGTGTTTTAATGATGTGTTTGAGTTAATTGTATATCGATATCATACCTGTTAACAAATATTTCCAAATATCTCCCTCACTCACAGTCTGTCCACAGGAAGGACAGGAAGCAGAGGCAGAGATGCATTAAAGCATCACTTGGGGAGGAAGAGGGTTCAGTGGGTGCGGAGTTTGCAGACACATGTATGCCTCTATTCTGGCAGATGAGGGTGAAAAGTGTGCTGGTAAGGGCTGTGTATGGTTCATACTTCACATTATTGTTAGTATGTGGCGATGAACTATTGGAGGCTTAAAAAAAGTGACATAATCAAATCTACATCTTAGAAATCAAGATCTAGTGGTAGGGAGGAGGCTGGATTAGAGGGAAAGACATTTTCAGTCAGCTCCTAGACTGTTGGAAGAGCCTCCTCAGTGGTCTCCTGGGTTTAACATATATAACTTTAAGTTTCTTTACGTTTAAATTTAAATATTTAAACTTAAACTAAAATATGGAATGAAGTAGGGTCAATATTTCTTTCTGAGAGAAAGAAATAAAATAGGTAAAGATGAGCGAAGAGATCAATAAATTGAAAGTGTTTATGGGACTGATGTTAAAGGAACACAGGCCTTTCTTTTGCAATATGTGCCTGTTTGGTGAAATATTTGACTAAATCCTGGTAATCATATAGAAAAGTAGCAGAGATGAAACTGTAAGAGATGGGCTAGCCAGACAGCAGAAGGCATTAGTGTTAGAAGTTAGAATTATTTGTAGATAATGGGTAATCTAAAAGTTTTAGACATGAATAGAGTAGCTTATTGGGAACATTAGCCTGGGAATGTGCAGTTTGGATTGGAAAGAGAGACCAACTAGAAGCAGAAAGCTCAGTTATGAGTTCATTGTTTTGGCACAATATTTCCAGAGGGCAATTTGGTGATAACGCAGCAACATATATAATACATCCATCTTTTGACCCTACAATTTCACTCCTAGGAATTTATTAGAAATAATAAGTGTTTAGAGTTGTATGTTCAAAGATGTTCACTGAATTGCCATATATAATAAAGAAAATGTAAAAACTTCCAACAATTCATAAGATGAAATACTGTGAAGTGATTAAGTATCATGAAGTAAATCTGTATTTATGAACTTTGAAATGGCTTAATAATATACTTAAATATACTTAAATACTCTACATTTAGAGTGCCTCCTTCTTCACTTTAATCCATATATCATCCTATCCTGGTGATGCTTGTAAGATTGCTATCACAGTGGTGGTTTCTAAAGCAAATCTTATTTAAAGTAAACTTCACAAAATAGAATGGTTCAATTCTCCTCTTTCCTTCCTATAAGGAATGAAGTAAAACAGGACAAGGGCCAGGGCTTCTTTATACACAGTCCCTGATGCAAAATAGCACTCAGTAAGTCTGTGCCTAATGTTAAATTAGTGCAGGTCCTGTGTTCTGTAGGTTAGTAATACATAGTAATATACCAATTCTGTTTCATATCAATGACTGCAAAGGCACTTTTCTCCACATACAGTTAGTCATCTGATGGCTTCAAACTTAAGTCTTCAACAGTCCCCATAAGGTCTGTTATAGAGATGCGGTGTTGATTTCTACTATAGCAGAATGATCCTGGCTCTGGATTGAGAGATTTGCTTTCAATTTGCATCTGTCACTTTACAGTTGTATAAATTTGGCAAGTCACTTAACCTCTTTGAGTCTCTGCTTCATCTTTAAAATGGGGATAATAAAATATCTTTCCTTTAGTTGTTGTGTAACTGAACACAAACAAAAGCCCTTCCATTACTTAATCCTTGTTTCTCCACATTAGAAATTTCAGACAAGGAATATCAATATCTAGAAAAAGTTATTTTTTATCTTACTTAAAAGTAACACACCCACAACCCACTATCTAGATGCTAAACTGTTTTCTCTTTATAATTAATTTCTTTGGAATAAACCACAGATCATTTCCCCCAAATATTACAGAACTTTCCTATTTTCATAAGTGCATATGCAAATTGAAGAAGATCTCACCTCAGTTATGAGTACATAATTATGTACATAATAACATAATTATGTACAAGATAACATAATTATGTTATTCATGTAACCCACCTTGAACTTATCTTCAAATCCATGGTGTATTTTCCAGAAAAGAGGGCCTACCTTCTTTAGGTTCATCTAAAATGTTTTGCTCGTGGAAACAAAATGCTATTTAAGATTTTTGCCTTCAGGCAAATATATAGGGAATCTCACTTGCCCTTTACTTTCCCTGTTCATGTCTCAAATACTAGACTCATTAGGGGAACAAATTCACATGCTTAGAAGCAAATAATTACTGTACTTGGTAATAAATGTTACTGTATTAACATAAAACCTAATGTTGTTCCTCCAAATTTTATCCAAGAATTTAGCAAAACTTAAAAAAAATTTTAAATACAAGAATCACATCAACTCCAAAGCCTTAAAATTGGCAATTAATAGTAAAATTACTACACTGTCTTTAAATTATCTTTTCACATTTAATCCCCCCCTTTTCCTTTGAAACGAAAGAAGAGTTAAGGTCATGTTTGGGGGCAAACAATATAGAGTGTTGACAAAGAATTGCAAAAATTGGGACTTTGATCTTAAAATAAAATGGATGTCATGGAGGATCTTTATGAAAGTAACCTTCAATCAAAATCTGGGACCTCAATCCAAAAAAAAAATCAATGTATATAGAATCATAGATGAGCTAAATTTCTCCAGGTATATATGTCTTTGGAGAGACCAAGCTAGAGGATGAGCTCAGGTGTGCTGGCCCCGAGTTGTGTGTGGTGACCCAGGAGGGGAAGCTGGAAGATGTGACTGTGATTCTTGGAGACCATGTGAGCAAGGAAAGAAGTGGAAGAGCGAAATGGCTTAGAGGGCCTGATTCATGTGTCATGTGCCTCGACAAAGCGGGAACAGTGTTTCAGGAAAATTCTGACTGGCCTCTGGAAGGGGCAACTGAGTTCTACAGACTGAAAGGAGAACTTCTAAAAAAATCAACTTGAATGAGGCACAATCTACTCACCTTTTAAAAAATTCACCCCTTTAAAATTTTTAGATTTTCATTTTGAGATAATTGCATATTTACATGCAGTTGTACGAAATAATACAGAAAGATTCCATGAACTGTTTACCCAAGCTAGTAGATGAGTGAAACTATAGTAAAGTATCACAATATTGTTTTATAAAATATAGTACTATATAAGAAGATATATTAAAAAAATATAGATAGTACAATATCACAACAAGGATATTGACATTGATACAGTGGAAAAGAAGAGCAGTTCCGTCACAAGGATCCCGCATGCAACCCTTATATAACCATACACCTCCTTTCTCCCTCACTTTCCCATCCACCATCGCTGACCCCTGGCAACCACTAATCTGTTCTCCATTTTTATAGGTTTGTCATTTCAGGAATGATATATGAATGAAATCACACAGTGTGTGATGTGTGACCTTTTAGGGTAGGATTTTTTTTTTTTTTACTTAGCATGATTCCCTGGAAATTCATCCAAGTTGTCATCAATACTTCATTCCTTTATATTGCTGAGTATTACTCCATGGTATGGATGACCACAGTTTGCTTAGCCAGTCCCCTACTGAAAGACAAAATGACTAATTTTAAGTTTAAGTTTTTGATGAGATTTGACAAATTGATATGCCCTGGAATCATTGCCATAATCAATAAATAGGACATTTACCCAAGAGAAAAGAAAATATATGTTCACACATAAGCTACATGAACCTCTGTAGCAGTTTAATTCATAATAGCTAAAAACTAGAACTAAACCAAATGGCCAACCACAGGTGAGTAAATAAATGAATAAATAATGATATATCTGTACAATGCAATACTACTCAGCAGTAAGAAGAAGTGAACTACTGATATAAACGTCACACATAGTGAAAAAAGGCAAGACATAAAAGAGTATATGCTCTATGATTCTGTTTATATGGATTTCTAGAACAGGTAAAGCTAATCCATAGTGTCAGAGAGCAGATCAGTGATTACCCAGAGCTGGGTGAAGGGAGGGGAGAGATTGACTGCAAAGGGGCACAAGAAAACTTTTCATGGTTTAAGAGAACATTTTAAACCCGCAACCTGGAGAGAATCTACTGCTCAGAACAGAAGGGCCTTACTTTCACAGAAATCAAGAAACTGGTGCAAATTAAATTTGTTTATGGAGGATAGGAAAAAGAGTAAAGTAGGAATAGAGGCCCAAAGAACCAAAGTATAGAAGAATAATGAACCCCAAAGGTGAAAATAGAGGAAACTTGGAAAAAAATTTATCAAAGCTTCAAACTGCAGAAGGCTGATGGGAACATTGTAACACGAGGATGTGAGCTTCATCTATTTGACATCATTTGTAGTATGCAAATTCCCCCTCCTTGGCTTGTGATCTTTACACAGCTGTGCGTCTGCCTTTCTTTGGGTCCTGAAGGAGAATTTAGCTCAGTAAACGCAGAAGGAAAGGGTGTTGAGATTGCAGGTGTGGTCTTTGACAGGAAAATTCTCTGATTCCACTAATTAGTAAAGACATGAAATTACCTCTAATAGCAGAAAGCAAACAAGGAACAGTTTCTTCGCTTTTCTTGGGACCCTTTCATGACAAAATACATTGTCATATTTTCCACCAAGGTCCTTCTGGAAGCCCTCTCTATCCCTCTGAAAAGCATGTAGTGCTAATATAGTAAATGGCATGCCTAGATAGAAATAAGCCCTTATGGCACAATATATATGCCAAATTCTTTCCGCCTTTGAAGGAGACAGTACTTACCTGGGTTGTAGGGAGAGAACCTGGAGCAAAGACAATGGAAGACTAGCGACATGAGTTGAGTCTGAAAGACAAAAGAAGGGAGGTTCAAATCCAGGTGAGAGTAGGGATAAACGTCCATTCCAGGGGACTTGTAGGTGAAAGAGAAGTGAGATATGGTTACTGGAATTCAGAACTGGGGAAATAAACTAAAGTAAATAGGAAGCCAGCTGGAATTAAATTGTAATTGGGAAGAATTATCAGTAGATGCTAAAATCACTGGGTAAAAGATTGTTCTGGAATAGGCTATTTGTACAGTGTAAAATATCCTCCCACAGATTTCTTATTAGTTGTCAAAGGAAAATGTACTTTTTCACTGGCCTAATCTAGCTGGTGGTGACAACCTTCCCAAGAGTGGCACAGACTGACAATGCATATACGATGTGATGCAGCGTCAAGTACCCGTATCACCCATGAAGTGTTCATGCCAAAAATGTTTAACCTGAAGCTCATCACACCTAACTCCTACAGAAGCACAAAGGATAGAGGGATAAATAAAATGACACCATAGGTAACAGGCAAATCCAGAGTGTATTCTGTATTGCTGTTCTATAAGAGGATTTGCCTGTACCCTATACATTATTAGTAATAGTAATTAGTAATAGTTCTAGATAGAAGGGAGCATTTCACCTCCTAATACTGTAGGCCCTAGATAAAGTTAATTGACAAGTTATAACTCAGATGACTAAAGAAGAAACTCCAGATAGATCTTTAGACCCAGTGCTTAATAAGAAAAAAATTGGAGGTTAAGGCCAGGGTTTCACGCTATAGCATTTGTAGAATGTAAGTACGCATGTTAACTAAACAATTAAATATGTATAATTTTTATTCAACATGAGTTCAGTCATTTTCAACTTGTCCTTTTGTTGTCCTTATAGAGTCTCACATAAAAGATGTCTCTTCAGATATTCTTGTAGCTTTTTACAAGAACTTGGTAGACCCCACTTCATTCCAGTAGACAAGATTCTAAGGCTCAGGGAGAGCACCTTACAGGAGAAATCTATCAATTCAGTGGAATCGGCCCAAGTATTCTGCATCAGCCGGCCAATACAGGTAAATCTAAGTCCCTGCCGGCTTTCGATAAAATAACTCAGGACTGCTCCCTCCAAAAAACATAATTTTGTCCCTTACATTTTATTTTGAAAAATTTCAAGCATACAGAAAATTTGAAAGGCTATTTAAATAAATGCCTTTGTACCCTCCTTGTAGGTCCAAGAACTGTTAACATTTTGCCCAATTTCATTTATATATACATATATGTTAAGACATTCTCCTCCATAAGCCCAATACTATTTTTATACACAAGAAAGTGAAAAATACCATATCATCTACTATCCAGTGACTAAATTCCCCAGTTGTCCCAATAATACATTTTGTAGCTTTCCCCAGTGAATCAGGATCTAATCAAAACTTACTCATTGTATTATTTATGTGTGATTAACATTTTTTATCTCTTATGGTCTGGAATAATCTCTTTATTTTTTCCTCACTGGTTTTTTCTTCTTTCTTTTTTAAATCTTCATGACATTGACATTTTGAAGAATCCAGGTAAGCCCTCCTGTTCATGAGGAGTGGGAAAGCTTGGCTGCATGGGGGCCAGAGCACGGGGAACTAAGCAACAGGGCTTTGGAAACCACAGCAAGCAAGATCTCCATGTGTGGCCGAGAGTGAGCTGCAACGCCAGCAGACTTGTCAGCCCTCAACATGGAGGCTCCAACATGAAGAAGCCACAGACCAAAAGACCTCTTTGGGGGTCACCCATAAACATTCTCATCCACTCATATGATCATGGAGGGGGTGATGGACCTATACAATCAACTGAGCTTGGATCTCCAGCCAACTCAGTGAGTGAGTGCTAAATTAGAGTGAAGTGATTTGGAAAATTAAGGGAGGTTTGGGTTGAAGATCGTAGCCTGAACACTTGGGTTTTCTCACCTTTGTCCAAAAATCCCATTGAAATTACAGTAAAGGTATACAAAAGGGGATCAATAGGTAAGCACAGAGAGAATAGAATGGGGGAACAGAGGCCAGAGTTTTGATGAATTTATGTAGCATGGAAGGTGGACTAGATCTTCGTGATCATCTATCAGAGTGGAGGGAGCTGCTACTTAGAAGAGACACAGGGGAAGGATGATACAAAGACACAGGGGCAGATCTGTCCAGCAAACCTTATGCTGGCTCAGAGGCTGCAGGCACTGGGAGCAAGAATGGACTACGGAGCAGTAATCAAGAAATTTAATTAAGCAATAATCAAGGACTGAGTACAGAACAGCTGGGTCAGTGGGTCCCACCTATATTTAGAGGGTGACCAGCATCAATACTGTTTACCACTTAGTTAAAAACGGAAAGCTACTGTCTGAAGAAACTAAAAGATATGCCTGAAAATACCTACACATATACTATCCGTGTTCACAGATATAAATTTTAGGAAATATAAACTGATAATCTGTGATCACTCGACTATCAAAGAAAACCATCAGTCCCAGAGACAAGAACCAAGGTGAACAAACAGAAAAAATGAACCTCAAATTAACAGATAATTCTGGAAACAGAGAGAGAATTTACAAACAAAACAAAACAGTTTTTAATTAGAATCTTGGAAGAGGTTTAAGAAGATATGTCATTAAAAAAGGAATTGGCTGCTATGAAAAATGGAACAATCAGAAATACTAAAAAAAAAAAACCATGATGGCTGATACTAAAAGAATTCACTAAAAGGGTCAGAGGATAAAGTCAGGAATCTTCTAGAAAAGCACAGAGCAAAAAAAGGGAAGAAACGTAGGAGATAAGGAGATGTGATACAGAAGGTCCAACAATGATTTAGATAGAACTTCCAGAAAAGAGAATACAAAAAATGAGATGAAAATGAAGAAAATACAGAAAGAAATTTCCCGAGGTTGAAAGGGACAAGTCTTCGTTTGAAAGGCTTATGTAGTGCCAAGAGGGAATGGTGATAAAATACCCACACCCATTTCCATCCTGACAACAGTTCAGAATGTCAAGGATAAAAAGAAGATTCTAAGTGCTTCTAGAAATGAAAACACATACACATAGGCACACACATAGGTACATGAGGCAAACCACAAAAGAAGAAGATGATTTTGACCTCTGACTTCTTATCAGCTGGAAGACAGGAAGCCGTGTTTTTAAGAGTTCTGATGGCTCCTAATCTGCCAATCAAATGTAACTGCAAAGTAAGGATAGTCTCAGACATGAAGGTTCTCAGAAATGTTTGCCTTCCATTCACATTTTCTAAAAAAAATAATTTGTTTATGTATTTCAGTGAAAAAAAGAAGTCTTAGAAAGCAGAAGACAAGGTATTCGAGAAACGGGGGACATAACTAGAGGGTAATGGAAAGAAATTCTAGGCAAACAGTGAGGGAGTAGGCGACAATAGGACAGAAAATCTGAAGGTTCTGTGGAGAATGTCTTCAAGAGTAAAGTGGATTCCATGTGTAAGAACATGCAAGACTTTAATATGTTTTGGGAATTTCAGACTCCAAGGAGGGATAAAACCATAAAGTCACGATGCCTCCATGAAGTAAGTTAAAATATACCCAAATTGTGGACAACTGACAGACTTTAGAAGAGAGAATCTGTTCAGTCTTGACTCCTGACACATTCTTCTTCAGGGGTGACTGGTTTAATGACATAGGATTATATTCCTTCTCTTTCAGTGCAGTCATGCTATTTGGCTCTGCCATGTGTAATAACATATGATATAATACTGTAAACTCTGCTTTAAAAGTTTTAGAATCAACTAATAGACAATATACAAAGAAACTTTCATTATAGTGTCAGGAAAGAAGGTAGCAGAATATAAATGTAATAAACATTGAAAATGTAAAACTAGTATTAAGTTTGGAAATATAATGTCATAATTACACACATCTAGTCCTCCTCTAGTCCCAACCCCCTGGAGCTAAAAAGAAGAGTTTGTAGCCACACCAGAAAAGGAAGGCAGGAAGGAAGGAAAAGAGGGAGGGAGGGAGGGAAGGAAGGAGAAAGAAAGGCCACCAGAGTTTTGGAGAGTAGACTGGATCAGATATAGAGAAAATTAAAATGGGAGGAAACCTCAGCTGATCTCTTTGTGGCTCTAGAGCTGGGATGGCCTTGAAGAGATGCTCTGAACTGGGCAAGGGAGGGCAATTCAGGGAAAGGTACTCAGGCATGAGGTATCAACACCGATATTTTCAGCAGCCTGGGGGGATCAGGGTGGTGATTCGACAACTGAGCACCTTGGTCCTGAGGTGGGGGTGGAGGGTAGAAAGGAAAGGGGAAGGGGTTCGTGTGGTGCACACAGCATCCACTAGAGGTGATTATAAAAAGTGTCGATTAGAGAATCTGGAAATTAAAATTTTGATCATCAAAAACAAACAAAAAACTAAAATAAATTAAAGGGGAGAATGGACAAGGCTAAAGAGTGAATTAACGAGCTGGAAGACAGAGCCAGTGTATTCTCCTAGAGGACAGTATAAAGACTCATAGGATAAAAAGAATGAGAGAAAGTGAAGTGACATGAATGATAATATCAGAAGGTCTGTGTCAGTAAATAAAACACTGTCATCAATAAAACACCAAAATGTGATGTTATAATCAAAGAAAGAAGAAGAATTGAGAAAGGGGAGGGTTAGCCAAAGTTTTAGAAATCTTTCATAGATATAGATCTGAAAGTCTTGATAAATGCCCTGCTAAACACAGATCCAAACAGGAGAATGCATTTGGTTAATGGATGACTTGGCAGTCCATGGAGACATTTTTTGTTTAAAAATAGGGTGGGATGGCTAGAACAGAGGGAGCTGGTGCAGGGAGTAAAGTTTACATGTTTTGATGGGTGTCCTCCACCACTGGACAGTATATAATGACTATGAAATGGGGATCTGCTGGGCATGAACCCAGAGTAATGGTGTCACAGAAATGATCAGTAGCCAAACAAGAGTGGAGTCATCCCTTTCATTTCTCGAGCCCGTCCTTGACCTGGGGGCAAGTGTTGCAGGTGGTACCACGTTGGACACAGGGCTACAAGAAGGCCAACCAAGTTCAGTGTTTGGTTGGGCCGAGGCAGCAAGGCAAAAGCAAATCGTTTGTTTGTGGGCCTCTACAACTAGGATGACCGACCATCTGTTCTACGGGCCTACTGCTTCCTTTGTAACATTTCCGTTTCTCCAGTTCTCCACAGCCCCTTGGTTTTGGTGACTTAGGCTCCATCCTCTCTAGCCTTAGCTTCCTGCAGTAACTCCCTATCTGTTCTTCCCACGTGCCTTTTTGTCTCCCCTCTAATCCATTCTCTATTCGGTAGGATGAAACTTTAAAATAAAAAACCAACCATGATAGTCTCTTGCTTAAAATATTCCACTTGGAAAACAAAACAAAACAAAAAAACCCCAAACAAAAAACTTTTCAGTGCCTTCCCATTATCCTTAATATATTTAGTATGACTGCCAAGGGCTTCCAAATTTTGGCTTTTGCCCTGTGCTCTTAGATTCAATTTTGATATTCTCACACTTTAACCAAATTGGCTTTTTAAAGGTTCTGCCTGCACTATGATGCCTATAGACCTTCGTGCAAACTGCTTTTTTTGATCTAGAATCCCTCCCCATTACCCAGCCCACCGCCTTCCCCCCCTGTCCTGGCTAACGTATACTCACTCACCCTTCAGGTTTCAACTCTAGCAGAGCTTCCCAGGGAGACTTAAGGTGATGGTAGCATCCCTGCCTCCACATGGTACTTCAATTTTTGGTTATTACTATATTCTTCTACTACATTCTGTCCTCTTAACTAGGTTGGAAGTGCCAGAAGGGGCCCCCCATGCTTCTCATGCTCACCATTGTAGCCTCCCTTCCTCCCTCGGTAGCTCACATTTAAGGCATTCAGTGCACATTGAATTAAGGAATGATGGAGAGAAGGAAGGCCCTGGCACACAGACCCCCTCGTCACTCTGCTTGTCCCAGGGCTGACCCCAGTGGCTCTGGACTGCAGGTGTCTGCCTGCTACCCAGACATTGTTATCTCTGGTACAGCAGCTTCCTGAAGCTGAGGTCACTCTCTCTACCCCCAGAGCTGTTTCAAGACTGGAGTCAAGCCATCGTGAGCCTGATTCTAAGACAGGAAAAGAGAATAGATTTTTCAAGCTATAGATCAAGGAAGTTGAGGCTGATTTGAGGCAAAGTTCTGAAGCAAATTATGAAATGTATTATTAAATGCACAGGGCTTATTTGCAGTTCAGTAAGTGTTTTTTAAAAATGAATTAGAAATGAATATTTGTGAATGCTTAGGAAGGAAAGAGTTGACCAACATGAGTCATCATTGATTAAAAATATAACAGGCCATTTTTGCAATGTGGGGTTTCATGGTGACATTTGGGTACTCATCCCTCCTCTCTTGGAGTTCTGTAAACACAAGGAAGAATAAAGATGTTAGAAACACAGGATTGGGTTATTAAATCTGGGAAATTCGCCCAAATACCTCTCTATCCATCAACAATGCAAAGCTGTCTTGTAAGCATGGTTGCGGGAAGCAGTTTAGACTTCAGGCTTCAGTGAATTTTGTTCTTTAGCCAGCTCTCTCTGTCATGCTTCCTTTTCTCCTAGCCATCTTGAAACTGAGATGGGTGGTCCTATAGGGGAGAGCGTGAGTCCACTTCCCCAACCGTTTGAGATGTAGATGAGGCTGGCCCACCTGCAGAGAGTTTAGCCCTGCCCTGGTGGACTTACTGCAAGTACTAGTGATGAGCTGCCCTTGGATTCTGATCCTTATTATAAAGTGGCCACCCTCTCTACCACAGCATGACCTGAGGATTGGACGGCCCAGTCTCTGACCAGGAGCTGAAATAAAATCAGAGTCGTGATCCTAGCTCTTTCCCTGCCCTATGGGTAGAAACTGATGCGTGGGAAAAGGGAGGAGATGTTGCTCTTATTTACTGATTAGAGGACTGTTATAGATAATAGCTAAGCTAACATTTAGTGAGCGCTTCTATGTGCCAAGCCCTGTTCTAAGAGCTTTACTGTATCAACTCATTTAATTCTCACTCAACCCTCCCAGGTAGGTATGGTTTTAGTTCATAAGTTAAGTCACTCGCATAGGGTAATGCAGCTAGTAAATGGCAATGCTGGAATTTATATCCAGCAACCAAGTCCAGAGATGGAGCCCTTCTACATGTTACCACCACACTGCCCGCTCTACACAGAGTGCCCACTGCAGACCACCAGCTAGCCCAGGGTGAAGGTGGATTTCTCTAAGGCATTTGACACATCTAAGATGTCTTTATGAATACAATAGAAAAATAAGGCTTGGTAATTGCACAGTTAAGAAGGTCATTAGTAACTGAATGAACCAGTGAACCCAAAGAATGCTGATCCCCACCATGGCGGAGGGAGCTTCTTAGTAGGGTGTCATCCAAGACCCTAGTGTTCTAACCTAACCTGCAGACATGGGGAGACACTGGATGCCCAAATCAAATCTAAAGAGACTTAGAGAAGGTGGACCAGAAACTGGTTTCCAAGACTAACCTCATAAGCTCGGACATGGCCTAATCGTAACACAGCAAAGAATTTCCAGTCTTCCCCTTGCACTGGGATCAACAGTGAGATGTATCTGAAAAATAATTGACAAGAGCTTATAAATTGTTTTTAATGGTTAGTTAGTTAGCTAGTTAATTTATATGACAACTAACTTTTTTAAAAGGCAGAGACAGGTGTCCTTTAAAAAACGGTGAAAGAGATTTGAAGCCATATCACATGAAAAGGAGTTAGAGTAGCTGAGAATGTTTAATCCTCAGAAGAGAAAGTTTAGGTAGAATTCTAGGGCTATCTTCAAAGATCTGAAAGATTATCTCTTGCAGGAAGGATGTGACTTACTCTGTGTTAACTGCAGAGGGCAGAGCTGGGACCAAAGGTTACAGGGAGGTGGATTTGTCTAATTGCTGTGCAAAGTTCCCCGTCTACCCTTGGAACAATTATGACACCTAACATTTACCAAGTATTCATGGTGTCTGCACTAAAGTAAAGGCCTTTATATGCCTTAGCTAGAAAGTTGTGGATCAGATTCATACTTATCACTATAAGCGTCTCATCATCATTAGTAAAGGCTCCATTTACTGACTGCTTATTAAATTACCTCATTTGATAGCTGCCCTGTTGACTGTTATTATTGTATCATTACTGTTTTACAGATGAAGAAATAAAGAAGTGAAATTACTTTCCTGGAATCATCCTGTTTTAAGTTATTGGTTTATAATGATCTGGACCCGAATATTCCTGCTACTAATACTGCCTCCTGGGGTTATGCATATAATAAGGGGCCAGATCAGGGCAGTTCATTAGAAATATAATGTAAGCTGCTAATGAGAACCATGTGTATAATCTTACTTTTCCTAGTAGTCGTGTTAAAAATGTAAAAACAAACCAGTGAAATTATTTTTAGTGTATATAATATACATTTTATATCTTAACCCAATACATTAACCCAATTGAGTCATCACATTTAAACTATCATCATTTGCTGGAATGATGTAATCAACATTAAAATTATTAACAAGCTATTTTACATTCTGTTTTTCACACGAAATCTAGTGTCTATTTTACACTTAACAGAACACCTCAGCATTAGCCACATTTCCAGCGTTCAACAGCTGCTTGGAACTCTTGGCTGCTAATGGACAGTCGGCATATGGTTAAAATTTAAGTCTCCTTGGGGGGCTAGGGGGTGGGATTGAAACTTAAAGAACAGGTTTGCTTCCACCTTACGTTCTAATGCCTCCCTGCCCCCGACTTACCTCCTTTGTCATTTTGCAGGGAATGTATAGCAACTGCCTTTGCCTTTTCTGGTAGAGCCAGCGTAGATATTTCTGAATTTGGAGAGGACAGGTGTTTCTCCTGCAACCTTCCAACAACTGTCATTTCCCTCCTGGCAGCTACTCGGAGTTAACGTGTTTGATTTCTGCTTTGAAAAGGACTGAAGTAGGTTGCATGAATCAAATAATGTACCCTAAATATCAAATTGGGGGTAGAACGTCTTGCTTTATGCAAAGTTATGCAAAATTAGGGAGTCCTTGGCTTAACTGATGAGAAATAAATCCCTTGGTCGGTAAAAGCACAGGTGACTGTGAGGAGGAGGAAATGTTCTCTTGTTATTTTTGTCGTGCCGTCCAAGGGTCGAGGCAGAACGTCAAACACATCAGCCTCTTAAGGTAGCTTTAAAACAGCCCACCGAAGTTTCCCCTCAAAATTCCAAACCAGTTGCCCAAACTGAAAGCTTATAAAAAGATGCCGCGCACTCTCGGCCTCCCGGAGGTGGCGCTATGAGGGTGACGGAGTTAGTGCCTGCAAAACGCCGCGTGTGAGCTCATCCGAGAAGTCATGCTCTGCACACATATTATTTATAGCAGAACTGAGGCGTGCACGGTGTTTGACATTTTCTTCTTTTTAAGTAGGGGGACTTCAAAAAGTCGTGGGCACCCCCATCCCCCAGGCAAAGTGCAGTGGGCCGGCGTCAGGGCGCCGGCTGGAGGCGAACGCGCCAACTACGCGTGTCCGGGCGCAGGTGCGGGGGGCGACGGCGGCCACTCCGCAGCGTCCGCTCGGGAGGAGACTTCGCGGCTAATCTCGGGATGCCTTGCAGATGCAAAATGTGTCTCTGGCCAGCAGGAGGAAGGAAGAGGAAGTGAGAGCAGCGGCCGCCGGCGGCGCAGCAGCCGGCCGACCCGGAGTGTAAGTGCGTGTGCTCTGGCGAGCGCGAACCGGCGAGGATGGGCAAGGGATAGAGGCAGAGCCACTCACACCGCCGGGGCCCCGAGTTGGGTGACAGACCCTCCGGTTCCCCTTCCGTGGTCGCGGGGTCGCCAGAGCTCTGATTGCTGGGAACCCTCGCCGCTGCCGCCGCCGTCCTAAGACCCCGGGCAGGTTCGTAAAGTTTCCTGGGCTGGCGCGGCGCCCTGACTCGCTGACCTCAGCGCAGCCGGGGAGGGAGCTGGGGCAAGGAGGAGGCGTCCTGCGCGGGGGGACTCTGGGCGCCGCGGAGACACTTTTGTTTTCTCCCTGGGGGCGCCGCGGCGCAGGCGGGGGGTGGCCGCGGGGTGAAGGCTGCGGGCGCGTGGGGCACTCAGCCCCAGTTGGGGAAGTCGGGGCGGAGGGGGCGGCGGGAGGGCAAGTGGGAGCGGAGGGAGGGGCGCAGAGGAGGGAGCGCAGGGCCGGTGGCCAGGGAACCCGCAGAGATGTTTCGGTCAGGGCGGGCTGGAGGGGGCTGACCGAGGGCTGGGCTGCTGGCGCCGGGGGGCTGGGGACAGGGAGAGTGTGGGATTGTGGGCTTGGAGACCCGAGAGGCTGCGCGGGAGAAGGGACTGGCAGCTAGGACTCCCGGCTTTTCTCAGGCACTCGCAGATGGAAGGGAATCCCCCGGCGAGCGCGCTCCTGGGAGGGGGCGGTGATGGGCTAGAGGCGTGGAGGGCCGGGAGGGACGCGAGGGGGCGGTTGGGGCAGCTGGGAGCCCCGGGCGACTGTTAGTAAATACCCGCCTCCCGGGGACTCGCCGAAGTCCCCGGTGAGACCGGGAAAGGAGGTGGGGGGCTTCGATGGGTGATCCCTACTTCAGAGAGGGGGCGCACCGGGTGCGCCTGCAGAGAAGGAAGGCAGCCGAGCTTCGGGGGCCCTAGAATCCGAGCAGAGAGGGGCGGCCGAGAACGCAAGAGTAGCTCTGAGGAAGAGGAAATACAGAACTCAGCCGGCCCGGGGGTGCGCGCGTGCGTGCGTTTGGGATTGGGAAGTCCGTGTGGTGCCGCGGGCGCGCGCGAGGGCGGCGAGCGTGTGTGTGTGTGTGTGTGTGTGTGTCTGTGTGTGTCTGTGTGTGACCGCGAGGGGCTCCGGAGCCGAGTGACCCTCTGCCACCTAGGGGCTGTTTGAAATTGGCTGCTCCGGGCAGGAGTTGCTGGCGGCGGGACCTGCGTTGACCTAAAGCCTAGCGCTTGGCCCCCGGTAGTGACCCTGCTCTGGAGGCCTCTGGACAGCTCCGGGGACTCGCGGGGCATATTTCGTGATTCCCAGTGCCCCAGACGTAGGGCCTGCTAACAGCACTGGCCATAAATGATGCGGATCTGGTTCGTTATATTTAAGATTTCAGAGAACCTATGACAAGGGTTTCTGACTCTGGAGGAAGGCCCCAGGCTCCTCATTTACGGCTGCCAGTGACTTGGGGGTGGTGTGTGGGGCGGTGGAAGAATTTCTGAGTTGTTGTTCTTGGGTTTTTTTTGTCTATAAAAAAAATAAAAGTAAATAAAAGTTACTGTCTAACCGTAACCGAACTAGTAAATAAAAGTAATTAATGACCTGTATTTATATATCAACTTCACAGAACTGGGCCCTGTGCGTTAGAAGGTCAGATCCCCTGCTGTTAAGTAGCAGACTTTTCTTCCTTATAGCTGACCTTCTGAACCTGCTCTTTACTCTGGTACATTTCCTATCTCTTAAGGGCTGTGGTTAAAGGTTCATGTTGATTTCTTACCACACTTTTTACTCATTTTTGTTTGTTTTTAATTAGATGGATTGTACGTCCTCTGGGGAAATTGTGAGGGAATGACCTAGAGTGTTGGGACTGTGCAGGGGGGATGGTGTGAGGAGGGAAGGGAACTAGGGAAGAAGCTTGGTAGGTGTCAGGGAGGGGCTGGCTGGGAGGCTGGCCCAGACCTGGGTCTGGTGGAATTCGGGACCTGGAGCAGTCACTGGGTTACAGGATGGGTGGTCCTATTGATGGCCTTATCCCTCTTTTCCCCCCCTTTCCCGTGTCTCATCTCTCTGCCTTTCTTGACTACAGCTACTCTGACGGCCTTACATTCTTCTTTTTCACCAAGTTCTCTCACGAGGGCCTTTGCATGTGTTATTCCTTTTGCGCAAGGAGCCTCTCCCCGCCGTGTCCAGTTGGCTCACTCCGTTGCTTCCTTCAGGTCACTGCCCAGTTGTCAGTTTGCAGGAGGGCTTCCCTGACTGCCTCATATAAAATAGCAACCAGCCACTCCCTGGTCCTTTTTAAGTCACTCAATTTTCCCTCTTAGCACTTATTACCCTCTGGCATTATATATTCACTTGTTTGTTTGATTATTGTTCGTCTCTCCCCTTAGAATGGAAGTTCCACAAGGGCAAGAACCTTGTCTTGTTTACAGGTCCAGAACTTAGACTGGTTCCCACATAGTAGGTGCTCAATAAATACTTGTTGACTGACTAAGATACGCCTTTATGGGAGAGGCTCACCAGGGAAATATACCAACAAAATGCTGCAGCATCAGCGGCGAGTAAGAAGCCCAGGTAACGGGCTTTTGCTTTTTCTCCTCTGTCCTCTCCCCATGCCCAGCCACACTTCTTGCAGATCCCTTTCTACCTTGAGTAAACTCCTCCCCTTAGAATTTCAGCCTGAAGAAAGGAACAGAGAGGTGATTCCTTGGGGGAGTGGAAAACCAGAACAGTTTATTAATAACGCATAACCGCTTCAGATCTGCTGTCTGTGTCATCACTCTCCTTGGAGAACGTCTTTTAAAAGTCTGTGGTACTTTAGCCAAAGAAAGACTCCCCTGGGAAGAAGGGAATTACTGTGAGTGGAATGAAGTCAGAGACATCCACTGTATCCCACTCCACTTCCCCAGCAGATGGGAGACAAGGAGAGGAGAGGAGTAAGGGAAGAAGGAGAGGGAGACAGAAAGGGGCTGGGTGGCAGATGCTGGGGAGAAGAGAGATGAGAAATGCCCAGGAGAAGAAAAATGAAAGAGAGGAAATGGATGCGGGGTTTCTACAGTGCTGCTAAATCATAAGCATTTATTAAATTGAGATAGGGCAATATTTGAGTGTTTTAAAGTAATATACCCCTTTGGGTGTTGGGTGTGAATGGGTGGGGAAAGGTGGAGGAAGGGAGTGCTTTGAAGCCTTGCAGAGAGGATATGGCTAGGGGTGTGCCAAGGGGCTCTGAGCACACACTTTGCTGACATTATTATCTTTCTTAACACTGAAGGTTTAGAGGTAATCATTCCTACAGAGGACATTTCCTGTCCGGATCTAAGACAGTGGGCACCCTTAAGGTTTGTAACTGAAGCCTGCAACCACTTTTCAATGCCTGAAACCATCCAAGTGGGTAGTTTGATTTGTAAGACATTCATTTTGTTGAACTTAGAAAAGGTGGGGAATTACTAAACCCCCTCTACATCACAAAGCCTCAAGTGTGTGCTGCTAATTGTGCAACTCCAGTTCTGCTTCTTCTAATTAACTAGTCTAGTGTTTTTGAAGCTTAGCATTACGACTAGGAATGGATCATAATATCAATTTATTAGGTCCGGACCAGCAGTTGAAAACATGAAATTGAAGAGAGTACAATGGAAAATTGAGTGTTTTACAAAATGGACACCAAATCTTAATGTCAAATGTATCACTTAATGTGGGTCATGATGAAAAAAGTCTGTTTTAATAATTCTGGAGGCCCTAGGAATGTACATTTTAAACCATTTGCCAGGGATTCTGATGAAAGTGGTTCATAGGGCCATACTTTAAAAAACACTTAGCGCCCCGCCCCCCAAAATGCTATTGGTTTCATCTCCTGCAAGAGATGCTGTTTCCAAATGTTGAATCAGATGCAGTAAAAGCATGTCATTGACTTAACTTTTAAAATACTGCTGTTTATAGAACTTGATGGTCTGCTAGGCCCCGAGGCTGACGTCTTGGCAAAGCTGGAGAGCCAAGTGTATGTTTTTCACTTTAGTGATATGGAGAGACAGTAGATTATCTGTAATAACTCTTTAAGTTAGAATAAAACGAGTGAAAATACTCTTTTCTGGACAAATTTTAGTTTAAGCTTTTGAGGTCTTTAAGCTTTTGAGGTCTTTGGAACTTTACTTCACTGGACTTTTCCTTTCATATTTTATGCCTCACGGTCCCCATGTGCATGCTTTTAATTACTTTCAGAGGTTTGCAAAGACAGAAGTAATCTCTTCTGGTGGCAGCCACACTGCTGTGATACACAATCAGATTAAGCTTCTTAGCTGACCAGGGCTTGGGACTGGCTAACCAAAGAAGGAAAAGGCTGAGAACTTCAGTACTGTCCAAAACATCAGGATTTTGAAGACCAGCCATCCAGGGTACAGAGTGTGGCTCCCATGAAATGCGTGTGGCCCGTGAAAGCCTTTGAATACGCCAAGCACAGCATTTTTAGGTACAACAAAGCCAGCCTGCAAGCACAGTGCAACACTGCTTGCAGTTTTCGGTTCCCTGGATAATTTAGGTTGTCTGAGTGTCAACAATTGGAACTTATAGATAATAGCCAGAACTGAAGCTCTCAAATCACGCTTTTGATCCATGATTAATTTAACTTGTGACTTAGTACTATGCTTTCTAAGCTTTCGCAGGATAAGTGCAGGACTGTTGGAGCAGAATTTTGTCACTGGCCTAAGGTGGGGTGAACAGCCAAGTATTGTGTAGGAATCCATGCGGGAGAAGGGATGCTAGCTCATCAAACAGAATTAACCACAGCAACAACCTGGCCTAGTGCTGAGTAGAGAAATTAGTCACATGTATAAATAGAATGAGATGATGAGTCTCAGTCAGTGTTCTAGGCCCCCGCAAACACTGATTTCCAGAATCTGAGCAAGATTATTATTGGAACCTCAATTTTAGGAATTGAGGCTACAGTTTTGGGGCTATTTTCGTTCTAACAGTTAATGCGGGGAGCAAAACTTCCCTCAGTAGAAAACACTGGAAAACGTCCGTACTAATTGCTGGGCTCCAGGACTGCTATGGGTTGGGTGGGTTGTACTTGCTGGCTAAGGAGCAGTGGTTTGAGGGCAGCAGGACTGAGTAAGCCCTGACTGAGCATTGCCCCAGGGGGCTTGAAGTCACAGGATCCATGCAACCTTTTCCTCCGGGTGCCGACGACTGACATGCTTCCTCCTGGAATGCTGTTTTCGAAATGGTGGGGATGAACTGGTATCGTATTCATATCCCATTTTATAGAAGTGGCTTGGAGAAATGAAATGTCACTAGTATATTTGGAGAGTAGATCTGAGCCTACACCCACCTTTTCTGACTCTCTTTACCCTGCTGTTTCTTGCCCGTGCCCCATGACGCCTGCGTTGAATACTTATTCTTCTTGTTGGTTCTCCTGGACTAGCCTGGCCTGCGGCCAGGATCCCCACATTGAGCTATGCTGCGGCCCTCCCAGGGGGCCCTTCACTCCTGTATGCTGGTAGAAATGCCCTGGGTTCTGATGGATGTGCCCTGGGTTACCATGGCACCTAGGGATGTGACTGCCACCACCAAGGCCAAGTTTTCCAGTGCCTCCCTTTGGATATCCCATTCTAAAGCTGACCTCTTTAGTCCTGGGGGTCAGAGATCCTTCTCTCGGGGACAGCGTGCCCATCACCCAAGCTCTCGATACTGAAGCGTATAAGCCAGAATGCAATTCATTAATCAAAAATGAGAATGATGTTTGCCGAGGGGAATAGACACATATTCTTTAGCCAGCATTTTTTTTTTCTCTGTGGATGAGTCATGGTGAAAGCAAAAGCATGGAACCACTTGGGGGGGGTGGGGGGGGGACCAATTTGGGGGAGGGAATACGTTTAACAGAGTAATTTCCAGCTAGTCATAATTTTTGCTGCTTCTCCTGCCCCATGTATCAATACCAACTAAGCGAACCAGAGACTGGAGTTCTTAACCAGGATGGTTTCTCCCTTGGGAGATGCTGAGGGTACTGATTCTCTTCTTTTTCTTCCTGCAGGCTATTGCCCATTCTATGTGGACCATTTATATCAGGCAGTCTCAACCTTGGCACTGTTGACATTTGAGGCTGGATAATCCTTTGTTGTGGGGGGTGTCCTGTGCATTGTAGGAAGTTTACTAGCTTCTCTGGCCTCTACCCACCAGATGCCAGTAGCAGCACCCAGTTGCGATAACCAAATATGTCTCCAGACGTTGCCAATTGCTAACCTCCTTCTCCTAGTAAGAACCACAGTTTTGTTTTCTTGCATAAATTAGTTCAACTGTGGGCTATCAGACATGCTAGACTTTTGACAGCAGTTATAAGTGCCCCAGTTTTCTATTTACTGGTTATTCCTTTGCCCTAAGGTGGTTTATTCACAGATGGGTGGTCTCATCCTTTATGTTCATTTATTTCCTCTAGTTCTCCAGATTTCCTCTCTAGCTTCCTCTCCTCCTATAATTGCAGTTGTCTCCCTAACCCAAATTGCTTTCAAGTCTGAATTTCATGCGTATTTCTTCCTGGCACCCTCTGGTTGAAAAAAACTATCGCTAGTGATTTTATGTCTCAGTTTCCTCACAAGGTCTTGAATTCTGGCCCCTGGTTACTGTGTTAGCTATAACCTCCACGTAATGCGAATAAGATAAATGAAATGAGGGAGGTGGTCACAAAGCTCAGCTGGGCTCGTTCAGAGGTCTCTGTCACAAGATTAAGGAAATGTCTGCTTGGGAATGAGTTAACAGGGTGAAATGCCTCCTCTACTGGTAAAATATGCCTTGGCTAGTTGGGTGGTGATAGATATTGATGTTCCATTAGCATGACCAGGACATTGCTTTAAGGTATTGCTGTATGTGGAGTCCTTTTCCACTCTCTCCATTAGATTTCTGTCCTAATCTTGCCACATTTGTTTTCTTATGTAATTATCTGTCAACCTGTTATTTACCTTCGCTGTCGGGCTGCTGTAGCAGAGTAGCATCTAGGGGCTTAAGGGATGGAGAGATGTTGTCCAGCTTGTGTACTAGCTGTGTCTCCCTGAGGCAGTCGCCTTCGTGTAAGTCACAGCCCTACAGTAAACCTCCACCCTTCCTTCCGCCCTTTGTGCCTTTTTTTTTTTTTTTTTTTAGCTTGAGATTGCATTTAGAAAGCCAGCGTTTTGTGCTGTGGGGCTCTGTGGCAGAGCAGTCCTGGATGAGCTATATTTTCCAGGCTGCTACACACAATTACCCTTAATTTCGAAGCGTAGTGCATTTCAAAATAATTTTTTTTTTTTCTGTTTTCAGGCTCTTTAATCCAGATGCAGAGCCACAGCTGGCTTTGCCCTTGCCCACCAGAAGGCATGTGGCTTGGGAGGTAGAGCCAGTGGAGGGACTTTGGTTAGACTGCGTATTTTTGGCTGAGTGAAGAGTGAATTCCAATAACACTCAGTAAGGCTGGTTTTTACTTGACTCCTGCCCACCCTCACCACTGCCCCACCCCATCATTTTCATAGCATTTTTATAGTGGGCCATGTGCCCTAGTTATTCCAACTGTGGGCCATTCATAGGAAGTGACCAAGTATTCAAAAATTTCGATTTGGGGGACTAGGACTGATCCTTTCATACACTAAATAGTAAGTGTGTATTGTGTATGTATGTGTACGTGTGAGAAAGACACAAACATACACACACACACACACACACACACACATATATCCATGTAGCTCTCCCAATATTGAAAGGTCTTTAGGAGCAAAGAAACTATTATATCACCTGCTAAATCCTGTTTTCTCCAGTGCTTATCACTTTTATAGCAAGTCAGTATAAATCACATTAAATCAAAACTTTTCTCAAGGAATGAATATATTTCCATCATCCTTAGACTTACTTTACTGCCAAGAAGTGACTTCAGCTCTTTAGAACTACTTTCTCAATTACTGTCCATTCTTTGAGAGTTTTGAGAAACATTTGCCTGGATTAATATGAGAGAAGCACAATAAAGATTTATTTATTAATTGTAGTATATTTTTAAAATGTGTGCCATATACTTAAATATGCATATAAATATTATTAAATTGAAATACTGTTGGGCTTACAGCACCCATCATAATACTTCACTCATTCATTCATTCATTCATTCAGCAGCCATTTTGATCGCATTCTATGTCCTGTAGTCAAGTCTCTTGCTGGTCATTATAAGACCCACTTCATATGAACAGTGTGGTGAAAGGGGCTGGAGGGGAAACAGATCCATTAACAGATAGTCATTATAGAGTGTGATAAATGTGTGTTTACAGTGTGTGCAGATCACAGAGGAAGGAGCTCACAATGAAGTGACTTTGAGAAGGATCTGGAAAGCTGAGTGTTAAAAGAAAGAACCTGGTAAGACCAGGGAATACAGCCATCGGGGTAGTGGGAGAATGTTTGAGAGAGGCCTTGTGTCAGCTCTTCTGGGAGCTGGGCATTTGGATTGAGCGGAAAGGAGTGCTAAAGGATTTTAGGCAAGGAAAAGACACAGTTGGAATTCAGTAAGAAATCTAAGTCCCAAGGCCACATGGAAGATAGATTAGATGGTACAGCAGGAGGGAGGTGCCAAGGAAAGATGGAAGGTGTAAGTACTTTCCTTCTAGGCCTACCCGATTAAACACACAATCTTGGTCAAATGAATAAATAAAACAGTGTGTTTCCTGTGTAAATGCAACTCCATCTTCAAGTCTGAGTAGTGGGCCAATACTCTTCCTTTAAAGAGACAACTTCCAGAGGGCCAACCCCTCCCCCCCCAAACTGGATTCAAGCCAGAAGGAAAGGATATTGATGTTGATGAAAAAAAGATTTGCTGACTGAATGGATTTGGGGGAAAAAGGGAAAAGTCTTTGGGTGTAAAGCTAAATAAATACATATTTGTTGGTTGAGGGTTCAAATTATCTTTGGACTCTCTTGTCTGGTTGACTTGGTGTATGTTAATTACCTTTCTCAGCCTCAGTTTTTACACCTTTCAAATGGGCATAATATAAGTCCCTACCTCTTGGAGTTGCTGAGGTAATTAAATATAATAATAATTGTGAAGCAGGATACCCCGAAAGCATTGGGTTGGACTTGCTATTATTGTTGATGTTATTAGTACTAATTCAGTAGTTTTTATTCAAGTTTTTTATTCAAATATGTTGCTAAAATTATTTAAAGACGTACACTTATTATTTTATCTTCTTTAAGTAGCTTGGGGAATTCCTCCTAAAATCTTGACTAGACTGTTAGGTTGATTTACATATCTTTTCTTCAGGAATACAGCAGAAGTAAACTGCTGAAAAACAGGTCAGGTAAAATTGCCATCGATTGTGAATTAAAAGAACTGACATAACAAATCATGTTAGCAACGTGGGGTCCTCAAATAAAACCTCTTGTAAATGGATCTCTATCCCCCATTCATTGACAACTAACCTGGGATTTTACTGTTTTATTATTATTTTACTTTGGGTAGAGAGAATGGAGGTTACTAATTGGGGGTCTTTCCCTTTCCTTGAATCCAGCCTTCTTGGGGCTGTTTGTACTTGTCCAGCGTGGATGGGAGCCCAGTGAGAAACCCCCAGTTTGTGAAGCAATAGTGGAGGAGCATTTGGCAGGACTTTAATTCGGTTGAACTGGGTTTCGTATGATTATGTTGTATGTTAAGGAGTTAGCTCAATGGTTCCAATAACACTTTGTAAATGTCCCTTTCTGAATCATTTGGAACTTCCCGTGAGTAGGGGACGGTTCAAATGTTCATTGGCAGGTGGGTGGTAGGAAGGTATTAATTTTTCTTCTTTAACCTGAGCCTAGAAATCAGATTAGAAAATATTCTGGAGATGAAAAATAGAAAAATAAAAGTAGGACGTCTATAATCCTGAGTGCACAGACCCAGTATAGCTCTGTCATCTCAGGATGATTAACTGTACCCACTTTTCTCTTTCAAAAGTGCCCCAGGTTGGACAATTCATTTTATGGCCACCTAAGTAGAAGCCACCTGTTTCCATTTCTATTCATTCTGTCTGGCTATTGCCAGTTTGTTTGAATGCCTTTTCTACTTTCTGTTCCTTCAGGAAGGCAACAACTAGCTTGACAGGCTCACCAGCTCATTAAGCAGTGGCTCATGTACCCGCCACCTGGTAATGGCTTTTATGGAGTGGGTCGGAAAAAAAAAAAAGAACCTCAATGTAGACACTAAACTGCCATGAAGTATGGGTGTAGGAGAGAAATGTGCCGAATGAAAACTACTTCTCCAAGCTTGTGCTTTGAAAAGTATAGTCCCCGCACCTCCTATTACTATAGTCATGAAAAGTCACTTATCTAATCACTATAATCAAATCTTGTTTGGTACCTGACAAATTATATACTCTCTTCAGTATACAATAAAAATCCCCATAACTTTCTCTTCTCCCATACAGGGTGATAAGTATGGATTTTTCAGCTGCTAGATTGTCAGTTGTGTGACAATGCCTCTTTACTGTATATCAGGATTAGTGCAGAGCTTTAAATAGGATCCAGTGTTAAATAAATGTTTAAAGACCCATAAAAAGATTTTTATAGTGAAATATAGATTTACAGTAAATCACTGGAGAATTATATCCATACCAAAATATATATCAGATTAACAGTGAGTCAAACATATTAATTCACCTTGGACCCATTTTACAGATGAGGAAATTTACTTGTCAGGGAGGCTGGCTGCCCAGATCAATGCAAGGCCCAGGGAAATGTTATAATAGCAGTTGTTATGTTGAATTTCACTCTTCTTTCAAAATCGAATTTTCTGCAGCGCACCAAATGCTACGCTCTCTTGCTTCCAAGTCTCCGTCCATTTGTCCAATTCATTTTTGCCTCAGTTGAACCCATTACATTGGAATATTGTGTTTAGCTGGGAACAATTTGCTGTGAGAGCTTTGCTTCAGGAACATGTAAAAGAGCACAGTCAGGGCAGCAAACCATTCATTACCTGAGCCAGGGCCTACTGCCAGCAAGGTGGCAGAGAAAAGAGGGCAGTAATGTTTGATTCGTTTATATCCCCGTGAAACATCATTCCACTGTAGTAGAGATAGTGTTGTAATTATGGCCAACTTATTGAGGGCCATTCGAAATCATTCAGATATGCTGCTAACAATTCTAGCATTTGAAAATGCCGTGAAACAGTCTGAGAATTGGCACCTGGAGCTGAGAATGATAAGACGCACGAAGGTGTACACAAATATAAGAAGTAAGTCATCATGGAAACCCCCAGGTCTCTTTTCATTTCAACATATATCTTTCAGACAATGAATAGGCTTTAGGGTAATTTTTCATAACTAGATCAATGCAAGGCCCAGAGAAATGGCATAATAGCAGTTTTAATGTTGAACTTCACTCTCCTTTCAAAATCCAGGAATTGCATTAGGAAGAATTGGGCTCATCCTTTTGAAGTGGTAAATGCAAAAGAAGGTACCTAGTATCATATGCAGGGGAAGGGAAATCTCCATAGGACTTAGTCTTCAGGGTGCTGGAGAGACCCTGGAGCTTTTAACTTTTAGGAGAGGGATCCGAGTGTATTTTAAATTCCTGGTGGCTGTTGTGGGTCTGCATTTGCCTCCAGTGTTTGCTTTTTAGATACTCTTTAATTCCTTTGTTCATTCACAAATATTTAATGAGCACCAGCTATGTTCTATGGGTGTGCTAGGTGATACATAAACAATGGTGGGTTTCCTTCCTAGGGAAGAAAACAAAATAGTCCTTTAGCTGATGTCATGGGCTACTTAGACACCAGTGGAGGAAATGTACATTACTCAAAGGATCGCACAAATAAATGTGACATTTAAACTGTGCCAGGGGCTGTGGGGGAAAGGGCTGATGCTGGGAGAGCCTACAGCAGGGGGATTAATATAATCAGGGAGATCTGGGAAGAGGAAGAACGGATTTTACTGGGGAAAGAAGAGTCCCTGCGGGTGGCTAGTGTGTGTGAAGGTCATGTGAAGGGCGGACTTGGATGTTGAAGGAGCTGAAGACCAGAACGCTGGGCAGGGGACACTCCAGGTCTGGATTAGGCTGAGGAGGTGGGCTCGTTGGGACCACGGCTCTGGGCCTTTACCAAAAGAGCAATGAGAAATCACTGAAGTGTTTATCCAGGGGAGTGATGTGACCACATTTATGTTTTGCAAAGGTCTTTCTGACTTCAGTGTGTAACTTTTACATCATTTAAAACCGGTCACAATGTGACTGCACCATTACTACTTTTAGAATCTTAACAATTTCTAAAAGAATCAATTGAGCCACTAGTGTCTCCTTCAGATTTTAAAGAGCAATTTAACTGAGTGATTTAGCATGGGTATTGCAACCACTTAAGAATGATATAGTACAGGGATCTGTGGTTCACAGACTTCAAAATGCCTAAGAATCGCTGGGGACCCAGAAATTGCATTTTAACAAGTCCCTCAGGTGATTCTAATGCAAGTGGTCCCGATTCCACTTTGAGGAGCCTGGTCCTAGAAAGTGCTAAGGAGTGAAAGAAGAATTATAAACCTCGAGGTAGAACATTATCAGGCAGCCAGTAACGGCTGGATCCTCTTTATTGCCTGGGTTTTAACTTGGACCTGTTCTCCCCACACTGGCAGGATTTTCTTGCAGTGCACCTGAAATGGATTCTAAATCCTTTGAGTTTCTTCTAATTTATTTCCTAATCCTTTCATATGCAGCTGTTTTCTCAGATCTGTGGCTTACTACTTCTATGTCTCTGATATTTTAGTTTTCATTTTGTAGCCATTTCATAAGAATCTTCTTATGTAAGTGCCAAAGGAAGCCACGAGGCAGGGAGGTAGTGGGGAAGCCTGGCCTGACGAGGAGGGTGGTGAGAAGCCCCTCCATGGATTTTGCTTACTTCGCCATCTGAAGCCGGAGACTGAGCACATTGTACAAGGGAGAGACCAGGCCATAGTTGCCACAACGCGGAATTGTTTCCAGGGACGTAAAGGGCCAGGGATACAGGAGGATTACTTTGGTGGGGAGGGCGTCTCCTTTAAAGCTATTCTCTAGTGCCCTCTTAAAATTCTGCTCAGAAACCGATCATGAGGAAGAGAGTGGGCTCACGGCTATTCCCCAGGGAGTGTAAGAGCCCAGAATTCGTTCGCAAGTGAAATCAGGTTGAAATGAACATTAAGAGTAAACTTAGGACAGAAAAGTCACAGAAAAGGCATCAGGCGATTGGTGGCAAGAAGAGAGAGTGAACTGCCCTGAACCCACATCTCCCCCTGGTCAACGTGACACAGCTCAGTAGTCACCTCCTCAGGGAGCCTTCCTTGATTTCCTGGTATCCCCTCCTGGGACACACGGAGTGCTTCCCTGTGCTGGCGTTTATCGTGCCTCTTGTGCCTCTTTACGCTCTGCTTTCTGTCTTTGTTCCTGAGTAGACTGGAGGTCCTGAGGGCAGGTATTCCCAGTGCTGAGGCCACAACAGGTGCTCAGTCAGTGCTTGCAGGGAGAAGCACTCGGATACGTGTATGTGAGCACCACTGCGTCCTTTTGGAAGAGCCCTTTAAAATGGCTTCTTTGCCTCTGAGTCAGGGCCGCAGGGCCACGTGGCTCGGGGATGGCTGGTGTGTAACTCTCGTTGAACTCAGTTTTGCTGAAGACCAGTCCTGCCTGAGGTCACTGTGATGGAGGCGGGGGCCAGACCAGATGTCAGATGTGGAGGACCAACGGCCGCTGGCCTTGCAGTGCCCTAATCCTGTGGTGGCAGTGGTTACTGCTTTACTGTCATTCCACTGGACCCTGCGTGTAATGAACGCTCCAGAGGAGGGCACCAATGTTGTCATCACATTACTGTCTGCAGAAGTATTTATACCTCGTGTGTCTGCTTGTAATTCTCTCCTAGTCACCAAAAAATCCTATGGGGCAGAGATATTAGAAGAGCATAAGCTGGAAGAATGTAGAAAACATTTCTTGGCTTAAACCCTGAAACTTCTACCCCCTCTGTGTCTTCATCCACGGTTCAGCCAATGTTGAATCTGGAGAATATGTTTCTCTCTTCCTTCCTCCCAGGGCCTGTGGGCGACCAGGCATTCATGACACAAACTGGGGCTGGGATCCTTACCACATACGTGGTTGCCTACATTTTATCTATTATATTCTGAGAGCACCGTGGCCTTTATAATTTATGTTTCTAGGCTAAAATTGCACATTATTTTTCTAGCAGCTATCAAAGGTTTCAGCCAGCAACTGAAACTTGATAGGTGTCACGGCTCTTCATTGCTGGAACCATTTATCCTGATGTTCAAGTGCTGAGCTGAGCCCATTACTTTTAAGCCAAACAGCACACACACAGTAAACCCCAAACTGAAGTGTTCTGAGTTCACTCTGGAAGTGGAGCATATTTGGGCCTTTGGAGCCACATTCTCAGACCTTCCACAGCCCTTTTCTCCTTCAATTAAATAACCAAACAACTCCTTGCTTCCCCAGTGAGGGGATCATGCCAGTTGCTGAGTATGTCTATTCCAATTATATATATTCTGGAGCCGGGGAAATAACCACAGGATGGGTTTGGGGACCCACTGCAAGATGGATCTGAGCTGAAACCCCATTGATCGCTTCAATTCCATAAGCACCTTCTCTGACTGGTGGGCCACCAGGGACATTCTGGGTCTGCTGGAATTAGTGTCAGTTCAGAGGCTGTGACCAGTAATCCCCCAAAGGTTTGATTATTTCCTGTTCCCCATTGCCCAGTCTCCTTAGTAAAGGGCTGCCAGTTCCTTTGGGGGAAGACTGGGAGAAAGATTAACAGTATATATTTTTGGCAATGTACCAGGGTCCTTCCTCAAGGGGGCCCAGCCTCCCCTTCATTTAAGGGATTTGGGGTCTATAAAGTGGTTCAAGTTGGGGAATTGATGGAGGGACCACGACTCTGTTTTTATGGTTCAGGTTAGACTTTCATTCACTTGACCTAGAACTTTTCTGCTTCTACAGATCCAGTAAGAATGTAGTAGGCTTCCTATATATTTCACTTGTAGAAACACCATGATTAACTAGCTAACACCATAGGTCTGTGTGAATCCGGCTGTTCTGATTGCTGCTTTGACTCTGCTGTCTATATGGGAACCATGCCACACTAGAAGGTACTTAAATAGAACCCTTGACTGGCTGGAGGCCTGACGCCCTCGCTCCCTTAGACACTTTGCTGAGCTGCCTTGGGGGAGTGACAGAGGCAGGATCTCCACAGCTAAACAGATGGAGTTTGAAATTACTCATTCTCTACTTGCTGTGGGCAAATTCATTAAGCTCTCATAGCTTCCATTTCCTCTTGTATAAATGGAAATGGTGTCCATGTAAGACCATGATAAAGTGAAACACGTTGCCAAGGAACAGAGTTCCTTGGCTCCAGCGGTTGTGCAATAGATGTGAAAGGATATATACGTTTTGAACCTCTCCTCCAAAATTGTGTGTTCAAGGCCAACAGTTGGTTAGAAGGGATGGAATTAGGAATCACGAATGAACTAACAAGATACACCATTCCTGTATCTTTCCACACCCTTCAGGTTCACTGGCTCTGAAACACGTGCTCGATTTTAACTTTTGTAGAAAAAAAATGCCATTTCATTAGAATAGGTTATGTCTACAAGAAAATTTCATGATGTTTTCTGTTCTTTGCATTATGACTTTTTAAAGTTCACTGTGTTTTCCACTACCAGAGTTGATTCCTGGGTCTTATTTTTCTCTCTTTAGAGAAAATCAGGTCCCTAGGACAGGTGACCTTCTCAGTACTTCCCTGATGCTGTGCGGAGTCCTGTTTGTGGACCCCGTTTGTGGACTTCATTCATCGACTCATTCTTTAGACACTCGATGCCAGGGAAGTGGTGATACACAGGGACTGACTTTCCTCCCTTTGCGGGGGAGGAGGCAGTCATGGACACACCAGTAACGCCGTGTGGCTGGTACTCTCATGCAGGCACCAACCACTGTCGCTATTGGTCAACGTCCTGCTTCATGGAAGATGTTGTACCTCATGAGCTCTGCAGGCTCTGGTGGTCCAGGCATGGAATTCAGGGTCAAGTGGCCAGAGTCTTGGTCCCGGGGCTGAACTGACTGTAATCTGCGCCTACCTTGATGGCCTCAGTTTTCTTAGCTGTATAATATGGAGGAAGGGGGCTAGATGTAATCAGTGGATCCCAATCAGAAATCTCTGGATCAGTCAACTGCTTCAGAATCATCTCAGTAGTTGCAAAGAATTAGAATCTGGGCCCTCAACACCAGAAATTCTGATTCTGGGTGGGTTCTGGAATCCGTATTTATACAAAGACTTCCTGCCCTAGCCAGTTGTGATATGAAGCCCCTTTGGGGAATCCCTGGATGACTTCTAGGTGCCTCTTCCCTATAGCTCCACTCTCCATCCTTTACAACCTGTTCCCTCTTAAATGTCTCCTGCAGAAAGCCTTCTGACCTCTGACTGATTGGTCTCCATAGAGAATTAATTCATGCATCTATGCAAAAAAAAGAAAGACAAACCTCATCAATTTGTGCTTGTTTACTTTTCTGTCTCTTCTGTTGGCCTGGGAGCTCCTGAGTATAATGAGGGTACCATATTTGTCTTTGCATCCTCTGTGCCCTGCCCATTGCCTGGCATGTGGAATGTGCCCAAAGGGGCATTTTAAAGACAGCAAGATGGGAGAGTATGAAACTGAAGATCAGCCCTTCTCTCTGCCTGTTAGCACTTCTGGGAAAGGTTTAAGAGACGTTTCAAACAAATCGCTCCAACAGGTTTGCCATTGCCTATTGAGTTGATTAATCTATGCTGGCCCCTTCCTTTCAAATATCTGACTGTTAACAGAGGTAACTATATTCCATCCTGTAGCCTTGAGACCCCCAGGATGGACGTGGAATCACTGAGAGAAGTGGGAGGAGGCAGACAAGTTGGAAATTAACAGTTTAAACTCAGGGGTTTTGCAAATACAAGTACTTGCAATATATGACTTGGCATTCCCTCTGTATGCCTCCTCCCTTCCCCAGTTGAAAAAGACAACCGACAATATGTGTGCCCAAATCATCCTCTGGACGGAACAGAGTCACACTGAGAAAAGGAAAGTTGATTTCCTGGTTGCCCTCCCACTCACAGAGTTCTGGGTGGCGCCGTCCCACACTATTTGCATCACTGAGCTACACACACTGCCAAGACTGCATCTTAAATTTAAACACATTCTCAGGAGGATAAAGAAAGCCTGAGGGAGAAAGGTAACACTTCGCCATAGAGGTGCGTAAGCACTGTACATTGTATGTTTTACTTATGCTTTTGGGTTAAGGACAGAACATTAATTAAAAAGTAAAAAGCTCATCTCCTGAGCAGCAATTAATTTGTGTATTGCTGTACTTTCATCTGTTGAGTCTTTGAATTTTTGAAAACATAAAGACTGAAAAATATTTCCTAGGGGACTCTCCAGTGTGCCTTCTCACTTAATTGTTTTGATCTTTAGGCTACATGTTGACTTGAGAAAGAACCAGTGTTAAAGAAAGAAATGTCATCTTAAAGTTCTGGTTCCTGATTGCCGTCCGTGTGACACAGATGTGACAGGGCTCTAAGCGTATACTCTGCTGTTCACTGGTTCTGCCCCATCCCCGTCCGGAGTCGAATGCTCCCATTTAATCAAGGCTGTTAAGAAGCAACATAACTGGACTCATTAGCCTGAGTTCTGAAAGCTCCTCTGAAGAGTTATTTTTGTATTCATCCAATTTTAATATTTGGGGACAGGCTGTACCACTTTCCAGGTGCCTAAAGTGATCACTCAGTTTTCTTATTAAATACTATTTTAGCTTCAAAATTATTATTTTTTTTGTGGACTGCTTTGTGCCTTTGACCCAGTTCTCTTTTCCCTGGGATGTGTGTCCTGAGAGGACGAAGTTTGTGATATTAGTAATACCTGGAATATTAATCCCTTTCAAGTGAACTCACTGCCCCACCCTCCTCCAATGCACACACAGGCACACACACACCCTCCCTTCCCAAACGTGCATCTTTCATGTTGCTAAACTGTCTTTGGGGCATGTATGGGGAAAACTGATTTTTCTCCTCTTTTCAGAACGAGAAAGAATATACAGAGGCCTTGTGAGACAGAGCTGGAGTAACCAAGGTCTCTGAATTGGCAAACCTGGGCACTGTTGTCTTTATTGTTCCTTTTAAGCAGGACTTCTGTGCTCCTGGATGATGTGCCAGGAAGCAGGACCACAGGCCTTGTAAGAATGAGTGAGTGTGCCATTCACAGAAGAAGGGAAGCTGTCAGCAGCCATTTCCTCTAACTATAATTTGCTACAGCCTGGAAATGAATAAGCGACAGCTATTAAAAGGGCTTTAGAATGATTGCAGTTAAAAGTAAAGATATTATAGCAAAGCTATTATAGACTACCACTAATACTTGTTTCTACTCATGGAAAGGCTGGATATTTGGGGCCCATAAAATGTTTACAAAATAGTATCCTTGGTCTTTTCTATTTATGACCAGTCTGCAATACTCTATATGTCTTTTTCCATTTCATAGTGGCTTTGGTTTTGCTGATGTCTGAAGGAGGGTGACATTACCTTGGCGGGAGCGGTGACACATTTTCAGCATTGGTTGCTGCCAACCTGGGGTGAGGTGACTGGGGGTTATTTCATCTGAGTGTTAGAGTTCTTCAACATGTGCTTTTTCTGGGGGTGGGATGGGGGTAGAGCAGGTGCTCTTGTTCTTGGCTGGGTGTCGTTATGCCTGTTACATGCTTTTTGTGAGTTTCAGTTGTGGAATTCAAACAAGTCTTAGCCCGAAACAGATCTTAAAAATGTCTCCCCACCTCTCAGCTAATGTAGCACATCCTACAGATGCCATTTTTTTTCTTGTGAATTGAACTAGAGGATAGTTGTCCATTTTGGCAAACCATTTTGTTCCAAATAAGTACACATGTTAATTTGCTTAACAGAGGAAAAGAATACATGTATCTGAACTTGGGATAGAATTCTGAATGTCATTCTTGCTTTGGAAAGTCCCAGGCAACTCCATGCCCTTTGTCATCTCTGATTTCCAGCTGTTAAATTATTTGAATCTAGTTTCTAAAAAGGATCCCTTCGATGGTCTGAACCATGATGCTTCCTTGCTGGGGCGGGGTGGTTGTTGGCATTTGCAAAGCTTTGTTTGTGATTTTTCAGGAGAGATGATATCTCATCTTTTACTGAAAGGATCTTGGAGATCCTGAGTTACTGCTTTCCAGTGTATGGTGTTGAAGATGATTTAGGTATTAATGCTGGCTTTTTAAAGGTATTTAAATAATTGTTCATTCATTTTAATGCATAATGGAAAAAGTGTAACAAGCGCATCAAATATATGATTTCGCAGATTTTCATGCGTAGGGTGAGACTAAGGTGAAATAATTTTAAGGGAAATATTAAGTAAAATAGGGCTGGAAAATAGTCTTTGAAGAGCTAGAGTTTGGGAAATGCTGATATAATCCAAAGTCTGCCTTTTGCCAGTGATGAGGCTAGATAGGGACCAGCATGCCAAAGTCTGCTTAGTGGTGACTTTGGGACAGAAATCCAAACAGTGTGTTACACTAGTGAATAATAACAAGGACAGCTAACCTTTATTGAGTGTTTACTGTGTGTGATGCAAAGTGATTTATACACATTATCTCACTTAATTCTCACTACAGTCCTTTGAGTTAACTACTATTGATATTCTTATTTTATAGATAAGAAAACTGAAAGTTTAGAGAGGGTGAATAGCTTGCCCAAGGTCATAGAGCCAGAAAGAGGCAGAACCGAAGAGAAAGATGGACTGCATGTCAGCTGCTCTTAGGTCAATGAGAATAGTTAACATCAAAGAAGACCTTGAAGAAGGGATCCTTTTGTTAGGAGATTTGAAGACCTGCGGAGCAAATATTTGTTGAGAGCTTAAAAGTGTGCTGAACTGCTAGGCACCAGGCACCAACTGAGACTTGCCTGGAAACCCTTGTGAATAAGGGTTTTGTAGCCTTGTTGGAGTGGGTGACTTTCTTTCATAAGACTTTCTTGGGGAGATTCTCTATGAATTAGCATGTTAAATGCTGAGAAGCCTGCAGTCAGAGATCTGTTTTCTAATGTAACATGTCGGTTTTCAAACTCAGTTAACCACAGTTTCCCTCTTTCTCCAAATAAAACCTATCACATTTTGCAGAACCAATATTCTGTGGAGCACCCATTTGTGATCTCACCTAATCCTTTTAACTCATTGTACACGTGAGAAATCTGAGGCCCATGATGACTTGGCCAAAGTCAAAACTAGTTGTTGGCAGAGACTGTGTCATTAGTTTATTCATTCAATGGATATACATCTAGTGTATGTAACTATAATTGCTATCAATTTTGGTGTGTATTACTCTTTGGTACGTTAAAAACAAAATGTTCCAGAGGTCCCTAGATTGAAGTGAGTCTATTGGTCATCCTTGCTAAAAAGCCAATTCTGAAACCATTGACCTTAGACAGTCCTTAGAAGACAGATTATTTATGAAAGCAATCATGTTGGAAAATCATCTCTATAGGTTTCTCAGCATTGCTAAATTGTTTCATTGGCTAGAATTTTCATATCACATCTGTTTGTTGATTCCTGGGCTTTTGGCCATGTTGCTACAGTGCCAGAATCTCTAAGGCTCTACCCGAATTTCTAATATGGACAGATTCCTAAGTAGGATATAGTTTGTTTAGTTACAATAGAGATGGGACACAGAATCTTATCAGATGGCTAGTCTTTCATAGCTTCTGTTTGGAGGAACTACCTGTGGGTACTGGGCAATGTGTCCATCTGGTGATTTTCTGAACTATATAGCACACTGTGGCCTTGTAAATCTCTGCTCATGAATACTGAAGAGGACTCATGGAAGGATGCATAGCTTCTGTTGCATCATACATTTCAAGCATACAAAACATGGCTGATGTAGGTACAGTATGAGGGGTCTATGAGTCCACTGGGCTAGAGGTTCTGAGCTGCCCAGGTGGAAGATAAAGAAGGTCAACAAACAAATGGCTTTTCCACTTGCATATCTCCTTCTCTAAGGGATTTGTGACTGAGGAAGATTATTTTGCTATGTAGGAAATGATGACCTGGTGCTCATGGCTCTTTACAGTTTGCTTTGTTGTCCTGGGAAAGGGGGAGGTGCCATGCTGGAGCTTGCTCTGCGTTCCACAGGGGACTCGCTGCTTCTGAGGGGCCCTCACCCATGAGCTCCACCCGCATAGCCCTCAAGAAGCAATACTTCATCTCAAGCAGAGCATTTAATTTAGGAGAAGGGTATCCTGAATTTTAGATAGGGGTATTTTAATGGTTAGAAATGCAACCTCTCTGGTAGAGGGCACTTATAATTTAAAAGAAGAGAAACGGAAATGAATCTGACACTGTCTGTCAAACTCATTTCTAGGTTTCTCATGGGAAATCTAGGTTTCCCCAAGAGGGTATTTCCCTGAGAAGGAATTGTTCATTTCATTCTACGTGGCTTTATGGATCACAGCATAATCAGACATTTATTTCTGGGCAAAAAAGGCCAAAAAATACTTATATAAAAAGGTCAAGAATTGAGATGGATGTTTTAGAAGTAATATAAAATGGGAAGCTGCAAGTTTTATTTAGCCTCAGAAGTGAAAGCAAAGCTGTAAGAGGTTAGGTAAAGAGACACAGGCTTAATCGTATCTGTAGGAATTTACTGTAGGCTATGAGAGGAATGCCTGACTACATAGAAAAATGACTTGAACGGAAACGGTGGACTTTTTTCCCTTCCATATTTTTAGGAAATAAGCTATAATGTGGAAGATATTCGTGCAGGTCAAAGAGCATGACACCTGGAGCTTGAAAGAGCCAGGCCTGAATCCCACATTCTCCATTTACTAGATATGGGAATTTAAGCAAGTTATGTGATATTTTTGAATCTCAATTTCTTCAGCTGTAAAATGTAGATAATAATACAGACCTCTAGAGGATGCTATGCAGTGCTTAACAGGCCTGGCACATGAGGAGTGCCCAATAAATGGTAGCTTTTATTAGGAACTATAAATAGGAAAGTATCTAAGTGGTGCCCACCACACCTGGAAAGGAGCTCTGAAATGCCCTCTGGAGGTGCTGTAGACCCTGTGACTTAACTTAGTGTGGCATCATGCTTGTCCAGTTTTGTTTGTTTCTAAAGAAATCATATAGTGCATCATTACTGGAACACATTTTAGAGTTTTTACAATCAGTTAACTAATTCTAAAACCCTTTACATAAATAGGAAGGCAGGTGTTGTCTGCTTCATCTGTCTATTTGTACACCTGTTTAAGCATTTAAAAATCCACCAAAACATTTCAAGTCATGAAAGCTAATTGCTTCATGACTAAACAAAATTCCCTAAAAGTGTATATTCCTGCCAACAGTTGAATCCTCTAAAAGAGGCAGGAAAACCACATGAGCTTCTCTCTACTAATGCTGTTGATGTGTTGGGACTTGTACCAGGTCCCTTAGGCCAAAAGGAAGCACAGATTTGGGGGGAAAAAGTCTGATGAGTTAAGCCAATAACATCCAACCTCTTGGCCAGAGAGATGTAAATTCTTTGTCTAAACTCACAGAAATAAGACTTTCAGGGTTGGAAAATAATGCAAACTCCTCTTTTTATTGAATTTATTTCTCTGGATGCTATATATATGTAATTGGTAATCAATAAATATTATTTGCTTGCCTTGTGAAATTGTTTCAAGTTGGGATAAGGATGGGTCTGTAGTGTTGAAATAGAGGAAAGCTAATTTTCTTATGCTGGGACTGGCTGTAATCTTATTAGCCAGATGGTCTAACCATTAGAGCCAGCCAGCCAGACTAGGCCACAAATATCTCAGTTGCACAATGCAATTGGATTTGTGCGCTGCAATCTGTTTTTTGGACATTTTTATTTTATTCTTATTTTTTTATTTTTTATCTTTTTAATTTATTTTATTTATTTTTATTTGTGGCTGTGTTGTGTCTTCATTGTTGCGTGCAGGCTTTCTCCAGTTGTGGCGAGTGGGGGCCACTCTTGGTTGCGGTGCGCGGGCTTCTCTTGTTGTGGGGCACAGGCTCTAGACACGCGGGCTTCAGTAGTTGTAGCACGTGGGCTCAGTAGTTGTGGCTCTCAGGCTCTAGAGCGCAGGTGCAGTAGTTGTGGCACACGGGCTTAGTTGCTCCGTGGCATGTGGGAGCTTTCCGGACCAGGGCTCGAACCCGTGTCCCCTGCATTGGCAGGCGGATTCTTAACCACTGCGCCACCAGGGAAGCCCCTGCGAGCTGCAGTCTTTAAGGGTCATCGTTTGTATGGGGACAGAGGCACCTCTTGTCTGCCAAGAGCAAGGGAGCATAGGTTGGCTCCCTGGTCTCACTCAGGTCAGAAACACCTCTGCCCATCCTTATGGGCTCCAACTCCTTGTGGTTAAATCCCAGTGCATTTGTAAGCCTCAAGTGCAGGGGCCAATTTTGGCCAATGAAAGTGGTTAACCCTTCTGGCAGGCCCTCTCCTGCTGCTGTTTATGAGGCGTGGCTCTTTCATCTTTGCCTGTTGGAAGAGCATTCAGAAAAATCAACTGCAGCTCCCAATTTTGAAAAAGCCTTTAATTTTCCATCCTTTCCTTTTGCAGCTTCATCCATTTGCTGCATATTCAACCCCAAAGAAGCTGGGGTTAAAATGAGATGATAGAGTCAGAACGGCCTGCAGTTTAGAGGATGTGATTATAGTAGAGGGTTTCCAGCCTTGAGTTTGCTTAGCTTTGAAATCTGGAGGACTGTCCTCACAGGGAAAGATTCCGGGCTTCTGGGGAAACAGCACTGTGGCCCAAATGAACTGTGATATTTATCTTGATAAGGTGCTTGAGGAGGTTGCTGGATGTAGAAGAGAGTAGGTTTCTGAAGAGTACAAGCAATCTTGAGCCCTCTTGGCTGATAATCGCAAAATGTACGTGCCCTAAGAAATCAGAAAATATGTGGTGGGTAAGGTAGAAAGAGTCAAGTTGGCTAAAATAAGGAAATGGGGGAGAAAGCTATTTAGAGAGAATTTGGCATATATTTGGTATTTGTGTCTGTTTTTCTCTTGAAATGGGCTCATGTGTTGGCAAGAAGCTTCTGGCTGTTGTCAGAGATATGAACATCTGTGCTCCTTTGCAGAAAACTCAGGATTCTAAAGTGTTTGGGGGAAACTAAGTAACTGCCACTCACTCTGTCTCCTCGTTAAGAGCTGAGCCTCTACTGCTCAGAGTGTGTTTTTAAAAGGAAGACGTGGCTTATGGCTTTTGGCTTTACTTTTGCATACCACGTGGCAGAGGAGTTCCCAGAGATGAAATCTAAGGCTGTCAGATGTAAGTGTGCATACTTGAGGCAAATCAGTTTTACTTGCTTTGTTAGAAATAAGAAGGAAAGATGCCAAGTTAGCAAGATCATCGTGACACAGGCATGCAAGGAGAGCCATCAAAGGTGTGAAGCCTTTGCTTTAGTCCCCGTAGCTAATGCTGAATGCCGTTACAATGACCCCCAAATATCAATGACAACACAATAAGAATGTAATTTTTGATCACTTTAAAGTCCAACGGGGTCACCCTAGGCATCAATATCTACCCAATACACTACCCATAGTCTGTCTTCCTTTAGCCAGAACTCAATCACAGGAGTGGCCAAATGCAGAGGAAACCGGGAAATGTACTTATGCCATGTGCTTGTGGAAAATGCAATTGGTGTATGAAACTGTTAGTAGCATCTCTGCTGCAGCCCTAAATGTTCTTCCTAGACAGTTGTGGATTTGGGTTTTGTGGGGTCTGAAGCTTATGCAAGTCTGGGGCTTACGTTAGAAAATTACACAGAATTAGATACACAAGTGAATATTTATTTAGAAGGAGGATGGGAAGGACTCAATCAAGTGAGAGGCCCTGACGATTAAGTTTCCTTAGTGCCACGGTAAATGTCTCTCTGTTCTTAGATGTCTGCATATAAAATGTGTTTTTCCCCAAATTGCTCGGTGCCCCCATGGAGCACTTAGTGCTAGTGAGGGTGTCCCAGGCCAGCTACCTCACATTGCCCTTCAGAGTGAAAACTGCTCCAGCCTTTCTGGGAAGCCAGTAGGCTGGCTGTCCATGCTGAGAGCCTGTGACACGTCTCCAGCTGTAAGTCAGTGGTCTTGCCTCTGCATGCCTGTGAGGGGCTGAGGGCATGGGTGTAGATACAGAGTCAGGCCGTTCAGAACCCAGCCACCATTTACTCCACGTTCTTTAGCTTTTCCAAACTAAAATTTCTGCCCTCCAGATTTATACAGTTGGCATAGCAAAACACATAACTCAGTGCTGGTATCAAGATTAGCTGGGATAATGCATTGAAAGTGCTTAACTTAGTGCCTAGAAGTTAACAAGAACTTAATCCATGTTGTCTATTTTTTACTATCATCACACTAGGCAAAGATTTATGTTTGAAGATACTCAGTCTGCGTTAGTCATATGTAAGAAAATGAAAGCTTTCTAATTGGCCAGTGACAGGTAAATGCTTGAATTATATCTCCATGCAAAGGACGATTACAGTAACTAGAAATGATGATACAATGTTTTGTTCAAGGAAAAATGCATAGCATATAATAAGTGAAAACAGAATGATATGAAACAGTACGATCTGAATTATGTAAATCATGAGTAAATTAAAAAAACACTGAAATTAGGAAAACCTTAGCATTGCTCATCTCTGGCTGATAGACGAATGACCAAACTTTATTCTCATCTTTATAGTTTCTGCATCTGGCAAATAGTATTTATTTATTTAAATAATGATACTGCTGATCCTGCCTTATAAATCCGATATTGCAGCCTTAAATTTGCCTAATATTATATTTTATTGTTTCCAAAGTGCGATCACATCACATTTAATCTTCACAACAATTCTGACAGAACAACAAAGGAAAAACATGCTTTTAATGGAAAACAGATCAAACAAAACAAACCCACCCAACCACTAAAAACTTTGAATTGGTTGAAATTTCCAGACATCATCATCACAGAAGTCTCCATCTCCTGCCTCATGTTCCCCTAATTAATTCTGCTGTTCGCCAAGCACTGTAACAAAGGAAAAAAGACTACTCCCTTCTAGATTAATATAGTTTTCTATTTAGATTTGTAATTACAAGTATTTTAACAGTATTGGTTTGGATTATTTCTTCATAGAAGTTTTAGAATGGAGCTTGGAACCTTAACCTTGTTCTACCAGAAAAATGCTTTCTGCATTTCATGGAGGTGAAAAGTCCACTTTGGGTCAGAGCCTGCCTGCTTTCTGCTCTGTGCTCCCCACCCTCCCCTCCCCTGCAGGCCCAGCCCTTGAAGATAGGGGGTGGGGTTGCTGAAGGAGTCTCTAGGACCGGGGGGCCAACACCTCCTGATCAGATCACCCTGGATGCTCTTCTCCCCTGGCTGACTCGTGTTCTGTACGTGGCTTCTGCTTTGTTCCAAGTGCCAGAATCCTTGCTAGAAGAACCCACTGAGAGCTGGGCCCTGGGCTCATACCAGTCCCTCCTTCCTTCCTGCCTGGTACTCCACTGCAGAAGCTGAAGTTTGCCTCCTGCCCTAGCCAGGTGACTGACACCACCTTATAAGTCTGATTCTGGCTACCTGCCTGTACCTGGGAATACTGTGTGTTCTCTGATTGGCCCTCTCCACACTTGGCCTTGCCTGATGCTTCTTATTCCCAATCTGACCTGCAGATGCTGACCCAGTTACTTGAGCTGACTTTAAGGCATCCTTGCCTTGATATTCAGCAGGTACAGAGTTCCACTGGGGCAGCTCACTCCCTTCCAGCTACCTTAGCTGCCTTTCTCCTTGCTGTTGGCCTTGCTCACTCCTGGGGCCTGGGCAGATCCAGTTCCAGGTTCTGGAATCTCCCATGGGTCTTACCTCATTGCGGTGAACTGGGCCAGGTCACCAGATACGGTGCGTTGAAAAGACAATCTGTTTTTAAGTTGCTAACCGCTTGGAGGACAGCAGAACTGCAGGCTGCTGGAGGGGCTGGAAGTTAGGGAGCAGGGTAGGATCCTCTTATTTCAATTTTGATTAAAAATACTCTTCAAGACAGTTCAAAATATGTTGCACTTTCTACTTGTAACAGTCTCAAGTCTGGGAAAGTATCGTGGAATGGCAGTTTTCATTTCTCTTCTTTAACAGACAGGTCAGGTTAAGTGGAAGTGTGGGCAGGGAAAAGAGTAGTCGGTGAGAGCCTGGACTGCTGGGTTCGAGTCCTAGGGCTGCCCTAACAAATTGCAACTGGGTGACTTAAAACAGCAGAAATTTGTTCTCTCACAGTTCTGGATGCTAAGAGCGCAAAATCAAGGTGTCAGTGGGGTCTTGCTCCCTGGGAAGTGTCTAGGGGAGGATCCTTCCTTGGCTTTTCCAGCTTCTAGTAGCTCCAGGCATTCCTTGGCTTGTGCAGCATAGCTCCCATCTCTACCTCTATCTCCCCATGACCATCTTCTTTTCATGTGTGTCTGTCTTTCATGATGTTTTCCTCTTTTTGAAAGGATGCCGGTCCTATTGGATTAGAGTTCACCCTAATGACCTCATCTTCACTTGATTATATCTGCAAAGACCCTATTTCCAAGTCAGGTCACATTCATGGATACTGAGGGTTAGGACTTCAATATAGCTTTTGGGAAGACACAGTTCAACCCATAACTGCTGCCTATGATCCAGTTCTGGGTGCCCGCTTTATTGGTGTGGCCACCAGCAAGGCTGCTTTGGGTCTCAGTTTTCTTGGCTGTAAAGTGGAGATAATAATAGTGCCTTTCTTATAGGATTGCTGTGAGAATTAAATGGGAAAAGGCTTGGGATATTATCTGGCTTATAGAAAGTGCTCAGTAGGGGTGAGCTTTTAAGGCCAGTCACTTCCAGTCCTAGGATTTCACAAGCTAGTTCATGCAGAAATTGAGGAAGTGAGTGAGCCACACACAGAGTAACATTATGGTAAAGCAGAAGTTAACTTTTTCGATGCTGTGGTGCACAGGACTCATCTGCATACAAATCTTGCTTCCAAGGTTGTTGTCACCACTAATTTTGCTCAAGTATTTGCTTGATGGAAGTCTCCTATGCTGCTCTTTAAAGTGAATGCAAAGTAACCCTGTTGGGCAAGTTCTAGAAAATCTTGGCCCCTAGCTGGACAGAGCAAGTGTGTCTATCCTTTCAGGGTGGTCCTGTAAGACACCTGGCTTGTGCACCACTCAGCTCCAGGGTGCAGTTCATATCGTGGTCTGTGTGAATGCTGCTGCATGCCTGGACCCTGTGCGTGGTGGCCCCAGGTCCTTCCTGGGGTTGTGTGATGTCTTCAAGTAGCATAGTCATGGTGTGAAACTTGAACCACATTCCGCTGGCTTAATTATTCAATAGAAACGGGGTTCCCAAGATTCTAAACAGTAGTCCATCCCTTTGGAGAATACATATGTCTATTACATTATCCACCAGGATAAAACCTAAGAGTTGAATGCAAGTCAAATTGTTATTTTTCTCCCTGATTCATCTTTGTGAGGTTGGTGTCATCAGTTTTATAGTTGGCAGCACATCTGATTTAGGAAATAGACGCTACAAGTTGAAGGCCTAAATAAAGCTTAGCTTTAGATTGAAGTCCAGTAAAGGAATTATCTATAGTTAGTTCACTTATTTCTGGTACAAGTCAGTTGCAAATCTGAAAATACAGGCTTAAATCTGCATGCTCATTTAGTGGTGCTGATCATCTGAAATGCTGGTCATTAGAAAGGTTATAGTTTCGTGATGGAGTATACTTTGAACTTAATTTGTATGTGGGTCTGTTGGTGTTCTGGAAATTTTGCTCTAAGATGTGTTGAAGGTGTGCTGTAGCTATGAGGTGTACGAGTTGTTGACGAGTTCTTGAGGTGCTATTTATTTTTAATATACTCCCTTCTTTTTTCTTCCCAAAGCGAATAATCAAGGATTAATGTTTAAGTGGGATCCATTTACTTCATACTGAGAGTTATTATTACTCTAATTCATGTTTCTTTTCCCTTGAAGCTCTGATGTATCTTTGGGAATATAAACCTTTTTGTGTATTAATTACTTTTCAGTATTAATTATTACAACACAGCAGTGAACATTATTGCACACTTACTATGTGCCAGGCACTGTGCTAACTGCTTTAGATAGATTTTTATTATTTAATTTTTCTATCCATACTAGACTTTTGAGTAATGTCTATTAGAATTGACATTTTATAATGAGGATCTGAGACCTGGGGAAGCAAACCTGCCGAGGTTACATGTTTCTGAGTGGTGGAGCCAGGGTTTGAACACAGGTATTCTGGCTTGGGATCCCCTGCTCCTTAATACTACTCTTGATATTGCAGATACAGGCAAATCTTTGCATTTGAGGAGAGAACTACAGATGCAATCTAGAACTTTCCAGTGATTCAGAAGGGCTCTGCATTTTCATGTAATATGAATTTCGGGGCAGCAGATTGATTCACTTTGCTTAATTTGTTTTGTTCAAGTTGGCATCATGCTAATTTGCACAGGCAGTAGCTGAAAGCAGTGGGAGATACCCCAATAGGGCTCTGGGTTGCAAGATATGTTAGCATGGAATTAAGAAGTTCACAGGCTTCATATATAACCTTGAGACTGACTCACTTGTTATCAAGATGAAAACTATGGCCCAAAGTATGTGTTTCAGAACATAGGATGTTACCTGGTTTTCTGTAATAAATAATAGCCAAGTCAACTTAAATAACTGGTTTAAGTTATTAAATCAACTTAGATAACTGGTCTAAAAAGTTAAATAAGTTTCTTTTTTTTTTTTTTTAATTTTATTTATTTATTTATTTATGGCTGTGTTGGGTCTTCGTTTCTGTGCGAGGGCTTTCTCTAATTGAGGCAAGTGGGGGCCACTCTTCATCGCGGTGCGCGGGCCTCTCACTATCGCGGCCTCTCTTGTTGCGGAGCACAGGCTCCAGACGCGCAGGCTCAGTAATTGTGGCTCACGGGCCTAGTTGCTCCGTGGCATGTGGGATCTTCCCAGACCAGGGCTCGAACCCATGTCCCCTGCATTGGCAGGCAGACTCTCAACCACTGCGCCACCAGGGAAGCCCTAAGTTTCTTTTTTTTATTTCAGAAAATTTTCCAGGCCTTTAATATATGTATGCTATGTGCATTGCCATCTCCAAGAAGAAAAAAAAAAGGAGTATTAAGTGTTTTTGGAATGTACCTGACAATTATTTGATTGTTCATTTGTCCTGGCAGATAAGATTTGTCATAATGCATCCATGATGCATTGTTTTAGATTTTTCCAGTCTAGCAGTTAGGATGACTTTGACTGTAAGTAACAGGAGACCCCATGCCGAGTGGTTTAAACAATAAAACTCTATGTAAGTGAAAAGATTAGAGGTATAGGGAAATATAGAATTAATTAACAGCTTGATTCAGCCGCTCCCTAGGTCATTTAGGGTTTGGTTTCTTTTTGTTTTTCTCTCTCTGCCAGAGTTGAACTTCGGAGCTGGGCAAGGGGCAAATTCCCCTAGCTAATGAGCAGGGTGATCACCAAAGAATGGCAGTACAAAAATCTGATACTTTTTAGGAAGAGTGAATGGGAGCATGGATGTTTGAGAGGCAGCCAACAAATGTCCACTGTGGCCAGTGACCTGGTACCCCTAACTTAGATTAATGAAGATATTAATCTCCTCTCTTCTTCACCTTGTATGTATTGATATTCCACACGTATTGTGTAGGCTTTTTCCCTGCCTCAGGTATTTTCAGTGAATATTTCTATAGTTACCTCTACACACAGAAAAATTCTCCAGCAGCATTCTTAGAGGTAGCATTCTGCATATTTCAGTTTCCCATATAGCAGTCCTGTAGACCTGATAAGATATTAGTATTGGCTGCTAACATCTAAGAAAATTTTTTTCCAAGGAAATATAAAAAAAAATTTTCTTAGCAAATTGAATGTCATTATGACATGTTACCCATTCCTTGCTGTATGATTCTTATTTACACTTAATATTATTTTGATATTAAAATATCCCGGTGGATGTAAATTGAGTTCTCTTAATTTACCCTTTCACATTACTGCTTGCAGGTTTGTGAAAAGTGTTCTCAGAAAAGTGCAGAAGGATGTTTCACTGAATGACAGGCTGGGGTTTTAGACAGCAAGAAAAAGAGAACTAAGGGCTGTAAGTTTGCATGTCACAGGGACAGTCACTTTTGGCCCTGGGGATTTCTTCTGAGAAGTGAGAAATCCCTTCAGATGACTTGGTTCATTTGGTGGTTGCCCTTTTTGCCACGTTGTAACAACTGGTATTTCCTTCTGTTCAGTAAATGGGCTGAGTGTCTGCTCTGTGCAAGGTATTTTGTGTGGAGTCTAAGTTGATTGGAAGACTTTCCTTAGAAGTGCAGGCTTCCTGGTCTTTCAGCCTGGTCAGGGAGATGAGACAAGCATACGAATAACTAATACAAAGGATCAAATGTGGAGGGAGGCACAGAGAAAAGTCTAAGGGGCTGAGAGGAGGGAAAGATCCCTGGGGAGATGAGGAGTCCTGTGTTGGTGGAGGAAGGGGGAAGAATGGGGACTTCAGACAGAGGAAGAGTTAGGAAAAGGATAAATAACCTAGTTTGGTTAGAGTCTAAATGTTGTGAAGCAGTTTAAAAAAAAAAAGAAGAATTCTCGTACTAGTGATTTATCGTTGTATAACAAATTAGCCCAAAACTTAGTGGCTAAACCAACAGTCTTTATTATCTTCTGTGGTTTCCGTGGGTCAGGAATCCAGGAGCATCTTGGCTGAGGGGTTCTGGTTGAGGGTCTGGCCTGAGGTCATAGACACATGTCAGCTGGGGCTGCAAGTCATCTGAAGGCTCGACTAAGGCTAGAAGATTTGCTCCAAGGTGGCTCATTCACATAGCTGGTAAGTTGGTGCTTGTGCTCATGACATGACAGCTGGCCTCTCCCAGAGTGAACTTTTAAGATAGAGATAGTCAAGTGGCAGCTGTATCCTTTTTATGATCTAGTCTTGGAAATCACAAAGCATCATTTCCAAAGCATTCTATGTTTTAGAAAAGGCCAGTAAGGGGAGGGAGAACTAGGAGTCTTTTTTTAAAGGGAGGAGTGTCTAAGAATGTGCACACATAATTTTAAAACCACTGCTGTTCTTGAAAAAATGAATGACAGAAGCAAAAGCAATAGTTGCATTGCAGTGGCTTCCCTTTAGTTGTTTCTACTACAGTGTTACTCATCTTAGTTGGCATGCTAGACTGTTTCGATTGGTAAACTATGGTGTAAATAATGTCGAAAGCATATTTTCATCTACTAAACTAGTTATTTAAAATAAAAATTGGTAATTTATTCAAAAGTTCTCCTGTAGCAGAAACTTACTACATAAGAGAGATAAAGCAGAAGTGACTCAGGCTGAGGTGGTGGAGGAGGGGTGCAGCCTCCCATCAGCACCCAGGAAGGCCCCACAAACACCTTGGACCCTGAGAATGGCACTCGGTTTGAAAGCCATGCCATGGATCCATCCAATTCCTTTTCGATTTTCTTTGAGAATTCAGTTTGTTCTTTTGAAGAACTCTTCCCCATTCAGGGATTCAGAATTGCTTTGTAAAGTGTATTCTAATCGTAAAAATTATTTTCTATAATTTAAATAACGTGGTTGAGCCATGGCACTGAATGATGGTTAGTATTGTTTTATTCAAAATGTGTTTTGTGGGTGATGGTGGGAGGTGGTTGAGAGTGAGGAGGGGACTTTAGTTGGAACAGACTTTTCCCCTCTGTGGAGCACATATTAGTTAAATACACACTTGGGACTCAAACATAAAGTGATGGTTACAGCAACGAAAGACAGGGCCCACCATTCTCGTGTGATACCAAAACTAAAAGCTATCCATGACCATGTGACCTCAAACCATCACAATGTTGCTGCTGGAGTGGGAGGCCAACTTCTGAGAAATGGAGAATGTGTGTGCTTTGGCGTGAGTGTTTTGATAATTACCAGAAGTAACAGGGGAAATTTTCATGAACCAGGCAAGGAAAAATATGCTTATTAGTCATATGAATAGTAGTTTTCTCAACACAATAATATACTGCTAAAGTACACCCCCCCCCCCAAAAAAAGCCATTTCTGTAGACTGCAGGAAAAGAGACTCTTTAATACAATAGAGAAATTGGAAAAGCAGAGTGCATTACCTCTCTCTAATTTAGCACATTTAAAGGGCAATAGCCAGCAAAATTAAATTTTATTTAAAGAATTTTAAGGATGAAAAGCATGAAGATATTAATTTTTCTCCACTACCACTTTCCACTTTCATTGCTGCTACGATCCACTTTACCCACTCATTCCTGGAAAAGAAAGAACGTAAAGCTTGCTGCAGTGATTTCTTTTTAAAATAAAGAAGTATTGTAGCAGATGTAGAAAGCCTAGAAGAAACCAGAGGCTGGGTGCTAAATGAGAGAAGGGAGGCTATTTATTTTTTGACAAAGATGTGTGTGTGGAAAGTGATGATTGCTCAGTGAATTCATCCATTGACCATCAGTATTAATACCAGTGGGATTTCCCATTTAGAATATTGCTAAGGTAGAATTAGTTGCTGTATCTCCACAATTATTTCTTAAAATGATTTTCTATGAGCCAGTAAAATGCCATGCTACTTTTTGTCCCTACTTCCTGTTCCTGCTGTTCTAGGTTTTATGTGAAATTGTATTTGTGGGAGTGGAAGCCTGAGCTCTTAGCAGAGTGCCTGGCAAGGAGTAGCATCTGTAACCATGAATTCCCTTCCTCCTCTTCTCCTCATGTGTATTTGCACTGACCTCAGCATCCAAGTTGGGAGGGTGTCAAAAAGTGTCAGAGAAGATGCTTATAAATTGCATCTTTTCTTCATGCAGCTGAAAATTTTTCCACTTACGTCTTCTTCGCTTTGCAGGTTTATCTGTTTCTCTCCCAACACGCAACCCACTGTTTCTTTCTCCACCAAAATATGTCAGGTTGCCATCATTTAGGCCTAGGCCAGCAGGACCAATGATGGGATCTCATTTCTGTTAGTTTTCTCTTGTTTGAATGAGGAAAGTTATTATAAACCTGGATTATTGTTCATTCTATTTTCATGTTTCTATGCCATTCATTCATTCATTCATTTGTTCAGGATAACATTTATTGTGGGCCGACTGTGTAGGGCTGTGTGTGTGTTGGGGTGAGGTGTGGGACATGGAGGTTACTGTGATCTAGGGATCCAGGCCTTTGTCTCTGCCTTTTGGTATCTCACAGTCTGGTGGAGGGTTGGAGAGATAGACATTTAAACAAGTAGGTACATTTCAAATAAGCGCTTATGGACCTCCTGTGGTATGCAAGGAAGTGAACCACATATCATGTAGATGTCAGGTTTTACTAAACTTCCTTTCTTTCAAGGAATTCATAGTTTAGTACAGGAAAGAAGACATATCTAATTTAGCAAACATTTAGAGAGCTGTGTCTGTCAGTAAACTGCTCTAGTTGGGAAGTTCAAGTTTATTTTCATGTTAATTACATGAAATAAGCCCTTCATATGCAAAGAAAGTAAAGACCTTTGGAAGGGAAGTAATTAGAGTGGGAATTGTGGAGGAAGTGGGAAGCAGAATAGTTAAGAGTAGTTAAGGGCTCAGACTCTGGGAGTCATATATATCTGGGTTGGATCTTGGCTCCATTACTTAATAGCTGTGTGATTTTCGATGTGTGTGGGGGTGGAATTAATTTCCTCTCCAAGACTCAGTTTACCCGTCTACAAAATGGGGATGATATTGGTAATATTTACTGTGGCAGATTGTATTTTCTGAAGATGGTCAAACCAGTATCTCTCATCCCTCATGTTCTTTTTACAATATCACTTTGACAGCCCTTGCATCTAGTGATAGAGTTTATGTCCCTTCTCTCTGATCTTGAGTGAAATGTTGTGACCACCTTGACCAACGAAGTATAGCAAAAGTGTTGCTATATGACTTGCAAGGCTAGATGATAAAAGTGCTATGCCTCTCCATCTTGCTCTGTGGTGTTCATTCTTGGAAGCCAGCCACCATGCTGTGAGGAAGCCCAAGCTGCCCATGGAGAGGCCCAAGTAGGAGGAATTGAGGCCCCTGTCCCACAGGCCTGGCTGAGCTCCAAGCCGACTGCTAGCTCAACTCTCCAGCATATGAGTGAGCCATCGTGAAAGTGGATCCCGTAGCATGCCGCACGTGCGTTGCCCTGGTTGCCTCTATGTGAAGCCTAGACCAGCCATGCCTGCCCAATCCTGCCAAATGGTAGCTTCACGAGCAAAGTAAATGATTGTTGCTGTTTGAAGGCCCTAGGTCTTAGGCTGGTTTGTTACACAGTAATAAATAACCAGGACATTTGCCATATAAGGCTGTTAGAAGAGTCAATGAAATGACGTGTGTAAACCAGCACAAAACTAATGCTTCACTAATGATTGCCCTTTTCATTATTGTTGGTAGTTGAGAAGACATTTAATGAAAATCAGCATTAGTTCAAAGTGAGGTCACAACCTAAAGTTCCCCCCAAGAACTTCTGGTATCTAGTAGGTTTTAGGGAACTTGTTTTATTCACTTTTCTTGTCATTTGCAAAATCTGTTTTGTGTCAGCTTCCTAGAGTCCTTTTCTCCTGGGTTTATGATGCTGACTTTGTGCTGGACTCTGTCCTCTGCTGAGTCAGAGTTTCACTCAGGCTTTCAGTGTCATAACCAGACTTGTAATCAATGTTTAAACTTTCATAATGTTCTTTTTTTTTTATTGTAGTAAAAAAAGTAACGTAAAATTTATCATTTTAATCATTTTAAAGTGTACAGTTCAGTGCTGTTCACTCTATGAATATTGTTGTACAACAGATCTCTAGTAATTTTTCATATTTCAAAACTAAAACTTCGTACCTATTGAACAACAACTCCCCATCGTCTGTTCTCCATCCCCCCCAGCCCTAGGCAACCACCATTCTACTTTCTACTTTCTATTTCTAAGAGTTTGACTCCCTCCTGTAAGTAGAGTCATGCAGTATTTGTCCTTTTGTGACTGGTTTACTTCACTTAATGTCATGTCCACAAGATTCATTCATGTCGTAGTATGTGATAGGATTTCCTTCTTTTTTAAAGGCTGAGTACTATTCCATTGTACATATATACCACATTTTCTTTACCCCTTTATCCATCAGTGGACATTTAGTTTGCTTCCACCTCTCGACTGTTGTGAGTAATGGTGCAGTGAACATGGGTACGCAAATATGGCTCTGCTGTTATTATTTTCCCCTCCCACCAATAGCAGAATCTCTTTGAAGTGCATTTGAGAGAGGTAGGGGCTTATCTGTGTTCATTGCCATCTTTTTTTCCAACATATCTTAAGAGAGTTACACGTAAGCAGGTAGCGAGGCTGCCTGGATTCTGATTGGGGGTTTCAACCTCAGTAGGCATATCTGTTGTGTAACCTGAATAGTATTAGAGTTATACCTCTATTTGTAGGCTCTATTGCTTTCAGAGCAGTTTTACAAGCATTATTTTATTTAACCCTTGCTACATGGTGGCTGTTTCTTTCCTATGAAGAATATGAGGTTACAATTATGGTACATATATAAACTCTATGAAGCTGTAGGTATTTAATGTAGTATTCACTATTCTTCACCAAAGTGGGCTTTTCTTATGAATAGACTTGAGATAGTTTTTTACCTTATCTTTTAAATTAATAGATGTTATATTTTAGAGCAGTTTTCTTTTAGAGAAAAATTGTGCACAAAGTAGAGAAAGTTCTCATCCCCTCTCTCCCTGTACCGTGTCCACTATTATTAACATCTTGCATTATTACATTTGTCATAACTGATGGACCAATAACAATATATTATTACTAACCAGAGTGCAGAGTTTACGTTAGGAGTCACTCTTTGTTTTGTATAGCTCTTTGCATTTTGACAAATGTATAATGTAGGTATCCGTTATTACAGTATCGTACAGGATAGGTTTTATTGTCCTGAAAATCCCCTGTGATTCACCTATTCATTCCTCCCTTCTTTCCTCCCCGCCCCCGACTGACAACTATGATCTTTTTATTGTCTCTATAGTTTTGCCTTTTCCAGGCCATCATACAGTTGGGATCAACAGTATATAGCCTTTTCAGACTGGCTTTCTTTACTTAGAAATATGCCTATAAAATTAATCCATGTTTTTTGTTTGTTTGTTTGTTTGTGGCTTGCTAGCTCATTTCTTTTTAAGGCTGAATACTGTTCCATTGTGTGGAGGGACAGCAGTTTATCGCCTCTAATATTGAAGGGATGTCTTAGTTGTTTTGGGGTTTTGGCAATTAATAAGGCTGCTATAAACATTTGTGTGCAAGTTTTTGTGTGGACATGTTTTCAACTTATTTGGGTAAATACCATGGAGTGCGATTGTTAGATCCTATGCTGGGAATATGTTTAGTTTTGTAAGAAACTGCCAAACCGTCTTCCAAAGTGGCTCTCCCATTTTGCGTTCTGACCAGCAACGAGTGAGAGACTTCCTATGGGTCCACATCCTCACCAGCATGTAGAGTTGTCAGTGTTTTGGATTTTAGCCATTCTTATAGGTATGTTGTGCTATCTTGTTGTTTTAATTTGTAATTTCCTAATGAAACACAATGTTGATAATTTTTTCATATGCGACATGTTTTTAATTTTTATTTTTAAAAGTTTTATTTTGAACTAAGTATAGACTCACAAGAAATTGCAGAAAAATAGTATGGCGAGGTTCCTTAATTCAGCTTCCCCCAATGGTAAAATCTTACTTAACTAGAACATTATCAAAACCAGGAAACTGAGACTTCACAATACAGTGACTAGACTATAGGCGTTACTAGAATTTCACGTTTCTGCATGCACTCATTCTATTTTTGTGTGTGTATCCAGTTTTATGAAATTTTATTGCATGTGTAGATTCATGTAACCACGGCCACAATCAAGATAGAGAACTGATCCATCACCACAGACACTCCCTACAGCTCTGCCTTTGTAGTTGCATGCTCCCCTAAACCCTGCCTTGCCCCAATCTCTATTGACCACTGGTCAGACATACGTTTTTAAAAATTAGCCCTGGAGTTATTGATGCAGTTTTGTCTCTGCATCAGTATAGTTTGAAGGTTATTGATTGATTGATCTTCCTTTTGACTTTGATATTTATGGCTCTGGTCCCAGGTTAGTTAGAATGAGCACATGTATCTTCATGTATTTTTTGGAACAGGAAGCTTTTCTTCTTAGAAGTTGGGTAAAAAGAAATTTTGCAGAGTGCACTGCAAGGTTTTGAATGGGTAACACAAAAAGTTGCAGTTTAGTGAATTTGAGTAAAATGGGAACACTTCAGGAACTTGGGACAGGCTTGTTGCTGCAGATCCTGAAGTATAGTCATGAGTCCTTATGCAGCAGATAAAAGTAGGCTTGCATTATTATCTTTATTATATATTATATATATGTATATTATTATAATGTTGCAAAAGTTTTATTAGCAAGTTCCTTTAAGTAATGACCTACTTTAGTTCACTGAAAACGAGATTCAATTTCCTGAAACATAATTTACAAATAATTTTTCAGATGAAATACCAATGGGTATTTCCTAACCAGCAAATGATAGCACTGTGAGGAAGTGGAAGAGTCATGAGAGAGACAACACAAGGTGGGAGAAGGAAGGAGTCCTTGTGAACGTGAGCCTGTTTCAGGCCTGGTGAATGGTGTTCAACAATAGTGCTGGAGCCCATGAAAGATATTTATTGAGGGTGTTGGGAACATTTTAATCTCTCCTTTCAAAGGAGAGAAAAGTGTACTTCAGAAATCACTGGTGATTTTTATTTAAATTTTTTTTTATTTTATTTTAAGGAAAAGGAAGCACAGCATTTTGTGTCTTGGAGTTTACTGCCCTCAGACTCCAGCCAGTGGCCACTTAAGAGGTCTATATATGGTGGGAAAGTTAAATTTGTGCTGGGGGATTATTAGTTAAATAATTAATTTGTAAAAACAACTGCATTCCATCGTTCTAGAGCAGAGTTTCTCAACCTCAGTGCTACTGACATTTTAGGCCAGCTAAGTTTTTTTGTTGGGGGCTGTTCTTTGCATTGTAGGAAGTTACCAGAATATTTGGCCAATACCCACCCCAGTAGCACTCCCTGCCCAAGTTATGTCAAAGAAAAATGTTTCCGGACATTGCTGAATGTCCCCAGGGGAGGAGGAACTACTCCTGTTTGAGAACCACTGGTTTTATATTATATATATATGTATAAACAAACACATATATTCTTTTTTTTTTTTTTTCCCATAAATTTTATTTATTTATTTATTTATTTATGGCTATGTTGGGTCTTTGTTGCTGCGCACAGGCTTTCTTTAGTTGCGGTGAGCGGGGGCTGCTCTTTGTTGTGGTGTGCGGGCTTCTCATTGCGGTGGCTTCTCTTGTCGTAGAGCACGGGCTCTAGGCGCACGGGCTTCAGTAGTTGTGGCATGTGGGCTCAGTAGTTGCGGCTCGCGGGCTCTAGAGCGCAGGCTCAGTAGTTGTGGCACACAGGCTTAGTTGCTCCGCGGCATGTGGGATCTTCCCAGACCAGGGATCGAACCTGTGACCCCTGCATTGGCAGGCAGATTCTTAACCGCTGCACCACCAGGGAAGCCCAACACATATATTCTTGAAAAATATATAGTATTATTTCCCAGTTGACATAATGGCGTAGTGTGTGTATACTGTTCTGCATCTTGCTTTTGTCCATTTGTTAATGTTTTTGAGATTCAGCCATGTATATAAATACAGTTTATTTTTATTTAATTGCTGTATATTGGGTCACCTTTAGACTGTATTACATTTTATTTATCTATTGATGGGCATGTAAGTTGTTTCTAATTTTGCCATAAAAAAATTATTCCTCAGTGATTATTTTTATCCATGTCACCCTGAGCATGTATGTGATCATCCTAGATATTGAATAAAAGCCCCCTAGAATTTATTCAACTTTACTATAAATGACCAAATTGTTCTCCAAGCAAGTTATATTAATTTGTACTCCCAGTTGGCAGTATATGCGATCCTATTTACACCACATTCTGACACCTGATGTTGTAGAATTGTTTAAACTTTGTTCATCTGAAAGGTGAACATGGTATCTTATTGCTGTTTTAATTCACATTTTCCTGATTACTAGTGAGTCATCAAGTTTTAAACCTGGAAGGAACTTTGGAGTCTTCTAGTCAACACTTATATTTTAAAGATGAAAAAAACGAGACTAAGAATATTTTCTTAATTCTTTCTTACCTTTACTTTTCTTCACTAAGAATATTTTTCTGCCTCATTGTTTTATGTCCCTCATTGTTTTGTCATATTGAATTCAGTAGCAAATCAAATGAAACCTTTCACATTTGCAAGGAAGGCAGGAAATGTATAGAGAAAAAAATGAAAGATTTTGATAGTACAGATTTCCTCCTTGCAATATTGTTTTTCACCAGCCACCCCAAGAAGATGGCTCTTTACTGAACTTATTATGTTAGGCACAGGACCTAAACCAAGGAGGACACACAGGTGTATACATGAGTGATGGAATGAACTCTAAGATGTAATGAGCAAAAGATAAGATCCTAGAAGCATCTAAGGCTTTTTTTTTCTCATCTCCTCTGCATCTTGAGTTTAATTTCCTGATTCTGCCTGCAGCCTCAGCGGACCTGGGAATTACTAAGAGTGGAAGGAAGTGTCGCTATTTTCCTTATTTGGATGGATTCCCCCGTGAATTTTGATCCACGCTCCTGGGGTCAGCCCTCTTGAGTCCAGCCTCCTAGATGCCAGCTGTTGAGACCAGCAGAGTTGACCCTCCGTGGCAGAGCAGCCTGGGCACTGTCCCCTGAGGGACACGTGGTCTCCTCTGTAAGGCCTCCAGACTGGAAGAGGTCCTGCCTGTCTGTGTTATAACTGGCCCAACTCTAATAAGCCTATCTTCCTGAAAACCTCATTCCCATTAATGAACGCAGCATCCCGAGTCCCAGTAAGCATGTCAAACATGATTTTAGTGCCCCACGCACAGGCAAGTTTAATTGCTATGTGCTTGCCTCAGATGGGAAATGAAGGAACATGTGACCTACAAGGCTAGCATTGCGATTCTGTGTAATCCATTTCATCACAGGTATCTGTATCAGTCAAAACAACATGGAAATATATTTGTTTTATTTTGTGATTTGGGATAATAACTGCAGATAAGCCAGCTTTTCCCAGAGTTAAACTCTGAGCTTATTTTTATGCTAAATGGTGCACATAATACATGTTAATATTTTGTCAAGCTGAAAAATATTTCTTGCTGAAAGAGACTCTGTTTAGAGGCTTTTTCAAGCTGCTGCATGCAGGATGCGCTAAAGCCCATTTGTGTGTTCAGTTCTTCTCTGATTTGTGTTTTGAGTAGGCATCTGTTGATGACCTATTATTGGCAGCATACAGTCACGTTGCTGGAGCTAGAAAGAGGACTAAGAGGAAGACCCTGTCTTTGGAGCCCTCTGTCAAGTGGAGACAAAGACGTGCAAATAGATAGTCACTGAGAAAGGAGCCAGGTACAGGCAATAGGGGACAGAGAAGAAGAACTGAAGAACTTTGGGGCACTTGCAAGTTTCCTCAAAGGAGGAGCATTCCTGCTGTATCCTGAATAATGTGTGAGGATGACAAGGATTGGGGGTTCGGGCGGGGCTGAGACTTGGGTTGGGCTGGGAGGGGAGGGCGTTCAGGCAGAGGGAACAGTATGTGCAAAAGCTGGGAACTGTGAGAAAGCCTGACCTTTTGGGAAGAATTGTTAGTGATTATTCATTCTTGTTGTTTGGTCTGGATGTATTAAAAACACCCATGCCCTGCTTATGGGAATGATTCATTTGGATAAAATCCTATTACCACCCCAAGTTATGCTGTGTAACACAAGCATTTCAGCCCCCCAGCTGGTGGCCCCCATTACCAAGGCTTCAGTGATCTGGCCACAGTGACTTCTCCCCAGGGAGTATTTGCTCAGCAAATGCCTTCTCCCGGGCCAATTTCATAGCGTCCACACTTTTAGTGAGGACTCCTGATCGTGCACCCATTTGCATTTTATTCAGTAAAGATGAAAAGGGGGAAAAAAATAGAGGGGAAGAAATCTGAGCCAAGTAATGGCTTATTTATTTATTTTTTTTACCAGATATTTTGTTTTTTCTGATGAAAATAGTACTTGATAGTAACAATTAGCTACAACCTCAGTCTATTTAGTACTAAACTTTTAAGTTAGCCTTTCAGAGCCCATAGAAAACTATGAAAAAAAGATCCAGGAAACTTTTGGGACTGGAGTGTGAGACCTCCTTCTTTTCATGCTGAATTCAGAATCTTTGCTACATTTCTGCAGAGAAGCTAGATCTAACACTGATTGGAATTCTGGGCCCTGCAGATGGGGAGTCGTTGGACAATGTTTGGGTATAAGAGAGCCCTTATAGAAACAACCTGAAGGACCCGGGGAATTTATTTATTACTTACTAGGTTGTTACTTCCATTAATGCAGAGAAGCCTCTGAACGATGCCTTTTTTTCTGGAGATGTCATTATCAGAGTGAAAATAAGTGGGAAGCCTAGGGATGCCCTGGAAAGCTGAGGGAGCGGCAGTAATGGGCATTCCTTGGAGTGAAGTGAAGGTGAAGGGGAGGAACCGCCCAAGGTCAAATTCAGGGTTGGGTCTTGGGGGGCGGGGGAGAGGTGGTTTGTTGAAAGGTGAGGATGGAAGATGCTCGTTCAAACCTTCCCACACGCTCCTTAAATTGGGTAAGTTTCTGAACTGATTTGAGAAGAAAACTATTATAATTTTAGGGATTCTTCCCCTCCCCCAGTCCCCTCTTTCCTTTTTCTTTTTTTCTATGAAAAGACTTTATTTTTTTAGAACAGTTTTAGATTTTACAGAAAAATTGAGCAAATAGTACAGAGAGTTCCAATATACAGTCCCCTTTCTGCACAGTTTTCCCTACTAGAAACATCTTGCATGAGTATGGTACATTTTTTTAAATTAATGAACCAATATTGATACATTAATATCCATTAACATCCACAGTTAACATTAAGGTTCACTCCTTGTGTTGTACATTCTGTGGGTTTTGACAAGTGCATGTGTCATGTAGCCACCATTATAGTATCATACAAAGTAGTTTCAGTGCCCTAAGAATCCCCTGTGCTCCAGCTGTTCGTCACTCTTTCCCGTCTCTGTCCCTTCCACCTGCACTCGCAGCCTTCAAACCCTTGCACACACACATCTTCTGACCTTTTTACTGTGTCTGTAGTTTTGCCTTTTCCAGAATGTCATGTAGTTGGCATCAAACTGCCTGTAGCCTTTTCACACTGGCTTCCTTCACTTAGAAATATACATTTAAGATTCATCATATTATTGTATGCCTTGATAGCTCCAGCACGGTTGCTGGGTTGTATGGTATAGACTAAATGTTTGGCTTTGTTAAGAGGCAGCTGCCTTCCAAGTTGGCTGTATCTTTCCTCCTTGCTTTTTGAACTTTCCACGTGACTTTCGTTTGGGAGCAGAACTTAGAAATAATTTGTGGGAAAATGCAGGTGCTACTTAAATTGTAGTACACGGATTCTGAAATACCTAGAGAAGTGTTTTGCATTAGGTAGAATATGGTAGGTGGAGACCTGACCAACAGTCTCTTACTGTAAAGACATTTATTGTTTACTTAACCAGAAGTCAGGGCCAGGTGGCTTCAGATTCATTAAGTAGCTCAAGGAAATCCTCAAGGACCCAAGATCTTTTCTTCTGCTCTCCCATGCTAAGTATCTTGGCCTTTTGTCTTTTGTTCACACTTATAGTCTCAAGATGGCTGCTGCAGCACCAGGCACTATGTCCTCACACCCTTCACAGGAAGAAAGAGGAAGGGGAAACACCAGCAGCTCTCGTGTCCCTTTGTCTCTTATATTAGAAAAGTGACCTTTAGCAGATATCCTCTGATGTCTTTTTGGCTTCAAATGGTTCATTTAGTCACTCTAGCTGCACAGAGGCCAGGAAGTGGCTTTTCTGAGCCCCTTGAATGTTTGACCAGGACTCACTCATCTATCTCGGGGACAATTGCAGGAGCTACTTGTCACTTTTTTTGGCCTCAGCATCCTCACTCATCTGTGATATGATATGTGGTATCAGTCACTTTCAAACTGTGCTTCCATGAGACCAAACCTTCTGAAGATGAGCTTAGAGGTCACTGCAGGGGGAGTGAGTGGGAGCGGGGAACAGTGAGCCAGGCTCTGGCCCCCCACTTCTTCCTGGATAAGCACACTTCCCGCTTCCTCACAGGTTAGGGCTCCTGGAGGATAGAGCTCCTGGATAAGGCTTCTACAGCTAAAATTAAGGGTGAAAGCACCCTGGGTTAGATGATGGTAAATGTTTCAATTCTAAGAGTCAGACTTTTGGACGAAAGTGAGACAAGGCTATTAGTCTCCTCCTAAGTGCTTGATAAATTTCTTAGGATTTTTGCCTTGAAAGTTTTACCAAATGCACATGTTGTACAGAGATGTTGTCCTCTGTCCTGAAGGAGGAGGACTTTGCCACTTGCAAAGTGGTTTAAATCTTACCTCTTCTTTGACGAGGAGATGGTCTGGAGGTGGAAGATAAAAAGATGGTCAACAGCCTGAGTGTTATCCCTAAAAAGTGAAAAATTTGATCTTCCTTCATCTTTTCAAACACAGTTAATCAAATGTCCCTGAGTAACTGAAGAGGATGATTTGTGTTCTCTTCTATGCTCTTTGAACCCTTTTCCATGTTTATGTGAAATATGTGGACTTCTCAGGTGGACATTTTATCTTTGATGTAGCTATTTCATCTATAGTGAAAAATGTTGTGGGCTTTTAAAATTATTTCAGTTAAAATGCTTTGTAATTTATATTTGTTCCCTGAAGTGATTTTGTGAAATTTTAGGAAGAGAAACTACATTAAAAAAAACCCCAAATAGGTATGTGTTTAAAAGATGGGCAGAGGGTCTTAATAGACATTTTTCCAAAGAGGACATACAAGCACATGAAAAGATGCTCAACGTTATTAATTATTAGGGAGATGCAAATCAAAACCACACTGAGATATCACCTCACACCTGTTGGAATGGCTATCATCAAAAAGACAACAAATAGGGAGTGTTGGCAAGGATGTGGAGAAAAGGAACCCCTCATGTACTGTTGGTTGGGATGTAAATTAGTGCAGCCACTGTGGAAAACAGTATGGAGATTCCTCAAAAAATTAAAAACAGAACTGCCATACAACCCAGCAAGTCTACTCTGGGTATTTATCCAAAGAAAATTAAAACACTAATTCAAAAAGATATTGCACCCTTATGTTCATTGCAGCACTATTTATAATAATCAAGATATGGAAGCAACCTAAGTGCCCATCAACAGATGAATGGATAAAGAAGATGTGGAATATATATATGGAGTATATATATGTATATATGGAATATTACTCAGCCATTAAAAAAGTATAAAATCTTGCCATTTGCTACAACATGGATGGACCTAGAGGGTATTATGCTAAGTGAAATAAGTCAGAGAAAGACAGATACTATATAATTTCACTTATATGTGGAATCTAAAAAACAAAACAAATGAACAATTATAACAAAATAGGAACAGAGTCAGAGATACAGAGAACGAACAGGTGGTTGCCAAAGCAGAGAGGGAAGAGGGGTGGCGGAGGAGAGAAATAGGTGAGGGAGATTAAGAAGTACAAACTCCCAGTTGCAAAATAAATGAGTCAGGGGTATGAAATATATAGTGTGGGGGAATAGAGTCAATAATTATGTAATATCTTTGGATGGTGGCAGATCATAAGTAGATTTATTGTGATAATTTTGAAATGTATAGAAATATCAAATCACTATGTTGTGTAACAGGAACTAACATAGTGTTGTAGATCAATTATACTTCAAAAACAAACAAACAAACTCACGAAAAAAGAGATCAACCTTGTGGTTACCAAAGGTGAGATGTGGGAGAAGTGGGAACTGGATAAAGGCAGTCAAAGGTACAAACTTCCAGTTATAAGATAAATAAGTACTAGGGAGGTGTTGTGCAACATGGTAAATATAATGAACACTGCTGTATATTACATGTGAAAATTGGTAAGAGAGTAAAGCCTGAGTTCTCATCACAAGGAAAAAAATTTTTTTCTATTTCTTTAATTTTGTATCTTAGATGATGGATGTTCACTAAACTTATCGTGGTCGTCATTTCATGATGTATGTAAGTCAGATCATTATGCTGTACACCTTAAATTCATACAGCTGCATGTCAAGTATTTCTCAATGAAACTGGAAGGAAAAAAAAAAAGAAAAACAAACAAACAAACTAGGTCTGTGCTCCCTAAGGACGAATTGGTGAATCTACTGCTGTGTGAAGCTGACTTTTCTTTTTTTTTTTTTGGAAATAATTCCAGTTGCTTCATAGTTGGCACAGCACTTTGTGATATATGGACAACATGCTGATGCCGATTCCATCCAGGAATGCCCCCCTGATCCTGGGCTGCATGCTGCTTTTCAGGTCTTACTGGTACAGTGTTTAGATAGGAACCCTGCTGTGTGCAAGACAAAGGGCTTCAGTTCTAAGGGAGCATATGCCTTCTGATGTTCTACATAGTCATGTGTCATCTCATTACGATGCATAACTCCCTCCAAAGTAGAAGTTATTACATTTTACAGGGGAAATGGCAGAGCTGGAGCTGTAGTCTCCCCAGAAGCCTGAACATTTGCCACTAAATCAGCTGCTCTGCCCTTCTACGATTAATTGGCATTTCTCACACAAATGCGGGGAAAGAGAATTATCAATTTTTGGAATACTTTTTTGGGTCAAATAATTTGCATATTTTAAGATATTTAATCTTCACATCAACCCTAGGGGAAAGAGAGTTTATGCCAGTACATGGAGTGGTTGTTACAGTATTATCCCCATTTTATGTCACAGCAAATTGAGAATTTTAGAGGAAATGGGTCCTTTAAAGGACATGTGAAAATCTGCTCAAGATGTTGGAATAATGGTACTACAGGAAACTCCAGATAATACGGTTTCTGGCCTCTGTGGATTTATAAAGTTCCCCCCCCAAACAGAGTCACTCAGTTTATTCCTTTTACAGAAAGCACAATGCCATGCCTTGTCCAAAAGGATGGTGAATGTTTGTCTACTGGAAGAAAAAGATAAGAAGTTCAGCCTTTCCTCCTCTCCCACACACTTTCACAGTGGCTCATAGTCAGAGTACTTGGGTTCCCCCTCTCTGCCTGCATCGGGCTGACATTGGGGCTAAAGTAGAGGGTAGGATGTGTTGGCACATTGTAACTATCCACAGGGCTTCCTGGGAGTGGGTTAGGGCCCTGGTGAAATACAAAATCAGTGGTCCCTCCAACAAGGACTCACTGACTGAAAATCTCTACATAGAATTTAGATCGAAATTGCCTGACACTCCATTTCCCCAAGTCTAGGAAAAGACTCATTTGCCTCCCGCTCTCCTCTCCCCTAAGAGTTTGTTGAGTGAGTTGAATCAAGGACATGATCCCAGCCCTCACTGTCCTGTCCTGGCAGAGCCTGGGTGAGTAATGACATCAAGGAGAAGCCAGAACCTGGAATGGATGTGCCTCTTGGGTGGAGGCGGGTTGCAGATGGGAGGGCACAAACCAGCTGGGGACTGAGGACCTTGGTCCAGCCAAATGGCAGAATGTGGTGTCCAGACTGGAGGGTCTCAGGGGCAGATGTGTGGCCAGCAGTTGTTGGGTTGGTGAGGGTGTATGTGAGGTGGCTGCTCCTTGTCACACGAAGTATTAGCATTAATGAAGCTGTGTTTGGACCAGCTCCCTCTAGTGATCCAGTGTATCTCAGAAGTCGGTACTGGGTTAGAACATGCTAGGAAGGTGGGGATGATTCTCTTAGGAGGTCAGAGCCTTAAGCTGAGCATGGTGTTTCCCGGAGAGGAGCCAGGAATAGAATAGGGCCCCTTGAAGGAAGCCCTACTGTGCCTCTGGCTTGGGGTTGAGGGTGGTGAGGGAGGGACTCCCACACGGGACACAGACCCGTTTAACAGGTCTATCATGGGGCTGAGTCCAAGAAGTATTAATGTGCCTCAGTTAGGATCATCCTTTTTTCCATTTTCCAAGAGGGATTTATGGGTGAAGGTGAGGCTGGAAAAGCATGATGTGACAATAGCAGCAGTACACAAGAGCCTGTGCTGTCTTCTGATCTCTTGCCCTTCTTTGTCATTTCCCTGGGGGAGGAACCTTCTGCCCTTTGGTTTCCTTACTTAGAAAAGTTTTCTTTTGTTTCAAGTGTCTAGGAATCATGTCAGGAGGTAAATAAAATAATGGAAACAAAGCAGGAACATAAACAAGGTTGGTGAAATCGGTCCCTTTTTGGTTCCCATCTGAATTTCCTTATCCTGTTACTTGAATTAAGCAGTGAAGAGAGCTTCAGAAGAAAGAGCGTGTCATGATTAATTGAACCCTTACTTTTAAATAAACATATAGATTGAATTTTCATGTGAAAGAAACTTGAAAGTCCTGGAGGTAGGAAGTGAAAATAGAAATAAACAAAAAAATAGTAACCTCCTTACTTTCTAGGTGACTGAGAATACAGTTCAAAAGTCCTTTACTGTTTTTCATGTATTTATACATCACCCCCAAAAAATGACCCTGGGAGCAGAAAAAGGTAGTACTTATTTACTAGTGTCTAGTATATGTCAGGGACTGTGCTGGAGCTTGTATGGACGTGAGCTCATTTAATGCTCACAATAGTCCTAATGAAATGTGTATTATTGGCCATGTCAATGAGAAAATTGAGGTTCAGAGACATTATGTGGGCTGCCTACAGGAAAATCACTGGTAAGTGGACCTGTAGGATTCCAGTTCTGTCTTCACAAACATGCTGTTCTTAACCCTACTGGTGCACCTGTGCTACCAAATGGGACTGTCTTACAGATATCTTTTATAGTCATTACTTTTACCCCATATATTCCTCATATATCGATTCAAAGATGAGCTTGAACCTACCTTCAACTTCCTTAATCTTTGATAACTGAATCTTCCTATTTTGAGCATGAAGTGTTTTAAGCATTGCTATTCAAAGGGATAGAAAGATAAAGAAGAAATGAAATTAAGAAATTTTATACTACGAGAGGCTGTAAAAATTACAAAGTATTTTGAGCTTCTCTTGGGTCTTATGTTATTTCTGGTTTTAATATATAAGTTAAATAACATTCAATTGGCTATACATTTTGCAGACATTCTACTGTTCATTAGAGTTTAAGAGTATGGCTAATTTTATATTTCCAGCCAGTTTGTTTCTTTCTGATGAAAATTCCTATCTTCAGTCTATACCATGCTGTCTTTCTTAGGGTTATGCTATCAGATTTAGACAAATAATCCTTCATAACATGATGCAGTCATTTTTTATTTTCCCTTTTTTCTTGTTCAATGAAATCGTCTGATGCTCTGAATTTTCCTCTTATTACTTCTTTGCCTGAGTCGTCCTGTAGGATTTCATATATAGCTTTCTCAAAATAATTAGTTTCTGGACAACACGTTGAACACCTGTGACGTTCTAGTGAAGAGAGAAAATACCTGAAGCTTGGAAACAGGCAAATAGGCAAAAGGATAACTGTGTGTCCCTTCAAAGTCATACTGGATTAGAGTCCCTACCCAAGGATTATCTAATTCTCTAGGCCTGTGTGCCTTTCTTTGCTTTTCTTTGATTTACTATTTACTGTTGTAAAATAGTTTACAAATCTATAAGGGTGGATGAATACCTATAGAAACTTGTGCAATGCAAATGATTCCTTTCCATTAGAAAAGATAATCCCCAAAGTATAATTTTGATGCTCTGCAAGGCATTAAACAAAGTTTGTATCTACTTTAGCAACCTGATTTCAGCATTCTTTCTTTCAGCGACTATATATAAATATTTCTCTTCTATAATCCTTTGAAACAATATTTCTGTTCTGTTGGTTTTCTCATTGAATTAAATACATCTTTAATATGTAATTATTTTATGAGGGTCATTTTTTAACATTTTGGAAGTTGCTTTACACTAGGAACAATGTTAGAATCTTTCACCTGTGTCAAAAGAAAAACCAGAGCTGGACAGTAGTTAAAGCCATAAAGCCAATTTTACTCAGGAACCATTGCAATAGGGGGGAAAAAAGGCCTTAGTACAGAACTAGGCTCAATTCCAAATGCAACAAGGGAAAGTGGGGATTTATAGCCAAGGAACAGGGTTGGGGAGTGGTCAGTGGAAGGAAAATCACTAAGGGGAAACATTAAAAATAGGGTGATTCTTGCTAAACTGACTCAACAGGATTCTTGCTGAAGGCAGGCCAGGGTGATCATGGTTCACCTGGAGGATGAGGAATTTGATCAGATATTGAGGGTGAGGATTCTTTCTAAGCCAATTTAGCAGGATTCTTGTTAAAATTTGACTCTACAAGGACAGAGATGGAAGCAGAGGGCTCAGAGAAGCCTGACTAAAGTTTGGCAAGGAGAGGATCTTTGTTATGTGTATTATGCAATTTAATATTCACATACATCTTCTTAGGTGAGCTTATCATTGTCTCCACTGTGCTTAGGAAGAAACAGAGGCTCAAGAGTGTTCAAGTGACTTAGTTCAGGATGGACAGGGTATAATGTGGAGGCACCAGATTAGCCCAGGTTTATATGAATCAAGGTCCACTGCTGATTATACTTCACCATGTTGCCCGGAAAACTCACATGCTTCCCACCAAGGAGAGTGATGACAAAGTGTGGCTGAGGGTGACCCAATACTGTGCACAAAAAATATAGATAAATAAAAGGAAAAAATAAGTGAAGGAAAAAAGGCTGAGATTGTCTACAAAAGAACTATGATACTGTTGGGTTTTTTTCTCCCCATAAATCAAAAAGAAAGTGTAAAATGTGTGTGCAATTATTTTGAGTCATTGGATGGATTTTACTTGGAAAGTCCCCATCTCTTACTTCAGACCTGAATATTTGCTTATTGGGTGGATAGAGAGAAGTAGGTAAAAAATAAGAAGTAGCAGAGGTGCTTGCTTTACATTAGCAGAACAAACAAAACATTGGGAGGGGAGAAGAACCATTAACTGCTTCCAGACTTTGGCCAGACATCGAGCTTTCATCTTTTACTGTGTAAAGGTATAGTTCCTAAGCTTAGCTTTTGAACACTGTAGGGTGTTTTCAGTTTTTCTCAAGGATCTCATAAAGTTCTCAAAACAAAATTGGTTATAATTCACATTACTTAAAAATAAATATATGAGAGGTGTGCTATGACATTAAGTCAACAGTGTGCTGCCTCAAGTCCAAAATTTCTGGAAATGATTAGGGAAACATAAGTGGTAGGTGGCAGTGAGAGAGGCAAGGATGAACAAGTCTTAAACATCTCTCTCTCTCTTTCTCTTACTGTAAAATTACCCCCAGCTATGCCCACAATAATCACTGCAGTAGGTAACGCTAGGAACTCAAATGTATTTAAAATACTAGGGCTGAAACTCAGCATGCTGTGGTATCTATCTATCTATAACAGCAAACAGTCCTTGAAATCCTCTACTAACCCGGATTTGTATAAATTCACTAGAATTCCAGATTTCAGAGGTTGGGAAATTGGTTTTATGTCTGGAAGTGTCATTAGCAGCACCTACCGTTGTTATATTCTGGATCCTGATTAAAGGCATCCCACTTACATCCACTTAATCCAGAAGCCCCCGGGCTTTTCTGTATGTCTTGATCCTCTACTTCTCACACTCCTGCAAAATCCCATGGATGCTGCATCCTGTGTTTCTATGGAATCTGGCCCCTGTTTCCTCCTCATTGTTCCTGTCCTGGACTAACCTTCATCAGCTTCTGGTCTGACCGATAACTGCAATTTTCTCCTCACTATATTCTGTGTACTTAGCTTCCCTTCTGTTCCCCCTTCTTCCTCTCTGTAGATGGTTCCTCGAATTGTTGTAAAAATATCTGCATAATCTTGCCACTGGGCTTCAAACCCTTTAGTGGTTCCTCATGGCTTAAGGAACAAGGTATGCAGAGTCTTGCTAAACCTATGAAGGCCTTTCTGACCCACTCCCTGTACACCTCATTCTCCAATCTCCCCTCTCCTGCAGCTCACCTTTGCTCTCAGGCTGATCTGGGATCTATTTACCTCTGCTTGCAGCAGAACATGCCAGACTGTGTTAAGCCAGCCAACCCCTGTGCTGGATTGCTTCCCTCTCAACCTGGATTAGATTCTCCTTCTCGATACTGCACTGTAGCTGTTTATTTATATTGAATAACATTTCTGTAAGGGACCATGCTGTCCTTCGGGGCAGGGCAGTGTCCACTGTATGTTGGTGTCCCTGTGCCTAACAGGGAGAGGCTCTCCATAAATGTTTGTAGGTTGAATGAATGAATGAGTGAAGTGGGACCTTTTTTGCATGAAGAAATGAATGCAATTTACCTCTATGGAAAAATTGCGTGAGTGGGACCTAAGGAATTGTATTATTTATCTGCAAAAGCATTTCATCTGTCTTCTTTTCCTTTCTCTATAGCTCATCTCTGTAAATGCATCTCTGTGAATCTGCTGTCATTGCCATCATTACAGTTCCCCCCAAGGGGGAGGCAGAGCAGGGGGGCACTGTTTGTGATAGAGGGCAGAGAAGGTACAAACCAAGATATGCCCAGGCCCTCCCTAGCTCAGCCTGTCCTTGGGTTAGGCAGGCCAATCTTCATGAACTTGTGGGGATTTGAACACCACACACACACACACACACACACACACACACACACACACACACACACACACACACACACACGGACAAGCGGGAGGAAAAAATTGAACATTACCAGCAAAGGGAGAAACCAAAATCATGTACCACTCAATGACATTCAAGGGAAAGGATGTAGCATCACTTTTCCATGATGTTCTGCCAAAGATTCATAACCTGAATTTAATCAGAGGAAGCATCAGACAAAGCCAAATTGAGAGACTTTATCCAAAATAAACAGCCTGCAATCTTAAAAACTGTCAAGGTCAGAAAAATCAGGGAAAGACTGAGGAAAGTGTTTTAGAATAAAGGAGGCTAAAGAGACCTAACAGCTAAAAGCACTGTGTGATTCTGATCCTTTTGCTATAAAGTACATTAGTGGGACATTTGGTAAAATTTGAATGGGGTCCAGGAGCAAATGGTTGTGTTGTGGCTATGGAGGAGAATGTCATTTTTGTAGGAAATGCACACTATAAAGTATCACTGAGTGATGGGGCTTCTGCTTGGGTAAGTTACTTTCAAGTGTTTCAGGAAGAGAGAAAGGTTTTTGTACTTAACTTACAATATTTTTTGGTGAATTAGAGATTGCTTGAAAATTTAAAAAAATTTTTAAAAGAAAAATGTTAAGAAACCAACTTGGACTTTTTCTCATGGATAAGTTGTCTTGATGAGATTCGATCTGCATTATATGCTGATGGAAATGTGCAGAAGAGGGGCCTTGGTGTTCCTTGAGAAGATTTAGGGGTGGAGAGGTGGTGAAGCCTAGGGGCATAGCCAAGAGCAAGCCTGCATCTCAGCAGCTCTCAGCAAGTGAAAACAGGCTCCGAAGACAGACTCTCAGCCCCGGGAGAGCAGAGCGACCTCCCAGGGGCAAGTGCAATTAGCAGGTTTCTGGGGACTGGGGAGCAAGATGCCACTTTGATGATTTAGTGTGAGAAACGTACTCAAGGCCATTGGCACTCTTTGACTAGCGGATTTCCTCCCTGTTGCAAACTTCAAGGGGGAAGCCAGGTGGCAATCAGGAGACTTGCTTGGTAAATAAGGAATAACAGTGAGAGGAGCTGACCCAGTGTGATCAGAGCATCCGGCCAGGGCAGCCTGATTTCTGCATTCTGCACGTGAGCCTCACACTTGGCAATGCTGTGTGGAGGCGTGAGTCTGGGACGGGGCTTGCCCTCCCTTGGGCAGAGCTGGGGTGGCCTCCCAAGCTTCAGTTTTTGTCTGCTTTCATGGTTGGCCACCTCTCCGCTTGTGTTCTTTCTTTAGGTACGGTAGTAGCCTCAGCCAGGTTGTGGACCCCTGAATGTCTTTGCTTGTGTGTGATTCTGTGTTGCCTCCTTCTGGGTTGATTTCATACGTTCACTCTTAGGGACATATACCCTCTGCATTCAGGTTCCTTAGAGATCCTTCTTGCTGCTACTGGCCACATGAGAACCATGTTAGAGAGAGACTACACTCTAGAGTAGCAACTTCCCTCTTTCTGTTTTTATTTATTTTTTTAAGTCTGCAGCCATGTAAAAGGAAGGAAAGACTTTTTTTTTTTTTTGAAGAGGCTTACCTGCTTGGAATATCATATTATCCTCCAACTTCCCTGGGTTGCAGGCTTTCTTTTAGAGATTTAGCCCAAATGGATATTTTTTCCCTGTTGAGGCCAGCGTGCCCTCCCCTGCTACGAACCAAAGGAATTCGGTTCCTTGGTGCAAAGTCCATGCAGGGCTGTTGGATGTGGGTGGAGATTACAGTTCACTTTCTACAACTGAGTAGTGCTGTCTCGGGGATGAGACCCCACCCCTCCCAACCCTGCCCCTTCAATCCCCCCTCCACTGGAGGGTTTGCAGTTCTTTCTCCCACAGGTGGCCATATCTCCTCCAGGTACTTGAAGGCCCCGGGCTACTTAGCCCTGAAACCTGTGGTCCCAAATGGCTCCTTATGTAAAAGCCGTTTGTTTCCTGGTGAGTGTTAACTGCAGTTGCCCAAACCTTGAGGCTCTTGAGTGCTAGAATCTGTTTTTGAAGAGGTGCTAGAAACCCGAAACCTGGCATGCAAGTTAAGTCTGCCTGCTGCCCAGAAGCAATGGTTCTGTATGGCTCATTGGTTAGAGACCAGCCAAGAGGGTCTGGGTCCTTCTGTGAGTGATGAAGACCATGGGAGCCCTCAGGCATGAACCGTGTATTCTTCAAAGGAAGGTTAGAAGGTTGTCTTGATTTTTACAAAGGAAGCACACGTACATATATGGACTGGCCCACACTGGTCTAACTTCAGGGTCCTCCATTTAGTGTAATTTTATATTTTGTTTACCCCTTTGCCCACACCATGATAAAGCCTTTCATACAGATGCCTTTATAAATAACTACTCCTTTTCCAGAACATGCCTGATTTGCATTTCTACACTGTGGACATTGAACAACGTGTTCAGTTGGGGTGTCTACACGGTCACTAGGTCAGCTGTTGAGTCCTGGCTTGGCCATCTGTGCTCTGTGGCAGATGTTGGACCGTCCTCTCATCTAAAAGTGCTGCCTCATGAAGAGCTCGTGGCCCTTAGCACCTGGCGGACAGAAACACTAGCTTAGAGGGTGGAGTGGTGAGCACCTGCAAGTCTCAAGGAACAGAGACTTGGTTTCCATTTGCAAACAAAACAAAACAAAAAGCCCCATGTGAATTCTGGCACTAGTCTTTGCCATCTGTTTGATTTTTTTACTGGGTCAGGCGCTGTGATAAGTACCAACCTCTGCGTACCAGTGAAAAGGATTAGAAGTAGAATCACCTGAAAGATGGCATTCAAAGCAGGTAGGGCCTGTGGTCTGCTTAGGGACCTATAACTTTCACTTGCATTCTGTTGCTAGGCCTCCTTGCATCTGGGAGTAGGGGTTGGGGTGGCGGGGAAAGGCAGGCAATAACAAGAAATGTGTTCCTTGGGGTCTCCTACTAAGCTGTGCCTCTGTCAGTCAGATTTCCTATTTGACGGAGATACTTCTGCCCTCTCCAGCTCTGCCAGGCATCCCCCTTGGAGAGAGGGGTGGGAACTGGATGTGAAACTGATGTGAAACTGATCCCGTTCCTCCAAGTGGCCAAGTGGCTGGAGGCTGACAGCTGTGTAAGGAAACGCTCCCTGTCATGGGCTTTGGGTCCCTGCTCAGTCAAAAGGCAGACTTTTTACTCCCAGTGACAGCTGCAAAGTACAGATTTCTGGTGGGGCACTAGCTCTGAATTCCAGATACCATTTGAGTTTCAAAAGCATCTACGTTTCCATGTCTGTGGTGCTCTTTTACAACTTAGCACCATGATAGCCGATGCACGGCCATCCGCTTTTACTAAGAATTCTAGCCAAATGATTTGCGGAATGAGGGCACAGGTGATAGATACTTAAGGCTTTGCTCCTTGGGGGATGAAAGTGGTGCGGAATGTGCTCTGAATTTCAAGAGATGAGAAAGGTGGGTGGTATGGGGAAGGAAGGCGATGAGATTTTGGAAGCTGGGTGACGCCTGTGAGGCTGTGGAAAACATGTATTTCTGTTTACAATGATTAATTTGTGTTTCAGAGAGCAGCTCTCGCTACTGAGGGTTGCATGTGCCAGAGAGTTAATAAAGGATCCTGGGGACACCCGTGCTTCATGCTTTATGCATGCCCATAGGTGGAGGTGGAAGCATTTGGATCTAGTACAACTTGACAGTCTATTTCCTATGGTTGAGGGATGGCTGGATTCGCTACTGTAAGAGCAGGATCCGGAGACTAGCCCTGAGCCCAGGCTGTCATTCTTGCCTGTTAATGCAGGATGGACTGTGTATCTTTTAACTTTGATAATTTGTGACTCAGAGATTCTTGCATAGCTGAGATGTTTTAACAATGGATTAAAGTGTACAGATTTCAAGTAACAACTTCTTTGCTTCTGTTTGAGGCAATACACTTGACTGTCCACATTCATGTCAATGCAGCGGTGGAAAATAAATCTCAGTGTTTTAAAATAGACTTTAAAAAGCATTACCAAGACTACTCAGTGCCTTTAAAAAAAACCCTCCTCCTGAACTTTGAAAGTCTTTCTCTCCAAACATAAAGGAAAGGTCTTACATGGCTGTTTTGCTTAATGTGGGCTGGTTTTATTTTGGACTCTTTGAAACCCAGCGTGAAGGCTAAAATTCTGCTATGTAGAGAGGTAAAAATGAAAGAAATGGTGAGGTTTTGATTGTGCTAAATTAAAGTGACAAGGTACAGATAACAGGGCACGGCTGTGTCCACAAATTAGCCCTCTCTAATTTGCTGCTGTGGAAAGTAGTGCTTTGGTGTTGCATTGTAATTTCTTTCTTGAATTAAAAGTTTTAAAAAAAGAAAGTCTACTTTGCTCGAAAGAGGAAACCTGAGAAACTCAAGCCTTTCAGTATTTAAATGGCCTATGGTTCCCTGTGTGCAGGGAACTATTTGAGCAAGTCCTGCTTCAAAAATATGTAAATTACATGGTTTTATTGGATTGTTTTGTGTGCTACTTAAAGTTATCCTTTTCCAAAGTTTTTGTTGCAATTCAGAATGTATTTTGTGTTGAGCAGGTGGCAGCTGTATTTTGTGTGGTCTCTTGTGTAAATACAGTACCACGTCATGTACAGAATAGATTTCTGATGGCTGGAGGGTGGGGCGGGAGTTGGGGGAAGAAGTCCAAGGCTCCCTTCTCCAACTTCTGTTTAGTTCTAAGCAATAACTCAATACTGGTGGGGAGCCAGGATGACATTTGGTTTCCCCAGTCACAACATGTCATGCTCCAAATTATGATATTCTTTTCCCCAAAGTCAACTTCCCAGAAGGCTGAAATGTCATTTTGCAATGTGTGGTGGCACATGAACTATTTTATTATATTACAGAAAGTCAACTGCACAGATTGCAGAACAAAAGTCAGGATTGTTTACCACAACACTTTAAAAAAATTACAATTCATGATCATTTGTCTTTTGTTTTCAGTTTCTATGGGTATTTGCTCAAGGAGAGACCCATGCCTCCACATTAGACTGTCCATTCCTGGGTGTTGACACTTTCACCCTCCTTTGAGGCTTTAATTCGTCATGACTCATGCCACACAAACATCTAAGATGTTTCCTAAAGTGTGTTCCACAGATCATTAACAGATGTGATGTTTAAAGTGTTCCACAGTCAAATTTGAGAGACACTGGGAAAAACAAAGCCAAAAGACTGCTTTACTGAAGGACTTTTCCAGGGCCTTTAACAGACAAATGTGCATGTGAATTGTCAGGACAGTAAGTTCATCCTCTTGCTGTGTCCTCACCTGTGGTCTCTTTTGAAAGGGCACCAATCTCATTCATGAGGGATCCACCTTCAGGAGCTAATCACCTCCCCAAACCCTACCTTCAATGCCATCACACTGGGATTAGGTTTCAACAGAGGGAAGTTGGAGATGCAGACATTCAGTCTGTAACATGATGGTTCAATGAGAGGCTGTGTGTGAAGGCATTGAGTTCAGGGCCTGGGAGACCAGCGTTAGACTATTGGGAGATGTATCGGGAAAACTGCCATCCTCTTCTGCAACCCCTTCCTCCTCAGTGAGGCTCCCTAGACAGGAATAATCTGCCCTCCTACGTTATGCCTGTTATCCAAACCTTGATTCCTCTTTCCTTATTCCTCTCTTCCTCCCCAACAGTCTGCTCATAACAAGCCCAACATTCAATAGGCTTCCAAAGAAAAGGAAACCTGCATTCTTTTTTTTTTTAATTGTTTTTCTTTTTTTAATTAAATTTTTTGGCTGCATTGGGTCTTTGTTGCTGCGTGCGGGCTTTCTCTAGTTGAGGCGAGCGGGGGCTGCTGTTCATTGCACTGTGTGGGCTTCTCATTGTGGTGGCTTCTCTTGTTGCGGAGCCCGGGCTCTAGGCACGTGGGCTTTCAGTAGTTGTGGCACGTGGGCTCAGTAGTTGTGGCACACGGGCTCAGTAGTTGTGGCTCACGGGCTCTAGAGTGCAGGATCAGTAGTTGTGGCGCACGGACTTAATTGCTCCCCTGCATGTGAGATCTTCCCAGACCAGGGATCGAACCCATGTCCCCTGTGTTGGCTGGCAGGCGGATTCTTAACCACTGCGCCACCAGGGAAGTCCCAGATAACTCAATTCTGTAAGCAATACTGGATTGGCTCCCAGATCAGGGAAGCAAATTCTTTGTTTTTGTACGATAAAGGAAATAATTGGGCCAATTAGTGAAATTTGAATAGGAAATCATATACTAGTGTTGTATCAGTTTTAATTTCCTGACTTTGATAATTGTGCTGTGTTTATGTAAGTGAATTTTTTTTTTTTTTTTGCTGCGCTGCACGGCTTGCAGGATCTTAGTTTCCTGACCAAGGATTGAACACGTACTCTTGGCAGTAAAAGCTTGGCGTCCTAACCACTGCACCACCAAGGAATTCCCTGTAAGTGAATGTTCTTGATCTTCAGAAATACATGTTGAAGTATTTAGGGTAAAGGGACATCACGTCTACAACTTATTCATACACAGTTATAGGGGAGGAAAGACTATTCTTTTTCCATTATGTTCCTAGTTTCTCCACTTGGGGCCCTGCAAATTAGACTGAAAAAGACAGAATAATGAGAGAAAAACAAATAAGTTTATTGACACAAGCAGCATGCATACACAAGGGAGAAACTCAGTGATGAGTGACTCAAAGGGGTGGCTAGGACTTGGGTTTGTATAGCATCTTAACAAAGAACAATACATTTTAGAAAAGTGATAGGACAAAGGAAAGGGGCTTTAGGTTTCCAAGGGTGGCAAACTGTGGGAAGGTATATGTATGTGGAAACTAATGGAAGGTAAGGGTCAATTTGATAAGGTTCGTTTGTGCAGGTCTACCTGGTGCCACCTCATCTCAGGTGTTAAGGTTGTTATTCTGTTTTTAAGCAGATCAGCAGAGATCAGAAAGCTCATCCTGTGTCTGCTTTTTAAGAAATTGCCTTCAGTCAAAACAGTCCTTGTGATAGAGTGGCGCATTTTGGGTTGGTGTACTCTGAACTACTTCACAATTGAGAAAAAAGTAATAATACAAAAAAGAGATAAAACGTTAGTATTTGGGGAATCTGGGTGAAGGATATACTTCATATTCATCTTGGAACTTTTTTTAATTGAAATATAGTTGATGTACAATTTTATATGTTACAGGTGTACAATATAGTGATTCACAATTTTTTAAGATTATACTCCATTTATAGTTATTACAAAATATTGGCTATATTCCCCAGGTTGTACAATACATCCTTGTAGCCAAACTTACACCCAATAGTTTGTACCTTCCACTCCCCCACCCCCACTGGTAACCATTAGTTTGTTCTCTATATCTGTGAGTCTGCTTCTTTTTTGTTATATTCACTAGTTTGTTGTATATTTTAGATCCCATATATAAGTGATATCATGTAGTATTTGTCTTTGTCTGACTTATTTCACTTAGTCTAATGCCCTCCAAGTCCATCCAGGTTGTTGCAAGTGGCAAAATTTCATTTTCTTATAGCTGAGTAATATATGTATATATATGTTATATATATATACATATATATATATATATATATATATATTTTATACATTTTCTTGATCCATTCATCTGTTGATGGACACTTAGTTTGCTTCCATGTCTTGGCTACTGTAAATAATGCTGCTGCTTTGAAAGTTGGGGTACATGCATCTTTTCAAATTAGTGTTTTTATTTATTTTTTGAATATATACCGAGGAGTGGAATTGCTGGGTCATATGGTAGTTCCAGTTTTAGTTTTTGAGAAACCTCCATACTGTTCTCCACAGTGACTGCAGCAGTTTATATTCCCACCAACAGTGTGTGAGGGTTCCCTTTTCTCCACACCCTCACCAACACTTGTTATTTATGTTTTTTTCTTTTTTACTTCCTTTTTTTTTTTTTTTGCTAATAGGTAATCTGACAGGTGTGAAGTGATATCTCATTGTGGTTTTGATTTACATTTCCCTGATGATTAGCAATGTTGAGCATCTTTTCATGTGCCTGTTGGCCTTCTGCCTGCCCTCTCTGGAAAACTGTCTAATCAAGTCTTCTGCCCATTTTTAATTGGGTTGTTTATTTTTTTGATCATTTTGGAACATTTACGTAAGTCTGAAATTATTTCAAATTATGAACTCTAAATTGAGTTTAGGAGAGAACATTTAATTTTCTCCCAAACTTCAAAACCATTTCTAAGCTAGTAGTCTCTAAATAGTAGGAAGAAGACTCTTCTTTTTTAAGTATAAGGCAAGTGATTTTGAGATTGCCTTAAATTCATATCAATTAGCTAAAAATATTTCAGATGTTATACCTTCTATCCATAGCGTAGTGTGAGTCTTGACATGCTAACAGAGCAGAGCCACTTAGAATAAAGTGGACCAGTAGGAAGTATTTTTCTAATGCTGAATTTGTAAATAGTCTTAAATAGTCTTTTAAATTCTTAAATAGAAAACTAGTCTGTAATTGAAGATATTTTTACTCATACTGTTCATAAACTTACAGGCTGATCTCAACCCTTGTTATTGAATGTGTTTTAGAAGAGTAAATAAAAATTTATTAAGAAGTGAGAAACCGTAGAGGGGATTTCCTGAAAAGTGAGAGTGATCATGTACCGGAACCTTGCTGAAGAGTCTTTCCTCCCCTGTGGACTGGGAAGAGGCACAGATACTTGATTTCTTATGGTCTACATGTCAATATACCTGGGCATTAGTCTGTGGATGATTCAAGTTTTGACTCTTAAAAATATTTATAGTCCCACAAATTTACATCTTTTATTTATTTATTTTTTAAAAATGTATTTATTTATTTATTTATTTTTGGCTGTGTTGGGTCTTCGTTTCTGTGCGAGGGCTTTCTCTAGTTGCGGCGAGTGGGGGCACTCTTCATCGCAGTGCGCGGGCCTCTCACTGTCGCGGCCTCTCTTTTTGCAGAGCACAGGCTCCAGACGCGCAGGCTCAGTAGTTGTGGCTCACGGGCCTAGCTGCTCCGCGGCATGTGGGATCTTCCCAGACCAGGGCTCGAACCCGTGTCCTCTGCATTGGCAGGCAGATTCTCAACCACTGCGCCACCAGGGAAGCCCTACATTTTTTATTAATTGTAGGACCTGCATCCCATTGTGAAATCACCCATTGTTATTACAAGTAACTTGGGGTTCCCTTGTGAATTGTCACTTATTAGTAGCTAGTTCCTGCAGTTTAACTCTTCAGTAGTGTAGAGTCATAGATTGCTAACTACTTTTATACAGATTTGTATTCATTCTGTGAAGAAGAGTTTTGCCTCTCTCTGCACTTTCCACTGGAACTTTGATAAACTGGCAATCTAGGAGTCTTAATAATTATAACCAATCTAGCTAGAATAGTGGTACCCTGCTTTAGAAAGAGCAGTTCTTTCCTTGGTGATACTGATCTAATGAATGGATGTAAGCTGTGAAGTTGGACATTTTCTGGGGTCTGTCCTTACTCTAAGGTATCTGTATAACCTTATACAAGGCTACAGTCCATCTTCATTATTGGGGGCTTCCATATTAGTGAATTTGCCTACTTGAGAGTAGTAACCTCAAATCAGTGCTTATGGTGCTTTTGTAGTCATTCACAGACATGAACAGAGCAGTGAACATTTGGAGTTACCCAGTGAACAAGTTCCCAGTTGAAGTCAAATAAGGCACTCTGCCTTCTTTTTTCAGCTCTTCTACTGTAAACAGATGTCCTTTTTTCATAGTCTATTTAATGCCATGTTTTCCACATTTTTATGCTTTTTGTTTGTAATTTCACTGTTTAAAATTAGCCCAAAGCACAGTGATAGAGAGTTCTCTGTGTTCCCAAGTGCAAGAAGGCTATGCTATGCCTGAAAAAGAAAATATGTATGCTAATTATCTTTTTACATGCATGAGTGACCATGTTGTTGCTATGAGTTCAATGTTAATGAATCCACAACATATATTAAATGAGGTGTCTTTAAACAGAAACACACATGAAACCAAGTTATTTATTGATTGGCTGAAGGAAGTATTGTGGCCAGTCACTAGCTCGAGGGAACGTAATTCTGCATTTCCCCTTGCAGCAGTGGTTCAGCATTTGCTAATTTAGTGCTCATGAAGACTCTGTAGAGCATAACTACCACGAGTAAGGAGAATTGACTGCTTATTTGATCTCTCCGAATCTCAGCTTCCTTGTAGGTAGAGTGACTATATTACTCAGCATAAAGCCCAGAACGAAGGTGAGAATTTATCAATCATTATCCTAGTTCAACAGGTGTAAACAAAGACTGTGTCAAGCAGACTGGGTCATATAGTCATCCTATCACAGGTAATGTGGAGATTAAAATACCTAATTGCAGTAGCATTCAGCAAATATTTCTTGATCCTCTCCTGTGGGGCTGGGTGTTGTATTGGGCGATAGGTATCAGTGGTAAACAAAACCACCATGTCCCCTGCCTGCATAGAGTTTACTGTCTATTGGAAGAAGGGACATGCATGAATAAGCACACAAATAAGTATATTGTCACATGTTTTGACTGATTCTATGAAAGAAAATTGCAACCAGTTCTATAGGTTTTCATTGTAGAGAATAAATATCTAATTTTGAAGTTGGGTGTGTCGACTGAAAAAAAATGCACAACCTCAAATTGAGAATTATGTTTTACTCGGTGGACTTTCTGAGGACTCAAGCCCAAGAGGAAGCCTCTCAGATAGTGCGGAGGGGCTGGTCTGAAGAGGAAAGGGAGGAGCCAGGATATATAAGAGTTTTTGCAACAAAACCAGGGAGTCAGAACATCACAATATTACTGTTAATTAAAGAAAACCAGACATCTCAAGTTAATGAGTTTAGCACTCTTCTATGTTTGGGAAGATGGAAGAGTCTGGGCTCAGTGAAATCATTCCTTTGATATGCACCTTAGCTGTCTGGGTCCAGCATCCTGTTCTTTCCTATCCTGAGTCCTCTCAGGGTGCACTCTTGGGGTCCGCTGTAGCGGACGACGATATGGCAGGCGACATTTTTCATCCACAGGTAATAAGGCAAGGAAGAGGTCTCTGAAAAGGTGACATTTAATCCGAGATCAGAAGATGAGCTTCAGTTTATCTTTCCAAGTAGAGAGTGAGGTAGGATAGAGCCTGACCCTTTCCAGAAAGACTGTAGTGGCTGAAAAGTAACGACCGAGGAGAGAATGATACAAGATAAGGTCATGGTGAAGATTCTAGGAGCACTGGAAATCCATTGAGGGATTCTGAGTTGGGAAGTGATAAGATATTTTAAAAGTTCTCTGTAGTGAATGGAATTGGGAGTGGGAGGAGGAGCAAGTGAATACAAGGGACCAGTTAGGAGGCTACTGCAGAAGTCCCAGTGATGTAAATCAACTATACCCCAATAAAAATTAAAAAAAAAAAAAGAAGTCCCAGCGCAAGTGGTGGTGGCAGTGGAGGTGGAAGAAAACTGGGAGAGATACATAGGAGGTCAGATCTGCTTGTCTTGACAGTGAATATGAATGAGCGGGATAAAAAAAAGAAAAAAGAGTTAGGGATGATTCTTAGATTACTTGACTAGAAGTTCCACTTCCTGAAAGGGAAAATGTTGAAGGATAAACATTGTGGGGAGCAGAGTCAAGAATTTAGCAAATTAGATGTAAGTGTATTTACATAGAAGACCACGGGTAAATACTAGTTTCTTTTCCCCTTTTATATCCTAGCCGAAGCAGTTTTTGGAATTTTTTTTTTTTCTCTCCATCTCTTTCTCTCTGTGGGTTTGTGTGTACTGACATTAAAATTTGGTCAGTATGCTTTCATTTTTCATATCAATTTTCTGAACATTCTTTTATGCACATTAGTTGGAGGTCGGTTAACACCCCATCTCTTCAGTGCTGCCACTATCTGAAAACTTTAGGGGTGTATCTGGTCCACATTTCAGATCTGATTCAGGATGCCAGGAAGAGAGAGAACTGGGAGCCAGAACTGGCCTAGATCCTTGTGCAGTCCACAGGGTACCCCAGTGTAGCCTTCTAATGTCACGGTTCTTATATGTACACATCTGAGCTCAGCTGCTGCCCGGGTACAGGCTCCCTCAGCCAGCATGACTGGATTGTGGACGAACTCTCCAGATCCTGTTTTTGAACTTGGGTTTTACTTCTGACTTTTCCTTCTGTCTTTGGGACCTGTTGGGCGGAAAACTTTTCCTCTACCCACTTAGGTTGGTCTGGGGCTTGCCCATTAACTGACAATAGCCAGATTAACAGGAGAAAAGAGAAGCCTTGTTTACCTGTGCTTGCAGTAGTTCTCAGTAAGGAGTAATTTGTCAAATGTTCAGAGGTAAAGATCTATACACCAATTTAAGAAAAAAGGGTAGGGGGCTTAGAGCTTCAGTGGGAAAGTATGGAAAGTTCTCTTGGGCGTGTTGATGTTAATGGAAGCAGAATTCATACTTTCTGGTGGTAAGGGTCACTCTTCCCTCTGAAGGGGAGGTCAGGGGCAACTGTATTTTGAGGAGGCTCTGCTCTAGGTTTAGATAATTTTTTTCTCTGTAGCTGCTGATTGTTTTGATGTTTTCAGTTTAAAGTAATTTTAATACCACTTTGGTGGGCTATTAATTAATCCCTTCAAACTCTAGGTTTCCTTTTGCTCAGGACAATCCCTACCCATCAGAGAGTCTAATAAGTTGAATGTCAAAAGGAAGGGTTCTGGGTCCCTTTTTTCCTGGCAACTCCTCTATCCTTATGCAAATTTACCCATCTTCTCCCCTTTGAACTGCTCTGCCTGCCTGCCGAGGATTGTTGGGAGGGGTAACCCTTTCAGGTCACAAAAGGTCATGGCCCTCCCTTTCCTGGGGATGTACTAGTGTTTCACCCTCATTTGCATAACTGTGTGAGGCCACAGAGTTGACTCATCCCTGAACTAAGATCTGTTTCTAGTGACCTAAGTTTGCCGACCCAAAGACAGACACATGGCCTGGCAGCTTCCCTTTCTTGAAACTTTAAGACCTGCCACATCCTGTGGATATGGAGATTTTCAGCTAATGGATAATTAAGGGATACTGTGAATTAAAGGCTCACAGATTTCTTGCAACTTTTTGATCTGGGATAAACAAAAATGTTTAAAAAACAGTGGTTATAAGACCAGGTCTCTGTTCAAAGGTATAATCCTAAACCTTGCTGAGCTGATTCAGCCTTTCCCTCTTGGGCTGCATGAACTGGTCCTTTTTGATTAGGAAAAATTTGGTATCTGGTTACTGGTTCATAAAAACAGAAAGATTTTCCTTCTTTTTCAGTTACCAAGTTTTTAGCAGGGAAATGGTAACCTGTTAAGGTGTGATTATGTGTGCTTTTGTGTACTGCTTTGCTTCCAAGGAGAGAAACTGTTAGAGGCATCAGGGAGATAGGAACAAGGAACCAAAAATTACTATGTAAAACTTCTAGATTTTTTTTTTAACAGTTAAGTAATGTTCTTTTTATCTGGCAAGTGATAATGATGCCCTGGATATATAGTATATTGAGCTTTTGCAAGACTTTCAAAAATGTATTATTAAGTTTTTGGACAACGTGGAGAAATGGGAGCTAGATGCCTCTACAGTTAGATATAAACGGCTGTATAACAATAGCAAAGCTTCAGCAGCCAGCTCTTCCTTTTTCCTTCCTGGGCTGCTTGGGTGTTCAAGGCACTGGCCTTCAGCCAGGGCTCACTGGTATACTGGTCTCTCATGGCCAGAGTCCATTCTGATTGGTCACCGTGCGCCCTGTGTCTGTGTTAAATATTTTAAATGTGATCTTAGGGTATAAACTACAGCTTTTGGGAAAAGCAGGCTGAAGCTGGGCCAGGGCCATATGAGCTCTTTGGGAACTTCATACATGGTACCCATACCCCAGCTATAATTGAAACGAAAAATAAATCATAGTGTCAGGAAAGCCAACACAGTGCACATTTTCCCATGATGTAGACTTCAGCTTTCTGTTTAGAACTATTAAGTAACAAATTATGTTTTATTTTCTCATTGATTGGATGCTTCTGCTTTGTTAGTGCCTTAAACATGAACCTTTGCTGAGCTCAGAGTGGGCCTCCTAAGGCAGCAGGGAAAGGAGAGAAACATAGAAACATAGAAACATAGAAACTATGTTTTAGTTTTGAGAAGAACATAGAAGCTATGTTTTATCTAGAAACATAGCTGAAAATACCCATTAAATGTGTAAACTAGACTGAAGGGATTGACAGAAAGTAGACTGACAATTCTTTATTGAATTACTGCATTTTTATTAGTTTGAAATACACTTGCATATGTTCCAGTTAGCCCTGGGGAGGAGAGAAAACTATATTAGTACAATTCAAAGTTATAAAAAATGTTAATTATTAAGCTGCTATAACTTTAAAAATGAGATGTGTAGCTTAGGGTTGGGTGGATAGAAAGAGAAATCTATAGAAAATTCTATTTTGGAACTACCAGGCTTTATGACTTTAGGAAATAAAGATAATAAACATTTATTGAACATTTATTGTGTGCCAGGTTCTCATGGGAGCACTTGGCATCATTTAATCATCATAGTAACCTTATGAGGTAGCAGTATTATTCTCATTTTACAGACGAGTAACTGAGGCCTGGAGAGCTTAAGGGAAGGTATTTGGCCAGAGTCACCTGGCCAGTTAGTGACACAGTCAGGATTCCAACTCAGGCCCTCTGACCTCAGAAGTTATGGTCTTAAACATATGAAGATATATTTGTTGCCTCTGTCATTTAACTTCTCTGGGTAGTTTTCTTATTTTTAAAATTAGGGATCAGGACTAGGTTATTTGTGATTAATCAGAGAGTTTTGAAACTAGAAGCTCATTGCTTTTTTTTTTTTTTTTAACTGAAACTGAGAAGAGCCAATGTTCATCCTATACTCACTACAAAAGGTCAAGAGAATGACTAAATGGCAAATACTAGCAAGTATTTGTAGCGACTTAAGTCATTTCAGGATTTTACTTTTGACAGTTACTTTTTATTAGTTTTAGTAACAGGGACATGGAAAAAAGGTATTTCTGAGCCTACATCTCAACTGCTTTCTCATTTCTCTCTGTATGAACCCCACCCCCGGCCTATCATCCCCCAGACTAGCTAAATAATCACACGACAGGCCATCAACTCATCAAGGGAGTGATGCAGGAGGTGCATGAGAGGACGGAATTTCAGGCAAGGAATAAGGAACATGCCAATGATTAAGAGAATCAGGAAGAAACTGCAGTCATTCTGTCCTGTTCAAATCTGAAGGTTTTTAAACTCTACATCAGTAGAAAATATGCTCCTTACTTCTTTAGGAAAGAAACTATTGATTCTTTACCAGATTATAGATTCTTCTGTGTTATGCATAGTTTCTTAAGACATAACTAAGTTAAATATATACAGGAAAGTTTAAAGGTACTTCCAATGTTTATTAATTAGTAAAGGAATGCATCATTCTTTTGTTATTATGCTAAAATTTGGCCTTTCACATAAGTGAAGTTTCTAGGTAAATAAATACCAAAATTTAACATTTTTTTTATTCAAACAGAAAGTCACAAAAATTATAATCATCCTCATCAGTTCACTCAGTCCCATGTGATTAATGTTTTTTTATCTTGATCTTTTGTTAGCACTTTTATGAATTCATCAGTTTTCCATTAGAGTTCTGAAAATGCTTGTTCATTCAGTTCAACAGTATAGTCAGTTACCAGAAACCTGTACTTGTCAGAGTCTTTTCCATGAATTCCTTGAAGATGAAACCCTTTTACAGGAACATTTTTGCAAAAGCATCAGAGTACACCCAGAACTGTCTGTAAATGACAAAAGACTTAAAAATGACCACAGTTAAAGACTTGATGAAAGTTCATAATAATACAATTGACAAGGAAATTTAGTTATTTCTGAGATATACATTTTAAAGTAATGACTAGAATTATGACTTATAACATTATACCAGAACATATAAGATTTTTAGGAATTTCATGTAATGTCTGAAACATTTATATTAACATATTTCCATACAAATAACCCAAAGAAAGTTTAGTATTAGTTTTTTTTTTAATTTTTGAATTTTATTTATTTTTTTATACAGCAGGTTCTTATTAGTCATCAATTTTATACACATCGGTGTATACATGTCAATCCCAATCGCCCAATTCAGCACACCACCATCCCCACCCCACCGCGGTTTTCCCCCCTTGGTGTCCATACGTTTGTTCTCTACATCTGTGTCTCAACTTCTGCCCTGCAAACCGGTTCATCTGTACCATTTTTCTAGATTCCACATACAAATTCCAAATATCGTTAATATACGATATTTGTTTTTCTCTTTCTGACTTACTTCACTCTGTATGACAGTCTCTAGATCCATCTACGTCTCAACATGTGACCCAATTTCGTTCCTTTTTATGGCTGAGTAATATTCCATTGTATATATGTACCACAACTTCTTTATCCATTCGTCTGTCACTGGGCATTTAGGTTGCTTCCATGACCTGGCTATCGTAAATACTGCTGCAATGAACATTGGGGTGCATGTGCCTTTTTGAATTATGGTTTTCTCTGGGTATATGCCCAGTAGTGGGATTGCTGGGTCATATGGTAATTCTATTTTTAGTTTTTTAAGGAACCTCCATACTGTTCTCCATAGTGGCTGTATCAATTTACATTCCCACCAACAGTGCAAGAGCGTTCCCTTTTCTCAACACCCTCTGCAGCATTTGTTGTTTGTAGATTTTCTGATGATGCCCATTCTAAATGGTGTGAGGTGATACCTCATTGTAGTTTTGATTTGCATTTCTCTAATAATTAGTGATGTTGAGCAGCTTTTCATGTGCTTCTTGGCCATCTGTATGTCTTCTTTGGAGAAATGTCTATTTAGGTCTTCTGCCCATTTTTGGATTGGGTTGTTTGTTTCTTTAATATTGAGCTGCATGAGCTGTTTATATATTTTGGAGATTAATCCTTTGTCTGTTGATTTGTTTGCAAATATTTTCTCCCATTCTAAGGGTTGTCTTTTCGTCTTGTTTGTGGTTTCCTTTGCTGTGCAAAAGCTTTGAAGTTTCATTACGTCCCATTTGTTTATTTTTGTTTTTATGTCCATTACTCTAGGAGGTGGCTCAGAAAAGATCATGCTGTGATTTATGTCAAAGAGTGTTCTTCCTATGTTTTCCTCTAAGAGTTTTATAGTGTCTGGTCTTACATTTAGGTCTCAAATCCATTTGGAGTTTATTTTTGTGTATGGTGTTAGAGAGTGTTCTAATTTCATTCTTTTACATGTAGCTGTCCAGTTTTCCCAGCACCACTTATTGAAGAGACTGTCTTTTCTCCATTGTATATCCTTGCCTCCGTTGTCATAGATTAGTTGACCATAGGTGCGTGGGTTTATCTCTGGGCTTTCTATCCTGTTCCATTGATCTATATTTCTGTTTTTGTGCCAGTACCATATTGTCTTGATTACTGTAGCTTTGTAGTATAGTCTGAAGTCAGGGAGTCTGATTACTCCAGCTCCGTTTTTTCCCCTCAAGACTGCTTTGGCTATTCGGGGTCTTTTGTGTCTCCATACAAATTTTAAGATGATTTGTTCTAGTTCCGTAAAAAATGCCATTGGTAATTTGATAGGGATTGCATTGAATCTGTAGATTGCTTTGGGTAGTATAGTCATTTTCACAATGTTGATTCTTCCAATCCAAGAACATGGTATATCTCTCCATCTGTTGGTATCATCTTTAATTTCTTTCATCAGTGTCTTATAGTTTTCTGCATACAGGTCTTTTGCCTCCTTAGGTAGGTTTATTCCTAGGTATTTTATTCTTTTTGTTGCAATGGTAAATGGGAGTGTTTCCTTAATTTCTCTATCATATATTTCATCATTAGTGTATAGGAATGCAAGAGATTTCTGTGCATTAATTTTGTATCCTGCAAATTTACCAAATTCATTGATTAGCTCTAGTAGTTTTCTGGTGGCATTTTAAGGATTCTCTATGTATAGTATCATGTCATCTGCAAACAGTGACAATTTTACTTTTTCTTTTCCAGTTTGTATTCCTTTTATTTCTTTTTCTTCTCTGATTGCCGTGGCTAGGACTTCCAAAACTATGTTGAATAATAGTGGTGAGAGTGGACATCCTTGTCTCGTTCCTGATCTTAGAGGAAATGCTTTCAGTTTTTCACCGTTGAGAATGATGTTTGCTCTGGGTTTGTCGTATATGGCCTTTATTATGTTGAGGTAGTTTCCCTGTGTGCCCACTTTCTGGAGAGTTTTTATCATAAACGGGTGTTGAATTTTGTCAAAAGCTTTTTCTGCATCTATTGAGATGATCATATGGTTTTTCTCCTTCAGTTTGTTAATATGGTGTATCACATGGATTGATTTGCATGTATTGAAGAATCCTTGCATCCCTGGGATAAATCCCACTTGATCATGGTGTATGATCCTTTTAATGTGTTGTTGGAGTCTGTTTGCTAGTATTTTGTTGAGGATTTTTGCATCTATATTCATGAGAGATATTATTCTGTAATTTTCTTTTTTTGTAGTATCTTTGTCTGGGTTTGGTATCAGGATGATGGTGGCCTCATAGAATGAGTTTGGGAGTGTTCCTTCCTCTGCAATTTTTTGGAAGAGTTTGAGAAGGATGGGTGTTAGCTCTTCTCTAAATGTTTGATAGAATTCACCTGTGAAGGCATCTGGTCCTGGACTTTTGTTTGTTGGAAGATTTTTAATCACAGTTTTAATTTCATTGCTTGTGATTGGTCTGTTCATATTTTCTATTTCTTCCTGGTTCAGTCTTGGAAGGTTATACCTTTGTAAGAATTTGTCCATTTCTTCAGGTTGTCCGTTTTATTGGCATAGAGTTGCTTGTAGTAGTCTCGTAGGATGCTTTGTATTTCCACAGTGTCTATTGTAACTTCTCTTTTTTCATTTCTAATTTTATTGGTTTCAGTCCTTTCCCTCTTTTTCTTGATGAGTCTGGCTAATGGTTTATCAATTTTGTTTATCTTCTCAAAGAACCAGCTTGTAGTTTTATTGATCTTTGCTATTGTTTTCTTTGTTTCTATTTCATTTATTTCTGCTCTGATCTTTATGATTTCTTTCCTTCTGCTGACTTTGGATTTGTTTGTTCTTCTTTCTCTAGTTCCTTTAGGTGTAAGGTTAGATTGTTTATTTGAGATTTTTCTTCTTTCTTGAGGTAGGCTTGTATAGCTATAAACTACCCTCTTAGAACTGCTTTTGCTGTGTCCCATAGGTTTTGGATCGTCATGTTTTCATTGTCATCTGTCTATAGGTATTTTTTGATTTCCTCTTTGATTTCTTCAGTGATCTCTTGGTTATTTAGTAACGTATTGTTTAGCCTCCATGTGTTTGTGTTTTCTACGGTTTTTTCCCTGTAATTCATTTCTAATCTCATAGCATCATGGTCAGAAAAGATGCTTGATATGATTTCAATTTTCTTAAATGTACTGAGGCTTGATTTGTGACCCAGGATGTGATCTATCCTGGAGAATGTTCAGTGTGCACTTGAGAAGAAAGTGTAATCTGCTGCTTTTGGATGGAATGCCCTATAAATATCAGTTAAATCTATCTGGTCTATTGTGCCATTTAAAGATTCTGTTTCCTTATTTATTTTCATTTTGGATGATCTGTCCATTGGTGTAAGTGAGATGTTAAGGTCCCCCACTATTATTGTGTTACTGTCGATTTCCATTTTTATAGCTGTTAGCAGTTGCCTTATGTATTGAGGTGCTCCTATGTTAGGTGCATATATATTTATAATTGTTATATCTTCTTCTTGGATTGATCCCTTGATCATTATGTGGTGTCGTTCCTTGTCTCTTGTAACATTCTTTATTTTAAAGTCTATTTTATCTGATATGAGTATAGCTACTCCAGCTTTCTTTTGATTTCCATTTGCATGGAATATCTTATTCCATCCCCTCACTTTCAGTCTGTATGTGTTCCTAGGTCTGAAGTGGGTCTCTTGCAGACAGCATATACATGGGTCTTGTTTTTGTATCCATTCAGCAAGCCTGTATCTTTTGGTTGGAACATTTAATCCATTCATGTTTAAGGTAATTATCAATATGTATGTTCCTATGACCATTTTCTTAATTGTTTTGCATTTGTTTGTGTAGGTCCTTTTCTTCTCTTGTGTTTCCCACTTAGAGAAGTTCCTTTAGCATTTGTTGTAGAGCTGTTTTGGTGGTGCTGAATTCTCTTAGCTTTTGCTTGTCTGTAAAGCTTTTGATTTCTCCATTGAATCTGAATGAGATCCTTGCTGGGTAGAGTAATGTTGGTTGTAGGTTCTTCCCTTTCATCACTTTAAGTATATCATGCCACTCCCTTCTGGCTTGTAGAGTTTCTGCTGAGAAATCAGCTGTTAACCTTATGGGGGTTCCCTTGTATGTTATTTTTCGTTTTTCCCTTGCTGCTTTCAATAATTTTTCTTTGTCTTTATTTTTTGCCAATTTGATACTATGTGTCTCGGCGTGTTTCTCCTTGGGTTTATCCTGTATGGGACTCACTGCGCTTCCTGGACTTGGGTGGCTATTTCCTTTCCCATGTTAGGGAAGTTTTTGACTATAATCTCTTGAAATATTTTCTCGGGTCCTTTCTATCTCTCTTCTCCTTCTGGGACCCCTATAATGTGAATGTTGTTGCGTTTAATGTTGTCCCAGAGGTGTCTTAGGCTGTCTTCATTTCTTTTCATTCTTTTTTCTTTAGTCTGTTCCGCATCAGTGAATTCCACCATTCTCTCTTCCAGGTCACTTATGCGTTCTTCTGCCTCAGTTATTCTGCTATTGATTCCTTCTAGTGTAGTTTTCATTTCAGTTATTGTATTGTTCATCTCTGTTTGTTTGTTCTTTAATTCTTCTAGGTCTTTGTTAAACATTTCTTGTATCGTCTCGATCTTTGCCTCCATTCTTTTTCCGAGGTTCTGGATCATCTTCACTATCATTATTCTGAAATCTTTTTCTGGAAGTTTGCCTATCTCCACTTCATTTAGTTGTTTTTCTGGAGTTTTATCTTGTTCGTTCATCTGGTACATAGCCCTCTGCCTTTTCATCTCGTCCATCTTTCTGTGAATGTGGTTTTTGTTCCACAGGCTGCAGGATTGTAGTTCTTCTTGCTTCTGGTCTCTGCCCTCTGGTGGATGAGGCTATCTAAGAGGCTTGTGTAAGTTTCCTTATGGGAGGGACTGGTGGTGGGTAGAGCTGACTGTTGCTCTGGTGGGCAGAGCTCAGTAAAACTTTAATCCATTTGACTGTTGATGGGTGGGGCTGGGTTCCCTCCCTGTTTGTTGTTTGGCCTGAGGCAACGCAACACTGGGCCTACCTGGGCTCTTTGGTGGGCCTAATGACAGACTCTGGGAGGGCTCACGCCAAGGAGTCCTTCCCAGAACTTCTGCTGCCAGTGTTCTTGTCCCCACGGTGAGCCACAGCCACCCCCCGCCTCTTTAGGAGACCCTCCAACACTAGCAGGTAGGTCTCGTTCAGCCTCCCCTGGGGTCACTGCTCCTCACCTGGGTCCCGATGCACACACTACTTTGTGTGTGCCCTCCAAGAGTGGAGTCTCTGTTTCCCCCAGTCCTGTCGAAATCCTGCAATCAATTCCCACTAGGCTTCAAAGTCTGATTCTCTAGGAATTCCTCCTCCCGTTGCCAGACCCCCAGGTTGGGAAGCCTGACGTGGGGCTCAGAACCTTCACTCCAGTGGGTGGACTTCTGTGGTATAAGTGTTCTCCAGTTTGTGAGTCACCCACCCAGCAGTTATGGTTTTTGATTTTACTGTGATTGTGCCCCTCCTACCATCTCATTGTGGCTTCTCCTTTGTCTTTGGATGTGGGGTATCTTTTTTGGTGAGTTCCAGTGTCTTCCTGTCGATGCTTGTCCACCAGCTAGTTGTGATTCTGGTGTTCTTGCAAGAGGGAGTGAGAGCACATCCTTCTACTCTGCCATCTTGGTTCCTCTAGATATAACATTTTTATTTTAATAAATTATGATGGAATTCTATAATTTTATTAAGTTCACTATATAGGCAAATGATGATATATAAAAGATATATATTGTTTAATGAAGAATAATAAAATTAATACCCAGGTACCCACCACCCAGCCTAAGAAATAGAACATCACCAGTGCCTTTGAAGCCCTGATTCCATTTCATTCCCTCAGCCTTGTAACATTTGTCTTGAATATTTTATTAATGATTTCTTTGCTTTTTATTTTTAGAGTTACACAAATATAAACTATATTTTGCAACTTTATAAAAAATGGAAATATTCTTTATGACCTTTTCTTTGACTTGCTCAACATTAAAATTATGTTTCTTCGATTCACTCATGTTGATGCATGTATTGGTAGCTGTAGTTCATTTTCACTCTTTACAGTGTATTCTACTTTATGGATATGTTGCAGTTTCTTTTTCTTGGGTTAGACAAATATAAACTATATTTCGCAACTTTATAAAACATGGAATTATTCTTTATGACCTTTTCTGTGACTTGCTCAACATTAAAATTATGTTTCTGCAGTTTACTCATGTTGATGCATGTATTGGTAACTGTAGTTCATTTTCACTCTTTATAGTGTATTCTACTTTATGGATATGCTGCAGTTTATTTTTCTTGGGTTAGACATTTATTTGAGTTGTTTCCAATTTCTTGCTGTTAGGGTGATGCTGTGAATATTTTTGTACACTTCTCCTAGATGATCAAGAGTTTTTCCCGGGTGTATACCCAGGAGGAGGAGCCATGTTTTAGTGTGTACAACCTAGAGCTTTACTAGGCAATGATAGTGTATTCCTAAAGTAGTTGTGCTAATTTAAATTCTTCCCAGGGCTATATGAAACTTCCTGTTTCTTCACCTATTTGTCAGTACTTGAGATTGTCAGGTTGTATAAATTTTCTAGTCACATGGGTATAAAATGGTGTTATATTGAGGTTTCTTTGCATTTCTTCAGTTACTGATGAAGCTGACCATCTTTTCATAAGTTTATTGACCTTCATATTTTCTCTTGGATGAAATGCCTGGGTATATCTTTTGGCTTACATATTCTTTTCATATTGATTCATTGGAGTTCTTTATATATTATATGTATTAAGTCTTTGTTCATTATGTTACATATATCTTCTCAATATGTGACATATATTTATATTTTTCTTATGGTACTTTTTGATAAATAGTTTTTAATTATACTGTAGGTGAATTGATCATTCTCTTTATGTTTTGGACTACTTATATCTTGTGTAAGGTATCCTTCGTATCCTATGATAATTAAGGTATTCTTGTGTATATTTTTTAAGATTTTCTTTCTGTTCATTTTAATACTTAATCTCAGGAATGGTTCCATTTAATGTAAATTGTGAGGTAGGGGTTGAATTTAATTTTTTCCTTCATTGTTCCAGAGCCATTTATTAAATAGTTCATTTTTCCCCACACTGGTCTGCAGTGTCAGCCTTAGCATATAGCACGCTTCTGTCTGTCTGTAGACCTTTCTCCAGCCTTTATGTGTGTTATATGTCCTTGTTGACGTCTTTACAATGTTGATTCCTCTTATTCATAAACTTTAGATATCTCTCCATTTATTTTGGTGTTTAATATTTTTCAATAAATTTTATTATCTTATACAGAAAGATCTCGTAAAAATCTCTGTTTTTATTATTGTATATTTAAAAGACTGCTATTTCTAATGCTTTGTTGCTGGTGTATAGAAATGCAAATCACTTCTGTATTTTGATCTTATATGCAGAAACCTTGACAAATGTCTTATTAATACTAATAAGGTGTCTAGTAGACAATCATATCATCCAAATAATGACAAATCTGCTTTCCCTCCCTTCCAATCCTTATAATGCTTGTTTGTTTTTCTTGTCTTATTGTGTAGGCTGAGACCTCCAGTACAATATTTAATAGAGGTTGTGCTATTTGACTTCCTTGCCTTGTTTTTGATTTTAAAGGGAAAGCTTGATGGTTCATAATTGAGAATGATTATTGTTTTTTGTAGACATCCTTTAGGAAGAAAATTCTGCTCTACTCCTAATTTGTCTACTTTGCTAAAAGCCTTTAAAAAATTATGATTTACTAATGTATTGGCGATTCTGATGCCCTGTTTAGTTATGGCAGAGAGGAGTTAAGTTTATTATTCATGATTGATGAAGATGCCTGCAGTGGTTGTTAGTGGAGAGGGGAAGGTAGGGGGAAGTAACATGTGATTGCTGTATGCTTATTTCTACTTGTTTATATTGCTATAAAACAATTTCACATACATCACCTCATTTTGGTTATTATTCCCAGCTTTTTTTTCCTGTTTAGAGAATTCTGATTCCATGACTGTGACTGGAACCCAGGTCTGATGCCCACCAATTTTTCCAGCTACACTCTGGTGATACTTAATTTGCACCATTCTTAAGTAACCAATTCTTTCTTCTGTTGCCTTCCCCAGTCTCTCCAGTTCACACACTTATTGAATTTAATCTGCAACCTGTAATTTTTCACTGTATTTCTGAGGAATTGCCTTAAAGCGTCTAAGAAATTAGACGCCTCTGAGATTCTGAGGAATCAGATTCCTCAGAATCTGATCAATTTATTCATTTATTCACTTCCTCATTCACCAAATATTCATTGAGAATATACTATGTGACTATAGACATAATAGTGAAGAATACAGCATCCCTGCCCTCATAGAGCTTATACTCTGGTGTGGAATCACGATAAACAAACAGGTGAATATATAATATGTTGCAAGGTAGTGATAAGTGATGAGTGAAGGGGGTGAGTGAGAGAGAGAGGGAGAGAATGACTGGGAATGTGTGTGCCGGGGTGTGTGTGCCAATTTTACTGGCATTAGGTCACGTAGAGAAGGCTTCTCTGAGGAGATGACATTTGGGCTGAGTCCTGAATTCAGTGAACATGCCAGCTATGGGAAGTTGTGGGAACAGTGGGTGGAAAGTGTGATAAATCTGAAGAACTTCAAGACTTCCTGGGTGGTCAGAAGAGATTGAACAAAAAGGAGCAGAGTAGGAGGTGGGGACAGAGAAAGAGGCAGAGGCCAGAAAATGTTGGGCTTGTAAAAACTCATCAGATAGATTTTGCTTTCCTATTCTGATTGCCATAATGGAATTAGGTAGGTGTAAAGTAATTCAGTAGCATCTGGTATCTTTTTGTTCTTTTACTCTTTCAGTCCATTACCCAGTTGTTGAGAATAAGAATGTAAACTCCTTGAGAGCAGCAGCCTGAGTTTCTTTCAGTCTTGTGTCAGAGTCTCCAGGCTCCATGATTGATGGAAGGAAAAACCTGTGTTAATATTTATGAAACAAATAGAGAATCTCTCTTTCTCCCTTAGAGGTGTATGGGGAACACTGTCACTGAACTGGGGCAGGTTCTTGGCATCATGCTGGGAGATGCTGCTCTTCTGCAGGGACTCTAGAGGAATGAAACTCGGAAAAGAACAGGTGTAAGCTAGTTGTCTTCCCAGCCTTGAAGTGCTCCATGGATGAGGCTCGTTAGTGTGAGGGTTAGAAATTCTCAGAGTCTGACTTCCTGTCTTCCAGTGGTAACATATAACTTAGTCAAGTGTAAATGATTCGTTCATGATTCCATAACTTTGTCTTAATTCAGCTACTGTTCTGAACATTAGGTGTTAGGAGACTGGAACTAATCTTATTATTATTTTTTTAAATAAAATTTTTAAAAAAATTTATTTATTATTTTTTTATATTTATTTTTGGCTGCGTTGGGTCTTTGTTGCTGCGCGGGGGCTTTCTCTAGTTGCGGTGAGTGGGGGCGACTCTTCGTTGTGGTGCGCGGGCTTCTCATTGCGGTGGCTTCTCTTGTTGCGGAGCACGGGCTCTAGGCACGCGGGCTTCAGTAGTTGTGGCGTACAGGCTCAGTAGTTGTGGCTCGCGGGCTCCAGAGCACAGGCTCAGTAGTTTGGCACACAGGCTTAGTTGCTCTGCAGCATGTGGGATCTTCCCAGACCAGGGCTCGAACCCGTGTCTCCTGCATTGGCAAGCGGATTCTTAACCACTGCGCCACCAGGGAAGTCCGAACTAGTCTTATTTTGAGCTGGGTCTTAACTTCTATGCCTCAGTCTGCTACCTGTGTAACAGTATTTGCCTCCCTCTCTCACAGAGATTCTATGTGTGATGAAATGAGATGGATGTTGGAAGGTTTGGTTTGTCTGTTTTAATATGTGAGAAATAGCTAATGCTAAAGTCTGATATAAAATAGTTATTGCTAATAATGTTTATTTTTGTTGTATGCAACATGATCTAACTTTGAAGAAAAAATACACTGGACATTCCATTGAGACCACCTAAATATGATTATGGTTTCTTCCTTCGTCTTTTAGAAGAATGGCACAATTATGAAAATTGAGGGGCAAAAGTAAGGATACTTTTTCTGAATTTTCCTTCTCATCCTTTAGCTTCTTTGAGTTTGATGGGGTTTTCTGCTTAGAATTTAGAAACAACTTCTAGGTCATTTTAATAACGGTAGGAACCTCACTGGTGGAGAGGTCCCTGTAAGTGGTGGACGGAAGTGAAATCTAGTTTGGTGACTCATCCATCTGATGTTTTCTTATCAACGCAGTTGTTGTAATCTTTAGTAGGTTATACAGTGAATATTAACTATTTTACATTTTTATACTTGTGAAGCTTAAAATCATTGCACGTAGTTGATATTACGACAACACAGGAAGGATAACAGTGCTCGTGGTGACACTTTACTATGTCTCTATCTGTCTAGCAAAAGATAAGTGATGAGTTGGAATGATTACAAGTAATGGAGAGAAAAGAGTCTACTATTGAGGAAAAGAAGAATCTTCAGATGGGCCGCATTGATTAACTGGTTGGTTAGTTCTTCAGCTCTTCGCTTTACCTCAGAAGCCACATTTTTTTCTGTGTCTTCACACTGGGTTTGAACTTTTACCATCACTGAGATCAAAGTTTTGGTCTTAAGAATTAATGACTGAGATGAGTAGTTGGTATTTGAGAATTGTCAGTTCTGCAGTAGAAGACGGTCTTCTCTTCTGCTTTTTCTAATGAGGAGTGCTTCTCCAGGTACCGGTGTTGAGCAGATCTCCTGCTGCCTTTGTATCCTGCGGCTGCTTTGGTGCTGGCCAACACTAACCTGAGGGAGCTTGGATGTGTCTCTTCCCTGTTGAGAGCTGAGCTTCTGGCTTCATTCCTGTCTCCTCACACTTCAAACATGATCCCCTGCAGCAGCAAGCTTGGGAGTTGATCAGTGTTCACCAAAACAACTTCTCTTATTTTCAGGTGCCCATTTAAAAGACTCTTCATTCTGTGAAGTTTCACAGCCTTTGATTACTCTAGGAATTTAGGACCACAACTTAGAATTTAAAACACAAAGTGGAAATGTGCCCTGATATTAGAAGTCATTTCAATAAAAGTGGATGTGTTTCCCAATCGATGGGAGTAGACAGGAAAACTACGATTGCTTTCCCATTTCATGCAGGCTCAGATGTAAACCTGTGGGAGTGAAGAACTTTTTATTTGATAAAAGCTAAAAACTTACCTGCATTTCTCACCTTTCAAGTTATGGTAGTCATTCACAACTGCCAAATATAAAGATGTTTTGGACACCATTCAGAGCTTATCTTTAGCAAGTTCCAAGTGTGAGACGTATAAGATGTTTATAAAAACATTCTGAGCTTTGTTAAGAAGATGCTTCTGACCCACTTTCAATAGGATTCACTTTTTGAGTTATTTTTCTGTCAATGGTGGTGGAACAGGAAATATCCTGAGCTGTCTTGCACCTGAAAAACAGGATGTGTCCACAGAAGCACTCTAGTGTGCTCCATTTTCTCAAGCAAAACTTGCCAAATTTTAAGATGGTGAAATGAAAGGAAGAAGAAATTTGGTTTGACTTGAACTTTTCTTTTAATTTTAATTATTAAAAGTAAGGATTCTGGAAAAAAAATTCGAGAGCAGAAATAAAGACCAGAATTAAAGTACTAAAGCATGTCTTATAGAACTCATCCATTATTTTTCCTATACATTAAAGATTTTTGAAACGAACAAATAAATATGGAAAGAAATCTCTTTTCCCAATTGGATTAACATTTAGGTGAAAGCAAAAATGGTCAAGTTTGAGTAAAACTCTTCAGAAGATCCTTAATTTAAGCATAAGTCTGTTTTAACACTCTAGATCTTTGTTTGAAACTTGGAACACTTTTAGTCATAGAGTCAATACTATATTTGGCAGAATTGATGTTAGACACACAGCCATATGAGGGTCCCCTGAGTATCTCTGAAGTCTCATTTTGTATTAATAAAGAAAGAGATAAAAACTGATTGGAGAATTTGATTCTAAGGGAAAAATGTATTGAGGGTTCCAGCTTGGCATGCTGGGAGGATATTATCCTTCACCACTGCTTATTCCATCTTAAAGTTTTATGAATACCATAAGTGATTAAATCAATTTCCTATTAGTAAACCTTATGTCTGTTTATAACATTTTCCCATTGAAAACAATGCATCACCAACTGTGTAGATGGCAGTGAGTTCAATATTATTCCTACTGATAAGGGTGCAGAGTGCAATTACTCTTTATTCCTGGCAGTCACTTGCAACCACATATGCCTTAACGAGTCAGTTGATCTGGGGATTGGGTTGAAATCCTTTTGAAATTTGAGGAGCTTAATTTGATCCCACTTTTGAATAGGCAGTCACCTACCTCCTGGTGGGTATGCCAAGGAGTACCCTCAAGCAGATCCTGGATTTTTCTCAAAATAAGTAATTTGTGTCTCTTGGCCCCTAAGCTTGTTATATGCTTTAATGCATGGCTGAATTAATTTTTTTTAAAAATATTTATTTATTTATTTCGTTGTGCTGGGTCTTAGTTGCAGCAGGAGGGCTCCTTAGTTGCAGCTCGCCAGCTCCCTAGTTGTGGCATGTGAATTCTTAGTTGAGGCATGCATGTGGGATCTAGTTCCCTGACCAGGGATCGAACCCAGGCCCCCTGCATTGGGAGTGCGGAGTTTTAACCACAGAGCCTTTAGGGAAGTCCCTGAATTAACTTTTGCCTGGAAATTTGTTTAGTAGATGTTTGAAATGTCTACCTTATTTTTTTTAAAAAATCTCAGTGGAATTTCATAAACTTTCATTTTAAGCTGTGTACCTCCCCAGTGAACTCTCTTGTACCTGAGTAAATTGATTTGCTATTTAGGTTCTTTGCCATAATAAGCTCATTAAATGCTGAGGCCTGCTACCAAAAAGTCATTATTTCAGTTTTGAGTACTTGTTCTGAGGCTGTACTCTGACAGAGCTAGATGTCAATTAAGATTATTCCTTGTTAGTGGAAATAAAATCATGTTACCTGCTTATAAAAGAATCCCTCTGTTCTTTCTCTGGGGGAGAGGGGGATAAACTCACACAAAGTTTATCCATTCATTAAGTGAAAAGGTAAAAAGATAAAGGTTGTGAAAAGATCCCTGTCTAAACTCACCGGAAGTTACGATCGCAGTCAGGGGGTACTTTTCCTGCAGAGCTGTGTCTCAGAGTGCCTTTCAAGTTGCAGGTTCTGTCACAGCATCAAGAGGTATGTCTGTGATGAGCCTGAAAAACTCAGGCTGTATGATTCCTGTCCACGGGGTCAAAGTCAGAGCAAGTTCAGGAAGTCACCATCAATATTATGTAAGTATGAGATGGGAAGGTGCCGTAGGGATCCATGATGGAAAAAGCGTTTAATGCCTTCTTCCTTGTGAACCATATTGGTTGTAAAAGCCTAGATTTGCTGATTCATAGGGCTAATGGCGGCCGGTTCTCAGTTCGTGCCAGGCCCTGTTCTAAGCACTTTGTGTGTGTTAAAAGTCAGAGGAAGTTGAATATAATGGTTCTGAGCACAGACTTTGGACTGGGTAGATTGCTAACGAGCCAAGTTAGTGGCTGGTTTCCTCAGTGACTCCATTTCTTCATTTTTAGAATGGGGATCATAATAGCATCTGTGTCACAGGGCTGTTGGGTAGACTGAATGAGTTAAAATACGTGAACTGTTCAGTAGGGTACCTGGCACACAGTAAGTTATATAAACATTAGCTATTACCATCATCATCTTATTACTTATCTCAAGAAAGCTGTGAGATAGTTACTGTGGTTTTCTCCATTTTAGAGTTGAGTAAACTGAGGCACAGAGAGCAATTTTCCCAAGGCCTCAGGCTAGGAGGCAGTGAAACTAGGATTAGAATACAAGCAATCTGAGTCCAATCTGTGGCCATAACTGCTAACCTCTGCTGCCTCTCAACTTAATAAGAAGGAAGTGGCCATGAGTTTTAGAGGTAATCTGCAGTAAAGCAGATTAGGTTTACAAAGAAGAGGAGGAGGGGTGTCTCTTGTACTAGAGGCTTGGACTTTACTACTGGGTTTTCCAGGTGAGTCTACTCGGTAGTGGTCAACAAATTGGCTGGGATGCATCTTCCTTTTGGAGTATTCCCAGCTCAGTAATGGCATCACCATCTATTCTGTTGTGTAAGTCAGAATCCTGGCTCACCCTTGACTCCAGCTTCTCCCTCTTCCCCTAGATCCACTTTATCATCAATTTCTGTTGATTTTTATCTCTAAAAATAGCTCATAAATCCTTCACCTTCTCCATCTACAAGGCCACCACCCCCGCCCAAGCCATTGCCATCAGTCTTACCAAGCCTTAAAAGTCCATTCTTGCCCCATTCCAGTCTGCTCTCCGATAGGCTGAGGCAAAATGCAAATCTGCTTATCTTGTGCCCTGACTTAAAACATCACCCACTTTTGCATTCAAAACCAGATGTGTCTGACTCTAAAACCCGTCCTCTTTCTTATGCCATCTTGCCTCTATAAAGTTTGGAGCCATTGGCTTTGATTTGCAAAGCTGAAAAAAGTAAGATTCTTAGGTATCAAGTGGAATCTGATTTTCTTTGACCTCATTCATTAAATTCATGCTTCAGGTAATTAGGCCCTAGTATCTGACCCCACTACCAGACCTGTCAGCAGAACTCAAGTGTTCCACAAAGATTTAGAATATCTGACCTTTTTTCTAGGCAAGGCAAAGTATATTACAGTAGGAACATAAGATGCATGGCAGTTCTTTCTGATTTTCTTCACAACCTCCTTCACTAATCTAGCTAGGTTTTGTGTGTGTGTGCAGGGTTGTTTTCATTATTATCGGTTTTTGGTTTGTTTTTTGTATGAGTGAGTCCTTATCAAAACAGATATTAGCAGGTTGAGTCTGAAGTTTGCTAGAACTGAGTACAGATAAAAAGAATCTTTAAATTTTTTTTAATTGACATATAGTTGATTTACAATGTTGTGTTAGTTTCCGTTGTACAGCAGAGTGATTCAGTTATACATATGTATACATTCCTTTTTCATATTCTTTTCCATTGTGGTTTATCACAAGATATTGGATATAGTTCTCTGTGCTATACAGTAGGACCTTGTTGTTTATCCATTCTATATATAATAGTTTGCATCTGCTAACTAAAAAGAATCTTAAATCATCAGCATCCTGTTAATTAACCAACATAAATTTTAAAAGGTACTCAGTTAGCAAACTGCCAGCACTGAGTTGGAATCCTTCTATCTTCCTCTTATCAGTTTTTAATCTCACCGCTTCCCAGGGCGTGCAGACAGATTGTAGGGAAGCTCTGCCCAGTGAAAAGTGAAGGGGAAAAACATTTTTTAAAAAATCCATCCAGAATGTGATCTTCTGGATATCAATAACCTCAAGGTGTAATCAGTAATACTGGCTTTCAGAATAGAACTGCAGGCCACCTTTCCCCCAGTTTGTACCCTGGTTTTATTTTATTTTTTAAAATTTATTTATTTTTATTTTTGGCTGCGTTGGGTCTTTGTTGCTGCGTGCGGGCTTTTCTCCAGTCGCTGCGAGCAGGGGCCACTCTTCGTTGCGGTGCACGGGCTTCCCATTGTGGTGGCTTCTCTTGTTGCGGAGTACGGGTTCCAGGCGCATGGGCTTCAGCAGTTGTGGCACGCAGCCTCAGTAGTTGCGGCGCACGGGCTTAGTTGCTCCTCGGCATGTGAGATCTTCCCGGACCAGGGCTCAAACCCGTGTCCCCTGCATTGGCAGGCGGATTCTTAACCATTGCGCCACCAGGGAAGCCCCCACGGGTTTTATTTTTAAATAAACATGGTGAGGAGTTATTGGATTCATATATATATGTGTGTGTGTGTGTGTGTGTGTGTGTGTGTGTGTGTGTGTGTGTGTGTGTGTGTGGAAGAGCCATCCTTTTGTTCCCCCATCCACAAGGAACACTGGCCCCCTGGATCCACTGTTATCTTGGTGTTTGTGTGAAACACTCTTCAAAGTGTGGCCACCTGTCCTTGCTGCTAGCATGTCCCCTGATAGTATTTTATCTTAAGATAAACTGCAGCAAACTTGTGAGGGAACCCAGATAAAAACCAGAGGGAAGAGACTTCTCTCCTACAATCCAGGGAGTTTTGATAGCACCTCCTAAGGTGAAAGAGATAGCAAAAAACCTGCAGGCTTTTGTTTCTGTTTGTGTTGCTGGGGTGTGTGGGTTTGTGCCTGGTAACCAGAGGGATAAATATCTAAAACCCTGAAAATGGTAGAAATTCATGTTTTCTAACAAAATCTTTCCTAAGAAACGTTTTGAGGTTCTTCTATTTAGAGCCACAAGAGGAGCTGTGTAATCATTGACCACTGTGCCTTTATCCCCACTGAAACCTCAGCTTCTGCACAGCTGCTAGGACATACAGCTGGGGGAGCTGTGCAGTAACTGGGGCAAGCCCCCCTGCTGTGCAGAGAGCACCCCTTTGGTCCTTGTTTGGGGACTATTAACTGCCTTATAACTGAAGACCTCATCCACTTCTCCTTGCGGAGAAAGGGTCTAGAAGAAGTCGAGTCCCGGTCACCTCCCTATACTCAGAGAACCTTCCTGGGAGACCTGGGCCTGTGGTCAGGAGAGAAAATGGGTCTCTTCTGTTTCAGCAAGTTATCTGCTCAGGCGGTTCTCTGTGACTTCCTGCCTTTGCAGTGCAGGTTAATCCTTCCAGAATCTTAACCCTAACCTTCCTCTTTCAATTCCTCTCAACCCGGTCACTTACCTAGAAACTTTTGCTCATCCTTTAAAACCCATAAAAAAAAAAAATTCAAATCTATGAAACCTCCATGGACGTTCAGGCTGAGTTATCATTCCCTCTCGACTCTCATAACAGTTTGTCTACCTCTATTATGATGCTTAAGGGAAAAATAATTGCCGTGCAGTGGGACCTGCGTGTGTTTCACTAGAGGAGACAACAGACAGCATCACCCAGTTTATTCATCCAGGTACCGCATGCCTGGTAAATTAATAATCATCATAATGCCGCAGCAGACCCTGTTCTCGTTGCTTTATGTGTTTAGTCTTCACGGCAATCGTATGAGAAAGGTTCTACTGTTGCTTCAGTTTTACAGATGAGGAAGTTGAGGGTGAGCCATGTTATGTAACTCGTCCAGAGTCACAGAGCTGTGGACATGGAGAAGCAGGATTAACCCAGGCAGACATCTGACAACACTCACTCACATGCCTGTGCTCATCTGAAGAATAAAACCTAAAACGCCAGAGGAGGGAGAAAAAGGCAGAGGCTGTTGCCATCCTGTGTGCATGGGGCGTGCGGCATTGCGTCAGGCACTGCCGTTCAGTATGACTAATTCTGTGCTGAGTTGTCAGGTGGAAGCCTGTGGAAGCACAGCCCAGCACCCGCCTTCTGCAGAAGGCCCTCACTGCTAATCTGATGCAATCGAATTTCCTAGGGTGGCCTTTAGGGCTCTGCTGTTGCTGGAGAGGGAAGGAGAGAGGTTTTGCGTATTGTTTTTTGATCAGCAGGTTTGGAAACTTTGAGTGTTTGGCTCACAGGATGGTGGAAATGCTCCAGCGTTTCCTGTGGCCTCGAGTCTGGGTTCTGAGATAGGGAACTAAGCCTGAGCTTTGCCTGCCCCACTGGGGAATGTCAGCACACATCACCGAGTGACAGGGATTGCCGGAGGAGGGTAGCTGGGAGAGGTGCTGGGGAGAGGAGGGGAGCAGTCACTGGCATTACAACAGCTGAAAAGGAATTTGAAAAGCAAATATCCAAAAACCAGAACAAGGGAGGAAGTGTGTACATTAGTTTGAAAATAATGAACTTTCCATTTGAGATGCCGATTCCCTAAGTGTGAGAGAGAGAGCTCAGAGTTGAAGGGATGAGAATTAGCAGCTCTGATCTCATCTTGTTTTTGACAGAATTTCTCTGGGAGGAAAATGAATCTGGAATCAGCCCTGCTGTCACCTGTGAGCATCTCCATTTCTGTTTCTGTCCAATGGGACAAATGAACGGGTGCTGCTTGAAGAAGCTCCTAAAGGTTTTCTGTGCAAGGAATTCTGGATTTTAAAAATGCATCATTGGTTTGAGTAATCTCTCACATCAAAAAAAAAAAATCTCTGAATTTGCTTTTAAGGAAAGAGTGATTCATTCGTTTATTTATTCACTTGTCTGAAAAATATTTATTGAGCAGCTGTTTGCCATGCCATCTGGTCAGGAACAGAGGTACAGAGATGAGTAAGATATATGACCCCTGCCCTCAGGGAACTCATAGACTAATAGCATAAGGTGTAGAAAGGTGCTCTGGTTGGTGCATTGTAAGCACCTAAGAAGACAGGTGTTGTGGCAGTTGCTTCTAGCCTTGGAGGCTCCGGGGTCAGGGAGATCTCTCAGAGGAGCGGGCACATGAAATTGGCTTTGAAGTCTAGGTGGGAATTTTTGAAGCCAACACAATGGGAGAGGAAGAGACGTTCTGCGACGCAGAGGGAACATTATGAACAGAAGCAGAAGTCACAAGAATTTGGCAAGCCCAGGAAATGGCCAGCAATTTGATGAGGAGAGAGATAGCCAACATTTTTTTTTTTTTAATAAATTTATTTATTTATTTATTTATTTTTGGCTGTGCTGGGTCTTCGTTTCTGTGCGAGGGCTTTCTCCAGTTGTGGCGAGCGGGGACCACTCTTCATCACGGTGCGCGGGCCCTTCACTGTCGCGGCCTCTCTTGTTGCGGGGCACAGGCTCCAGACGCGCAGGCTCAGTAGTTGTGGCTCACGGGCTTAGTTGCTCCGTGGCATGTGGGATCTTCCCAGACCAGGGCTCGAACCCATGTCCCCTGCATTGGCAGGCAGATTCTCAACCACTGTGCCACCAGGGAAGCCCCGATAGCCAACATTTCACTCGGTGCTGTCCCTCTGCATTCAGTAGATCATGGTACACTCGGAGAGTGGTCCTGACCTGGCCAGTCTGGGGCTTGCCTTCTTTAAGCAGTGCTCCTATCAGCCACTGCAAAAGCACTATATCGATGATCTTAAGGGAAAACCTATTTGTCATCATGTCTGACTTACAGTCTTTGCCTGTGTCTGTGGGGGTAGGACGCAGGGATACAGTTGGTGGGGAAGGGTGCACTGGAGTTGTGGCGCTCAGAGGCAGGCTGGAGCCAGAAGGGTTTATGTGCCCTGAATCACCTTCCAGAGATTTAAAGCAAGAAGTGAGATGTTCAGATTCTAGCTATCACAATTACAAATCTTCTCTTTCTTTTGTTATGTATCTTCTGACGGTTTGCACAGTAGAAGCTGTGGTTAGTTGAATTCCTGTGTGAATTGGAAAGAGTTACTCAAAGAACTGGGCTGCTTTCCTGGAGACCATCCCGTAGACGCAGGTGATGATAATTCAATACGGGACTAAAGGAGAGAGTTTTCTCTGCCACTTTCCACTATATTTCTGGCCAAGACTATTCAACAATTCATTTTTCCTGAGAGACAAAGGAGGCAAATGGACTCAAAGCATCACTTCTCAAAGTGTGTCCCATGAGAAACAGGTGTCACTGGATGCTCTAGGAAAAACATAAAAGAGTTTTCTGGACAGATAACATTTGGGAAATATTGTATATTGTATATGAAGATTTCAGAGAACACCTACATTACATTAAAGGCCCGATAAGTCCTGTAGTAAATAAATCCTTTTCAAAATATGGTATAGTGATTAAAAACCATGGGCTATGGAATCAGACAGATGTGGATTGAGTTCTGGCTGGGCTCCACAGGTGGCTATGAGACTTTGGGCAACTTACTTAAATGTCTCTGCATCTCAGTTTCCTCGTCTGTAAAATGGTTTAGTAAATGGTACCTATTTCATAAGGTTGTTATGAAAAGTATATAGTCCATGGAGTAGTTATTATTATTAGCTATTATCCATTCAGTGTTTTACAAGAGCTTTGACTTTTTTTTGCATAAAATTAATTAATATCTCAAAGAAACAGTGCTGTGTGGGAAATGCTGGACTAAGGCTAATTCCTGAATTGCAGGCATGACTTCTGTTAGCAGTCCAGCAGAGCAAAGGCAGCTCCTAGGCGCTGAGGGCTCCATCAGGAATATGCACGTACAGGTATCAGAGCTCTAGAATTGGGGAGCACGGTATCATTCCCTCTAGGCCGCGAGGTTAGATTGTGTAACTTCAGTGTGTTTTGTGTGCCAGTCATCTCTCAGGGAATGGCAGGATTCTAACTCAGGGCAGTAAAAAGTTATGGTAGGGTTGATGTGTTAGTTAGGAGTTTCTCAATTAACAGGTGGTGGAAACCTAACTCAAACTCACTTAACATAACAGGGAATTTAAGAGTTCATAAATCTAGGAAGAACATTAGGATAAATCAGAGATCGGAAGGAAACGTGTAGGAGACAGAAACTCAACATAGTTAGGGCTCCTGGCCTCTTTTCTTCCCTCCTGTCTCTCCTCTCTACTTGTCTTTGCTTCTCTTTGCCTCAGTCCTTCCTATAGCAGATGGCCCTTCCCTATCTGGAGGGAATACGGCTGCTGACAGCTTCAGCTTAACAAGCCCTGCAGAAAGAGACAACTCTCTCCTTCCAGGCCTCATAAATCAATCCCCAGAAATCGATTTGCTTGGACCATGTCTGTCCCATGGACCAATCACTGTTGCCAGGGAGATGGGTGCTGTCATTGGCCAGGCCTGCCACATGCCTATTGTTGGTTAGTAGCCGGTGGGACAGGGCCTGCTACCTGAAGAAAAGAGATGGAAAAGCTCACTAGACCACTAGACGGACAAAAACTGAAGCTACAAGAGCTTGCTAGAGCTGTGTGTGAAGGAAATAACACTGGAGTAAAATGTTCCAAAATTATCCTCAAGTGGTATCAAGGTATTCATGTTTTTATGTCAAATTCCCTTTCCTGTTGGTTTTCTTCCATTGATCCTTGCTCTATATCTCAGCTCCCTTTTTTGCAGTTAAAATATTATATGTATGACTATTAATATCCACTTTGTAAAGTTGGTCTCTATAAAAAGTTTTTTTAAAAAGCAAGATTAGAATCAGTCACCTGAGTGACCTGGTTCTCAACCATGGGTGATTTTGTCCCCCAGGGGACATTGGGCAATGTCTGGAGACATTTTGATTGTCACGACTGGGAGGTACTACTGGCCTCTGATGGACAGAGTCCAGGGATGCTGCTAAACGTCCTGCAGTCTCCAGGATGGATCTGGGCCAAAGTGTCATTAGCGCAGTGCTTAAGAAATGCTGCTTTAGCGGTTTCATCAGAACCGAAATTATAACAGCCAAATTGATTACTCTAAATTTTATGGGTTAAAAATAAATTAATTTTTTATTTTCAAAGGGCTTTTGCTTTTACTTTTTTCTCTTGATGGTAACAATATATGAAAATATTATTTTGCCTGCTGTGTCACCAATCAATAAGTGTTTATTTCTTTCCTACCGATATGATATTCAACAAAGGTATTTTTGTATTTTAATTTGCGTTTCTCTTGTTACTATTAAGCATGAAGTTTTTAGGTATTTATTGATCATATATTTCCTCTTGTGTGAATTGCTCTGGTCTTTTTTCCTTTAGGTTATACAAGTATTTTTTTCTTATAAATTTATATTATTAATGATATTTATGCCAGGTTGGGTCATAGTTGTTGCAAATATTTTCTCAGATTCTTATTTGTCTTTAAATTTTATTTTTTTTAATAAATTTTATTTATTTTTATTTATTTATTTTTGGCTGTGTTGGGTCTTCGTTTCTGTGTGAGGGCTTTCTCTAGTTGTGGCGAGCGGGGGCCACTCTTCATTGCGGTGCGCGGGCCTTTCACTGTCGCGGCCTCTCTTGTTGTGGAGCACAGGCTCCAGACGCGCAGGCTCAGTAGTTGTGGCTCACGGGCCTAGTTGCTCCGCGGCATGTGGGATCTTCCCAAACCAGGGCTCGAACCCGTGTCCCCTGCATTGGCAGGCAGATTCTCAACCACTGCGCCACCAGGGAAGCCCTTGTCTTTAAATTTTTATGGTGCTTTTTGGAATGCAGAAGATTTTAAGCATCTTTGTGTTAAACTATCAGCCTCTTATATTTTCTGGTTTTGGTGTTGTGAGTTTGCTAGGGCTGTCATGACAAAGTACTGCAGACCGAGTGGCTTAAACAACACAGATTTATTGCCTCACAGTTCTGGGGGCGGGAAGTCTGAGATCAAGGTGTTGGCAGGGTTGGCAAAGTGAGGCCTCCCTTCTTGGCTTGTAGATGGCTCTCTTCTCCCTGTGTCCTCAAATGGTCATCCCTTTGTACCTGGGTCCAAATTTCTTCTCCTTATAAGGACACCAGTCCGATGAAATTAGGGCTGCCCTAATGACCTCATCTTAATTTAATTACCTCTTTAAAGGCCCAATCTCCAAATACCGTCACATTCTTAGGTACTAGGAGTTGAGACTTCAACATGTGAATTTGGAGGGGGAAGTACAATAGCCCACCATAGGTATCATGATAGAGAGGCCTCCATCATCTTGAGAATATGTAAATATTTGGAGGAAGTTATTCAAACTGCTGAGATTTAGCATCTTCATTCATTTACTTCAGACAGTGCTAACTGTCGCTCGGGCCTGGGGTGAAGAATAAGTGAGAAAGTGTGTATTTCAAGTGCCCAATTCAGTGCCTGCTCTCAGCTCTTGCCTGCCCCTTTCTGCCAACTATCCCATAGCCTCCATGATGAGAATTCAAGATGCTGTGAAAGCACTGTTCTCTGCAAGTTTGCAACATATCGTAAGCCAAGAGTATCTAATTTCACATTTCCCCACCTGGCAAGTAAATGGGCCGAGTTAATAGTGAGATTACCACATGAGGCTTTTGTGCACAGCATAACCATAAAATGAAATATTGGGTTTCTGCATTTGATTCAATTCTCTCTTTACTTTCGTCTGAATGCTTGTGTCTTGCACAGTGTTCCCCCATTTCTGAAGCCGCAAAGTTTCTTCCTTGGCCCTCCACTCTTCTCACAATGGCCATCAGTTCCCTAACACAGGTGGAGAATCTGAGATGGCAGCCCCACGATTTATCTCTCCATACGGACCCTCCAGTGCAGGGGGCACACGCCCACTGCCTTTGGCAGTCATTGCTTACCTATGTGACTGGTAAAGAGGAATGTCTGTCCCTCCCTGATACATGTTTGGGAAGGGAAACAAAGGCAGAGTTCAGCAAGTCTGAATGATCACCACATCCCAAATAATGTCCAGCTGACAACTCCTATTTCCTGTATTCTTCTACCTAGACAGTTAGGGTGTTGAGATACTATAAGTCTATTTGGAATAAAAAGAATGTTGTACAAAGAAGAGGGGAACAAAACTTTTATTCAGATCTGTTTCCAGTGAGCCTTCCTGAGGCACAGTGTATGGTGCAAGGCAGTGTCCTCAAAAGAGAAAACTAGAGAGCTCAATGCAGACAGAGTAGTCAAAGGAGATTGGAAGATGCCACCTCAAAATATTCCACTTTGCATTAAGGATTATTTTTGAGCTGAAAGCAATTAAGAAACAGTATATTCAGAAGGAGCTCTCTGCCCTTCTTCTTTCTACTTAAAAGCGGGGCATAAATTTCCATTTGTAAAAATGTCCTTCTCTCCCAAACTAGAAAGAGAGAGCTATTCCAGAGACAATTCTTGTCACCTGAGAGGACTTGAGATTGCATAACAAACCTTACTAAGCAACCCTTTCTTACCATATATTTCCAAGTTACCTTTCCACAGCATACATTTCCACCCCACCCCCACTCAAGAAACCCTAACCCCTTGTCCTTTGTCTAGCCTTTTCTCCACACTTTATCACCCCTTGTTAAGATGGTTTGTGAGCTCCAACTTTTAACCATCTCTTTGAGTTACTCATCTCTGAGTTCTCCTGCATGTATAGGCATTGCGTGAATAAATAAACTTTATTTTCTCCTGTTAATCTTTGTTTTGTTAGTTTAATTTGCATGCCCCAGCTACTGAACCTAAGAGGATTGAGGAAAGGTTTTTTTTTTTTTGTTTGATTTCTTTTTTTCCCCCTCCTCTACATAGTACAGAGAGAAAGGCTGCTTTCAGTGCCACTTTCAGAGGTCCTTTTCCTTTGTATGTAACTCGAATGCCAAGGGAAAATGTTATTTCTTTTTCTATCAAGGACCACTTAACATTTAAAATATGGGACTAGCTCTCCCTCCCGACTATTCATTCCCATAATCATTATAAACCTATTATCTGTCATAAGTGGATAATGATGGCCAGTGGGGCAGAGGACAGCTTGCCTATGGAGAAAAGGGACAGAGGAGTTGAAGCAAATCGTTTCTCCAGCTGTTTGGTGTTTCTTTCCCATTGATCTGCCTTTTGGCCTCTACTGATCCATCTGTCAGGCTCTTTCAGTTTGTGGCGGCACACAGTTCACCAGGGCAATCGTGCTAGTTTTCCCACTACACAGGTCCTATAGAACATCCTTATAGGCTTAACTTTTTATTCTCTTAATAGGGTTTGCTGGTGTAACAGAAAGACTAGAAATAAGATAAAAGGGTTTAAAGCCATTCAGGGACCCAAAGCTAAAACTATATGGAAAATTCAGCGGAAAAAAATGGGTGAGGTATTTGGGAATTTTATGAACTCCAAGACCTAATCAAGCTGCCTGGAAAAACAGGGAGAGATGTAACAGATCTTTAAGAGACTTTAGTGAGATGAGTTTCCAACACAGACACGTAGCACTTTGGGCTTAGAACAATGTGTAGTGACAGACAGATTTCTAGATGGGAATCAAGAGTGGTTTATTTCCATTGTCTTGGAGACATGACCCAAAGATAAGAAGGAGACATTCAGCAGAATGATAAAGACAATTTCAACTTGCTCCGGGGTTATAGAGTCACATCTGACATGCAGATTTTGGTAACTAACTCCCAAGTGAGAAGTGACTCCTTTTTTTCATTTAATTCACTCAACTATAAACAATCCCTCTGGCATGCCTATTAAGGTTGTAGAATCTTGGTACTGGAATAAAGTCAATCAATCAGCAGTCAAGCAGGAACATTGTAGAATTCTCCACTCATTCCCTAGGTAGGGAGAACCACAAGACAGAGTGGTTGGAAGGTCTAGCCTACACTTCCCTTTAGTGGTTCTTAAATTTTAGTTTGCATAAGAATTATTATATCAAGGAGTTTATTACACAAGTTCATGCAGCTTGTATTTACTGGGCAATTTTGACTAGACTTGGTTTTATCGCCAGTAGCTCTGATGAGATGTCAGTCGTGGAAAGTATGCATTCAGCCGACACCATGAATGAGATGCTTGTGTGCCCTGGTGATGTAACGGTGTTCAGGATGTGTACCCTGCCATAAGTGTGCTCCAGGTGTGCTAGGGGGAGGCTGACCAGAAGAGTCAAGTGCCATGAGTGCTGTGCCTGGGGAAGCAAAGACTCTAGGAGATCGCATTTGTTGACTGAAATTTAGAAATGCATTTCCATCTCAGTTATGCCTGACCAAGCACTGGGCCTGCGTGTTGATGTTTCTTGGAGAGTCTGATGAGACTATTTGTCTTGTGTGAAGTTCAGCCATGGGTTTCCCTGATCATTAGTAATCTGCCCAGAGAACTTGGTAGCTCACAACTTAACTGGAGGATGATTTTGCCCCGCAGAGGACTTTTGGCAGTGTCTGGAGACATTTCTGACTGTCACAGCTAAAGAGGAGTATTGACCTCTAGTAGGTAGAGGCCAGGGATGCTGCGAACCATCTTACAATGTACAGGACAGCCCCACAGCAAAGGACTATGGCCCCAAACGCTAACAGTGCCAAGGGCGAGAAAACCTGAGCTAGAAACTTCTCCTTCTGAATGACATCAGTAGCAACAGTGACTATATATAGAAGCCTCAGAGCTAACTGTTCCCTCTTGGAAATATAAATTCAAGAGGATAAAATGTGGACTTCTGAGGATAACGATGTGGACCAGATTATTCATTCTGCAATTGTGCACCTGACTCTACCCATGGGAGCCTGGCTTCACCCTGTCTGTGCCATTTGTTAACGTGGGGAAAACTGATGAGGTCTAATTTGGCTGGTTAAGTGAGTTCCCAAGGGATGCACCCTCGCCTGTTTGCTCTCAATGACTGCTTTGTACACTGCTCTTATGTTGTTCTCCACAGAGACACAAGGAGAACTGCATTATTCTATTCTCACCTGTTCAACAGGTTTTGTCTGAAGAGTCTTTGAGAAATAAATATCAGTTAAAAAGGAAAAAAGCACACTTGGCCTTTGATTCCTGGAAGGCCAGATGACCTCTTTCAGTGTAATTCTAGACTATTTTGTGTAGAGTTGGGACGAAGATGCTCAAAATGCATTTTTATTTCTATTATCTACTCTCTTAACCACCACGATTATGTGTTCTTTGTTTTGAATAGTGTTACCTGATATTTACACCGAGTCTGTTTTCACATTAGAACCTGTTTTCTTAACTCTTACTCTGGGAAGTGTAATTGAATCTAGATCTTGAATTGAAGTGACTTGGTACAGATAAAATACACTGTCCTTGGAATTCTCAAGTGAATTAAAAGAGTGTAGAGACTATGAAGAAGTCTGTCCCAGTGCAGATTGTCTGCTTGTATTTGTACCTATGAGATCCGTAATTTATGTAGCAAGTCCCTGTTGTTGAATATTAAATTGTTTTCAAGTTTTGGGAATTATAACCCAAACAGCAGTTGGCATTGTTATGGTTAAGTTAATAATTATTTCTGGAGGAAACATCCTAGAAAAGTAAAATCACTCAAAGGGAACACAAAATTTTAAGGCTTTTGGTACAGTCTGCCAAAAGTACCTCTGGAAAGTTGTACCAATTTATACTCTGAATAGATGTGCATGGACATGAACTTTCTTCTTTAGAAGTCATGACCAAGAGTTAGGGTAGTAGTGTCTAGGGGGGTCAAGAGTACGGTCAATGAACCTACCAAGTTATGATCCAATAGCTGCTGGAACTCATTCTCTTATTACTCTAGCTCTTACTTACTTGGCTTTGGCCATTCACCTGTTTCTGGAACATACAAGGCATGCTCCTGCCTCAGGGCCTTTGCACTTGCTGTTTGAGAAATAGAATATTGCCTACCATATTGGGAAACAAAGGATCTAGCCACCACATTACAGCCACCCTGATTGTGGGCCCTGAGGGTACTCAGGAAGGAAACAAAGAAGCTTGCCATCTAGCAGTCATCAGACTGCAGCCAACCCCGATGTTGCAGCTTGAGGAAACTCTGAATGAGGAAACACTACTGGCCCCAGATAGCTGAGGTGCATATCAAAGGAATGATTTCAGTGAGCCCAGATTCTTGCATCTTCCCATACATAGAAAAGCATTAAATTCTTTAACTTGAGATATCTAGTTTTCTTTTATTAACAGTAATCTTTGTTCTGACTTCCTGGTGTTGTTGCAAAAACTCCTATATATCCTGGCTCCCCCCTTCCTCTTCAGAGCAGTTTGCTCAGGGTTATTTAAGATGCTGCCTCAGGGCTTGAAGTCCTAAGAATATCCACTGAATAAAACATAACTCTCAACTTTTAGGCTGTGCATTTTTTTTCAGTCGACATGTTCCCTTGGCCTGTGACATGATTCCTCCAGGTGTCCACATGGCTCACCTCCTCACTTCTCATAGGTCTTTACTCAGATGCTGTGTCTCACTGAAGCTTTCCCTGGTTTCCCTATTTAAGACTGCAGTCCTGCCCCTCCCACACGGATACACTCACATGCTTCAGATTCTCCTTCCCTGATTCATTTCTGTCCATGTCCCTTGATGCCACCTAACATGTAGATCTGCTGCTGTATCCCCAGCACTGAGAACAGGGCTGGTACAGAGTAGGGCTCAGTAATTATTTGTTGAACGAGCTATTGAACCACTGCTTTGAAGATCTGCTCCTGCTGGTTAGCACTCATTATCTTCACACCAGGCTGTCTTCATGATCCTTGGCCAAAGGGACAGCAGTTCTGTTTTGGGTCATTTCCTTTACTTGTCAGCTCTGGTGAAGTTAGTTATTCATATCACTGCTGGTGTTGTTATTATTAACTGCCATTAGGCTGCCATTATTAACTCTGCTATCTCTATCATCTTAGTCATGTCCAATGGCCACTGAGATCGGGGATAGTAACTGGCAAGGCCCACTCTGGTTTGATAAAGAACCAAAAGCACATGTTTGATTAGCGTCTTCATACAGAGAGATCAATTTCTGGAAAAAGACTTTAAGAACCCAGTAGAAAAAAGGCAAAGTATTTGGACAGTTCACAGAAAAGTAGACATGGGACTTTGCATCTTTATAGTCAACCTCTCTCACAATAAGAGAAATAGACATTGAAAGTACGTTGAGGACTTTCCTGGTGGTGCAGTGGTTAAGAATCTGCCTGCCAATGCAGGGGACATAGGTTCGAGCCCTGGTCTGGGAACATCGCATATGCTGTGGAGCAACTAAGCCCGTGTGCCACAACTACTGAGCCTGCGCTCTAGAGCCCTCAAGCCACAACTACTGAGCCCGTGTGCCGCAACTACTGAAGCCCGCGTGCCTAGAGCCCATGCTCCGCAACAAGAGAAGCCACCACAATGAGAAACCCGCACACCGTTACGAAGAGTAGCCCCGGCTCGCTGCAACTAGAGAAAGCCCGCACGCAGCAATGAAGACCCAACGCAGGCAAAAATAAATAAATAAATAAAATAAAATAAAAAGAAAGTACATTGAGATACATTTTTTTTCAATGCATCAGGTGTGCAAAAGTTCAATCTGTTGGTGAGTCTGTGTGTAAAGAGGCAAGCCTCGTCCATTGCTAAAGGGAGTATAGATTGGTACAGCTCTCACTATGGAGATATATTTGGAGACGGCGATCAAAATCTAAAACTGCCTATGCTCTTTGACCCAACAATTTTACTTCTGTGAATCTACTGTAAAAATATACTCGCACATGAGCAAACTGATGTATGCATAAGATTTTTCACCAGAGGCTTGTTTATAACAGCCAAAGGTGAGAGTTCACCCAGTGGCCCACGGCAGGGGACTGGTTCTTCAGATTAGATACTGGGAAGTTGCTGCATAGCACAGGGAGATCAGCTTGATGCTTTGTGATGACCTAGAGGGGTGGGATACGGAGGGTGGGAGGGAGGCTCAAGAGGGAGGGGATATGGGGGATATACATATACATATAGCTGATTCACTTTGTTGTAGAGTAGAAACTAACATAACATTGCAAGGCAATTATACTCCAGTAAAGATGTAAAAAAAAAAATAAAAGGCTGATAAACATAAAAAAAGAAATAAAATATTAAAAAAAGAAAGATACTTCCATACAAAGAACAACTATGCAGCTGTAGAAGGAACCAGGACACAAAATTTGTATTAATATAGAAGGATTTAGAAGACACATGAAATGAAAAAAAACCAGGGTATAGAATGCTGCCTTTTATATAAAGAAAGTGGGAAATATAATATGCTTTTGCATTTGATTTACATACATGAAGAAGTTCTGGAGCGATACATAAGAAACTAGTAACAGTGGCTAGCTGGAGGGGTGGGGATAGAAGTGGATATTGGGTGGGTGTATCATTTCGGGAGGAGGGAGATTCTACACTATCTTTACATGCACACACGTTCAAGTTTTGAATCACATGAGTGTTTTACCTGTTCAAAAATGTTGTTTTTATTTATTTATTTATTTATTTATTTTTGTTTTAATTTATTTATTTTATTTATTTACTTTTGGCTGCGTTGGGTCTTTGTTGCTGCACGCAGGCTTTCTCTAGTTGCAGCGAGTTCGGGCTCTGGAGCGCAGGCTCAGTAGTTGTGGAGCACGGGTTTAGTTGCTCCGTGGCATGTGGGATCTTCCCGGACCAAGGCTCGAACCAGTGTCCCCTGCATTGGCAGGCGGATTCTTAACTGCTGAGCCACCAGGGAAGTCCCCCAAAATATTAAGTTAAAAAAGTTATCCTAAAAGAAACAAGTGAGTCTGGGAGAGAGAGGCAGCAGAGGATAATCTTACTTCCTTTGTGTAAGCAACACTATTCATTCCGGTGAGAATTCAAGGTCTGTTCTGAATGCTGTACTAGCCGCTGCAATTAATTTTCTTCGCATCTGGTGAACTGGCCTTGGGGAGGGAGTGTGTGTGCATGTGTGTGGACCCTGGGGCATTGCGCCTTCCTTATGATATCCTGGTTGCTATAGTGCGGAGGAACTCTATTTGTGACACACAGAAAACACTTTAAAGATATGCTGCTTCCTGGCCATGACTTCCTGGGCAATCTGTCCTTCCGGAGGCTTCTGAGCACGAGGAGTTTGCATGCACTTCTGGGCAGAGTGAGCCAGGCTCATTCAGACCCTGGGCACCATTCAGAGTAGAAGCAGGTAGTAAGGGATGCCTTGCTTCCCACTGAGGACTTGGGAGGCTGTTGCCTCTCCCGGGCCTCGTCTCCAACTCCAGGGCATTGACACCTTCCCCTCCTTTGCCTTCTCTCCTCTGGAGCCACCCGTGAATGGTGCAGTTGGCACCCTGTGTCTTCTGCACCGAGAGCCGTTTCTTGTACCAAAACCACCAGTGAAAACAGGAAGTGATGAAACAAAATTCGCCCCGCATCTGCACTGAGTGACTTCTCTTTCTCTTTTTGTCATTCCTCATTAGGTATAGACACGTGCGGCCATCTACACTGTAAGATCTCACTTCCACCGGCTTTGGATATTCCGGGGATTTGCAATGCCGCCACCTGCGGACATCGTCAAGGTGGCCATAGAATGGCCTGGCGCCTACCCCAAGCTCATGGAAATCGACCAGGTTAGTAATACTGGCAGTCGTTTAGGGGTTATTTTAGTTTCCCTTCTATTCTGAATTTACACAGACTTCAGATAGCTCTTTTTTCTCCTGTTCTCTCTCTGGCTGTGTTGAAAAATTGGTGCGATAATAGTTGCAGTGTAGTTTGATTTCTGTACCACATGCAATGGCGATGGATGGGGTTTTTATATTCATCCAACATCTACTTGGAGTGTGTCAATACAGGGTTTGTGTCTGAGGCTGTGAGGGAGGCAGGAGGGACATGAGGACTAGACTCCGGGCAGTTGACACAGTGGAGGCTGTCCCAGCCCTGCCTTGCAGAGACTCATGGCTGTGTGCTGATTGTTTTATCATAGACAGCACAAAGCTTAATTTTTGGAATCACTCTTCTCTTTGGTTTTTGCATAAGCAGCCAACAAGTACGTTGCTGCTTTGTCATATTAATAGTTTGATCATGCGTGGATGGATCTAGAGACTGTCATACAGAGTGGAGTAAGTCAGAAAGAGAAAAACAAATATCGTATATTAATGCATATATGTGGAACCTAGAAAAATGGTACAGATGAACCGGTTTGCAGGGCAGAAATTGAGACGCAGATGTAGAGAACAAACGTATGGACACCAAGGGGGGAAAGCGGTGGGGGGTGGTGGTGGTGGTGTGATGAATTGGGCGATTGGGATTGACATGTATACACCGATGTGTATAAAATGGATGACTAATAAGGACCTGCTGTATTTAAAAAAAAAAAAAGTTTGGTCATGAATTTAGTGTAGAGGGATGGGTCTTGTATCCTAGCCAGTTGTAATTTTTTTATTAGAGTAAAATGCACTGTGGATCTAGTATATTGTCTAGTATGTAATAAATACTCAGTATATTTTTACTGAATGAAAAAATATCAAGAAGATTTTTAAAATGGTTTTACCTATGGAGGCATCGTTTAGCTTGTGTATTGACAGTCTTATGATGTAACTCTCATTTACTATTGATTACAGGCTATCTCAGGAAGGTGATTTTTGTCATTGTAAATGATTTAAAGGAAAAAAAAAATTGAGGCCTAGTGTATGCTTAAGGGTTTCATGAAGCATATAGTATAGGATTCTAGATGGCTTTCTACATTTTCAAAATTAGGGTACCATGGCAACTCCACTGTTTATGTTCTTGATATTATTTTATGGTCTATACTTTTCTGATACTATTTTATGATCTATACTTTTTTTTCTGGTCAGATTTTATTATCTGATTGAAGACCACTGCAAGATTTACATGGCATTGTGTGGATCCAAAGGATTCATTAGAATAAATTATAAAGGTCAAATAAGAATTAGTTGAGTTTGAGCATGAATGTAAGAAAGGGTACATTTTTAGATTTGTTTTCAAAAAAGGTGTCATCAGACCAGCATGTCATAGTCATTTTAACTATTCTCTGAGGCAGATTTTGTTGACTTCAGGAGCAGCCCATGAAAGTAGAGAAGCCCGCCCAGTAATTGTATATACATTTGTTTCAGACAACAATTGTTTACCTTTTTTTCACATGCTGTTTGAGAGAGGATATGTGTTGAATTATGACTTTAAAATATGGCTGGACTACTTGGTGAAGACTAAATGTTGTTAAGATTAAATTTGTCTACAGCCCAAGAGAACAATGGTTTCAAAGAGATAGAAGTTGGCCTCTCAAGTCCACATGGCAGTCCTGGACTGGCATGGTGCTCCAGTGTCATGGACCCAGGCCCCTTCTGTCTTGTTGCTTTGCCTTCTCCATGGGTGGGGCTGAGGACCAGTTGCTTAAGCATCACCTGAGAGCTCAGTAGATACGCAGAGTCTCAGACCCTACCCAGACCTCCTGACCCAGATGTGCATTTTAACAAGACCCCCAGGGGATTCCTTTTGTAGTTAAGTCTGAGAAATGCTGAGCTGGATACCAGATACCCAAGCCCAAGGCCACATCATAACCACCTGGGGCACTTGTTCAAATGTTCTCTGGGGCCCCAGCCCCAGAGATTCTAAGTCAGTGGTTTAGGTAGACTATTTCCTTTTGCTTCTGCCATGGCCCAAGGTGTTTGGAAACCTCTTCTTTAAGACAGTAGCTCTTGATATATACTCTTAGGGGCCTGTGGAGTCAGTATCTTGTTCCTGCCTTTGGGGATGGCCTTTGCTGTATGTGTGTCTTAATAATTTTTTTTTAAATATTCTTTTTATTTTGGAACAAGTTTAAATTTATAGACGAATTACGAAGATTGTATAGAGAGTTTTTGTATACCCTTCACTCAGTTTCTCCTGATGTTAACATCTTAATATAACTGCGGTACATTTGCCAAAACTATGGTAGATTACTAGTAACTGAACTACAAAATTTATTAGGATTTCATCAGTTTTTCCACTAATGTCCTTCTTCTGTTACAGGATCCAGTGCAGGAATACCAACTGCATTGTAATAGTCATCATGTTTCCTTTGTCTTCTTCAGTCTTTGACAGTTTCTAAGTCTTTCCCTTGTTTTTCACGGCCTGATAGTTTTGAAGAGTAACTTTACTTCAATACAATTTCACACGCAGAAATGACAAGAATAGTACAAAGGAATTCCTGTCTACCTTTTATCTAGATTCACTAATTATTAATACTTTGCTTCATTTGCTGTATTGTTTTTTCTCGCTCTAGTATACCGTCCCCTTTAGAACCATTTGAGGGTGACTTAGGGGCACCATCTCCCTTTACCCCTAAATACTCAATGTGTCCTTCTTAAGAACAAAATCATTCTCTTACATAACCGCAGTCTCTTTAAAGAAACCAGAAAATTGAACATTAGTTCAACATTATCATCTAATTCAAAGCCCAAGGCCCATATTCAAATTTCATCAAGTATCCCAATAAGGTCCTTGATAGGTATTTTCCTCACAGTCTGACATCCCTCCAGGATCATGTATTACATTTATTGCCATGTCTCTCTGGTCTTCATGGATCTAGAATGGTTCCTTAGTCTTTCTTCATCTTTTGTGACCTTGATAGTTTTGTAGAGTACAGGACAGCTGTTTTGTGGAATGTCCTTCAGTTTGGGTTTCTCCGATGTTTCCTTCCAATTAGATTCAGGTTTTGCATTTTTGGCAGACAGGCGAGAGAGATGAAGTTGTGTCCTCTTCAGGGCATCATATCAAGAGGCACATGAAGTTTCCTTGTCTCGTTCTTGGTGATGGTTCTAGATTTATACATGATAACATTGAGGTTCATAGAAGTTAGATGATTTCCTAGTCAGTGAGACCAGGACACAAACCCAGGCCTCCTGTACTTTGAAGACTGAACTTTTAAACTGTTGGCTAAATTGTAGGGCTCCTGCTAATGCCATATGGAGACCTCTGCAAAGAGTTAGAGACCCAGTCCCTTTTTGCCCTGCAGCCGCTGAAGTTGGAGAGAGTGGCAGTATTGGTATCAGGTGCTTTCTTTTTTCTTTTTAAGATTTATTTATTATTTATTTATTTATTTAATTTATTTTTGGCTGCTTCGGGTCTTAGTTGCAGCATGCAGGATCTTCGTTGAGGCATGCGGGATCTTTCATTGCGGCGCGCGGGCTTCTCTCCAGTTGTGGCGTGTGGGTTTTCTCTCTCTAGCTGTGGCACACGGGTTCCAGAGCGCATGGGCTCTGTAGTTTGCAGTGCACAGGCTCTCTAGTTGAGGCACATGAGCTCAGTAGTTGTGGCGTGCGGGTTTAGTTGCCCTGCAGCACATGGGATCTTAGTTCCCTGACCAGGGATCAAACCCGCGTCCCCTGCATTGGAAGGCAGATTCTTTACCACTGGGCCACCAGGGAGGTCCCCAGGTGCTGTTTCTTGATCGAGTTGGAAGTCAGCACAAGAATTGGAAATGTATTTGCACAAACAAGGAAGACTTGAGCAGTGATTATTACTGGGGTTTTCTCCTAATCTTCTACCTTGTTCAGTAAAGGTCACACCACGTGCTTCTCTCCCATTGCACGTTACCTTTGCTCCTTTGCTCTTAACTACCATTTCACTAAAAGGAATTTCTGGAAGCTGGGTCAGGCATTGCTGCCCCATCTTCTCCCCAAACCTCCAGTACCCCTCCACTTGTCACACTGTGTTGTCCTTGTCAATCAGCTTAAACCAGTGGTCCTCAGCCTTGTGTGTGCCCAAGAGTCACCCGGGGAGCTGGTGAGAAATGCACATCCCCAGCCCAGCTGCAGAGGCTGTGACTCTGCCGACCAGGGGTGGGTCCTTAATCTGGTTTGTGACGAGCATTAGGTGAGTCCAAAGCAGGGCCGCCCACATTGCATCATGCAGGGGCTCATGAGAAACAGCCATGAGCCCGAGTTACTCCATTTTTGAGTACTGTTTCTCTAGTGCCTGGTGAACAACCTTCCTTAAGAAGTGAATATTTAATTAATGAATAACCAGAAGAGGGAGCTTCCTGAGTGGGGATCAGTTCTGCTCAGCCAGGGCCCATGAGGTTCAAGGGGATGTCTGCTTGGAGTGGATTGGTTTATCTTCCTTCTGAATTTTGAGGAGGCAATTCTGTGTTTCCACTCCACAGGAAAAGCCCCGAGGAGCTTCTCACAACTGGAGTTTGCTGTGTCATATGAGGTTCTCGAAAGAGCTGTCAGCTAGCTCCTTTGTTCACAGCGGCAGCGTCTGCTCCTGCTTTCACTGTCTGTTGTTGGCTTTCAACCTCAAGAGCCACTTGAGGCTGTAGGTGATGATTGTCGGGATACACAGAGCCAAAAAGGCTCCCCATCCACTCTTCCTGTTAACCTAATGTTTTTTGAACAGCGTATTTCTTAGTCAAGAGTGTCGAACCCCTAGCACTTTTGACACGAGGCATAATGCTGAGAGGCAGTGTGTCCTAACAGACACAGTACGGGCTCTGGGACATTTAAACCTGGGTGTGGGCCCTGGAGCCCCCCTTTCTGTGAGAACCCAGGTAGCCTCTGTGAGCCTTGGTATCTTGGCCTGGTCAAGTCGAAATAATAATTTCCCACTTCTATCATGGTTGTGACAATTAAAGAAAATATATGAAAAGAATATAGGACACTGCCAGCTCAGAGTAATTACTCAGTAAAGGCATTATTGCTGCTAGTTTAAGCAAGTCCTCATGAAATTAGAAAATTAGATGCTCTGATTTTTGTTTTTACTTGCCCTTCCATCGTGCACAGTTTCCCACCTTTCTCCTTCTTTCTCTGCCTAGCTTTGTAAGTGTTTAGAAGGAGAAAAAATTAAAGGGCAAGTGGGAGGGAGGCATCAGCTAGTAATAAAGAAGCATGCTAACTGGACATGCAGCCAGTTCATGCTATGGAACATTCACTGGCTCCCTAGTACTCCTCCACAACATTTTCTCCCATCTCTTGGCCACCCACCAGTATTCTGGGAAGCAGCCCCTCTGTTCCTTGCACATGCTCTTTGGTCCTCCTGTCTCTCTTGCCTCTGTCCTTCCCCCACGTGCCTTTCTTTACGAGGAGTACACTGAAGCCAGAAAGCCACTGCTCCTATCCGTGCCTTGGAAGTTCTCTGCTATGTGTTTGCACACCTCCACAGACCACTCGATGCCTTTGTCTCCTGTCATGTTGTCTTCCTTTTCCACTGCCAGCAGAGGAGGGAAGACGCGTCCCCACTCTCTTCCTGAGGCATTCAGCCTGTCCCAACCCCCATCTCTTTTGCTCCACCTGTGTTTTGACTTGTCCTCTCCCCTTACCTGAGGCTTTGCCCATCAAAATCCCCTTCATTTGTTCTTATCTCCTCTGCTTTCAACAGGAAGCTCTTCTATACCTACCTTGGAAAATCCTCCTCTTGACCTAGTAACTCTCTTGCTGGAGTGTAATTTATTTTCTGTCTTTCCATTCCAAGCCGATCTAAGTACTGTCAGTATACGTCATCCATGTTGCTTTGGAATCTACTTAATCTTAGGATGAATAACAATTTCCCTCCCTCTGGTGTTGCTGTCTTTGATGGCACCTATGCCCTCCCGTTGGCTAAATCGAGTGGTCTTCACTCTGTCTTGGTGTCACTCGGCAAAGCTGCTCGTTCGTATCTTCTTGAAACTACCCCCCTCCCTTCATTAAGCTTCAGTTCTGAGATTCTCCCTCCTTGTCTGATTAGTCTTTGTGGGTTTCCTACATGGTTCCATGTCTTTCTCCTTCTTTCTAACTCAGTCACAACCTCAATGCTTAGCCCTCTGGTCTGCATGTTCACCAGTGACACTCACTGGCTCAGATTCCATGTTCTTTCATGGCTTTAAGTATAACTTCTCTCTGAATAATCCAGCTCTGGCCACTGGCTTGTCCTACTAACTGGTCATCAGTTCATCTCTCTGTTTAATGGATGCATTATTTCCCTCTATAAACCTTCAGTTGCCTACAGAATACAAGCAAATGGTTGGTAAAGCTGCTCATATGTGAACCTGAAGGAAGGGGGTCTGACAGGTGTTACCAACTTTTGGAAGTTATTTCATGTAGAAGGGGGTTCATTAGATGTGTTATTTATGGCCCCAAGTATACAAACTCTATCCTCTCCATACAACAAGGTAGATCTCATCTCTAATCAAGAAAAGCCAGCATGGGCCATCTTGGCAGGCAAGGAGCCCTGATCATCTCTCTTACTTGTGCATCAGACAAACACTTGGGCAGACTGCTATGCTGCAAGTTCAGGCCCAGAAAGGATGATGGGAGGAGATGCACGGTTTTCAATCTTAGTTCTGCAGATCCTTCTCAAATGGTTCAGGGGTGAAGGGTGTGTGCCCCGGGCTTCCAGGCTCTCCACGCTCACTCCTGCCACAGCAGCTGCTATCGACCTCTTCTCATTTTTAGATGCTTTGGGGAAAGAGTTTGTTCAAAGAAAGTATACCACAATTAAAAGAAAAAGTCCTGGATGATTCTTGAGCTTTCTAGTATCCCTCAGACTTGAGTCAGATTCCTTAGCTTGCCTTCATGTCCTGCCATGATTTCCCTTTACGTTATCCCAGGTTCAGGGTATTTGCAGGTGCTGCCTGCAATTCTCAAGTACCCTCTTGCTTTGTAGAAGCTGCCCCTTTAGGAGTGTGTCCCTGCACATTTTTGCACTTTTTTTTTTCATGTCTTATAGTTTCTTTCTAACAGCCAGCCTGCTTGGATTCTTCCTGCCCTCTCTTCCCCTCTCCACTCCTCTAAATCCTGGCTTTGCTAGCACTGCAGAGAGCCTTCTTTCTGCTCAAGTCTTTTTTGATCATGTAATGTAGTTGTTTCTCCATCCTTCTTATACCATTTTATTTGCCTGTAGATTTTATTTACAGTTAATATAACCTGTGCCTGATATCATTTACATGTGCCCATGTCTTTTGAAGTATATTATAAGATGTAGATTATAAATAGATTATAAGATGTTATTATAAGCTCTTGGTGGTCAGCCTGATTTACATACTGCATTTGTATCCTGTGGTCCATCACAATGATCTCTATTTATGCGGGTCTACTTTTGGCTTGAATTGTGAGTAGTAAAGATAAGAATAAAACACTGGTTATTCTCCATTCTCCAAACAGAAAAAATTATAATAGCACTCCTTCTCGTACATGGTTGTGGATTTTATTTTTCTCAAAGAAACATAGATGCATGTGTTTTTAGGCAAGCATGTACAAAATGATTGCCCACAGTTTTCCCTCAGCTGTCCTATTTCTGTAATATATTTAAGATATAATTCAATACATATAAATTTGATTTACCCATAAAGCTCACTCATTTTTAAAGCTCAATACATAAAGTACATTGAAGTTTTTGTGCTTGACATAGGAGTTTAACTCATTCTGTACATAACACTAGTAGTAGTAGTAGTAATAATAGCATGTACCATCTAATCAGCACATATTATATGCCAGGCACTGTGTTAAGTGCCCTGCACAGAGTATTTCATCCCCTTCCTACAGCCCAGCAAGGCAGGCTTTATACTTCCCAGTTCATATTGTTCAGAGGCTCAGTGAGTTGCCTGAGCTCACACAGTTAGGAAGCTACTGATTTGAGTCTAGCACTGGGTGACACTAAAACCCAGACAGTTCCTACTAAATCATAAATCTGTTCAGTAGTTCTTTTTTTATTTCATTTCAGCTTTATCGAGGTATAATTGACATATGGTGAGAACAATTGAGTTTTACTCTCTTAGCAAATTTAAAATCATACAATATAGTATTATCAACTATAGTCACCATGTTTTACATTAGATCCTCAGGCCTTGTTCATCTTATAGCTGAAAGTTTGTATCCTTTGACCAACCTTTCCATATTTCCCCTACCTTCCAGCCTCTGGCAACTACTTTTCCACTTTCTGTTTCTATGAGTTCGATTTTTTTTTTGTAGATTCTACATATAAGTGATACTAGATGGTATTTGTCTTTCTCTGTCTGGCTTATTTCATGTGTTTGGTAGTTCTCTTTGAGTCTCTCCAACTCTTAGGGCTCAGCTTAATGGTGGTTTGAAGAGATGCCTGTGCCACTGCCAGCTTGCCTGCTGCATCCACTGACAATGTGACTTCCAGGGACATGTTGTATTATGAAAGCCAAGATTGTATTACCTTAAAAGTTAGGGAAAATATGGCGTGTGGTCTGGGTTATTACAGAAGGAGCTCACCTGAAGTGAGACAGAGCCTTGAAAGGCAGGTTTCTTTGGGGCTGGACACTGGGAGAGGCAGGCTGGCCTGGTGCTTATGGGCATGGACTTTGGGTGGACTTATTTGGACTCAAAATCTGGGCTGCCACTAAGTGCTGTGTGACTGGGGACAAGCCTCCTGCTTTGTAAGGAAGAATTGTCAATATTTATACATCCTTCCTGGCATTGTGGGGATTCGGTGAGGTAATCATTCAGCGCCCTGCTTAATAATAGAAACCATTAGGAGCCAATTATGATTTTTTTCAGTCATACATAGAATAGAACAAGTTTCTTATGTTTCAAGCAAGACTGGAACCAATAATACAAACTTTTCCTTAAATGCATTAAAGTTAGCTCTTCAGCCTGAAAACCCGTAATTCCCAAGACATTTAAGTATTGAGAGCCTGGTGAACTAAAATGACAGTTGAGCTCCAAATAAAGAGTCTTAAATTCAGATGCAATCACACAGAATATACAATTTGAGTGTATTTAATACCACTGAACACTATGTTTAAAAATAGTTAAGATTGCAATTTTAATGTTATGTGTATTTTACCACAATAATAGTAATAAAAAAGATCCCATAGAATCAAGAAAATGAGACTGTATTTCTGGAAAGTGAAGCTCCAACCTTGCCCTGCAGAAATGAAAAGTCATGTAATTTTTCTGGACTGTTCTTTCCTGAGTGGTTGGATTACATCAGGATTTCTCAACTTCAGCACTATTGACATTTTGGACTGCATAATTCTGAGTTTTGAGGGCTGTCCTGTGCATTGTAGGATTTTAGCAGTATCCTGGCCTTTACCCACTAGTTGCCAGTAGCATTCCTTCCCCCAGTTGTGACAACCAAAAATGTCTCCAGACATTGCCAGTGTCCCCAGGGTAGGGGACAAATTTCCCCTTGTTAAGGATGGACTAAATCAGTGGCTCCCAAGCTTGGTTCTGCATCTGAATTGCTTATGAAACATATTGAACACAGAGAGGATTATTTGTAGGTGTGGTTCAAGGCCTGGGAATTCCTGTTTTTTTCAAGGTCCATGGCAATACTGATGCTCTTGGACCCCGATTTAGAAATTACTGTCTCTACACCCCACTACACTTCTAGCTGTATCTGCTTGTGATACCTCTGGCTCCCACAGTAACATTTAGGGAGTACCTCAATGCTTCCATCAGTAAAATGGTCCTAATGGTTCTTCACCTTTAATCACTCTGCAAAGAGTATGAACATAACACCTTCAAGAGCTTCTTTTGTTCCACTTAAGAAAGCCTGGGTGATGTTGCACTACTACTTTCTGTGCTGTCATAATCAGGTAGAATGATATTGGGACAGGAATAGTCATTGCTTATCTGATTTTTGCAACTGTTGGATTTGGTATTGTAACAACTATTTCTTTTTTAAAAAATTTATTTATTTTATTTTTGGCTGCTTTGGGTCTTTCCTGCTGCATGCAGGCTTTCTCTAGTTGTGGCGAGCGGGGGCTACTCTTTGTTGCGGTGTGCGGGCTTCTCATTGCGGTGGCTTCTCTTGTTACGGAGCACGGGCTCTAGGCTCATGGGCTTCAGTAGCTGTGGCTCGCGGGCTCAGTAGTTGTGGCGCACGGGCTTAGTTGCTCCACGGCATGTGGGATCTTCCTGGACCAGGGCTCAAACCCGTGCCCCCTGCATTGGCAGGCGGATTCTTAACCACTGCGCCACCAGGGAAGCTCCTGTAACAACTATTTCTTAAACTTCCTTTAATATAAAGTGACCGAAGTACTTCCCTTTCTGGTTTTACCTCTGTCCCTTTGTATGTGAGAGTGTATGTAACTTCATAAAATCTTAGAGTTTGCAATGCTTTGGAAGAGAAAGACAGAAAACATATGTCTCCCCTCAGCTGAGAACCCAGTTCAGTTGCACAGGAATGAACTCTAGTGTTCCGCTTTTTCATCTGAAAATGGACTGCAGATTTCAGTTTGCTTTCTGGGTAAGAAAGGGTGATAGTCTCCTCCATTCTATTTCCCTTCCCCAACTCTGTCACTAAGAGCACATTGGGTAACTCAGGACAGAGCCTTTTATCAACCGTGTTTTCTTGAGATTTTGGTGACTAAGACATCTCACATTTCTAGAACCTTTTGTGTGTGTCACACTTTTTTTTTTTTTTTTTTTTGTGTGTGTGTCACACTTTGTACTTCATTTTCCTGTTAGGTCAACTGGCAGTTTGTGGCGGGGTACACAAATATGTAGATTTCAGCGTTAAGCAGCACTCCGGGTTCCCAGAAAAAGGTGTTTTGTTCTAGAGAAAGGCAGCTTGTACTTTGTCTCTAGAGGTATATAGACCTGTGCAGTGTGCCCAGAACTGCGAGGGAATGAGAGCAGCCTCAGGGAAAGAAAATATGTGCTCTTCTAGATTGTTTTTTTTCTAGAATTTCCATCAGATGTACTTGCGGGTCCTCTAAGTCAGCGGTACCACCGTGGGGCTGGACAGCCTCCCCTGCAGCTCCCAAAGTCTCTCAAATAGCAAGTCCTGTGGCGGTTACCTCCTAAATGATTCTTGATTCTGTCCACCTTTCCTCTATCCTCGCTGCCACTGCTCTCGCTTGTCTCCACTTGCCTCCTCAGCTGACCTCCCAGTCACCACTCTTACTTCCCCTCCGATGCATTCTCCCAGGCATTCTGCAGTGACTTTCCCACTGCACTTAGAATAAATTCCAGACGTCCTTACTGTGGTTATTAGGACCCTGCTATCCTCAGCTCTTGCCTACATCACCAGCTTTGCTTAGAGCCAATGTAGCTTCCCTCAAATTCCTCTGTCTTGGTTCTCATTATAATTGACTTTTTTCCTTTCATGAATGCACAGTTCTCAGAACCTTTACAAATGTGATTTTTCTCTTAACTGGAAATTACCGCCCCTTCATTTCTCTGCTTATCTAACTCCTGTTCACTCTTCATCCCAGATGAAGAGTAAGCTGCTTAAAAGTCTTCAGATTTCTCAGATCACACGAAGGCCCTTGTTATATGCACTTGTAACATCCTGTATGGCTCCACTTTTTCACTGTGTGATGTTCTGCGTGGGCCAAGTGTGTTCCCAATGCCTAGGACAGGGCCTGATATGTGGTAAAATCATAATAATGTGAGCAAAGGAAATAGGTGATGTTTGTACTTTTTCTGTCCTATGGTGCAATTAAATATAATTATGAAAGGAGTGGCCCTGGTGAGAAGAACACCCCTTCCCTTGCATTCTAATATATTTAGAATGCATTCACCATGCATTCTAAATATATTATTATATCTTATGAATTGACTTTATGAAGATCTAATTTTGTCCTTCCATCAAAGTCATCCATAATCAAAAGACAACCAAATGACTTTGAGATAAGCTGTATCAATTTTCAAAATGATTATACATGGATCATTACCCTGGGACAAGTTTGTGGTGATCTATTTGCATTCATCAGCCTCGTCACCATAAGATGCTCATAATTTCCGCTGTCACTTCATTCTTGACCTCCTGACCCATATAAACAACTACCTATCTGCTTACTTGTCATGCCCATCTAGATGTCTCTTGCACCTCAAACTCAACATATTCAAAACAGTCCTCATTGTTCTTCCCAACCCCAAGCCTGTGCAGTTTTGCTTTTCTTCATATTTTCCTTTTCTCAGTGACATATGAACATACACCCAGTTTACTGAAGCTGAAATTACATGTCTTCCTAGACTCTTCTCTTTCCCTCAGCTTTTCTGTCCAATCAGTTACTTCAGAAAACTTACCTGCATCTGGTCCCTCTTTGTCACACCTGCTGCTGCTGCTGTAGGTGGCCCTATTCCCTCTGGTCAGTGTGGAGGAACATAGAGATCAAGGGAGGACTTAAAAAATAAGTGTGTCATAGATCCTCAAAGGAAGAACTTTAGAAGAGAGAGATTAGTATCTATACAAACAGGAAATTATGCACACAAAGTAGGTAGACATAAATTGAGAATAGAGGAATATGAGAAAGAAACAATTAAAAATCTCAGAAATAAAAAATATACATATAGTAAGTAAAATGTAAAAAAAAAAAAACCTACAACAGGAAAAAAACAATAAAACACATAGAGTTACTCTACAGTGGATTTGGCTATAGAGAGAACCAGTAACTTGGAAGATGAAAATAAGGAATACATCCAGAATATATTCCAAAAGATAAGGAATGAAAAATATATATGAATGTGAAGTTGTGTTGAAAGGACACGTGAAGAAGTTCCATCCTATGTCTAATTGACAATCCTATTAATGAAGAACAAGAACGGAAGGAATGGTGGAGAGGTGATATTTGAGGAGATCCTGGCTAATATCTTACCTCTCTGGAATTGAAAGAAGTTCCATAGGGGCTCTGGATTTGGCTGGTTGGATGGATAGAGGCTCTGCCATGAGGAGCTGTACGGACTTAATACTCTGTCTAAGAGTCATGAAAAAAGGGAAAGTTTCTAAGCAAGGGAGTGACATGGTATGATTTGTACTTTTGGAAGGTCAAAATTTGAGAACTGTTTTGTGAAGGTAAAATGAAATAAGAGAGACTAGTTAGACAGCTCTTGCAGTAGCCCAGGTGAGAAACGATTATTATGTCATGGCCTAGGATAGTGACAGAGGAGACAAAAAGAAGTCAGACGTATGTCTCATCAAGACATATGAGAAGATTAAATTGACAGGAAATTGGTGATTGATTATACGTGGGAGGTAAGCGAGAGCAAAATGTTAAGGATGATAACGAGATTTCTTGTCAATAACTGGGCAGATGTTGGTGACAGCTACCAAGATAGAAAACACTAGTGGAGGAATATTCAGATGGAGTCTCATTCTTCATGGAACACTTACAAATGGGTACAGGAAAATACGGCAGCTTATCCATATGGTTGGACTTCCTTTCAGATTTCCTTTGTGTTTTGATACACTGGCCAACTTGTCTCTTGGCCTCCAGTGTAATCACCTATCCTTAGAAAATGCACATTTGATTGTGTCACTTTCCTGCTTAAAAACCTATGATGAGTCCAAATTGTCAAGAGTTAGACATTTTTGGCCTCCAGCTTGCCTTTCTAGCCACTTTCTCTCATTCACGCATATGACATTGTCAGCTTCTCCATATGCAACATGAACATCCACCTACCGTGCCTTTATGGGTGCCCTAAGTAATCCAAATAGCAGCTATTTTTAATTGCTTCTCTGTACCCATGGGCAGAATAAAGAAGTTTAGAGAGTAACCTCTGAGGTTGACTTGGCAGGACTGAAGAAGAACAAACAACATGAAGGAGAAGGAAGATGTAACATTGATTGCAAGGTTATTTTCTGGCAGAGTAGATAAAGATGACTAAAAGTTGAAAAGTGAAAAAGAATTTTGGAGTAAGATTTGAATTTGAGGTTATGGAAGGATACACACTCCAGTTAAAATGGCCTGAGACAGAAGGGGACTATGGAGAAGTCAGGGCTGGAGGTATTGATTTGAGCATCAAAAGTGAGAAGAAAGCTGGAGCAGAGAGTTCTTTCCCTGGATATCAAAAGTTTCAGTGTTGACTTGGGAGTTCATCATAATTTATGTGGATAGTCCATGAAGCAGGATCATCTACTCTTCTCATGGTAGTGCTACAACATTGAGCCTTAAATAACATTTTTCAAAAGCTCACTACGTGCCAGGAATTAAGAGGCCCAGAATTTCATTGCCTCCCACTCAGGTGTTAGCTCTGGGCCCTTGGGCTTGTTGTTGATGGTTGCTAGTACTCCAGATTTGGGACAGAGTTAAAGAGCAAGGGTTCTGGAATTATATAGGTCTGGGTTCAAATTCTGGCTTTGCCCCATATGCTGTGAGGCTTTGAGCAAGCTACTTAACACCTCTAGATCCTCATACAGTTTTCTCATTTGTAAGGTAGTCACTCAATAAATAGTAGCTACCACTATTATCATTATTATCAGAAGGGCTAGCCAAGTGATGCTAGATAATGAAAGTCTGGGTTGATGATATGTCAAAGGTAAGGGAGTTTTAGAAAGTGCATGAGGTTGTGGCCATTGTTTGGATATTACAGACCCTTCCAGAAGAGCCTGTTTTATTGTTCTTTAAGGCTGTGGTTTAGCCTCAGGTTGCTGTGGTCACATTCATGGGACATATATTTGAGACTTGGAAGCTCATTTCCTCCACTACTCGCTGGCAGATATCTCAGCACATGCATTAGCACTCTAGAAAGAAAGGTGAATAGGCATTAGTGCATCCACTCATAAACAAAGTAAAGCAACTACATGGCAAAGTGAGACAAGTAGTAAAAGGGGACAAAAAGCCCTAAATTAAAAAAGTAAACTCACTTCTTAATACTCCCTTTGCCACTAGTTCCTCTTAGTATTCTTTGACAGCTGTCTTACACCCCATCTCAGTTTCTTCGCAGTTGATAAACCTTCATAATCCTGTGTTTAAATTGAACTTGAACTCTACTTTGCCTTCAGAGCTTATCTGGCTTTTTCATATCTACCCACCTGGTCTGATATCACCCTGTCCATCAGTCAGCAGTCATTTCTGCTTATCCTACCGAACCTGTCTGACTTTTTTCCTTTCATACCATGCACATAAATATGATTAACCTTCCACATATTAACTTGACACAAATAAGGAGACTATTTCACAGGAGTGAAGACAGGCAAACCTTAAGACCTGAATTGAGTCACAGTGTGAATCACTCATTTCCACATAAAAAAGGACACTTGACTCAAGGTATGGTGGAATGAAATGGCCTGCCAGCCAGGCCCGAGTCATCTGGGAGTACTTCTTGGAAAAGACGGATATTAAGGAAGATAGAGAGGGATACCGGAATTGGGAAATTTGTTGTTTTTGCTGCCTGAGATGTTGAAATTTGGAAAAAAATTTTATATCCATAGCAACATTGATATTAGGACAACGTAAAATAGTCAAGGACAAGGAAGGAGACTCAGGATAGATAACTGATATGAGTAGGGCTTTATTTTTACATTGTTCATCTCTACCTTTCTGTCCTTTTCTAAAATTGCAGTTTCCCTTCCAACTGAAGGGGAACACAGTTTCTACTGAGTAGAAGTATATCACAATTCCTAAAAGAGAAAGAGGTGTTTCTATTCCTCTTTAACCCACTAATACGTGAGAGTACTAATTATTTTTTGTCTTTGCTCACTTACATAGTCCAGTGATGTTTATGATGCAAAGATTGTACTTTGTCTTGCTGAATCTAATATTTAATTAGTTTCATGAAGCTTGAAACAAATCATTTTTAGTAAACCATTTAGACACAAATCATTTGTCAAGAAAAAGGTGGCATAGCCTGTCATCTTTCAATTTTTAAAATTAATGTGATACATAGTTTTACTACTCTGGAGATGTAGTTGTGAGCTCCCCCCTTTGTCATTTCTGACAGTCACTGAAGTCTTGTGTCAGTGATTCACATTGGAACTCTTGTCAAAATACTTGCTTTCCAAGAACCAGCTAAATTTGCCTCAGGAAAGTGTGGTTTTTGTCGTTAACTTTCAGATTATTTAGGCAGCTATTAGGAAAACAGAATATGCATACACACCTCTCGGGACACATTGGATTCCTCCATACTAAAGGTATATGGCTCAGAAGCATGGAGAGTAGTCATCGGGCTCAATGGAGGAGGAAGAACGCTGTTGTAAAATGGCTGGTGTCATTGACACAGTGTCAGGAGGCACCTCCGGGAACTAGAAGGGTTATTGCACATGAAATTTTCTCCAAGTCACATTCTAGGCTAAGCCGTGGTAAACACACATATCCCTTCTCAGAGGTGTCCTGACATTTGAAAGCTGGGTTTCTTTTCTTTCTGGGCCAACATTACTCATAACTGCTGTGCAGAATATGTTCAATGAATTTCCATCTATAAAAGCAAAGTAAAATCCCAAGTGCTGTCTAAGTGTCAAAATAAAGCAGCTGTCACATTCTTTTAAAGCACTAGAGAAAGGCTTTTTAATAGTCTGGGATCAAAAACTTTAAGTCTTTGTGGAAAATGGTTTTGCAATTGCGGGGCTGTATGACAATGGCACTACGCAAGGGCAGCTGCGTGGTGGTGATGGGGGATTGCTCCTGTCTTCCTCTTGCTGTCGGTCTTCCATCTTTAGCTCCTGCCTGAGCTTCAGAGGCAGTCGGAAGAGACCAGAAGAAAGGGAAAGAAGCTAAAAGTCTGAAAAAAGAAGTGTTCTTAATCAAAAAATGTTCATTAATTGCATCCTTGTGGCCTAGCAGCCACTTGCTTGGGAGGTGACAGAGGTGTCTCAGAGGCAGTCCCTGCATCCTAACGAGTATAATCTAGTTAGCAGAAGAAAGGAAAATGAGTTGAAGAATAAAGAACAGGATGAGATGAGTGCCAAAGGCAGCCCTGGGAGTTGGAGTCACTTGAGGAAGAAGGAAGAATTGGATACTCATTCATTCATGTATTTAATTTCTTTAACCAACTTTTAAAAAAAGTACCTGCAAAGCATCCAAGCAGGATTTAAGAGATGAAAGAACCTATTCATAGGTCACATTTATCCAATGCCTTGCTATGTACCAGGTGCAACTTCAAGGGTTTTACATACATCCTCTCGGTTAATCTTCACTACCCTAAAATGTTTAAGATACTGCTTTTATTTTCAGAAAAGAAAATGGAAACATCGAGAGGAGAAGTAATAAGCCTAAAGCTACAAAATCAGGGACTGCAGAAGTTGGGGTTCAACCCCAGGAAGTCATTTTCTAAAGTCATTCAAGTGCTCATAGTTGGGGGAAAGTATAGAAAAGCTAGTTGATAAAAATTCAGCATTCGAAATGCTTTTCTGGTGTCTCTTCACTTACTGTCATCTCATAAGCATTTTTCCCCTCCCGTCTTTAAAAACATTTGAAATAAATAAGATTTCAATGAAGCCAAGCTTTCTTTTTGGGTTGATGCCCATTTTAGGACAGACCTGGGCCTGAGAATTAGATGTCAGAGGTGGGAACTGCAGCCCACAATCCATAGTTGCTGACAAGTGTGTATCACGTCGGATGGGGAAGCTACCAGCCTCCATGGGCTGGTGTCAAGGCATCAGTGTGGGCAGCAGCAGACTTGAGAGCTCCGAGGTGAGCATTTGGCCTGGGTAATAACCCCAGACCAGGTGCCCTGCCAATGGGCAGAAACAGGTGGTTGAACAGGAACTGCACTCATCAGGGAGGGGACACTGATGAGGGACAGCAGCTGGGTCGTGTCCGGAGAACGTGCCTCAAGGCAGATGGGACTCCACAACCTCCGAAATAAACAACTGGGGACTCCCAAGGATGTTTCTTCTTGGGGTTCTCTCATGCCTGAAAGCAGCCATGAGCTTTGGGTGGGAGAGTGATCATTTTTTTTTTTTTTTAAGAGATGAAAGGGAGGCAGGGGGAGAATCTGGTTTACTGAGGAAGAAGGTGAAGCGTTAATCTTGAAGGGGTGGCAGGACATCCACCAGGGGTTGTTGGGAATGGAGGACCAGACCTTAGAAGAAGGGTCACAGTGGGTGACATGGATTCAGGAATTTTTGACACCGGCATTTCATTAAAAGCAGGAGAGAGTTTAGAAAGGAAAGTGAAGGATCAACATCCACTTTCAGGATTAGGGAAAAAGAGTATATATTCTTTTCTCTCTCTAATCCTTAAAACAATATTTTTTTTTTCCTTACCCAATTGCAGTGGGTTTAATAGTGGACCCAAAAAGTATGTCCAAGTCGTAACCCCCAGAATATGCAAAGGTGATCTTATTTGGAAAAAGGGTTTTTTCATATTTAATTGTGGATCTTGAGATGAGATCACCCTGGATTTGGGGTGGGCCCTAAATCCTCCTTATAAGAACAGGAGAGAAGACCATATGAGGACAGAGGCAGACATGTAGATCACAAATGAATTGCTAGGGAATTTGGCCATTCTCAGGAAACTAGGTGATTTTATGAAAAGTAGATAAATCTTTTTGTACAGGAAATTTGCTTTCTGGACTTACTCTTTGATAAATTAAGTTGAATAAAGGAATCCTTTTGGAGAATAAGAGTAAAAATAAAAAGGGAGGAATAAATTTCCCCAAAAAAAGCTTACCCCTTGAATAGAACTGTTGGCACATGGTACCTTTCCAATCAAATTCATATGGAAATGCATACTTTGACAAATAAAAATTTTTGTGCCATCATTAAGATTTTCCCAGATTAATATAAAGAGAAGAAATACTTTCTTATGCTGCAAGATGACCTCACCGTTGCTAAAGGGAACGGGGTAGAGAGTGCACATAATCCCCAATCCCCTGCACAAGGAAATCTGGTAACTGTCTAACCCTCTGGGTTATCCTTAAAAACATTCCTGCTCTTCCCTTCTCACTGCTGAGTCTGAGAAGGCAGTTTTGACCTTCAGAACAAAAAGCTTAAGGGATTTAGTTACAATTTTTTTAAGTTATGAAAACATGCTCAGGCAATTAAAATAATTGTGCCTCAATATTCTACATCCAGCTATATTCATATCGAGTGTAGAGTTTAGTTTTCATTCCTTTAGAGTTTATGGAATCAAAGGGAGAGGAACCAGTTTTCATCCTCTTAGATCAAATTTTCTTTTCTCCTGGGCTTTTGTCTCAATGAGGTGAAAGGCAAATTGTTCCGTGGGTCTACAAAAAGCTACCAAGACATTGCACTTGTCACCCTACTCCCAAGTCATAGAGAACTGGGCAGATAGACAGAAACATCTTATGTAACCTGAACAAATGTTAACTAAAACATAGAGCCGACCTTTGGCTTAGAATTTAAGTCAGGCAAGGGGCTCACGTCAAATTGAGGACTTTGTATAGGAAGTGAGAAAAGCACTGCTACCAGAAGAGTGTTTTTGGGGTATCTCATTCAGTCCCTGTTTACAGGAGTAGTTCCTGCTTACCTGTGTGGCCTTGCTAATGGATGGAGACAATTATACCTGCTGAATTATACTCTTCATCACCCGGCTGGCTCAATGCTCTTCCATGCTGTGAATCACAGAGTGGCCTGTGACGGGAGTAGTGACAACATTCACGTGTCTGAGCAGCTGCTTAGAGCCACCCCGCTGTGGTTTACCTGGTAGGAAGTGGGATGTGTGCTGATTAATCCAGGCTGTCCTTCGAAATGGTTTACTTTTACAGTCAAGCCTTTTTTGTTTGTTTGTTTTTGAAAGGAAAGTTAGTGAATGTGTGGATTTTCCATTTAACAGAAATGTACTGAGTCTCCTCTGTATACTGTGCAACTAGTACTGAGGGGTGGAGAAGGTTACAAAGATGAATTAAGGTGTCTTGTTCTCAAGGGACAAGAAGATAAGGCAGATATACTAAGTCCTTAGGAGTGATATATTTAATGTGCTAAGCACAGAGGGACTGATCTCTATCTGGGGAGATCAGGGACATCTCCTTAGAGGAGGTGTCATTGTTAGAGTTGGAACAGAAAGGAGGAGGTGGACATTTCAACAAATGGCATTAAGTGAAAGTATGGGGGTGGGATTTTTTTGGATGAATCATCAGCTAATCCAGAAGCATGGGGAACATGTACAACATTAGTAAAGTTTGATTGCTTGAGACCAGATTGTGGAAGGCCTTGGATGACAAGCTAAGGGATTTATACTGTATAGGTGATGATCATGGGGGATCTATGAAGGATACTGGAGCCAAAGAATGACATGAGTAAAGTTTGTGAGGAAAGTGTGATTTTGCCTAATTATAGTTAACGTGGGGATTGGAGACAAAGAAAGTGGAGATGCAAAGACCTATTTGCAAGGATCTGGCGCCAAGATCTTGAGAACTCTTAACCAAAGGTGGTAGTAAGATCTGGAAAGGATTAAGGGGAGAGAGGTTGTGGAAGAAGGAATGATGGGACTCAGTGTCTTGTAAATATCCGTATATCACAGAATAGAGAAGGCAAAGATAAGTTCCCTAGAAGTGTACATGGAAGAACTGCCAGAAATAGGCAAGGCAAGTGCAGGAACTAATGGAAGATAGGAATCTGAGTTTGATGGGCCAGTGGAGCACTTGATAGGAAATTTATGGCAAGTAGTTAGTGCTAGTAATGATGGGCTGGTACTCAGGAAAGGCACTGGGGCTGAGGAAGCAGAATTAAGGGTGATGGAATTGGGGTATGACTTATCTGGTAGGAGTTGGAAGGAGGAGTGTCAGGATTTTAGAAGAGTGGTTAGGAGGAGGTGAGAAGTAATGATGTGAATGTCACAGAGGAAAATGCTACATCACCTGTAACAAATCAGAACTGGAGAGTGAAGAAATAAAGGTCAATGATGCTCTGGGCTGTAGTGGTGTCATAATGAGACACAGAAATCATGGCTGGAATGGAGGGAGTTTGGGGGCAAGGGCATGCTATTATTGGGGTAGATTGATGGGTAGGGAATGGTGAGAGGGATGAGTTTTTGTTTGTATATTTAATAAAATGCTTGAAGGAGAGTTAACATGCTATTTCTAACAAACTGTCAGAGATTTGCAAGGGTGTTTGGGATCAGGCTATAGACTTTGGGCAGTTGAAATGAATAAGGAACTGACCAATTAAGTAAAAACAGAAGAGATAGGAACAGAAATTTGGAGTTAGGAAGCTAGAGATAAAAGAGAAATAATGAAGGATCTCTTGAATTTTATTGAAGGATTATTGATTATAACTGTAGGAGACTGAAGGAAATATAGCAGCTCTGGAAAGAGTGTTTCTAAAAGAAGGTAGTAATGATATTGTCAAATAAGGTGGATGGATTAAGGGAGATGAGAATTGTGAAAAGTCATTGGAATTAGGTTTGGGCGGTGGAGCCAACGTTTCATTGGAACAGGTAAAGAATGGAGGGGACGGGTGTAGGAAGTGGGCCGTGGGACCAGCCCTGTCCTTACATAACATTTGTTTTAATTGGTGAGGCTGCATTATGAGTGCATTATGTTCAGTTAACTATGATTCCTTTTCCTCTGTGGTTTAAAGTTTTTCTTTAACCTTTCTCTATTAAATCTCTAAGTTTTGTTCTTCCAGAGTCTTTACTCCTTTCATATATCCAACTTCAGAATGTTCTAGATATGACAGTTCTAGAAGCCCGTAGACTTCTGTCTTTTCAAGTTTGATTCTGAAGCTATGAATCAGACCTGAATTAAAATCTGAGAAATTCCTCTAAGTTACCTAGACTAAGAATTCTAATTCTGAAAGCTGTAATTTAAATGCTTTCTCCTACATCAATAGCAATACTTTCCTGGCCTGATCTGTCCTTTCAATGTAATTTAAGTCTGAAATCCAGCCCTGTTATTTACATTTCAGTTTTGAGGGTACAAGAAGTAAGATTAGGAGGGTAGGAGACCAGTAGGTCCTCATGAAATACCAATAGCCTGGAGAGGTCTCTGGCAACTGGAAGTGCAAAATTCTCATCTTATGGGAAAAGTTTTGTTTCTAAAGCTCCTTTGTCCTTTGGTTGTGAGAGCACATTTGCCCCTTGACTCACAGCCAGACCCATAAACAATGGACAAGTTCTTGCAAAGGTCTAGGAGTTGTGTAACCTGTAACCTCACTGTAGAACCCAATCTCCGTTTCCAATCTTATTCTAAAGGAGACCAACTCAGAATGTCAGGAATACTTACCATCTTTCCACCCCTCAACAATTCTAGGTCCCTTTTCTGCCCACTGCATTTATAGTTGTAGGTGTAGGCAGACATTCTTTTGAAAACATAGTGGTGGGTTTAGTCATAGACCCTAGAGCTCCAGAGGGAGGGAGAGCATTGGAGGAACACTGAGGACTGTGTTGGCGCTTTTATCAGGGCCTAGAGGCCCTTAGAAAGGACTATGAGGAGTGCTCAGAACTAACGAAGAGGGCAGACCTAGCAGCATCGGGTCCAAGGGCAAGGATGCAAAGAGGAAATCAAGGTCTTCTAGTGATGTGAGGGGGTAAGGAAGTGGAGCCCTAACTCTTTTTTGAATCTTTTGCCCTTTGTTTTAATTCTCATTTAATTTAATTTAATTTAATTTAATTTAATTTAATTTAATTTAATTTAATTTAATTCTTATAACAGCCCTGAGGAGTGGATAGGTCCTCTGCCCATTTTACAGGTAAGTTAGTTGAGGTTCAGCAAATTAAGGAAATTGTAGGTCTCACTGCAGAGAGGTTGACACAGCTAGGATTTGAACTGAGTCTGCTTGACTCAGAATTCCTTCCCCCATACCACCATGCCCCTCAGAGGGACAGGAGGAGAACATGTTTAGATGCTTTTCTATGGCTGTATCTGAAAATCCAGGGCCATGTGTTGCATTTCTTTGATTTCTCTTCCCCATTTGTTTCTTGTCTGTGATGTGTTCCTTTGGTTGACACACTACTGCCCATCCCAGGAGATAGCCAGGGTCTGTTTGCATCCAAAGCAGAAAGAGTTTCGACATCTCTGGGTGAGCTGAGTGTGTCTCTTCACTACATTCTTTCAATCTGGAGGCAGGCGGAGCACAGCTGTGGCTGTTAGGCCAAGAGCACAGCTGTAGTCAGCCGCCAGTTGACACCATGGCACATGGTGTCATGGTCCCATTACTCGAGTGTGTCCTGCTCAAGCCGCTGTGTGATTGGCATTTGCATGGGCCACAGTTGGGGGAAGAATTCTATGTACTTTGTAGGAACAATGTCACCGTGCTTCATATTCCATTTGCCTCATGTTCTCATAAAAATATCCCACATCCAAGCTTGTTTGCGTAAAATGAAACTGCTGGTTGCCCGATTCATGTACTACTCTTGAGGAATTCTGGTTATCATTTGACCTTGGGGATTGTCATTGCCTGTGAGATCTTTGACCAAAGCTATGTTTCATCCTGATTTTAATGTGGCTAAGTTAAATATGATATATGTTTTTTTTTCAATTAGCAATGTTAAAGTGTAGAAAAAATGACCACAAGGGTCATAAATCATTAATACAGTTGGTGGTGATGGCTGGTCGATTATTACCTTGAGAAAAACAACAGACTCACTGACACAACCAAGAATAGCAAATGTAAATTCTTCTTACTTAGATATCTCTTTATTAGGCCTCTTCTTCTTCTTTTTTTTTTTAAATTTAAAATGATGAAATGAAACTGACAGAAAGTATTTCCTTTTTTTCTATTTTTCAGAAAAAACCACTGTCTGCAATAATAAAGGAAGTCTGTGATGGGTAAGTGTTACTCAGGATTTATCCGGGAAGCTCCAATCCACAAATTGAAAGGCAAATAAAATATTCTTGAGCAATCATTAAATATTATTCACTAAGTCACTATTTGACCTGCCAAAAGACACCAAGAATTGCTATGTAAGATTTCCATGCCTTTTCAACCAAAAAAATTATCACTGTTTCTCAAAGAATAGAAAGTGTAGAATGGCTGATATGCAGACACTGGAATTGATTTTATTTATTTTGAAAAGTTGTGGTTCATTCATCCTACTCACCGGGGAGCAGTGTAAGTTCCTGAGGTTAAGTACACACTTCATCTGGTATAAAATGAGAGGGCCACTCAGGTGCCCATAGAAGATAAAATAATTTAAAAGACAGGTCAGTGGGTGGTTGTGCTGCCATGTGGAACTCCACAATGATAGTGAACTGTCCTACTTCTCTGGGGTTGCTCTAACAATCCAAAGTAAAAGCACATTCATATGGAAGTTGCATGAGGCTTTTTTATTTTTAAAGCAGAAGTGTGAATAGAATACTACCTGGAATTTATTTAAGACCTGGGATCCTTAATTGGAATGTTCCAGGCTACAGCAAGCATACCGATTGGGGACTGTAGACTACAGAGACAATTGAAATGTAGCAATTATCAAAAATTTAAATTGCACTCATTTCCTTTGTTTTCCTCTCTCTGCTCCACTCACTCCTTCATAATAGGGAGGAATGGAACTTTATATTTAAATACCCTTCCCTCAAAGCCATGAAGATAAAATGCCTAAAGGTGAGCAATAGGCTTGGAATAACACCTAGATGACCCACATCTGGAATGGTTGGTCTCAGGGTCATGAAAGGGGGGCTAATGCCACTTTGTTTTAGGAACTGCACTGTGGGTATCTTGGGTACTGGCTCAATTCCAGTCATAGGGTGTTTATTTCATCTAACTCTATCAAACTGTAAACAAGAAAATGACCCTTTTTTTGTTTTTCTGATCAGTTTATGCTTGTATTTTTCAGGTGGTCCCTTGCCAACCATGAATACTTTGCACTGCAGCATGCTGATAGTTCAAACTTCTATATCACAGAAAAGGTAGGTCAACCGTGTTATTTAATCTGGGACACTTATATTTAAAGGAAATTAAAACATAACTGATGTTTCCTCTACTCAGGACTAAACATGCTGATCTAAATTTTGTATCTCTACCATCCACAAAAATAGAGTCTGCAAAGCAAACAACTGCTACTTGAGTATTAACAAGGGGATATTTAGCCCATTGAAGAGTGAAGACCAAATATGTTTCTGCGTCCTGTTTTAGCAACAGCATTTGCCTTCTAACTGTGAATTTACTAATTATCTCTCTTTCTTATTGCTTGGTTAAAGCATTTATTTGATACTTAATGACTTAGTCTAGCTTTCCTTTCTCAGAATTTTTTTTTTTCAGAATAACCTCTAAGCCCTGCTTAAAGTAATTGAAAGAACGACAAGAACCCATTTTGAAGGTGGCATTGTGTAGGCACTGAGTGTTCTGTGGTTCTTGGGAACGCTGCTTTCTTCTTGGGTGATTTTAACTCTTTAGGAAGCTTGGAGGAGAAGGAGGGAATTATGAAGACTACAGTGGCTCTGGCAGCAAGTACAATTAATATCTTAGAGATCCCTGATAAGAGAAAGGAAAACTAACATTTATTGAGCACCTACTATGTGCCAGGAACTGGGCCAAGCACATTACCTCTGTTTGTTGATTTTGTCCTCAAGACTAACCTGTGATGGAAACCACAGTGGCTTTGGTTAACAGATAAGAAACTGAATCATAGAAGTCAGATGGCTTGGCCAATATCGCAGGGGTAATAAACCACAGAAAAAAGTGCTTTATTCTTCCCAGATGGTCCCTGGAATTTTCATAACTGATCATGTTTTCTTCTGCACACTGATTGCCAGAAAGCTGAGAGTTAACAAGTGGACTAGATTTCCTGGCCTGTGTTGTATTTATTCCTTTTACTTGTTGCTTTGATTCATTCCGCAAACAGTTTTCTGTCTTTACTTCCCCCTTGCTTCATTTTCTTCAGATTTTTCATTCCTTTTATATTTATATGATCTGCATGCTATTCTCGGTGAGATAAAGAGGATATAAATAAATAAAAGATAAATGTTAGCAGTTGAATGTATTGTTGTTGATACCCTTAAACAGAAGACTGTCTCATTTTACCTTGGTTCACCTTTTAAAGGTAACTAAAATATTGTGACTTTTGGGGTATTATTGGAAAAGATTGGATGGCTGTCTACTATTTAGGATATAATATGAAACAGTGTAAAAAGTATTAAGTGATAAAATTATAGGACAACAGAAGTTATAATAGTGTTTTTCAAACATCACCATTCAATGGGTAGTGAAATCAATTTAGTTGGTGTTCATAGCATTAAAAATTGGAATATAATAGAGTAGAATAGGTGCCAGTACATCACCTGTGCTGTTTCTGAAAAACTTATGTCACACACACACCTGTATATAATACTAGTATATTGTGCTAGTTTTTTACCTTAGGCTGTGCCCCAAAAGCCATTGAGTCACAGTTAGCTCTGCCTTTGATTAACTGTATTGGCTTGTGTCCCCTGGTGGCTGTCCTGTCTTCTGTCATCATTCTCAGGAGACCTCAATGTATTGGTGATTACTAAGGATGGAATTCTCAGACTAGAGAACATAAGCACCACAGGGAGAATCATTTAAAAATGTAGAGGGGCTTCCCTGGTGGCACAGTGGTTGAGAATCTGCCTGCCAATGCAGGGGACACGGGTTCGAGCCCTGGTCTGGGAAGATCCCACATGCCGCGGAGCAACTAGGCCCGTGAGCCACAACTACTGAGCCTGCACGTCTGGAGCCTGTGCTCCGCAACAAGAGAGGCCGCGATAGTGAGAGGCCCGCACACCGCGATGAAGAGTGGCCCCCGCTTGCCACAACTAGAGAAAGCCCTCGCACAGAAACGAAGACCCAACACAGCCAAAAAAAAAAAAAAAATGTAGATTTTTCAGATCTCAACCCCAGAGACTCAGAATGAGCAAGCCTTGGATATGGCCTAGGGTTTTGCAGTTTAAGAGCCCTCTGTGGAATTCTGATGCAGGTACCCAGGGACCACTTGGAGGAACACTGCTCTGGGGCCACTTTTCTGAAGAGATGGGACCCGAGTGTCCCAGGCACTGTGCACTATGAACAGAGGTCAAGTGCTAAGTTTCATTTAGAAAGGTGTTTGTGTGCGGCCAATTCTTAGAATAATTTAAAAATTCATATACTATTTATGCTTTTACTCTAATTAACATTAATATCTAACATTAATAACTAATTTTCTGATATTAACATTAATATCAGAAAATTCAAACTACTCAGGACAATGAGAAAATTATTATTTTATTGGGCATTCTAGTTATTTTCTGAGAGATCTTGTTTGGCCTGAGGAAATCCTTAATGTTGAATTTAAAGGGACTGCCACCTAAATCTGTCATCAATCTGTCTGTCTCTCTTCATTGGCCAGTAGTGAGGATTCTTCCTTTACTAAAAGTTTAAGGAATGAGAAGGCTCATTTTCCCAATTGCAGCTCTTTGTTTGTAGGTAAAATGTCATCACTCTTCCTCCTACAGCTGTCACTGAGCACAGTGTATGCATGTGACACAGAACGTGACACACAAAGGGCAGGAGATGGACCTTGAATCCTGGGTCCACAGGGGCAAACATGGGCCGCCTTCAGTCTGCGGTTAGGTCCATCTAGTTCTTTGCAAGTATTCTTAAAAATAGAGCCCATTTCCCATTTTTTTTTTTTTAAGTAATGTATTTAGCATCATCTTTGTTACTTACAGCCCAGTGAGTTGTTAGGTGATATTTGTGTTACCATGGTAACCGGTGACTAATTTTCGAAACTTGTGCATGTTCTTAGTTATGACTTTCCCTTGTATGTGAGGTGGTCTCCCTTCCTCTGACACAGATAAAATATCACCTGTAAATTTTTTTTTTTTAATTTATTTATTTTTGGCTGCATTGGGTCTTTGTTGCTGCATGCAGTCTTTCTCTAGCTGTGGCGAGAGGGGGCCACTCTTCGTTGTGGTGCGTGGGCTTCTCACTGTGGTGGCCTCTCTCGTTTTTGGAGAACGGGCTCTAGGTGCACAGGCTTCAGCAGTTGGGGCACACGGGCCCAGTTGCCCCATGGCATGTGGGATCTTCCCGGATCAGGGCTTGAACCCGTGTCCCCTCCATTAGCAGGCAGATTCTCAGCCACTGCACCACCAGGGAAGCCCCACCTGTAATTTTAAAGAAGAAAAATTCTCCAGCCCTGGCTGGACAAGCTAACATATTCTGTAAGTGATAGATGCTTGTGATTCTCTTCTAAGATCCTCAGGAAGGCACCTCCCCTGCTTTTCTCACATTATCCAAGCCCATTTTCTGAAATTGTCTTTATTTGCTTATTGGGCCGTTAACTTCTGTTTTTCATCGCAGGGGGAAAAAATGTCACGTTGTTGAGCAGCATTCAGCAGAAGCATAGCATGCAAATGCCTTAGAGAAAGTTAAGATTCAGCTATTTACAAGTTCAAATTCTGCCCCAGAAACTTTCATATTTCAGGGTGATGTCTCAGAGACAGAGAGAGAAAATACAAAATAAAAAGTGAATTGTGTATTTTTCAGCTTTATGGAGGTGTAATTGACAAACAAAATTGTAAGATATTTAAGCATATGTCATGGTCATTTGATATACGTATACATTGTGAAAGGATTCCCATCCTGTTAATTAACATATCCATCATCGCTATTTATTTATTTGGTGAAAACATCTAAATTCTACTCTCTTAGCAAATTTCAATTATACAATACAGTGCTATCAACTAAGTCACCATATTTTACATTAGATCCTGAGACCTAGTCATATTATAACCTGAAATGTTGTACCCTTTTACTTACTTATTTCTGTTTCCCCCAACCCTTCAGCCCCTGGCAACCATTTTTTCTACTCTATTTCAATGAGTTTGACTTTTTTTTTAAGATTCCACGGATAAGTGATTCCATGCAGTGTTTGTCTTTCTCCGTCTGACTTGTTTCCTTTAGCATGATGCCCTCAAGGTTCATCCATGTTGTTGCAAATGGCAGGATTTTCTTCCTTCTCATGGCTGAATAGTATTCTATTGTATATATCTACCACATCTTCTTTATCCATTCATACGTTGACATCACTTAGGTTGTTTCCATATCTTGGCAGTTGTGAATAATGCTGCAGTGGATATGGGAATACAGATACCTCTTCGATACCCTGTTTTCATTTCCTTTGGATATATACCCAGAAGTGGGATGGTTGGATCCTTATTGTAGTTCTATTTTTGATTTTTTTGAGGAATCTTCATGCTGTTTTCCATAGTGCCTATACCAATTTATATTCCCACCAACAGTGTATGAGAGAGAACATCGTTCTCTTTTTTTCACATCCTTACCAGCACTTATCTCTCTCTTTTTTTGTTTTTGATAATAACCATTCTAACAGGTGTGAGGTGATTTCTCATTGTGGTTTTAATTTGCATTTCCCTGATGATTAGTGATGTTGATTAGTCATATACGTGTTGGCTGTTTGTATGTCTTCTTTGGAAAAATGTCTATTCACTTTCTCTGCCCATTTTTTTAAATTGGGCTTTTTTCTTTTTTTTCTATTGAGTTGTGTGAGTTTGTTATGTATTTTGGATATTGACCCCTTATCAGATATATGATTTGCAGATATTTCTCTCTTTTCCATGTATTGCCTTTTCATTTGTCGATGGTTTCCTTTGCTGTGCAGAAGCTTTTTAATTTGATGTAGTCCCATTTGTTTACTTTAAGTATTCCAGTGGAATTTGTCTTCCAAGAAAGAATTTTACAGAGAGAGCTAAGCGTTTTAGTCCATTATCTTCATTCCAGTCCGATGAGGCAGGTTATTATTATCTCCATTTTACAATGAGGAAAGTGAGACAGAGAGAGATTATGCAACAACCCGTTTAGGTCATACAGATAGGCAGTGGTTGAGCTGAGGCTTGGACCCAGGTGGGTCTGCCTCCAAAGCTGTCTGTGCCACCTCCTGGAAACCCTCTGTCCCCACTACCTGGGCCCTGGTTTGTTTATGATGCTCCTTTTTTTTTGCTGACACCAGGCCAGTGATCCTGATGGTAATTGCCTCAGGACAATAAATATAGGAAGTTACACCCTGTGAGCATTGGTTACCAGCTTTAGTCTGTGACCTTTTTATTCCTTAAGAGGATGGCTTGGAGGAAGTTGTAACAGATAATCTTCCACTCACTGGGGATTAGCAAAACACATTTTCATTTGCCTTTGGTCTGGATTGTATAATTGTCTAAGGTAGTATTATTGCATTAATACCATATTTTTTAGGCAAACAGGAAAATTGCCTTATCATCCTTAACCCTAAGCATGCAGACAGGTAGGTCCCCAGAAAGCATGGGGCATGGTAGAGGGCACCTTTAGGAGATCGTGTACTTGTGGACAATTGAAGTTTTCTCACGATTTCAGGATGGTATTTTGGTCCCCCTGTGCTAAGACCTACTTCAGAATGTGTGAAGTACAGTGATATACCATGGCAGTATCTTATTTCTGTAAGTTTTTATTTTGTAAGAATAGAGATATCCATTTCTCAACCAGGCCCTCTCTGCAAAGCTGGCCCCAGGAACTTTCAGGGAAAGAAGTGGGGTTTTGAAGGGCACCCCGTTTTAATGCCATTCCCACTTCCTAGGTGCTCTGTGTTCTCAGACAGGCCTTGAGCTTCCCCGAATCCCTGGGCAGACAGGGCTTGTGTATCCCTGGGACTTGTTTGTCCAACCCGGGTCAGGAGACTACTCAACCATCGTGTGGAATCCAGTTCACCTGTCACACTTGAAGCACTGGGCTCTACAAAGAGCTCAGTGAGATGAATCCCTTGCATTCTCTGCATCCATGGATCTCAGGGTCTAGTGGGGGAAGAATACCTTGAAGTGGGCACAGGTTTTGAGGAAGAAGAGGAAGGAACCAAGTGATTATAGAAGAGAAGAGGGATCCAAAAGGGTCCTGGAGTGGGCTAACCATGTCTGAACTGAACTTTGAGAAACTAACGGGAAAAGTATTCATTCAAAGACTGTGTGTGAGTTTTAGGCACCTTCACAGGTCAGCTGGGGCATCAGTCGGGGGGATGGTAACAACTGTCCTGAACATTTGTTGGATGCTTGCTATGTGGCAGGCGCTGAGCTAAACGCTTCGCTTCACGTGGGCTCTTTGTTGTACTTGAGTCTTTCACAGGAAGCCTGTGAACCAGGTTTTATTGTTACCTTCTCCATTCTCTGGAGGGCACAACTGAGGCTCAGGGGTGTAAGCAACAGAGCAGGGATGGACACAGGAAGTCTGGCTCCAGAGCCAGTGTCCTGTGCTCTTGGGCCGTGCTGTGGGACAGGCAGGAATCTCGGCAGTTCTCATCATGCTGTGCCACAGATGGAAGGCACACCAGTTCTTGGTGCGGGAGGTGGAAATCCATCTTTCCATCTCTATTTTACCTCCCTGGTTTCCTCTACTGACAGTCCTCATTCTACTACCTCTTGGTCCTCCAAAAAGCATTTGATCCTATTTACACCCATGACCCAATAACCCAATTGCATCAGCATTGCTGAGCGAAGTAATTTGCCTTAGAAATTCCCCAGAGATACACACACTACCAGCAGAGTTTCTTTTTCATTTGGAACGAGGCTGGTGAGCCCAAGGGAACTGGTTCCATCCAGTGTGGGAAGGTTGGCTTTGCACAGAGACAATGGTTGGTGCTTCTCAGCTGGGTTGGTTAACCCAAGGGCGTGAGTCCTTATTGGTCACTAAACAAATTGAGCACAGGGGTGTCATGTGACTGCCTCAAGGACACTGTAATGAAAACAGTTCAATGCACTAGACATCTCTGGTGCACTTGCTTCATCTTTTAAAAGTGGCTAAAATGTTGTGGGGTTTGGGGTATTATTGGGAAAGGATTGGGGAATTTTCTTCTATATGAGTATAATGTGAAGAGTGTAAAACTGTTTTTGAATGATAAAATTGCAGGACAATAGAGGTAATAGTAGGGCTTTTCAAACCGTTGGTCATCACTTGTTAGTGGGTGGTAAATCAATTTAGTAGGTTGAAGGAGCATTAAAAAATGTACTATAGCAGGATAGAAAACAGAGTGTGTTACATGTGTTGTTTTGTGAAATATTTGTTTCATGTGCATTCATATGTAATACATGTTTAGTCTTATTTTTTACCCTGGGGTCAAAAATATTTGAAAGTCACTGAAAATATTTACGAGGTGGGGGATTAACTAGGGAGAATAAATGCAAGTGCTGTATGTTAAGTAGTTTAAGGAAGCCTCGTGTTTGGAATGTGTTCTTCCCTGAAGAAGGTAATACACACACCAGCACCACCAGCACCAGCACCAGCACCAGAATACAAAGCAAACTGAGGCATGTCTTTTCCTGGGGAGCTGCCGGTCCGGTCCACTGGCTCCTAGGAGGGGCAGCCTACGGCCTGGTGCCATGTGTCCCTTCTCTATTGCCCCTTACAGCTAAGGGGACCAGAAGTTGACACCTTACCCTAGCCGAGCCCCCCTGGCCCCCCGCACCGTGCTTCTCTTCTGGGAATCTGAAATGGAGAGGTGAGTTGGGTGATGATGCGTGCTAGAACGGGAAGGTGAGATGGAGTCAAAGCTGCTGTGGTGTCAGGGCAGATGCATCTTCCTACAAGCTGAGTGTGGGGCTTTGCAGCCCCGGCCATAAGTACCCAGAGTAACACCAGTCTGCAGAAAGGATTGAGATAAGTGGGGATGAAGGCCTGTGAGGGAGTCAGAGGATGGGGAGAGGGAGCGGCTTCCAATCCTGATTTCCTCTCTGCTTTCTGTTTCCTGTCTTTGCATCCCTGTGAGAGGATATCCTGTGGCTTTTCAGTCCTTCCCCTGAATCCGCTGTACTTGGGTCTCCGTTACTCTTGATCAAAGAACTTTCACTGGGACAGGCATTTTAATTTGAGCAAACCAGAGCCCAGGAACGTTGTAAATTTCCTAACCTAGCCACACATCCTATGCGACATTCCTTTTTCTGCTGCTGCTTGTGGTAAAAGATTCCGGATTTGTTCAACAGAAGCCACTGTGGCTGCCTCGGCAAGTTATCCCTCAGCCAGATGTGATGAGCATGGGTTGCCACCTGCTGATCTGGGCCAGCGCCTCCGGGACTGGCTCTCAGCAGGCAGAAATGGGCAAAGAAAGACGGTCCCGCTTTTCACCTCGCCCTGGCTCTTCAGCTCTTCTGGGGCTCCTGGCTCCCAGCATTTCTCTCATGCTGCCCTGTTGCCCCATCTCTCGCCTTCCTCATACCCTGCTGCCTGCTCTCCCTTTGTTAAAGACTCCACGTTCACCTGTGCCTTGCTGCTGAATTCTTTCTTTTTTGATTTGTAACTGAACCTGACTTCTGGTATGGATGCTTCTTGCCCTACTCGCTGCTTGTATGCCTGTCACCAGCCTTTAGAAAGCACTGGACTCTTCTGGACAGGCTGCTTGTCCTGGATCTGCCAGCTCATAATCCAGGGCTGTCAAAAAAACCCAGCCATGCCAGGAGGAAAAGAGCCATGCATGCATGTATTCAAGAAAAGAAACTTGTACTGACTTCCCATATGTGCCAAGCGCTGTGCTAATAAGCTTTTAACATCTTAATTGAGATATAATTCATACACCATAAAAACTACCGTTTCAAGTGTACAATGCAATGGCTTCTAGCATATTTACAAAGTTGTACAGCACTTTATTTTTTAGATAGTAAAGCTGTGTCATTTCTATTCAGGGTATTTTCAAGTTCCAAAACAGCAGCTCTCAGATGTAAATGGAGATCACGGCCTCAAATCTAGACATGCGGATCCACTAGATCAAGGCTGCACTTCAAACATTTTTAACAAGTCCAGGTGGTACTAGTGCCCCGTTTGAACATTACCCGTTAGAAATGTGAGCAGCCTCTGGATCTTTCTCTTTATTCCTGCATGCGATGTGTTGGCTGAAGAAAAATGCACGACCTAAAAGTGGCCAGTTATGTTTTATTCAGGGACTTTACTGAGGACTATAGCCCAGGAGACAGCCTCTCAGGTAGCCGTGAGGAGCTGTTCCAAAGAGGGAAGGGAGGAGCCAGGATGTAGAGGAATTTTTGCAAAACAAAAACCAAAAAATAAAAAACAAACCCCAAAACATTTAGTCAAACATCAAAAGATTACTGCTAATCACAAAAAACCAGGCATCTCAAGTTAATGATTTTAGTGCGTTCTGCATTTGGGAGGATTCAAGAGTCTGGGCTCACTGAAATTATTCCTTAGATATGCATCTTAACCATCTAGGGTCAGTATCCTGTTTTCCTACATCCTGAATTCCCCTCAGGGCACACCACTGGGGCAGCTGGTGTGGCTAATGGCTTGGTGGCAGCAACATTCTTTGTTTACTGACATGGCAGGCAACATTTTTTGTCTGCAGGAGAAAACCCATGTTGTGAATTCTTATCGGCTGGAAGTCCTGTGCCCTGCCTGAAGTGGGGACATCATTCTGCTTGGTTTCCACTGTTGCTGAGAGAGAACGAGGTCCAACTTCCTTCCTTAACCTGGCCGTCAGGGTGTGTCACAATCTAGCCCCAGTCGACATGTTCAATTTGCCATCTTTTTCTTGTTCTCTCCGCTTTAGCCAAATTGCCTTAATGTTCTCCAAATAAACCTTGCTCTGTCTCCCCCTGTATAGCTTTACTCACCTGGAATTCAGTCCTGCCTGCCCTCCCTCCCTCCGTCCCATTCTGTTTCAGGCACTAGATTAGATGCTAGGAATAAAGAGATGAAATGACAGACTCCTTGCTTCTGGGGGAGATGAGTCTTACCAACAAACACACCCAGGAAGTAATGCCATTAAAACAACTGCCATTTCGGGACAGCCGACCCTCCTCTCCCTCCCAATCCTAAATTGTCTGAGCTGGAAGAAACCATAGCTGCTTGCCTGAAATAATCTTAATCCTGATGTTGGAGATTAGCGTCTTCATTCAGTCCTTCAGCTCTAAATCTCTCCCCTTCTTCTCTGCTGCTACAGGAATTATTGTCTTTTTATTGTCTCTTAGGTTCATTTGATAGCTAAGCAGGATCTGCATATCTTTATTGTTGCCTTGAAGTGGTACTTAACTATTTGTGTGCTAATTTGTATTTTCCCCTCCCTGGAGTTGCAAGTGCCTTACAAGCAAAAACTTTGTGTTCTCCCTCTGGGGCCCCTGCAGTGTCTGTCTCTAGTTCCTTGAACATATTCTTCAGGTGTTCGAAGATGGTGGATTTTATGTGATGCAGTTTTCTCTGTAAGATAAAAGGTACAATTAGTTGCTTCATAAACTATGTATGATGTTGGCTGGTTCAATTACCAGAATATGCACATAAACTTTCAGATTATTCACAATGGAGGGATCATAGAGTGAGTAAATGAATCGTAATGCTCCTCTTAGAGTCTTAAATCAGTGTTAAAAAGTTGGCTTTTAGTATCGCAGGACTGATTAATTATCTTTTCCAAAATAAGTACGTACACACATACATACGCACACATAATATTTATACTGTGCTGAATGTCGACTAAAATTTTTAAAGATTCATCAGATTTCATAAGATGATACTTAAACCCAGTCCCATGGATTTAAGTACTCCTTCTTTAGAATAAATGACCTGTTTCTGAGAATTTGGTCAGCTGTATGAATTTATCTCTAGTTCACAGCAATAGCTATGGGGAGGGAAAAATAAGAGACCCTCTGGTACCTCATACGAATAATTCTTCATTAGGCAGATGATCAAAGAGTAATACAGTTTCAAAGTCAGTATTATCATTTTTATTTTCATTATAGCAAACAACAACTTCTAAGAACCAAACTGTAGTTTTGACAGATAATTTACCCCCAATTTTATGATTTTTGTTGTTCAGTTCTGAGAAAGTGAGTTTTACTTTATTTCACCCTGGGGGATCCATTGATATTCTTGTAGTTCACCCATCTTCGGTTCTTTATTTCCGGCAGTTGGCTCTGTGGAAGCAGTGATCACGGAAGAGTAGAGAGATTTCTAGGCTTAAATACATGCTTTAGAGTTTCCATGAAGGAAAACATGGGCAGTGACTTCGAAACCTTGTCAGCATTTTCTCCCCACTCCACATACTCTTTTTTTTTTCAGATTTCTTTTTTAAATTTATTTATTTATTTTTGGCTGTGTTGGGTCTTCGTTTCTGTGCGAGGGCTTCCTCCAGTTGCGGCAAGCGGGGGCCACTCTTCATTGCGGTGCGCGGGCCTCTCACTATCGTGGCCTCTCCTGTTGTGGAGCACAGGCTCCAGACGCGCAGGCTCAGTAGTTGTGGCTCACGGGCCTAGTTGCTCCGCGGCATGTGGGATCTTCCCGGACCAGGGCTCGAACCCGTGTCCCCTGCATTGGCAGGCAGATTCTCAACCACTGCGCCACCAGGGAAGCCCCACATACTCTTTTTCATTAAATGAAGGAGAAACTTAGGATAATCACACTGCACTGTGGTGACGCGTTTTCCAATAACCAAGGAACAATTGAATGCAAGTGTTTGCAGTTGGAATTATATGTACATACGGTGAAAGCCAGTCACTAAGAACAGAGGTTGTAGCAAGAATCTTGAGCAACAGGAGAAGCACTTTGGAATTTGTCATATTGTGTTTGCTGTGTCTTAGTCCTTTCAGCTTGGCTAACAAAAATACCATAGACTGAGTGTCTTACAAACAACAGTTTTGCAGGCCGGAAGTTCAAGATGAAGGCGCTGGCAGATTCAGTGCTTGGTGAGGGGCTGCTTCCTGGTTCCTAGATGGCCGTCTGTCGCTGTGCCCTCATAAGGCAGAAAGGGAGAGGCAGCTTTCATAAGGGCACTAATCCCATTCATGAGGGCTCCCCTCTCATGATCTAATCACCTCCCAAAGTCCACACCTCATAATACCATCCCACTGGGCATTAGGATTTAACAAATGACTTTTGGGTTGGCACAAACATTTAGTCCATAGCAGCATGCCACATGTGAACCAAGAAAGTTTTATTATCATCCCCCAGACCTTACATTTTGAGTTTCTCCAAGCCAGGAACCAAAAGATTATTAATATTATTCATATTTACTTTAAGAACATATTGGATTTTTCCCAATTCAGTTGTCAAAGACAAAAGAGCTAAGGGCAGGATGAGCTTAGCTGCAGTTGAGCTAAGGGCAGGATGATAGCCACATGACATACTTGGGTATTTGGTTCCAGGGATGTTGTTTGGGATAGAATGATATGTACTACTCTTGGGTTCCCTCAGCCCTTTCTCAATTCATCAAGCCCAACTTGTGAAAACTGAAGTATACTCACACACTGGTACACATGCATACATGCATCAGACTGTCCTAACTTTCCCCAGGAGCTATCCAGCCCTTTTCTGGGAATGTTGCCCCACCTCTCTCCTGGTACCTTTGCTCTTAGTGACTCAAACTAAATTGGCATTAAACTTTCTGAAGTCTCTAAAAACTTTTTTGGGGTGTTTTTAGAGTTTTCTAATTAAGAGTTTGGGAATTGGATGGGAGCTATCATTTTAAATCATTTAGTGCTTTTCCTCTGGAGAGGACTTGGAAGAGTATATACTTATTTCAGGATGAAGTAGATAAAGAGACAGTCCAAGTTGAGTAATATAAATGAGAGGGAGCAGGAGAGAGGAGGGTGCTGACTGCCACCAGCATTACTCAGATGTCAGTGGGTTTTATGTCATGTTATTTAATGTTTACCACCGACTGTTGGATAGAGGCTATAACAAGATGATTGCACAGGCGGCTAACTTTTTTGCTTAGGCTCCCTAGCTTGTGTTTGGTAAGATACTGCTGCTTCTAGAATTGCAGGCAAAGATAAATGCCAGAGGTCATGATAATTCCATGTTCTCCAGTTCAGCTATTAAACAAATGAATAGATTGACTCAAGCACTGAAACATTTAACTGTGTAATGCTCAGATACAGGATGAATGACACATGGGTTTCCTGCAAAGGCAGGCACTTGTTTACCAGAAATGATCCTAGAAACACCAGAACGCCCCTTCTAAAGAAAACAAACAACCGTAAAAAGCAAAAACCCATTATCAGTAGAGGAGATTAATTCTGAGAATGGCTCTGCGACTCTTACATTGTGTTCCAAAGCCAGAAACCTAATTGCAAATTTCCTAAGTACAATCCCGTTCATGTTTTTTATACTCTAGGAATGAGGTTTATTTTTGAATAGCTATTGGACTATGTTTCTCAAAGTTTTAAGTTGAAGACACAATATATACATTGTGCCAAAGGTAACAAGAAAGTCATGAAACAATAGTCACCGAAATGCGTTTTCATTGTTGTTGTTATTTTTAGTCTATTATTTTCTATTTTGTTTTATGTTTTAAATGTCTGCTAGGATCCATCAGGATGACTTCATGACTATTACTGATTATGATCCACAGTGTGAAAAACATTTCATTACATTCTTTGCTGTACAATGTCACAAAGTTAGATATCCTCACTTTACTATCCCAGTATCTAGAACAATGCTCAAAAAAAATATTTATTTAATGAAGAAATGAATACCCACTACAACAGTAAATCAGTGACTCAAGGGCAGACTTGAGGAATGGGCATGAACAAAAGGAAGAAGAGAAATAAAAGAAAGATACAAAGTTTGGTAGAAAGACTGGGGAGAGGGCAGAGGAAGGACATCTTGCCTCAACCCAAGAAAGGTAGTATGCCTGCAGCTGTTTTCTGGATATGGCACTCTGTAACATTTGGGGTTCTAGGATGCCCACACACTTTCCACTGTGATCAGAGTTAAGTTACAGTAATAACTATTGCATGATCATTTCTTTTTATCTCCATAGTTCCATTCATTTTTGCATTAAAAATACCCCATATTTAGTAACCTAAAGCAAAACCCATTATTAGTGGAGATGATACTTACTGATTCTCTGGGTGAGGCATTTGGACATGGCAAAGCAAGGATGATGGCTTGTCTCTGATGATGTCTGGAGTCTCATCTGGGAAGGCACAAATACCTGGGGGCAGGAATCATTTGGAAGCTTCTTCACTTACATGTCTGGCTCCTGGGCGGGGATGACTCAAAGGCAGAGCTCAGTTGGGACTGTACACTGGAGTGCCTACCTGTGGTCTTTCCATGTGGCTTGGGCTTCCTCACAGCCTGGTGGCAATGTTCCTAGAAGCTCCCTGAGAGGGCATTTCCTGAGAGCCAATATTCCAGGAGAACCAAGCAGAAGCTGTATGGCTCTTTATGACCTAGGCTTGGAAGTTCTGTAGAACCTTCTGCTGTGCTCTATTGCTGAAAGTAGTCATAACCCTCCCCAGATTCAAGGTGGGGAGACATGGGCTCCTCCTCTCTATGAAAAGGATGGCAAACAACTTTGGGGCTTTTTAATTAAACCACCATATGCCATATCCCATTACCTTTCTTTTTCAGGAAAAAGCTGTTAGATAGAGTTACTATTTTCCAGAAGTTATCCAAAGATTAAACTTATCTTTTACATCTGCTAGATTTCAACTTTTTAAGCTAAGAGGAAGAAGAAAAGGTAGTTAAAATAAGAAAAATAGAAGAAAGTTTACATCATTAAAACACAGAGCAACAATGAGGTGATTTTCCACATCGATAAAGGAGGCAGGAGGAGGAACAATTTATTGCTTCTTTTTCTTAAGGGTGGAGAGGGGAAGCTGGGTAAACTGAACAAGTGTTCAGAGGAATTTAGAGGGAATTAGGCACCTTGGTATTTACACCTTCTTTTGAGTATAATTCTTGGGGAAATGGGTTTACTTCTTGTGCCCTGTCTGAAGATTAAAGTTTAAAAATAAGTGCTTTGTGTATAACTGATTTACTTTGTTATAAAGCAGAAACTAACACACCATTGTAAAGCAATTATACTCCAATAAAGATGTTAAAAAAAATAAAATAAAAATAAGTGCTTCGTTACCATCAACTCCACTTGTAAACCAGTAACTGCTCTTCATTTATCAAAGACGGTCTTGTGCTTGGTACTGTGACTAAAGAGAAAGCTGAAAAATACCTGGTTTGTTAATTGCAGTCCTATCAAGTCTCTAGGGCTGGTGCAGGGCAGGTTAACCTTGGTTATCAAGTACCTTCTTCAATCACTTCTCACTCTTACAGGGGAAAAATACAAAAAATTAAAAAATAACTTTAAAAGTGATTCATTGTGATCTTATCTAAGCTTTTCCATTTCATTTAGAGATGAATAGGAAGGGATGGTTCCTCCTCTATTCTTATTTTTTAAATGTATTTCTTCTTTTTCTCATTGTTAGTCTGCTCCCTATTGTTTATTTTTAATTCTCCTCTGACCCTTTTTCTTCCTGCTGACCCCTTCCTTCCTTCCTTCTTTCCTTTCTGTTAGTCTGTAACTTTATTTTTCTTTCACTCCATCTTTCCTCACTACCATCTCCTTTTTTAGGTCATTAGCCATCTTTTTAAAAATTTCTCTTCCTACTCTCTGTTCATCTACTTTTCTTTCTCTCCTCTATGTTCAGATGCCCTCTCTCTTGAAACTTTAGACTTGCAAGCACTGTAGTTAGGTTTAGATTTTTAGATATAAAAAAATAGTGAGGTGCCACTTTACTAATATAATGCAACTTACATAAAACTTTCCTTTTTTCAGTATCTGCTGCTCCTAAGCAAACAGATATGAAATCTCAAGTTTCATGAAAAAATTTACATAAACAGATAAGCATATTGGAGACATATTAGAAGTAAAAAAAAGAGTAAAAATTGTTTTAATTATCAGAATCCTAGTTCTCAGAGAAAACCAGTGACGTTTTAGTATATACACTTCAAACTTATTTGAGTTTGGGTGTGCATTTGTTTTGTAAAATGTGATCATAGCATACACATTCTTTCATAACTTGCATTTTAACTTAATATATAGTGGGCATCTTAACATGTTAGTGTACTCTGCCTACTTCACTATGTAATGAAGATTAAATTGGATAATGCTGGCAAAACACTTTGCCAGACGCTTAGCCCACGGTCATCCCTCAGTGAGTCATATTTCCTATTTATTCGTCAAACTTAATGGCTGAGAAGTATTGAACTCAGTTTTTAAGTCAGTTCTTTTTGTTTTGATTCTTAGATTGTTTGCTTTTTTTCTTTCTTCCTCTTTCTCTCTCTCTCTTTTCTTTAAATAACACTAAAGTGTCCATTCCTTAAACTGAGTCTTTGTGTAATTCCTTAACCATTTCCTTACAAAATATCAATAGAAGTTGAATGAAGAGTCAAACTGGGTCATCCTGACTTATTCAGCCACTGCTTACTGATGACCCCCTGGGTGCCAGGCACTTTCATGAGTGATTTCATTTAAGCATTTAGGGCTTACAGGGGTCTTGGGGGGTTTTGGAGTTTAGGTCACACAACTATGAGTGTCATCTTTGGAACTGAAACTGAGATCTTCTATATTATTGTGAAGAACATTCCATTTCAGGGGATTTTAGGGATGGTTCATGAATTGCAGGAGTATTTGATTTATCTGGCCTTTTAAATGGTTATTTTGAACTGTTTCAACATGAATAAAAAATCAACATAAACTGTAACAATAGCCTTATTATTATTAACTTAAGCTGTTGGGTTAAGTTGACTTTAGGTGGACCTCAATATGAAGCATTTTATTTCCTTCATCCTTGTGCATACATTTACACTTCTTATAAACGTGTCATTGACTGGGAAGATTGGAGTGTTTTATTTTAAATCAGGCATGAATCTCCCCACTCGAGTAAAATCATCTAAGTAAGTTTACCTGTGCCGCACCTGAGTGCCTGGTGCATGTACAATCAGGGCTAGTTCAGGCTTCTCGGCTTGGCTGCATGTCAGGTGTCCAGTAACAGGGGAAGACCTAATTTTATTCCTTTATGTAAGTTTGGGGTGCTTTTTTTGCCTAACTTCCAGTATTTATTATGAGGAATGAGAGTTGAGGTTAGATGTTAGTTATACAGATCTGAAAGAAAAAAAATGCCCTATTGTTCCCTTTCCAAGCATCTGGAGAAACTCCTGAGATTTAAAGGTTACCATTGACAACTACATATCTGGGTATGGTAGGCAGAATTCTAAGGTGGCCCCCAAGATTCCCATCCCCTACTGTTGCATGCCCCATACAAATCCTTCCTCTTGAGTGTGGTCTGGACCTGTGAATATGAAGGGATGTCACTCAGGTGATTACATCACAGTTTGTCAAAGGGATTTGCAGATACAGTTAAGGTCCATAATCACTTGACTTTGGGTTGGCTTTGGGTTCATCAAAAGGGAGATTAGCCTTGTGCACCTGACTTAATCAGATGGGCCCTTTAAAGAAGGTGAAGCATTAAAGTGATGCTCTCCTGTTGGCCTGAGAAGGTGCAGATTGCCAGGTTGTGGAGAAGGCTGCAGGGTAAGGACCTGAGAGCAACCTCTGGGAGCTGAGCGTGATCCCTGGTCAACAGCTGGTGAGGAAATGGGAGGAAGTGGGAGGAAGTGGGATCTTAGTCAAACAACCACAGGAAACAAATTAAGTAGCAACTGGAATGAACTTGGAAGTGGCCTCTGAGTTCCAAATAAGGATGCAGCCATCTGACACCTTGATTTCAGCCCTGTGTGACCCCGGGCAGAGGACCCAGTTAAAATGTGCTACCCTCCTGACCCCATAGAAACTGTGACATCATACATTTGTTTAAGCTTCTAAGGTTTTGGTAATTTGTTTTGTAACAATAGAAAATGAGCACATTGTGTGAATGTACCCAGATTTTCTCTACACTGAATAAGATAACAGAACACAAAAGCAAATTGAATGTGGAAGCTTGTTATATTATTGTAATGATCATCCATAATGCCAGATATTAAATTTTTATGTTAATAAAAAAACCTCATTATTCCTGCTGATTACCTTAAAAAATATACATTTACAAACCTAAGCTCATAAAACATGTTAATATTAATACAATACCTCTTTGTCTATTTTAGGTTCTGAGGGATTTTTTTCCCTTTCTAGAACAAAAAGATTCCATTATTTGAAAACCACTGGCTTGACTAATAGGCACTTTTTAAAAAGGCTGCATTTTGCTTGTTTTAAGAATGTAACTGTTGGCAGGGAAAAGAAGAGCGGGATTGTGCAAGGCTAATTTATAGTCAGCACATTGTTTTTAAATATATGTTTATCTTTAATTGTTCCCTCATTACAAAGAAATGCATAGATGTAAGAAATCCAACCACTACTTTTGATTTAGACAGATGAGTTTTGCACTAGTGATTGTTTTTAAATCAGAAGTCATTTAAATAGTAATTTAAAACTTCTAAAGCATGCAATATTTCAAACATATCAAAAAGTACAGAAAATGATATAACTGATACCCATACACCCAATCATCTAGATGTTAACAGAGGTTAACATTTTGCCTATTGCTTCAGGTTTTCTTTTTTAGAAAAGTGCAAATCCAGCTGCATCACTATTCTATCATTTCTCCTGTCTCTCCTCCTATTCCTCCCTCCCCAGAGGTAAATACTAGCCTGAAATGGATGTATAATATTCTCATGAATGTTTTATAGATTTTCTACATATGTATGTATTCACGAATAATATAGGGAATTGTTTTATACTTTAAAATTTAAATGATTGGTATCATACTGAAGGTAACATTTTGCAATTTAATTTTTTCACTCAAAGTTATATTTTTGAGATAAATAGTGAATAATGTCCCATGGCATGAATAAAGCACAGTTGATTTATCCTTTTTTCTGCTGATAAGCAGTTGTTTCCCCAATTTTGGTATCACAAATAGTACTGTCATGAATATTCTTGTTCATGTATTCACGTGATTCCATTTGAACATTTCTCCAGAATAGAAGGTCGGAAGCTGTTGGGTTGAATCTTTAACTTTACTAGGAGTTGCCAAACTGCTTTCCAAAGCGGTTCTGCTAGCCTGGTCCCACCCACAAAGTAGAGTTCCTCTTCCCTTCTTTTCACTCTGTGTTTGCTGTCAGAGTCCTGCTAATGCTAGCCAACTGGATGGGGGGTGGGGGGCATGCGACTTCTTGTGGCTTTAATGTGTATTTCCCTAATCGCTGAGGCTGAGCCTATTTCCTATGTTTGTTATGCTTCAGATTTCCCTTCTACAAACTGCCTGTACAGTCTTCGTCCAATAGTGGGAGGGGAGTGTTTTATTCTCATTGATTTATAGGAGTTCTTTATAGGAGATGGACAATTCTTTCTTATCAAGCTCCCCCTAGTCCACCTGTCCGTAACTGTTTAATTTTCTATGGTGTCTCTCGTCAAACAGAAGTTAATAAGACCATTTTAATATGATCAGATTGATCACTTTTCCCTTTATTGCTTGGGCTACTTATGTTTTGTTTAAAAGCACTTCCACTAGTCAGGTATTATAAAGGTATTCTCTTTTATTTTCTTTCGGAAGTTAGAGAGTCTTGATTTTCGTATAGATCATTAATCCATTTTGAAAGAGAGAGAGGGAGAGTGTGTGTGTGTGTGTGTGTGTGTGTGTGTGTGTGCGCACATGTTTCTATTAGGTAGGGATCTAATTTTATCTTTTTCCTCCTAGCACCTTTTATTGAGTAATTCATTACCCATCTTCCCACCCCCATGATTTACATCGTCACCTCTGTAGTGAGTCAAGTTTCTGTGATTATAGGCATCTCAGTGGCTTTCTGTTTTGTTCCTTACCATACAGCTTTGAGCACTTACAACTCAGTAACAAGACTTGATGTTTAGTGGGATGAATCTGTCTTCTTTTTCTTTATCAAAATCACCCTGCGCAGTGTAAGTCTTTTACTTTGCCAAATGAATTTTAGCATCAGTTTGTCAAATCCTGTAAAAATTTTGATTAAAATGGAATTAACTTATGGATTAATTTTGGAGGGAAATTGCTTTCATTAGCATATTGTTTATCTCATCCACAAAAACAATATATTTTTCCATTTATTAGAATGTTCCTTAAACTTTTTCAACAAGTCATAATTTTTACCTCAAAGTTCTTGTATATATTTAGTAATATATGTGCCTAGGTACCTCATAATTTTGTATCTATCGTAAATCATATCTGTTTTTAAGCACTTCCACTCTTTATGATTATTTATGTACGATTTATTGAGTGTTTGCTGTGTACAAGGCTTTCTGTTGAGCTTAATTTCTGCAAATACACCAAGATGTATTTATCAGTGTATTTCCTGTTTTTTATTATTAACAAAATTAAGTATCAGAGAGATTAAATAACCTGATGATTATATATGATTAACTGTACAGCCTAGATTTTAACTCAGTTTTATCTAAATTTTCACCTTTTGCTAAAAGCCTTTTCTTTTAAATCAGCTAATGTTTCTCTGATGTATGTCATCTTGTTTCACAGTATCTTTTTATAGTAAAAAACCAAAATCTCATTACAGAGTCTTTATGTGAAAAAGGCATTTATTTCACCAAGTAGAAGTCCCTTCATACCAGTTAGTTAATTCATCTGGATAGACACGTTTATGGCAGAGAATAAGTCTATAAAAGAAATGTTTCTCTGGTTGTTATCTTTGGATCAACTCTTAAGGAAAACACCTGTCCTAACTGACTTAGTGTGTTCTTTTTCTTGCTCACTACTTCACTTGTGCTTACAGGGATTTAGGGTTAGTCCTCCCGACAAGACAGACAGCTTCTAGAGGCAAGGCCTGGATGTCCAAGTGCAGGGTGGATGCTCCAGTGAAAAACAAGAAGAAAAGCTAAGATGTAGATTAGCTTTTTAATACATTTAAAGTTTTTTAAAATTGAGGTATAATTGACACATTATGTTAATTTCAGGTGTACAGCATAATGATTCAACATTATGTATATTGTGAAATGATCACCACAGTAAGTCTGGTTAACACCCCTTACCATATGTAGTTAACACTTTTTTTCTTAGCAACTTTCAAATATGCAATACAGTATTATTAACTGTAGTCACCATGCTGTACATGACATTCCCATCACTTATTTACTTTATAACTGGAAATTTGTACCTTTGAATCCGTTCACCCATTTTGCCCACCCCATACTCCCCGCCTCTGGCAACCACCAATCTAATCTGTTCTCTGTATCTATGAACTAGAGTTCTGTTTGCTTTTTTTGTGTGTGTGAAGATTCCACATATGATGAGTGAGATATACAATATTTATCTTTGTCTGACTTATTTCACTTAGCATAGTATCCTTAGGGTCCATCCATATTGTAGCTAATGACAGGATTTCCTTTTTCTCATGGCTGAATGATATTTCATTGTATATATGTATACCACATTTTCTTTATCCATTCATTCATCAGTGGGCACTTAGGTTGTTTCCATATCTGGGCTATTATGAATAATGATGCAGTAAACATGGAGGTGCATATATCTTTTCAAGTCAGTGGTTTCATTTTCTTTGGATAAATACCCAGAAGTGGGATTGTGGGATCATATGGTAGTTCTATTTTTAATTTTTTGAGGCCCCTTCATACTATTTTCCATAGTGGCTGCACCAATTTACATTCCCACCAGCAGTGCACAAGGGTTCCCTTTTCTCCACATCTTTGCAAACACTTGTTATTATTTTATCTTTTTGATGATAGCCAATGAAAACAGGTGTGAGGTAATATCTCATTGTGGTTTTAATTTGCATTTCCCTCATGATTAGGCATGTTGAACATCTTTTCATGTACCTCTTGGCCATTTTCCTTTGGAAGAAAATGTCTACTCAGTTCCTCTGCCCATTTTTTTTTCATCAGATTGTTTTTTTGCTATTGACTTGTAAGAGTTCTTCACATATTTTGGGTATTAACCCCTTCTCAGATACATGATTTGTAAATCATTTGTAAATTATTTTTTGCCATTCAGTATGTTGCTTTTTCATTTTGTTGATGGTTTCCTTTGCTGTGCAGAAGCTTTTTAATTTGATGTAGTCCCACTTGTTTATTTCTTTACTTTTGTTGCCTTTGCTTTTAGTGTCAAATCTAAAAAGTCCAAGACCCATGTCAAGAGGCTTACCGCCTATGTTTTCTTCTAGAATTTTTATGGTAATACTTTCAAAGTTTTGCCTGTTTAATTCCCTCCTCTTTCATTTATCATCCATACTGACTCCTCTGGAGAAGTCTACTTAAACTCTAATTCTTCTCCTAGTGCAAGAAGGAAGAAGAGATAGGATAGAAGGGAGGAACCTCTAGTGGGATTCAAGCTAAAGCCCATTTGTTCTCTAGTGTGTCCTGTTGGGTGCTTACACTTCCAACACTGAGGCCAATCCTGCTTTTCTAAGGCCTCTATCTGGCCTCTTCTCATCACTGGGCCCTTCCTCTTAGGGCTGAAACAGGTGAGTTTCTGGGAGTGGTTCTGGATGGTTTTGTGAGCGTCAGAGCTCAGTTGTAGATGTCTGGGGCTGTTTGTAACTCTGCTTCTGTGCTAGAGCAGCCTGATGCTGCGGCTTAGGTGAACAATGTGGTGGAATATGGTTCACTTCCATTCAGGACATTATTGAGGACACAAGGATTGATAGTGGAACATGAGCAATTATATCTCAGTTATCCCTTTTTAAAAAATGCTTAATGATACACGTGCCTCCTAGTAGGCAAGAAATAAATAGCCGCTGGTTGACTGAAGATTGTAGAATAGGGAAGGAAAGGAAAGATGGTCTGAGATTTATCTGAATTGTGGGAGGAAGAAAGGGACAGTATTTCTGTCTTTGAAGACATAAGTGGCCAGTTAGTTTTAGTTTACAGATATATTCTGGCTATTGCTTCAGGTCCTATTACGATTAAAATATCCATTCCATTCATTCAAAAAGTATGTATTGAGCATGTTTTACATACCAGGCACTGTTCTTGACACTGGTGATGAACAAAACCTGAAGATGCCCACTCCTCTCGTGTGTATGTTCTTATGGGTGTGGGTGGAGACAGACAGGAGATATAAAAAAAATGAACAGGGTATTTTCAGATTGGAGTAAGTACTCTGCAGGAAATAAATGGGGTAACATGATAAAGATTTGGGGGCAGAGTGTGGTAGGCAGGCATTGCTGTTGAGCTTAGTCTGCCAGGGTAGCCATGTAATTTAGGTTCAAGAATGGGTCAGAAATACGACTTGACTTGGTTTAAATTTCCAAATAACCAGATATGGATGAAATAAGGCTACAGGAGAGTGGGCATGGTTTCCAGAATTGGGGGCTTCTTCCTCCAATTACATGCACCCCAAGAAACGAACTTATACTCCTGCTCTAAGGTTGTAATTCTGCTGTCAGGGTTTGTGTTACCCAAGGTTAATGTCTGGGTTCTGGGTCTTCACGTTGGGATTGTGCCAGCTCTGGGGCAATCTGCATCTCTCCGCAAGGCCCCAGATGTCCATCTGCAGCCAAGATTGCTGTAAAGCATCAGGGAGTGTCCTTCTAAAGAGGTGACATTTGTCTCAAGACTTGAGAGTCACCAGGAGGCAGATCATAGCATTGCAGGAAAAGGCACAGCCAGTACAGAAGCCTTGAGGCACGAAGGGCTTGGTGTGATAAGGAACAAAAGGGAACAGGATAGTGAGCTGGGGAGTGGGGGAGTATCAGATATGATTGTTAGAGGTTGGCCAGGGCCACATCGGGAGTTTTTTAAACCATTGTAGGAATAGGGATTTTCTTCTAAGTACAGTGGAAAGCCACTGTTTTAACCCAGGCTCCATGAACTTGTATAGGAAGAAAGTTATAACTGTATGAAAATAAAAATTTAGCATTATTTCAATGATGAATGTAGACAACCAGCCATGATAGTATAAACAGTGTCTGTATTGATGTTACCGGTAGAAATCATAGATATTTCCACTTATTACTGTTATTGCAGTGATCTCAAAATGTCATTTATGATCATTACACTAATTAGAAATTACGGTAGTTATTAGCGCTTATAATGTATCTTGTTATTTCATGCATTAATAAAGGCGCCAGTGAACTATAGCCTGTGGACCAAATCCAGGCTGCCACCTGGTTTTGTAAATAAAGTTTATTGGAATACAGCCATGCCCATTCATTTGTGTATCATAGTTGCAACAGAAAATTTCTTTCCCTGCAATGCCTAAACTACTTAGTATCTGACTTTTTCTGGAAAAAGTTTGCTGATACCTGTACTGATAAAGCAGCATATATATTACTATGGTACAATTAAAAAAATTGAGTAACTGTTGGTTTCTTTGCAAGCTCATGTGTTTTATTTTATGCATTTGAAAACGTTACTTATAGACGTGACCCATAGGCTTCACCAGACGGCCAAAACATCCATGACCAGGGGGCAAAAAGAAAGGAAAAAGAATCCCTGCCCTGCAGTGTTCCAGGCAGGGAGACAAAATGACTTGACCTGTATTTCCTCTGCCTTCCCCCTTCTTGATCTGGCAGATTTTTCATGTTTTCAGTACCCGGTACCTAAGCTGCCTCTTCTTTATGGATGATGCTTTGAGTCCTTCCCGTGTGCCAGGCAGGGTCTTTGTTAGGACCGTCTAATTTAATGCCCATGACAGCACCATATGGTCTAGGTGTGACAGTCTTCATGCAGCAGTGAGGGAGGCTCGGAGGTGTTCTCAAGCCCGTGTATTAATTTACCGAATGTTCACTGAGCACCTGCTATATGCCAGGCTCTGTGCCAAATGCCCGGGTGACAGAGCTGTCTGTGATGATGCCAAGGTTTGAATCAGGCCCGTCTGATGCCAGTGCTGGGGAGGCTCACATCACAGCAGGTGATGTTCAGGATGACAGGTGACGCCACACTGTCTCTTTGAAGCCAGCCGGCAAGCTGCCGGCAAGCTCGGTCACTCTTCCTCCTCTTGTGTTTCCATCCCACTTAGCTCCGTAGCTCTCCTCCGCTCTAAAGGTTTATGCCTCGTTCTCACTCCTTAGTCTGTTGTTTGCATCGGCTTTGCCTAGAATAGACCATGGAGTTGGTATTTTCCCAGCTGTAGCAGCAACCTTAGTAATCCCTGCCAGTGCCACTGGAATGGCCCTTTAAAATCTTTCTTTTTTGCAAGCATGAGCTTCTTTCCTGTAAGTGCAGCTCTCTTCTCCAGCACTTTGTGGATTTCTAAGACCACAGGCTCTAATTTGCCCATCGCAACCCAGGTTTAAACATTTGCACATGTCATTTGATTGGGGGGTAGGTTAAAATTGATAGCAGGAGGGCCTGGCAATCAAGTCTCTATCTCAAATGAATAGAAAAATGGGACTGTAGGGTAAGGCCTGGTCGACGTGGTTCACCCCAGCTTGTGCAAGTCCTTCTGTCCAAAACCAGGGAGGTTGCTTTCTCCCCTAGAAACATAACCAGTGTTCGTTAGCTGGGTTGGGCAAATACAATATCAGGCATTTTTCTTAATTTCTTTTCTTTTTTCATGTTGCAAGTGAAGAGCATTGTTCACCTGATTATCTACCTGGGCACCAGCATTTTATCAGTATATACACACATATTATATTCCATCAATTTGAACTTATACTGCAATACTGTTTTGCAACCTATATTTTTCACTTGCTAACTAAAAAAATAATACAGGAGGCTGCAAATAAGAAAAGAGTTTATTTGGGGTCTTAAGAATTGCAATTCAGAAGACATAGGTTGGGGTAACCCTGAAAGAGTGTTCTGGAAGAGAAGGAGTCAGGGGCTTATAAAGACAAAAAGCCACCAGGTTGTTAAAAGTTGCCTGGTGAGAACTGTGGTTGACTGACGTGAATCAGAAAATATTTGTCCTTAAGGAACCACAAGTTGTTTTAGGATAGGAGTCCAAAAAGTCGATAGACCATCACAAGTTATTTTAGGATAAGGGTCCGATAAGTATCTTGAATTTCTGGCAGGTGTTCTGGATCCCTTCATCAGGTCAAAAGGTCAGATTCCATCCAGTCTGACATGTGCATGGGTCACACTTCCTTAAAGGCCCCCAGCTTCATTTTAGAGAGCTCTCTTCGCAATACGTACTCCGTTTTTTATTTTCCTTCCACATACTTCACAATACAGTGTGACGTGTTCTCATATTATTAAGCACTCTTTCATACCAACACTTTAATGGCTATATTATGTATCATTGGCCTGTTTTACCATTTTTATTTAAATTTTCCTTCATATTAAGTGACATTTGGAAGATGTGGCATATCAGTCAGGGTTCAGTCAGGATACAGTTCAAATATCATTATTTGAACTGGGGAAATTTAATTTAAACATCAGTAACTAGTGGAATCTCTTAACTGCGAGCAAAGGGGTAGAAAAGGACTCTGGTGGGTCCCCAGAAGGAGCGGCTGTAGCAAAGTAGCTGTGGCCTCTAGTCTGAGGAGGAGAGGACAATTTAAGGACTAAAGACCCCCCAGGGGGCATGGCCCCCTTCCCCAGGGCTCTTCAAAGACAGCATGGCTACCACAGAGGCATCACCACAGTGATGAAGGATGCAGGCCTGTGCTGAACTACGGGAGTGTGTCTGGCTGGAAGGCTGAGTAAGCAGAGCTGCTTGGAAGTGGCTTCTGGTAGGAGTAGGGCCTGAGGGTGGATCAGACCTGTGGACTTCTACATTTACTACTACTACTACTACTACTACTACTACTACTACTACTACTACTAAAATGGTGGCTCAAAAGAGAACTGCCTTTCTATGACCAGGCAGGATCATTCCAGTGTTCTCTTTTGGTGAAGCTTAACATTCTCCTACGATGGCAGACGGGAAATGCTTGCAGGGTCCAGCTCCAATATACAAAGTGAGGCCAAGAATGTTGGATTTAGGGTTGAGAGACAATAAATGAACAACTGAAACACTTGGGCTTGCTTTTAGTTGTATTTCTCTGTTATAAACAATGTTTCAGTGGACATCTTTTGTAAAATGTCTGCCTCTCTGATGTTTCCAAAGGAAAAATTCATAAAATTTGATTTTGATTTTTAAGGCTTTTATTAAACATTACAAAACAACCCATGAAAAATGTGTCTCTGTTTACTGTCCTTCAAGTTATGTGTGGGAGGAAAGGCACATATTTTTGTCATAGAACTTATTACTTACCAGCTTTTCGGTTCTTGGGTTTATCTATTGGATTGTTAACTTGGAGACTGGAGGTGCTCCGAGCCAGGAGTCCTATGGTTGGAGCCTGGGGTCTAACTTAGTAAGTGCCAAGCTCTGCAGTGATGGAGGCAGCTGTGTGTTGTTGGAACCCTCCACCACCTTGCCCAATCTCCTTCACTTACTCCCTTTCCATTCTAATTCACTGCTGCTGACAGATTTATTTCTCTGAAACATCCCCTTGGTCATAATGCTCAAAAGCCTTAAATGTTTCCTCTTTGTTTATTGTATTGAGAATAAAAGAGAAGTGAAGAGAATTGACCTTGGATGCTGGGCCCCTTGCTTCCATTCTTTTGATGAGGAAACTAAAGCCAATGGACTTGCCCAAGGTCACATGGGAAGTCAGTTGGTCCAGGCTCAACCTGGAGCTTCCTTCCTTCCAGTTCACTGCGCTTTCCAGGCTCCCGGACCCCTGCTGGTCAGTTGTCCTCACCACCTTGTTGTTCTCCCAGCACAGCACCTGTAGTGAAAGAGAGTCTATGAATACACGTCCTCATCCTTTGACACTCATACTATGTCTTTGCTGGTGCTTATCCCACCATCTGTATTGCCAAAATGATCCCCCTCACCTTCTGTGCTCAAGGGACTGACTACTCTGACTTCAAGGTGGATTCCATCTAAATAGTGACCTGCCATTACTTCTTTTTTTTTTTTTGTGCCATACCACGTGGCATGTGGGATCTTAGTTCCCCAACCAGGGATTGAACCCACGCCCCCAGCAGTGGAAGCGTGGAGTCTTAACCACTGGACTGCCAGGAAGTCCTATTACTTTTTAACAGATTGGACTCAGTCAATTCTTATCCTAGGATGTTAGAGGGACACAGACATGGATTGGGTTCTACCCTGAGCCTTTGGTCCTGGGGCCTGGACACCAGGTAGAGGCAGGTGTGTGCTCACTCCTGCCATATGAAAGTGGCTGAGGAAACAAGCATCTTCCCTGACTTTCTAAAAGGGTGCCTCTTTTCAAGCATCAGTGAACATCTAATAGTGCCTGTTGCTTTAAGATAAGCATGTTCTTCTCCAGAAAAACACTGTTCTTTTTCTCTGTCTCCTACAAGCAGTTGATTAAAATGCCAAGGGGGACAGGCATTCTCCTGCTGTTCCTCCCCTTGGGCTCACCACACCCCGTAGACTCCCTGGGCTCCTGCAGGCTGTCTACCCGCTTCACTCCACTCCTTCCACCCAGGTCTTATTACAGGTAGAAAGAGAGCAAAGCGTTCCGGTCTGTGTTTACACAGCACAAACTAGTAGTTAACAGAATCTTACTTAACACCTGTCTTGTCTGTCTTCTCTTGGTTTGGGGAATTGTGTAAATGGTACGTGGGTGCTGTGAAACGTAAAATGATTAAAGAAACACAATAACTGAGAAGAGAACCTAGCTAGAGGCTTGAAGAAAGAGTGGAACAGAAATCAAATCAAGATCCTTCAAATCCACGTGTGGTGTTGAGCTGCTAAAGCCATATGGGGCTGAGGAGTGGGGGGAGGAACGTGGTCCCTGGTGGTAAGGACCCCCGGGGGAAGGGTGAAATATTAGTTATGGAAAACGTACATTTAGAATAGTTTGCCACCCTTTCTTCCTTATCCTTTTTCCCCACCTCACCTCTCAGCCTTTTTTTCCTGGCTTTTTCGGGTTCAGATTTATTTTAGGGTATTTCTATCCTCCTCCTCAAATGTTAGACCTGTAGTCCTCCGTCTAGAGGCATTGCTCTGTAACCTAGCAACCGGCATGTCATATGCGGTCCTCACTTATTTCCTTCAGCCCAAAGATCCGAAGATCATGCAAATGGACACATAAAGGATGGAAAGGATCAGGTCTACATGCAAAATCAGTCTTTGTGATGATTGAGTAATGGATGCGAAGAACAGCCTTATTTCCTAGTAATACGTCCAAAGTAAGGGCCTCATCACATCTAGAGAGAGAGACAGTGATAGACAAAGACAGAGCAAGGAGGAGAAGAAGGAGCCAAAGAAAAGATCCTGGAGCTTCCTGGACTTGTGGGGGTGTAAGTGCCCCCTCCCCCTCCCCCTCTGACCTCCTGCTTTCCTTGCTCAATAGCAGGAAGAGGGGTAGAATTTGGAATTTCTGACCAGGGAATGATTCCTAATTTGTCTGGCTACATAGAAAGTTGGCATACTGAGATAAATTTCAGAGGGAAAAATATGACAACAGTGACATTTTTCTGCAGGATCTTATTATCCAGTCCACACAGAGGCCGAGTCACTGAGCTGGTTCTGTGAAGAAACACAAAGACATCCTATCGAGACGCCTGTGAATGTCAGGGACTAGTACAGTCTGCCACTGCTGGGTAGGAGTAAATGGGACAGCGGGGCTTTAGCGGGCTTTCACTGGGCCCCTTGTCATTCTCCCTGTGCATTGTGTGCCGTTAGGACATTACCCCGCAGAAATGTTCTTTCTGCTGCTTTCTCCTCCTCAGTTTTGAGGAGCTGGCATTAGTCTTGTTTGCCTCACTTTATTACCTCGAAATTCAGAATACTTATTCTAAATGTGATGCATGGTCTTATGAATTAGACTGGGATGATTCTGAACTTTATTGTACATCAGAATTACTTGGGGGCATAGTGAAAATATAGAGTCCCAGGTCCCTGAGTGTGGGCTTGGCGAGCTGGGGAGTTCCAGAAATCTGCATTTTAATACTCATGGTGATTCTAAAGCCAATGGTATGAAGATCCCATGAGAATCGGAGATTAAAGACTGATTTCCTAGAGAGGGGCATGGGACAGCTTCTTGGCTCTGTGAGTTGATGGATACATTCTTCATTATTGCAGAATCCCCCTCTTCATTTGAAGGGAGGGAGTTCACTTTTTTTTTTGTTCCTTCCCCATGTGCTTTTATATGTCATTTAGTGGTGTTCCTTGTCTGGCTCGAGAGAGGTGACCTTGACTCTGTTGAAAGCTGCTTCCCAAAGATCAGTGGCGTAACCTGTTGATGAGGCAAGGCTGGCCAGTGTATTAGTCACCTCACTAAGGGAGAACAGTGCCAGGCCAAGCTGTGGCAGCATCTCGGCAGGTAGAGGTGTATTGGTCAGGGTTCAACGAGAGGTGATGGTCAGCGGGTAGAGGGAGGCAGCCAATGGACAGGATAGGAAGTACAATCACACAACCACACCCACACACACACCCACACACACCCCCCCCCCCTACACACACACACAGCCCTTATTGAATGCTTGGAGGACTGCATCAAAGAAGGCCCCTCTGAAACAGACCTAGAGGCCTGAGACTATGATAAAAGAGTGAGTGGCAGCTCCCCAGCCTTTGATGCGGAGCACGCTGTGCGCCAGACCCCCTCCTCAGCCATGCTGGTCTGCTGATAGAAGAGGCGTACAGTTGCTAACTGTTATTCTGCTGGATATGTGCTGCTGACTTCCTAAAGTCTTAGACTCAGGATAACACAGATGGCACTATTATTTTTACTGATTGGATTACATATAGAGACTAGCTAAAAACAAATAAGCATACGCAGCACTGTGCTTTTTAGATGTTATTTTTGCACTAATGATAAACAGCTAACTTTTTTTCGTGTCTGCAAGGTGTTTGCCATTCTCTGTTCTAAGCACTTTAAATGGCTTATTTCAGTTAATCCTCAGAACAGCCTTAGGAGACAGGTGCTCTCCGTATTTTACACCTGAACAAGCTGACACAAAGGGCAGCCGTGTCACTTGTAGCAGATTCCCCAGGTAGGAAGTGAAATGTGGATCCAATTGAGACGGTCCTGTCTGGAAATCCAACTCTTAAGTGATGCTGCAGTGTCTGGATGGAACTTTTGAAATTAAGAGTAAGTCCAAACCTTTTCCTTTGTCTACATCACAAGTCAGGCAGCCTTGGAGAGCAGAGGGTGTCATCAGTCTGTGGCAGATGAGGTGGAATCCAGGTGATTTTCCTGATAGAATAGTCTCTGAAGCAGATGTCTACCACTGCCTATTTCTTTCAGTTTGATCTACCTTTCTGTCGGGACCTGAACGTTTTTAATGCATATAATAGTGGCTCTTCTACTTATCTTTTTTATTCCAAAATACAAAATGCTGATTAAGAAACATCTTTTTAGGGAAAAAGAAGAGACAGAGGGCAAATGGACTGCCGACTGGGTAGGGAGGCGTGCTGCTCTCGGTGTAATAGTCCCGATAGCTCTCATTTTTGAACCAGTTCTAGGCCAGGCACAGATCATCTGTCACCTCTGGTTCTTACTACATTCTCTAAGCAATGACTTGTTCTTCCCATATTAGGGAAGAGAAAACTTAGATCAGAGTGGTTAAGTAGCTCGCACTGAGCACACACAGCTGGTGCGAGTCGGAGGTCGTTTGAACCCAGCCCTGCCTGTCAGTGGTTTTAACACTGCTTTTGTTTTAAACAATCCTCAAGACCTTTTCTTCAAAGAACTCCTACTTGGGTCCCAGAAAGTCAGGAGTCAACGTTGCAGGAGCCAACATGGGGGCCTGGAAGTCAACTGCTTGAGGTCACCCCGGCCATACTCCCACCCGGTGCCCCGTGACCAGGGCATCCCAGGGAACACCTGGGAATCTGCAGAGCATTTGTTAATACCATTCTTACTTCTTTGCTCTCATATATGTTGACCAGGGGATGAGCTCCCCCCTTGAAGATAAATGCAAGATCTAGATCTTCTTACCTTTTCCAGAGAGAGCACAGCATCTGGTGTCAGATATGCTCCCCACCCTGATGAGTGTGAGTCCGCCCTTCCCCCTCCATGATGTTGGGCAAATAATTGATCCTCTTGGTAGCTTTGGTTTCTTATCTTTAAAATGAGCATCAAGTTATTATGATGGTTAAATAAGCATTCCCACAAAAACCAAAAACCCTCACCCCAGTGCCTTTCAATAAATGTTAGTTTATTGCTTTTATTAGGAATGCCTCATCGTCACTCCTAATTTTCATGAGGAGAGATTATTGCTAAACCCTCCTGGTTTCTTCATACCCTCTTTCCCTACTTGATTCGTTATTTGGGAAGAATAAACTGGGCCCCCTTTTCCTCTTGGGAAGGAACTTGCCTTTGGTCTTACCTCAACGGGTATGTTCATCTGAGGGTTTAGTTATCTGTCTGCTGGTTCTCACTCTCAGCCTTGTGTTCTATAATCACTAATAAAGGAGGTATTTTAGTCTTTCATCTTCTGACTCTCTTTCATTTAGAACCTGACAGGAAAGAGGTATGCTATGTGTTCGGCTTCCTTAATTCTATAATTACTATTTGTGGTCTTCCTCTCCAGTTCTCATAGAGGCATAGAACTTTAGAGTTGAAAGGAGTTTTTTTTTTAAAAGACTGAAATTCATTTCACCATCTCATACCTGAGCCTGGCTGCCAGGTGGCTCTTCAGCCCTTGCCTGCACACTTGGTGTAACGAGGACCTTGCTCTCTCTCAAGAGGTGGCCCAGGGTGTCTGGCTGGGGATGCTCTAGATTGCGCTGAAATTGCCCGAGGAAGGTTTGGATCTGGCAGTATGGAGTTTTCAGGCCTGAACTCAGTATAAAACGTTCAGATTAGGTTTTCTTTGGGAGAGAGTATTGGCCTGAAGCCTGTTCGCTTTCAGATAATTCTTTTACAAAATTCATTTTCCAATAAGTAGTCAGAATTGGCTGAGGGGGAGAGTGAGTGTTCTGTGTGTTTTTGGCATCTCATCCTGAGAAATTTCCCACCAGTTCAGTGTGCCTGCTGCATCCTGAGCAAATTCTAGCTTGGGACTTGTCTGAAATGGTACAGGAGAAGGGCCCACAAGGCACTTTATTAACCTCCTGGCCTCAGTGCTCCAGGGTGAGGGATGTGGTGGTGTGACTCCCAGAAGGCCAACTCCTGAAAGCTGAGCATGGTGCGTACTCTGGTGGCAGAAGAGAAAACTACCAGTGAAATTCTCCCTTCAATGCTGAAGATGCTAAGTCAAAGTTTCAAGACACTCACCACAAATACACTTGCCAAGTGGAGATGGACCGATTCGGGATCTGCTCATTTATGCTGTTTGTTCTTAACTTCAAGGCAAAATGCAGTAGGGACCAGCAAATGTTAAGAAACCAGGTTCCTTTCTAACCTTTCATTTAAAAAAGAAGAGCTTTATTGAGATATAATTCATGTACCTAAAAACTCACCTTATAAAGTGTTCGATTCATTGGATTTTACTATGTTCACAGATTTCTGAAATCATCACCATAATCAATTTTAGAACATTTAATCACCCCCCAAAAACCCCTGCACCCGTTAGCACTCACTCCCATATCCTCCTCCCCCAGCCCTTGGAAACCATTAATCTGCTTCCTGTTTCTATGGATTTGCCTCTTCTGATAAATGGAATCATAAAATATGTGGCCTTTGCCTCTAGATTCTTTCACTTGATGTTTTCAAGATTCATCCATGTGGTAGTGTGTATCAATACTTCATTTCTTTTTATGGCCTAATAATATTCCATTATATGGATTTACCACATCCTGTTTATCTAGTCATCTGCTGATGGACATTCAGGTTGTTTACACTTTTGGCTATTATGAATAACATTTCTATGAACATTCATGTACAAGTTTTTTTGTGGACATACAGTTTCGGTTCTCTTGGGTGTATATGTAGGCATGGTATTGCTGGGTCATATTCCCTTAATAACCTTTTTAAATTGCTTTTTTTGATTGCTATCCTTGGGCCCCGTATTCCTGTTTTCTGGGTTTATATTCACTTCCTCTGTACTGAATGCTGTCCATGACTTGGTATAAAGAAACAGAACAGAAACAGACTCATGGACTTTGAAAACAAACTTATGGTTCCCACAGGGGAAAGGTCGGGGGTGGGGGGGAAGGGATGAGTTAACAATATGAGATTAACATATACACACTACTATATATAAAATAGATAATCAACAAGGACCTACTGTATAGCACAGGGAACTCTACTCACTATTCTGTAATAACCTATATGGGAAAAGAATCTGAAAAAGAATGGATATATGTATACGTATAACTGAATCACTTTGCTGTGCACCCGAAACTAACACAACATTGTAAATCAACTATACTCCAAAATACAATAAAAATTAAGTTAAACAAAAAGAATTGAAGGGAAAAAAATTAAAGTTAATACATCTGGGACCCAGTTTAAAGTTCTTTGTGAAATAACTCAAAATTACTCAAGTGAGAATAAACTGAATCATATGAATGCTTATTATATAGAGTCTCTGCTAGATTATATTTACCTTTATTCTCTTCTTTCCCAAGCTTCCACTTGAAGATTTACAAAGATTTTTTTTTTCTTTTCCAGAATCGCAATGAAATAAAAAATGGCACTATCCTTCGATTAACCACATCTCCAGTAAGTTGATCTTTGTTTGTAGCTTTCTAGTAAAGTCTTTGATCTGCAGTTTGTTAAAGGGATTATGGGATGTTAATTTTTCACGGTGACTTTTGTGTGAAACAAAAGATCTTTGGACGGTCCTCATATTCTGGACTGGCAAGAATGCCCCTCCTTCTATTTCCCATTACAGAAAGGGCAGTTTTTGTTCCAGGTTATGTGCAAGTATATTGACCTTAAAGTTTGAGTTTTGGGGTCATCTCAGCAATTCTCATATTACAGATGGGATAACTCAGCTGTACTGATGGGTTTTCCCTGCCTGCCCACAGCTCCACCTAAGGCCATCTGAACAAATGGCGACAACAAACAAAGGAAACAAAACTAGAGACAGCACATTACTTCCCTTTGAAGTCAGAGGGTGTGTCTGTGTGTGAAAGAGAGTGTTTAAGCATTTTCTAGTTTTGGTCAGTCATTATGACAATTCATAAAAATATAGTTTAAGAAATGTTTGCCACTTATGCTTTCACCGACAGCTGATTCTAGAAAAAAAAACAACAAAACACTTTAAAGTTTTCCAGATAAAAGCTGCTAAACAAAATGCTACAGCGTATTTAGATTACTCCAGCCAACTATGTTGCTTATCTTGATCTTTCTTGCTGGTTTATAGATACTTTGGGTAGTAACATTAGCATATTTCAACTACGTATTTTTCACAGTGCATTTTATCGCTTTCCTAAAAAATAATCTGCACAAAATACACCAAGTGTTACTATTTTCACTCTGCATATGTGATGAAAACTGTGTCTAGCTCTCATTTTCGGTTTCCACTGAAGCCATGTGGTAGGCTAAAAATAAATTTAAAAATTGGGAAAAGCATCTGGCTAAAATTAAATTGTGGGTACTGTAACCACCACAAACTCTTCTTGTCGAAAATTACATTAGAGAGGCTTACAGACTCCTGAACATTTTACCCAGTAACATTTTGAGCCTAAACACAGTGATGGACTCCATAAGAATATGCTGCTGGCGTTGGCTGAACTGTCTTTTGGTACCTTCTTTTCCACTTAATGGGAATTATCACTCATACTCATTTTTCAGTGGCTACATGATGAGCTGAGACATTTTTGTCCGCCTTAGCACTGATCTTCTTACTTTAGTCATCATGAATTCATGTTAATTTGACCTTTAGAGACCGTGGTTTTCATTTGGGTTTCGTAGTTCCTATTTATCCTGCTGAAATTATTCATCTGCTTGATGGGCAGAAAGAGTACACCTTGCCTTTTGTTTCATCTCAGAATTAGAAAGGCACTGCTTTTTTTAAAAAAATCTAGGCCTTCACTAAATGAAGTCAGTTCTCTTTTTTATTTGCCACGGGTTCATGAACAAAATTTCTGCAGCGCTAAGCTACTCCTTGAAAGAACGTTAGGTGTTTGGCAGGGTGGAGTTTGTCAGCATCTGGAAAGTCAACGTACTAACACCATGGCATGACTTGGCATCACTGGGGACAATGGAGCTTGTGCTCTTCATATACCCAGCACGGTGAATGGAGAGATGTGAAAGCCAGTGCACAAGGCAATATTATACGATGGAATTCACTACAAGAGATTGGTTTACATTTTCCAGAGGACAGTGGTCCCCAAACCTGAATGATTGGTAGAATTTTTAAAATGCTGATGTCTGAGCCTTTAAAGAGAAGCTGAATAATGATATCTAGGAATAGGGTCCAGGCACGTGCACTTTAAGTAAGCATTTATGGTTTGACTGTAGCCACAGGGTATAGAATTGGGAATTACTCTGTAATCAAGATAGTTTGAATCTGTAAACTTCACTTGTTGCTGGTAGATTTTTTAAAAAATTATTTTGTGTTTGACTGAAAAATATGGGTCAGCATATGCTAACTCTTTCACTTTTTACATACACAATAAAAATAGATTTAAAAAAAATAGCTGTCTCTATTAAATTTGCTAGGAGGTATTAGAGTACCATAAAGAAACTGGCAAGCAGTGTTGTACTAGCTTTTACAAGTCCTTTCATCTACCTCAGCTAAACTCTCCCGGTAGCCAGAAAAGACGCACACATGCCCACACTCGTACAGACATGCATACACACACTCTTGTTTTAGGCAATGTGCAGCTGTGCTGAGTCTCACCACCACTCTATCAGTGATGGTATTTTTGTTGATGGATTTATTTTCAGTCCCCCTCTATATAGAACTATCCTTTCTGGATTGTTCCTAACAAAATAGGGCATTAATAAGAGAAGATCGAAAAAAAAACCCTGCATTTTTATTCTTTTAAAAGTCCAACACTTGGCTGATCGTCTTCCTCTGCATTGCACATCTTTAGACAATCTCTCTAGTGACCATCTTAAACATGTATCTTTTTTAGGTGTCCTATCCTTATCTATCTCTCCAGTATCATGAAAATCTAGCCATGAACATACTCAGGGAATGTGTGCAAATGTGTGTGAATTTCTGAGCATTTCAGGGTTTGGAGACCTTTAGATTGTGCAGCTAAGTAGTGTTCCCTTGTACCTGCCATGATAATAATACCTGTGGAAATCTAACCTGAGGTCACACGTTGCATAAAGCACATTTTACATAAATTTTGGCTATTGTTCCTATTAGAAGAAGCTTGCGTTCCCAGACCATTGTTTTCACTTTCCTGAAATTTTTGTTTTAAAAAGTTTTCACAGTAAATATATTTGTAGTCTTGGAGTGTGGAAAGCCACTCTAAGTAGGACACAAAACCCAGAAGTCATAAAGAAAAAGATTGATAAATTTGACTACCAAAAAATAAAAACAACCCCACAAAACCTTCATGTTTGGAAAGAATTCCAGAAACAAAGTCAAAAACAGCAAATTAAGGAAGACAATTGGCAACATGCATGATAAATAGAGGGCTAATTCCTCAATTTGCAGGATCTCTTATGAATAAATGAACTGCCCCCAAAACAGATGGCCAAAAGCTATAAACAAAAATGATTTCTTTCTCTCTCTTGATCTATAAATCTATACATATAGTCTATCTATAGATATATATAGATAGATGGATCTATATAGATCTATATATGGCTATTTAGCTATAGCTGTATAGATCTATATAGATATAGATACATATGAAAGAAAAAACTCAATCTTTCTCTCAAAAGAGATGAAAATCTACACTCCTAGATAATCAAGGTGTGAGGCAAAGACGCTGTGGTGTCAAGAGTATAAATTGGTACAGCCTCTTTGGAGAGCAATTTAGCTGTATCCACCCAAGCTTAAAATACATATGTCTTTGTCCTAACAATTTTACTGCTGGGAATTTATCCAATAGATAGACTCACAAAAGCACTGAAGGACACACACACACACACACACACACACACACACACCATACACACCCATACAGGGCTGTATGCGTCATTGCTTTCAGTAATCAAAAACTGAAACCTGTTAACTGTCTGTCAGTTGGGACTAGTTAAATGCATTAGGTAATAACCATGTGATAGAATACTGTGTAGCTGTAAAAAAGAATGTGTCACGTGCCGCCTCAGAGGCATCTAAAATTTTATTATTAAGTGCAAAAGCAGGTTGCAGAACATTGTGTGTGGAGTGACAGCATTATGCACAGGGAAAGGAGGTGTATGTATGTTGATAGAAGGATAAAAATGATTCTCAAGGGATAACACAAGAAACTGTTAACATTAGGCTAACTTTATTTATCATTTTATAACTTCTGGTAGTGCTTACATATTTTCTATACCATGTGCTGGTATTATTTTTAATTAAATAAATACACAAATACATATCATAATGTCACTACAGTATACAAGAGGTGAATCATAACATTCCATGCTAAAACCATTCCAGTATTCCAAACTATTAGATTTTTAAGAGCTGTTTTATATATGACCTGAACTCTTCTTGCCTTTTATCCCTCATTTGGCCCGTGTGGACATGTTAAATAAAACTGCTCATCAAGTATCTACTGTTGCTTTGTCAGCTCTAAGCATAACCCTGCCTTTCTGCTGTCTCTCGTTTGGGGAAATGATATTAGAGGCATCTGGGTCAGAGGGCTTGTCACACTGATTTTGGGGACCAGTTACCCTGGCAAAAAGAAAAACAGTGTTATCTCAGTTACTCTGTGGATTCAGGTTATCAGAGATTCTTAACAGGGAGGCCATTAAAATTTTTGGAACCAGTTTCTCTCCACTGAGCTGAGAAACTTGAAAAGAATTGTAAGCTGTCTTAAGTTCTATTTCTCTCCATTGCCCTATGAGCCTAACTTAGAAAGAAGCCAGTGGAGGCTTTTAGGCACAGGAGTGACAAGATCACCCTGGCTGCTGCCCAAGAACAGATTGTAGGTGGCAGGGGGACAGGTTAGGAGTTCAGTGCAGCAGTCCCGGCAGGAGATGAAGATGGTGCGGGCTGCCTGCGTTGTAAGGACATGGAGGGTCTGAAGGAGTGTTAGAGGGCGAGCCCTAGCACCTCCTGATACTTTGGATGTGGTGCCCCTTGAGAGAGGCTGCGAGGATGGCCCGGTACTTGGGCACAATAAACAGTAGTGCTGTTTACTGGAATAGAAAGTTTGGGAAGGGGAAAATGAAGAGTTCGAGATGCCTGTTACGTGCCCGTGAGCACAACATGTCAACCAGGCAGTTAGGAATGTGTGTCTGGCAGCCTGGAGAATACAGGTGTGCCAGCCGTCACAGGTACGTGGCGTGGAAGGCCATGGGCTGGGTGAGGTTGTCCGCCACAGGGAAGGCAGGGCCCTGGGCACACTCCCAGGTTTGGAGGAGGAGCTGGCCAAGAAGCCAACAGAAGAAAGTGCCTCAAGGAGAAGGAAAGGAACACTTAGGTGTGCTGAGGGCTGCCGAGACAGTAGGAAGATCAGATGAGCGAGGCGGGTGTGCTGCACAGACGTGTTGGTAGCATGATGGAGCCGCTCCCCGCGTAGGTAGGGGTGAGGGCGGAAGCCTCGTGGAGGTGAGGAGGAGAGAGAGTATGAGGTGAGGTGAGTTGCAGCTTTAGACCCACTCTTTATTCCAGAACTTTTGCAGAGAGTGGAAGCAGTGAAATGAGGGCCCGGCTGGAAGTGAATTGATTGGCTCAATGTACAAAGGTTTGTACATTTCTGTTTGTTTTTTAAGATAGGACCGACCTATTAGAGATGTTTGCAGCTGGAAATGATCCACTGCAGGGAGAGAAACTGATGTACGGGTGAAAGGGGGACAAAATAGAAGCAGAATACCTGAGAAGGTGAGAGGGTAAGGGCTCTAGAGCTGCAGGGAAAGATTGACCTTGGATAGGAAACAGGGGCCAGGTGCATAGATAGAATCAGGAAGAAGCAAAGCGTGAGAGTAGAGACCCTGGGCCGTGTCCTTGGAAATAGGAAGATGAAGGAACTCTGGCTGTGCTTTTTGAAGTAGGAAGGTGCAGGAACTCCTGGCTGATTGCTTTGATTTCCTCAATAAAATGTGAGGCAAGATCACTGGTGTGAGGGAAGCAGGGGATGGGGGAGTTGAAGGAGAGAAGAAAAGGTGTGAAGGAGTCATTTTGGAGGGACACAGGAAAGCGTAGCCTGATTGCTGGGCAATATTGAGTGTACATTTGAAAATATCTGTGAAACCTGTGATCCTAAGGACATTTTAGATTACTTCTTAATTGGTATCACGGACCCAGAACCATTCTGGAAGTTTCTTGGGAATAATTTTAAGTAGGACCTTAAAGAATAGAGATGGTAAATACCTGGCACACTTCTACCATACATATCCGTTCTGTGTCCACCTGTGATCACTCGGAGGCTGTTTCCCTCTGAGCCTGGGCCCAGAACTTTCTCAGCCCAGGACATTAGGCAGTCACACTGAGCTGTTTGAGGGGCTCAAGGCGAAACTTGTTTTCTATCCTTAGGACAATGCCAGAAAATAAAACTTACTCTCTGATACAATCACGCATATAGCTGCTAGACTCTTTTCAGTTGGGCTAACTGCTTGAAAAATCAGAACTAAGGTTATTTTATTTTTTAATAATGTAGATTTTCCCCCAAACATAAAAATATTGCAGACTCACGGAATATTTGAAAAGTGAAGCTTGCTACAAAAAATTATGTAGAATATTACAATTCATAAATAACAATGGGTCATATCTTGATTTGTTTCCTTGGGTTGTGTTTATGCAAATATGTGTGCATATATATTCATTTATTTCTTCATGCATTTAGTGGAAATTTTTTGAACTCCTGGTAAATGCCAGGCTCTGTTCTAGGTACCGGAAATAAAGTGGTGAGCAAATCTGACATATTTCTTCTTCTCCTTTACGTTCCACCGGATACACGCCCACACCCATACACATATACCTCTGCCCCTCAAACAATAAAATATATTTGCATCCTACCCTTTCTCCTAATATTCCATCATGAAGATGTGCCCATGCTATCCTATATTCTCTGAAAGTTTCATTTTTAATTCCATATGATATTTCATCCTATGACTATATCATGAGTTATTTAACCATTGTCCTATTGTTGAACATTTTGGTGGCTTCCAGGGTTTGAATATAATGCTATTTTGAGAGCTCCAAAGGTACCACACATCTGTCTAGATACTTAAATTGCATTCTTTCAGTCAGGGATGCTCATCACCACCCAGGATTCCTCCAGCTCTGCTGCTCATGCACTCCTTAGGCCGCCTGGCCCAGTCTGCTTGCCTGTCCTCACCTCCTTCCGCTTTCTCCTTTGCTCTCCAACCCCAGATACACTGGTCCTCCTTCTGTCCCTCCAGACATGCCAGGCTTGTTCCTCCTGTTCCTCCTTTGTACTAACCATTCCTGCTGCCCAGAATATCTTCCTCGGCCCTTGCCCGATGTGCCTGACTCCTTGTCAATCAGATCTCTGCATCAATGTTGCTTTCTTAGGCCGCTTGTCCCTGAAAACCACTCCATCTTAAAAAGCCACCCGTCACTATCTCATTCCTCTTTTAGGTTTTGCTATGAACTCATCAATATTTAATTTCTTACTGTTAATTTGTTTTATTGTCTGCCTCCCACCTCGAGGACGTAAGCTCCAGGAGAGCAAGAAGCTTGCCTCTTGTTTGTTGCAGAATCCTAAATATATAGAACAGTGCCTGGCTCAGAGTAAGCTTCCAGGAGTATTTGTTGAATCAGTGAGTGAGGATTCTGTCTTTGATTTTGAAGGGGCATAGCTTCATGGATAACTGTAAAGACTTGTCTGAATATAGGCCAAGTGAAATTATGTGCCGAGTAATCTTTGGCAAATAACTGATGCCAAAAAAGTAAGTTTTTCTTATACAACCCCGGTATCTTAATAATAAAACGTATTCTCACATTATTTTTTCTAATAAAAGTTTCACATCCACATTATTTAGAAATTAAAGAAGGTAAAAGGAATACATGTCTCTACCTGTTCCGGTTCCACCTGGAAAAATATTGCATTAAAAATGTCCCAGCAGTTTGATGTATAATAATGTTTTGATTGGGGCTCACATAGGGCATTAACATCTATGGAGCAAACTTTCTCTAGGCAGACTTCATGATAAGGGTTCCTGCCCACCTGAGGAACAATCTGTGACTCTGTGGGTTGGGGGAACCCTAAACGTGATCTCGTCACAGTTCCTCAGTGTACCGATGAGGAAAATGAGGCCCAGAGATTAAGAGAATTTCTCCAAGGCACCAGAGTAGCCCGGCTTCTCACTCGTAGTTCAGGGAGCTCTCCACCACAGCCCACCAAGCTGGCCATAACCCTCCCATCCTCATGAATGATGTGTCCCCTACAGTGGTTTACTTATGTCCTGAAACCATGAGGAAAACTTACCCAACACCAAATGCCTCGGGAACTTGACATTTTTATCAAGAGTTGACTTCTTAGATGATGGCACTCTGGGAAGGAAGAAGGTCTGCCTTGAAGGATAAGAACACCTCCATGAAAACAGGGCATATTGTTTTCAGGCACTAGGTCAAGTGCAGGGGAGTTGTGGACCGTTCCATAGAAACTTCTCAGGCGATTGCGTCTATGAGCTGGATGTTGCAGTCTGACACAATTTGGAGCCTTTATTACTGTTATTGGGAGTAACTCTTTGGCTGAGACCCCAGCATGTCAGAGTATCGCTTTGTTGTACTGGTGTGTGACTGTCCTGGTAAAATATTTTTGATTCCACAGCAGCAACCGATTATCAGTCCTAGGATTTGGGACTATTTGGTCTTTTTAAAAAAATTTTTTATTGGGGTATAGTTGATTTACAACGTTGTGTTAGTTTCTGCTGTGTATTAAAGTGATTCAGTTATACATATATATTGTTTTATATTCTTTTCCATTTTGATTTATCACAGGATATTGAATATAATATAGTTCCCTGTGCTCTACAGTAGGGCCTTGTGGTTTATCCATTCTATGTGTACTAGTTTGCATCTGCTAACCCCAAACTCCCAACCCACCCCTCCCCCAGCCATCTTCCCCCTTGGCAACCACAGGTCTGTTCTCTACATCTGTGAGGGGCTGTTGAGTCTTAATTCTTCTGCTCGGGACACTTGGCCTTTCCAGGTTTCTGTTGTTGTCTCTCTTCACTTCTACTATTTTCAATTAATCCATTCATGAACTTCTAAGTAGATAACATTTCAAGCACATACAAAAGCAGAAAGAATGGTATAATAAATCTCATCTACCTAGATCTTATAATTATTGACTCATACTTTCTATTTTCTTAGCAACTGTTTCTGCTGAGAAATGTACCCTTTTAAAAGGGCGGGTAGATTGTCTTTTTGCTACAGGAAGCCACGAGGGGCTTGTGGTGCCCCAGCTGGAGAAGACGAGGTGCTGATTAGAAGACAGAGGCAGAGCCCATGAGCCCTGTGGGGCTGGGCCACACCTCCGTCATCACTTTGAGACGCAGTATCGTGGGAGTTTTAGAACAGCGGTTCTCAGCATGTGACGCCACGATCGTCAGTATCAAGCAGAGGCAGCAGCAGCACCTGGGAGCTTGTTAAACATGCACTTCAGGGGACTCCACCTCAGGCCTACAGAAACAAAAACTTTGGGTGGAGCCTAGGTATCCATGTTTTAAGAAACCACCCAGGGGGTTCTCATGCACGACACAGGGCACTACTTTAGAGCCTGTTTCCAGAGTCCAGCTGCCCAGGTTCTATCTTAGCTCCAGCATGGACAAGCTGTGTGACCCTGGGCAAGTTACTTAACTTCTCTACGCTTCCATTTCCGTTGTAAAATGAAGATAATGAAAGCTCCTGCCTGAAAGATTGAATGAAGTCCTTCAGGAAGATATTTCGAAGAGTGGCTCATAAAAAACACTAGGTGGGAATTCCCTGGCAGTCCAGTGGTTAGGACTCCGCACTTTCACTGCCGAGGGCCAGGATTCGATCCCTGGTCGGGGAACTAAGATCCTGCAAGCCACGCAGCGCGGCCAAAAACCGAAAATCTAAAATCTATGTAGTAAATCTACAGTTACTAAGTAACTGTCAGCTGTTTTTAATAGTGGTATTAACAGTACCAAACACTATTAATTATGACAATGAAATCATTTTTGAGTCCTCATTATTATCATAATCTCTATAGTAAATGCAGACTTCCAGCTGGGAGAAAAATGTATGTTTCAAGGAATTCAAAGTGATTCACTTGGGTTAAATATTGTATGTTACTGTTAATGCTGTATCTCCATTTGAAAAGTTTGGAGAATGGTACATCTTTGAACCACGTAAAAAGATAAATAAAGTGATTCTCCCTTTCTTAAAAATGGAATTTAGGGTTTGAGCCATTTGTCAGCTATGTGGGTATCAGTGAATGCGTAGGAAGGGTTTTTATTCTCCTGCACCTTCCTTTGCTTCCTTCTTCTATTATAGTTTCTGATGCAAAGTGTCAAGTTTTGGTTATAATTACGTGGGAGACCATAGTATATGTCTCTGACCAAGTGATAGGAGTATGGGTTTCATCTGTCTTGGTCACTGAAGAATTGCATTGGTTTCCCTGCTGAATCCCCTTCTTTCTGCGGGGCTGCTTCCAGCTGACAGTGAAGGGGAGCTGGGCAGGGAGGAAGGGGGCACTTGGGGTGGAGTCCCTTTGCTCTTAGTTCCTGTGTGGATTCTATTTTTTCTGCTCTGCAATCTTAACCCTGTTATAGTTCACATGGGGCTCCTCTGATATTTCTGATCAGTTTCTGTTTGGGAGAAGATGCCTCATTGTTGGGGTCAAATATACCTTCTTCCCCTTTCTCTGAAATATGACAAGTTTCAAAGGAGAATATGAGAATGGCAGAGTGCTTCAACCATTGCAGTTTTGAGTTAATAACTACAAAGATATTCAGTTATTTCTATTAAGCAAAAACACAGGCAGAAAAATTTATTATCTTATTTTTCCTACTGTCTGTCCCAACTGAAAGGTAGATATGGAAACCTTTACTGGGTGAATGAGAAATACAGAAGACACATTATTATCTAGAAGTTCAGCTCCTCCAGTATACTTCTGTCCTGCATGTAGAAGCAACGTGCAAATGCCTTAAAAAGGGGAACTTTAATTGGAGACAAAGCTGCTAATTTGGTTGCCTAATTATTTTGTTTTAAATTCACGCAGTAAATAGCTAATGGATGTGAAACACGTGTTGTTGAAAAGTGGAATTTACAAGCCCCATTGTGTTGTGCTGGAAGACTTTCAGTAACCCTGAAAGATTATTTGGGTGTCTAGTGAAGCTTTTGAACATTGTGTGTAGGCAGTTATTACTCAGAGTATTGACTGAACGGGTGAACATGCTGTATAAATTTGTGTAATTGCTTAATTAAGCAAATAGCTTTCTGTCATTTATAGATAATAATTTTACTTAAAAAGTAAACATTCTACCCGTTTTCCCCTCCGCACTGCCATACCCACTCCATTTCTGGGTTGTTTTTTTTTTTTTTAATTTTTTTAAAATTTATTTTTATTTATTTATGGCTGTGTTGGGTCTTCGTTTCTGTGCGAGGGCTTTCTCTAGTTGCGGCGAGCGGGGGCCACTCTTCATCGCGGTGCGCGGGCCTCTCACTATCGCGGCCTCTCTTGTTGCGGAGCACAGGCTCCAGACGCACAGGCTCAGTAGTTGTGGCTCACGGGCCCAGTTGCTCCGCGGCACGTGGGGTCTTCCCAGACCAGGGCTCGAACCCGTGTCCCCTGCATTTGGCAGGCAGATTCTCAACCACTGCGCCACCAGGGAAGCCCATTTCTGGGGTTTTACTGTTCTTGGGCTCTTGCTTTCCCTTGAGATGGGAATATGGGTCCTGTCAAAAGAGGGCCACTGATTCCCGCTGTGAAATTGACAGGCATTGCCTGAAGTTGGAGTCATTATGGTTGGAAACCTTCCCTTGGTTTGTAATACTCATCTAGTCTTGTGCTTTTGGCCTTTGAGTCTTCATTTCTCAATGAGATGTTAATTTTTTGTCTGTTGTGGTTTCCTCCGTGAATACTGTGCTTTGTTTTTGTCCCCGGTAAGGCTCAAAACGCCCACCAGCTCCATGAACGAATCCAGTCGTCGAGTATGGACGCCAAGCTGGAGGCCCTGAAGGACTTGGCCAGCCTCTCCCGGGATGTCACGTTTGCCCAGGAGTTTATCAATCTGGATGGCATCTCTCTCCTCACGCAGATGGTGGAAAGCGGCACTGAGTAAGCATCTTTTACCTAGACTTCCAATCTGTCCTGTGCTTTATAACGTTCTGGGTATTTGTTACTTTTCTTGTACTTGCAGTTTCTAGTTTTAAATGCCAGAAATTGTCTAGGCTCAGGGAAAAAAAAATGGCGTTTAAGATAATGTGTGGGCTGTGGTTTCATAATGTAAGTATCACTATGTTCTCTACCCACCAACTAGCCATTATCTAAGACAATCTCTGAAATTTTAGATTTACAAGGAAAAATATTAGTCATTATCTCTAAGGGCCTTTCCAACACAAATTATAATTCTTCAAAATATAAATCCCTCACATCTTTTGCTTATCCCTAAAAAAAATTTTCCTTCCCTGACTCCATTTTTTTAAAAAGTTAGAATACCTCCTTATGTTTCAAAGTCTTAAACCAGGTCGAAATAACATCCCTGAAGTAATTTTTTTTAAAAATTAACACTTGACTGATGAAATACATGTCCTTAATTATTTATCATTAAGTACAATAAACATTTATTAGGTACCCATTGTGTGGAAAAAAGTGGAAGTTAGGAAAATTTTAAAAGATGTGAACCTTGCCATCTAAATATTTATGGAGGCAGAATTCAGTTGAGGTACAATTCCTCCTGAGGCCTGGGAGTCTAGAGGTTGGACCAGTTACATCTCATGGAACCTTACGGGGGGTGGGGGGGAGGTATCAGTGAATGGGCCTTGAAGGAGTTTGAGTTCTACCATGAGCAAGGAAGGAATGGTCATTGGGGAGCTCACCTTCTCAGGGTAGGGTTTGATCTCTGGTGTGAGTCTCTGGCCACAGAGCCAGATGGGTCTAGCTTTTACACGTGTGGACAGATAATTCCCTTGACCACAGAATACCAGGGTAGGGCCCACAGGACACTGCTCATTTCCATATGGTCACGTGCAACTGGTGAAGACTATTAGAGCATGCCAGTTAGAGCATGTGAGAATGCTGAGCCAGCTAACTACATAGTAATATGCTAAATAAATAATGTGCAGAGTTGAGATAGGTATTTGTTAGGAAAGAATAAATAGCATTTAGAATTGGGGTGTAAACCTGGGCCAGTTAAATCTCTCTTCAGTACGTGGTGATTTAAAGAATGACCTGCTGACTGTACGTGGCAGAGACCTGTCTTGGCCCACTCCCTTCCTTCCTTCCTTTCTTCCTTCCTGTCTCCTCCTACACTTGGCATTATTTAGCCTCTGTAGTTGGCACTAATGAAAGATTCTTTTTTTTTGCCTCATTCAAAGAGAGCATGTTTTATAACAGCAAGAATATCTCCTGTATAAGAATGTTCTCTAGAGTTTGGAGCTGGAGGCCTTCATAAAGAAGTAGAGAAAATATCTAGGAGTGAATGGGGGCAGGGGAGTCAAATCCAAGAGGACTGGCAAGCAGGACTGGGTAATCTGGAAAGGCTCAGTTGTAGACAGGTATCATTTATTTTTTTAATGATGACTAAAACTCTGCTCGTTACATTTTTGGCAAACATCAGCTTAGAGTAGGGCAGAGAATCTTAAATTCTGGGTGTTATCAGAATCCAAAGTGGTTACTGAAAAATTGGGGTTGGAGCTTGAAACAGCTTGAGGGAAGTTAAATTAGTTTAGGGATCCAAGAGACTGGCCCAAGGAAAAGGAGAAAGAGGGTTCTGTCTCTGTTGGAAGCTCCAGCTGAAATCTAGTGCAGAGCGTGTCAGATCCCTCATTCCTTGTTACTCGTGAGCAGTGGATTGCGAATTGTGATTACAACCACCTTCCCTGGTAACTGTGGACAACTTCATGGGACTGCCACGTGTGGTAGGCCCCTCTTCACGCCCACCACTGCTTCTGGTGGGACAGTGAGCCCTGGGAGCTTCTGCCTCCATCACATTTACAACGTGTTAGATAAAAATGTGCAACTGTCCTCATGTTTATTGATTTATCTGTGCAACTGTCCTCATGTTTATTGATTTATCTAAGTCCCAGACATCGATGTATCAAAAACACTGCATCAGAGCCAGTCATAATGGAACCTGCTAATATTAGGTGGTTCTGCCACAGATACCCAAGTATCCAGGGGCTTAAGCTCTGGAATATTCAGAATGACATTGTGTTAATACTTCCAAATTTATCAGAATTGCAATCATAATTACAATTACAATGGTACATACGCTGAAAGCCAGAGTCCATGTGATATGCGCCCTGAATAGAGGACTGGACCTGAGCTCCAGTACCTCTGGAGGCTGGCAGTTATGTATTTGACAATGAGGGAAAATGCACGTTAGGGGCTTTACTTTTTTAGTTTCTCATTATATTTGTTTGCTAGTGCTTCCATAACAAAATAGCACAGACCAGGTGGCTTAAAGAACAGAAATTTATATTCCCACAGTGCTGGTGGCTGGAAGCCCAAGATCAAGGTGTTGGCAGGCTTGGTTTCTTCTGCAGCTCTCTCCTTGATTTGCTAATGGCCACCTTCTTCCTATGTCCTCACATCATCTTTCCTCTGAGCACAGGCATCCCTGGTGTCTCTTTGTGTGTCTAAATTTCCTCCTCTTATAAGGACACCAGTCAGATTGGATTAGGACACACCCTAATGACCTCATTTTAACTTAGTCACCTCTTTAAAGGCTCTATCTCCAAATACTGTCCCATTCTGAGGTACTGGGGGCAGGGATTCGACATATGAATTTGGGGGGGGGGGGACACAATTCAGCCGATAAAACTCATCAAAGGGACACTCCCACCTTGTGCTCCATAAGAGAAAGAGTAAAAACTGATACTATGTATTGTCTTGTCAACATTAGGACTTTTCATCTGTGCTGTTGCCTTACTCTATAATTCATCTTGACTTACTGAGTGACCCAAAGACTGATCACTGGGGACAGGAGGTCTGAATTATATCTCTATGTTTCACATGTCAATACTGAATTTACTTTATGTGAACCACAGTAACTGAATTCTCTTTTTTCTATAGTGTATCATCCTCATTAATATTTTAATTATTTATAGTCTGTAAGCCATCCCAATTTGTTACATGCAGCCAGATTTCAGACAGATGAGCAGAACTCAAGACCAGATCTTGGGTGAGTTCCGGTTTGCATTGTCTCTTACACTTTCCCATCACACTATGTTAACTGGGAAGGGATGAGGTCTCTCTGAATCACCTTGGTGTGTGCCCTCATCACCATTTTATATAAGTTATAGGTCATGCTACACTTAGGGATGGAGGAAAGAGGGCACTGGAGCTGTACAACCTCCTCCCTTCCTTCTGCAAGGTCTTACAACTCATGCTAAGAAGCTGCTTATTTAATGCACAGCTATTTTTCAGATCTTTTGCTCAGATGAAAAAGAAAAGAGAAAGACACTTTTCTTATAAGGAAACCCAGCTTCTCAAACTTAAACAAGACTTTAATTAATTAACAGGAAACCTCTGGAATATAAACTGCACAAATTAAATAGACCCTACAATTTGGAAGGCATTTACTTATGGAAGGCATTTACTTAAGTCCTAGGCAGACTTCCAGCTGGGAAAGGCAGAGGTTTCCTGAGCAGGACCTGTGGAAATTTTTAGGAAACACTGAAGAAATGTAGCTGGAATTTTTCTGCTTACTTTGAGCTGTAATGAGATTCAAAGATAGACTTGCCTGTTTGCCATTGCCCAAGGCTGAGCTTTTAAAGGTCTCTCTCCAGCTGGTACCAGGAGCGACGATGGGGGAAAAATTAGCCACAAAGGAGCAAGGGGAAGTGTCACTTTGGCAGAACACAGTGTCTAAAACTTGAATTAAAATTTTTCCATTCTTGTGGAATTTTGAAATTCCATGTCTAGTTTCAGCTTGAAACATCGATGTAGAAGCAAATAAATTTGTGGGGAAACTTGTTTCCCCAACCTGAGCCAGGAAATGGTGCCCATTAAGGAATGGGCAGTGGTTTTTTTTAAAGATTTCTCAGAAATTATATATTTTATTTTATTTGAAAGAAAAAATATTGTACCTGCAACTCTAAATCCATTGTAGGGAATAACGCTGCTTTTCTTTGGGTTTTAATAAAACACTGTGTTCTTTGTCTATGCTGCTATGCACATAGATAATTGGACAGTTCACCCTGTGCCCTTCTACTGTTCAACCATCAGAAGAACAGGGGGAACATTTCCAAGAATGAAAGGATCCTTATAGTTTCCCACTTGGCAACATGACAGGGAAATTATGCCCTTGGAATATGAGTAAGCAGTAGCAACACCCTGGCAGAAAAGTTAAGAGTGAAAGAAATTAAATTCACGTATTTATGAAAAACTCATTTTTTTTGAATTAGCTTTCTCTCCTTAATAAAAAAAATATATTTATTGTTTAAAAAATAAATGTAAATAAGCAGAAGGAGGAGAATAAGAGTCATTTGTAATCTGCCTTTCCAGAGACAAATATTTTTAACATCTTGGTGTATATTGTTTTTGTATAATCTTTTAGCTACACACACACACATACACTGGCTTTACAAAAGTAGAATTATATTATTCATGCTCTCTGTAGCCTGCTTTTTGTACCTAACAATATTCCCATGTGATTAAATATTATTCCCCTCATCATTTTTGTTATCTGCCTATTAATTGATTTTTAAAGCTCTGTTGAGGTACAGTTGATATGCAATGTAATAGGAGAATTTGAAGGCTATGCAGAGTAGAGTTAACCATTCCCCTGTTGTTGGATATTTACACTGCTTTCAGGTTTTTTCAGGATTATGAACATTCTCTCATCAGTTTTTCCTTCAGCAGAATCTCTGTGAATATTTATTCTGTTGGAATAAAATTCCTGATTCAGAGGACATACACATGTTGAAGCTGTGTTAAAATAAGAACAGCCCCATAGCTTGTTGACATGTCCTAATTTGTACTTTACCATTCATGTCGGGGGTATGTCCATTCCTAACACCCTGGGCAATACTGGGCTGGCGTTTCCTTAGGGATTCTAGCTTTCCTAAGAAAAATAGCAGTGAGGTATTTGAGGAGCTTTCACTAATCTGGGGAATTTATAAGTACTTTTTATTTGCTTGGTTGGTCATTTCCCCAAAATTTGGCTGTATTAGGAACAGGGCAAAGAGTCCCGTAGTTGTTTTAGAGATATGTAAAGCCCTTAAGTAATTGTCTTAAAAACAAACCACATTTGCTGTATAAACTATCAATCCCCTCCCCATTCTGTCATATAGATGACACAGATGAGGATATTTGGGTGTATGTATAGCTATGTGTGTTTGTGTTTATAAAAATTGTCATTGTTAACACACGGACGGTTTCATATTCAACTTCGATTATTCAGATCGTTTCCTCCTGGCTGGAATCAGAGCTGCGACTGTTTCTCAGGAGATGTGAAAATTGAATCATGACCTGCATTAAGCACCCTGAAATGATGTCTTGGCTTTGATGCTGCCAGGCACCCACACTTGAGAATGGATTTGTAGGTTTTATTCACTTAGCAAAGTATGTATTATTTAAGTGCTGAATATTCCTGACACTGGGTTAGGCACATGGGTGTATGTGTGTGCGTAGAAAATACAAACATGCATATGACAGTTTGCGACTATGTGTGACATGTTTTGAAATTTTGTCTTCATACAAAAGATGAATTTCTTTTTTGAAAGTAACTTTGTTAGCCTCCACGGACATGGATTGTTGGCTCTAACTCATGCTGCCGCTTCTGAGAATTCAGTGTCTCTTATAAGCCTTGGTTGTTCTGGAAGGTCCAGGCCAGGCCACATTGATCAGCGACTCTTTGCCAGCCGCCAAGCACAGGTCACACCATGTGTGTCTTGCACTTCACCTCGAACAGAGGCCATGGGGAGGAGCAAGTAGCTCCCCAGAGTTGGAAAGAACCTGCTCTGTGTGGTCTGTGGGCCCCAGCTGAGAAGCCTGCTGTGTCTTCTCAGCTCCCTCTGTCTGCTTTCCTGGAGCTGCACTTAGCAGAGCTCAGGGAGTTCCAACTGCAGCAGCCCTTCTGGGGCCCTGCCAGAAATTTGCATCACAAACGCCAAAGGGGCCAACCGTCTAGGGCTTTGTCGGGGATTGTGTGGCAGAAAATCCCTTATGCTGGCACTCCGCCTCGCCATCCCTTTTTGCTTTGTTTCTGTGTCTTTGTCTATCACTCCGGTAATGGAAATGAGAAGGGGTCACACAGCCTGTTTAAAGAAGAGATTATCTTCTGCTAGGGAAAAGATGCCATAGCTTGGGCTGAGGTGAGGGGCTTCTGATCACTGAGAAACATCAGTCTTTCGAGAATCATTTGTTCTCCAGATATGTTTCTTTTAAAGTGGGTGTATATTGAGAGAGAGAGAGAGAGAGAAACTCAGTTAGGAAAACAGACATCACAACAAAAAGTTCGTCTTCTGCTTACGTTTACTCTGAAGCCAAAGTGAGGAAGTGAAGTAAGAAACACTGTTTAGGCAATGAATTTCTTTCTGCACTCTGGTCAGGGAGAACTTTCTAAGGCTAGGGTCTGCTACAGGGTTAGCACATATATAAACACATATATAAACCTAAGGATGCTCAGGCCCTAGGCGAGAAAGTTATTTTGGAAAATTGCAGTGACTGCTTTATATATTACACACACACACACCCCACAAACATTGATTTTGTAACAGTTCTGTTAAAAGATTAACTGAGGCATATTAAAAATTTTTAGAATGTATTTGAGCAAAAATCAGTTAGAATTGGTCAGTGCCAGACTGGAAGTGGTTAGGAACCCTCTACCCACCGGGGCTGGTGGGGGAGAGAGGAGACTCTTGTAGAGAAGAAGCGGAAGCAGAGCAAGGGAGTTGTTGGATTGGCTGTAGTTTAAAGTCTAGTTGGCTGTTTGTGATTGCTTGTCCTTAGGTTTCCATTTCCCAACCTGGAGGCATTTGCAGGTTTAGGGTTTTAGATTGCTTTTACAGGCCTCCAGAGCATTAGAGCCCCTTCGGTCTAAAGGCCTCCTTGTTCAATTAATTTAACAGTTCCAGACTGAATGGAAAAGTTGCAAGATCAAGTTACGCCAGTTGTCCTGTTTGTGTCCTTTACAAAGACCTAACTCCAGAGAGCCCCTTGCACCCAGTTGTCCTGTCTTCTCCTAATTGTTGCAGGAAGGGGGACTCCTTCCAGGGCCCGAGAGTGGGCTCTTGTCTAACACTCAGAAATGAATTGTCCTAGGAGACACATGTACTGACAAAACAAAAGACTTTATTGGAAAGGGGAGTCCGGGCAGAGAGCAGCAGGGTAAGGGAACCTGGGAGAGCTGTTCCTCCACGTGGCTCACAATCTCAGGTTTTATGGTAGTGGGGTTAGTTTCCAAGTGGTCTCTGGCCAGTCATCTTGCTTGTGCCCATATTTGGTCTGACTCAGGATCCTTCCTGGTGGACGCGCATCTCTCGGCCAAGATGGATTCCAGTGAGAAAGATTCTGGGAGGTTGATAGGACATATGGACTGGCATCTCCTCCCTCCTTTCGGCCCCTCCCGAATTCTCCCGGTTAGTTTTTGGTGGCAGCACCTTGTTTCTTATCAGGACCTCTTGTTGCCAGACAACTCATCCAAGTGGTTATCATTGTGCCTGGCCAAGGCGGGTGGTTTCAGTCAACGGTTCCCTAACATAATCTCTTGCAATCTGGAGCTATTCCTTAGTCTTTCCTTTTCTCTCATGGCTTTGACATTTTTTGAGATTATAGGTGAGCCATTTTTAGAATATTCCCCAATTGGGGTTTATTAAAAGGTAATTAATTAAAAGGTAATTATCAGGGAAAGATAAAAGCATGGCTTTCATAGAGATATAAAATTGAATATGTGTTAAAAGAATGTATTTTACTCATCTGATATGAGGGAACCAGGCAGATGTTTTCACTGGTTCAGAGGAAGAGTCAAAAGGGCCCAAATTTATATGAAACAGAGCAATGTCGAAATGAATTGCAAATGGAGACAAAACTGGTTTTTCACCTGCAGGGAGGAAGTTAATTAAATCACCACTAGGCAGGACAAAATATACATATGCATCAGTTACCTGCAACTTAAAGACAACAGGGCTGGAATCTGATAACCCAGAAGAGTAAGCCATAGACAGTGCATAGTTTCCTATTGAAACACGGAGTCCTTTTTCTACAGGTTTCTCCAGTGTTTTCTTCTTTTAGAAAACATATGTCTTTGGCTAGAATATCACAGATGCTTGTGTTTATTTCACTGCATCCTATTAATGGCACATGATGTCTCTTTGTCTTATTACTGATGTTCACTTTGACCACTTGTTAAGATAGCACCTTCCAGGTATCTCCCTGTAATGCAGTTTCCCCCCTTTGTAAATAATTAAGAAATAATTTTGGAGTAGTTACACCATGGGAAATGGAAAGTGGTACAAATCAAGTTTGTATATTTTCTCCCAGAGATTTGGCTCTTCAACAATACTAGCACACCACTCTTTAAAGCAATGTAGGCCATTTGTTCCCTGTTTTATTCATTGGGCTATAATCTATCACTATTATTATTTATTTTGATGTCCAATTTGTCCCAGATATGGCTTAGGAAACTTCATCAAGCTGTATTCTGTGTCCTGCCTTGCCTCCCATTATTCTTTGAGCATTTCTGTACTTTTTGGCTCAGCAAAATGTTCCAGGCTTATCTAGATCTTTCCAGCCCTGGACCGAGTCATTTCTCCAAGGATCCCCAGTTCCTTTTAGTGGAGGGTAGTGCTTGACTCTTTCAAAAGGGCCCAAACTCTGCTCAGGCCTCCTTCCCCATAGCCACCAACTTCTTCCACTCTGCCCAATGGCTATTTGAAGGAGAAGGAAAGGAAGCTAATATATATGTGGATGAAAAATGTCCTCCTGCCATATCAGTAAACAAAGGACATTGTGGCCTAACTGTGGCAGCCACTACAGCGGCCCCCACCCCGCCACCCTGAGGGGGTTCAGGATGGAGAAAAGCAGGATACTGGTCCTAAATAGCTAAGGTGCATGTCAAAGGAATGATTTCAATGAGCCCAGACTGTTGCATCTTCTCATATATGGAAAAGCACTAAATCCATTAACTTAAGATGTCTGGTTTTTCTTTATTTAACCATAATCTTTTGATGTTCTGACTCCCTGGTTTATTGCAAAACTCCTATGTGTCCTGGCTCCTCCCTTTCCTCTTCGGAGCCGTCCCTCAGCGCTATCTGAGAGGCTGCCTCTGGGATTGAGTCCTCAGAAAGTCCACCGAATAAAATATAATTCTCAACTTTTAGGTAGTGCATTTTATATATATATATACACATATATATATATATATATTTTTTTTTTTTTTTTTAAAGAAAGGCAGGTTAAGGAGGGGGAAGGGAGCAGGAAGAGGAAGATCACTTTATATGCATTTTTAACTCCCGAGTTTTATCAAACACTAGATCTGATCTTCTCATGGTCAGTTAGGTTTCTGAAGTGGTTACATTTTATGTGGTTGAAAATGTGAAACTTCTTCCGAATTGAGTACCTACTCTGCATGTGCCTGACATTATAGTAGTTGAGTTACAGAGCGAGCCTTTGCCTTCAGGTAGCTGGAAGGACAGTGAGATGTCTTAAGTCGTGCAGCTGATGTATTCTCAGCACTGTGGACATGGGCGCCACCCTCAGTCTGGTCAAGGAAGGGAAATCAGAAGTCAGGGAGGCTTCACAGAGGAGCCTAGAATCAGATGAATTTGGGGTAGGACTTAGCTAGTCTGACAAGGAGGGGAAGGGTATTCCCCCCACAGTGGGAAGAACACACTTAATGCCAAAGAAATTTGGCAGACTTGAGGAATGGGAAGTGGTTTGATAAGGTTAGAAACACTTGTTTCCTAATCTTCTTGACCTAATCTTTAGTTTTTAAAGAAGCATAATTGTCCTTTTTTACAGACATGTTTTGTTGATTGTGCACTTTTTTTGCAGACTGCTATCCCAGGGTTCCATCTGTGGTCCAGGAATTATTGCAATGTCTCACGGTGTCTTCCTTCAGAAGAAGCCTTTTTTTTTTTGTCTCTTAAGAAAAGAGAAAGTAGAATTAGTGGGCATTTTACCAAAGAAAGATAATCAACTATTTCTCCATTGTTGAGCATGTACTTAAGAACAACTGGACTAGTGTTTTTTGGCTCTACTTTTTCATTGAAGATATGCCCCTCTTATTTCTAGGGATTTCCCCCTGTTGAATATATACCCATTCTGAGCCAAATGGAGTGTTCTTGTTGCCTTTACTCATAAGTAAATGCAATAGGTTGGTTACAGTGGTTTAATCCCCATCTGTTGATTGTTTTGTATCATTAAAAAACACCAATTTATTGCTTGGAGAAGTGTTTTGAAATGAATTAAGTTCTCTTAATGACTGTTAAATCTGCCCTATATCTCATCCTGGGCTTTCTTCATGATCTGTAATTTGTGTAAAACTCATTGCTTTCACACATGCTCCTTACATGACTGTTTTTGAATTTTGCAGACGATACCAGAAACTGCAGAAGATCATGAAGCCTTGGTAAGAATTTCTGATGGGTTGATACAGATGATATAACACTTCCTTCTTCTCTGCATAATTAAACCCTGTCCTCTGACTGATTGTGTAACTATGTGTCTAGATGTTTTGAGTAAGTGATTTATTTTTGCTTTCTTTTTGATGTTCTTTTTTTAAAAAAGTAATTAATTAATTAATTATTATTATTATTATTTTTTTGGCTGTGTTGGGTCTTTGTTTCTGTGCGAGGGCTTTCTCTAGTTGCGGCAAGCAGGGACCACTCTTCATCGCGGTGCGCGGGCCTCTCACTATCGTGGCCTCTCTTGTTGTGGAGCACAGGCTCCAGACGCACAGGCTCAGTAGTTGCGGCTCACGGGCCTAGTCGCTCCGCGGCATGTGGTATCTTCCCAGACCAGGGCTCGAACCCGTGTCCCCTGCATCGGCAGGCAGATTCTCAACCACTGTGCCACCAGGGAAGCCCCTTTTTGATGTTCTTATGAACAGGTTCTTTAAAAATTTATTTCCGTTTTCTCTTTGCTTTGTGGTAGAAAGAGTATTTTACGTTGGTAACCATAAAATGATCACATCAGGATTGCTACCCTTCTCCTGGAACAAGGCTAAGCATAATTTTATGTATTACTTTAAAAAAAAACTTTCTTTTTTGTAGCCTATGTGATGTTCAAAGTCAAAAGTCTTTGATTTTCTTCAATGGCTTGGTAAGAAAAAGATCCGCATTAAAAAAAATATTTAGGGCTGAAGTATGGAATGAAAATTATTTACTTTCAGTCTGAGAATGTGTTCAACCACCTATATATTTGTGAATTGCCTGATAATTGTGTCTGGAAATCTCAAAACTTCTTTCTTAGAGTATTCCCTCCTCAGTGCCTTTATTATCCACTAAACAAGGTGAGTCCAAAGAGTATCTAACAAACTCTATAATAGGTTGAACAAAGTCCCATTTTGCTAAGTTGTTAAGCATACAGTTTCAGTTTGAGAAGGAAGACTGAACAGTATTTGAAAATGTGCACCTTATTTTTTAAGCCTTCAGAGAAAATTCTGATCAGTGTATGATAGTGGTCTCAAATCATTCATCTTCCCCTACCCCTCCCACTAGAAGAAGTATTAATTGCAGGAACTCTTCGGTTATTAAATTCTAATAAAGTAGAAATATTGAGTTTATAGGATAAAACTTCTTAAACCTAACTTTGATACATATTTTTAATATAGTAGAAGCAATTAATGGTAATAGTAGTAGAAGCCATTTTTTATGAGAATTTACTCTGTCCTGGGCATTGTCTCAATGTTTACACTCGTTACTTCTAATTCACACTTTTATCCACCATACAAGATGAGTAAAATTAGAATTGTTTCCTTTATGAAGAAGTTAAAATGAGGTGGTATTGGGATTCAAACTGATTTTTTCTCTAACAACCTCATACAATTTGCTAATGCAGAAGAATTTTGGGCTCTGAAGCCAAAATAATTTCTTAAAATTTATCTGCCAGTAGTTTTAATCTTTTGGTATATAGAGGTGTTGGAAGTGTGACTAAGCATGAATCATGATTTCCATTTATCAATCACAGACAAAATCAATGCTCAGGGCCCTGGTAATTGCAAAGTAGCTTAATCAGACTAAGTACCATGGATAATAATTATAAACTCTAGACAAAATATTGCAAACAAAAACATCTAAAAACAAGTGTTTGTTTGAAGAAACTGTATAGCAACTGAAAACAGACAGAAAGAAGAAGTAAGTCAATCTTTGAGAGAACAGATAAGCCCTAGATGAGATTTGTGTGTTTGCAGCTTTTTGCCTGAGGATTCCTGCTCATCCAGGTAGCATGGGGTGGCAAGAACCCTCAGTCTTAGTAAGTTACTAAGAGGATATAGTTTAGGGCTGGCAGAGCAGCTAGATTATTAAGGGGAATCCATGAAAGAAAGGAGGCTCAGAGGGTATGAGACGACCCCATATCTATATATAAACTCTGCCAAATCTATCACTGATCACTGAAGTGTGAATGTACATGTGTATAGGAACCCCAGAGGGACCTGGTAAAATTAGCAACTGGAAATGGAAAGATTGGGAAGAGATTTAAACTGCCACTCACTGAAGAGTTTGGAGTCTGATTCTAGCCAAGTTAACTTCCTACTAAAACAAAAACCAATTCTTCAGAAGAACAAAACTGAACTATGAGCCTTGGCAATGTTTATTCCCAATGTTCAGAATACAGTAAAAAATTACTAGGTATATAAGTAATAGGAAAAGATGACCTGTATTTAAGAAAAGAAATAAAGCAAGTAGTAGAAGCCTACCTTGAGATGACCCAGATGTTGGAAATAGCAGATGAAAATTTTAAAGCAATGTTTATAAATATATTAAAAAACTAAAGAAAAGCATTAACATATTAAATTCGCAGATGGGGAGTCTCAGCAGAGAAATGGAAATAAGAAATAACCACTTGGAAATTATGAAACTGAAAAGTATAATATTTAAAATGAGAAATTCACTGTAGGAGTTGAAGATGGCAGAAGAGACAGTAACCTTGAAGATATATCAGTATAAATTACCCAATCTGAAGACTAGATAAAGTGAATAGTGAATAATTGACCTGTAAGGTAGTAACAATTGATTTTAAATACATTTAATTGGGGTCCCAGAAAGAGAGGAGACAGATAATGGGGCAGAAAAATATTTGAGGAAATAATGACAGAAAATTTCTGAAATTTGTTGAAAAACATAATTTTTTAGATCTAAGAATCTTGTTGAACCCAAGTGGGATAAATAGAAAACTACGCCTAGAAACATCATAGTCAAACTTCTGAAATTGAAGGATAAAAAGTATACCTTGAAGGCAGCCAGAGAAAAACAACTTATTACATTAAGAAAATAAAAATAAGAATGAGAGCTGACTTCTCATTAGAAATAGTGGAGGCCAGAAGGCAACCTCTTAAAAGTGCTGAAAGAAAAAAAAAAAGCTTGTCAACCCAGAATTCTTTTCTAATAACACTATCTTGAAAATGAAGGTGAAATAAAAGCACTTTCAAATAAAGGAAAACTAAGATGGTTCATTATTAGCAGATACACACTACAGGAAATATGAAGGAAGTTCTTCAATTAAAAGGCTTCAGATCAAATTTGAAAAAGCAGGACCCAGCTACATTCTGTTTACAAGAGATATACTATAAATGCAAAAGAACATGTAGTTTGATAGTGGAAAAACATATACCATGTAAATGGAAATAATAATAAAACGGTTGTTTTTTTAATATCAGGCACAATAAGACTTCAAGGCAACATATTATCAAAGATTAAGAGAGATAATTCACAATAAAAAATGGTTGGCTCATTAGGAAGACATAAAGTGTTAAATGTGTCTGTACCTAATATAAGGCTTCAAAGTAAATGAAGCAAAATCTGACAACTAAAGGGAAATATAGACAAATCTGTAATCATGGTTGGAGATTTTAACACTCTTTTCTAATTTCTTTTTTAATTTCTAATCTCCCTTCAAGAAAGAATTTGCTAGTCAGCCCTGAGGAGTACAGTTAGCTGATAGCTACCCGCTATAGCACATTCAAGATCCATGACAGCTTTCAAACTAAGACTATACACGCTCTTTCCAGGCAGCCCCTAGTCAGTGAGCCTGGTGAGCATGGTGCACATACCAGGGCCTGGCCATTTCTGCCCATTGTGGGACCCCTCTAACAGTCCGTATTTATACTGAGCTTCCTCTTGGGTTGGCTGGGACTGTCAGATCTACATCTGCGTCCTCTTTCCTTTCACAGGCATCAGATCTACCTCACGGTCTGAAGGGTATTCTTACCCAGTCTTGCTTTGTGCCTCTTTATCTTTCACAAGCACCACCTATCTTCCAATAAACCTCTTGCTCTCCTTACTCCATCTCAGCATTAACTGAGGACTAAACTGACACAAAACTGACCTATGAGGAAATAGAAAATCGGAATACCCACATCTATTAAAGAAGTTGAATTCATTTTCAAAAGCCTTTACACAATGAAAATTGGTTACACTGGTGAATTTTACTATACATATGCAGAAGAAATACCAAATGTACACATATGGTTTCAAAATATAGAGGTAGAGGGGAAAAGTCCTCAATCATTTTATGAGGCCTATGAGGCCAGTGTCACTCTGATACCAAAACCTGACAAAGCCAATGCAGGAAATAAAAATTATAGAAGATTTAATGAACAGAGGTGCAAAACTCCCCAGAAACGTATGAACAAATATAATCAAGCAATGTATAAAAAAGATTTGTGGCCTGTAAAGATTTATCTCAAAAATAGTTTAACATCTGAAAAATCAGTCACTGTGATTTAGTATTTAGCAAAATAAAGGAAAAAACTTAAAGAGAAAAAGCATCTTTATAGATACAGAAAGTAGATAATAGATACAGAAAAAGCATTCCATAGCGTCCAACAGTCATTCATAAAAATTCTCAGCAATCGAGGAATAGAGGGAACTTCCTCAACCTGATAAAGACTATCTGCAAAAAAAAAAAAAAGCATTATACTTAATGTTGGAAGACTGAATCCCCACCCCTCCCAATAAAGATTGGGAATAAGGCAAATATGTAGCACTTCTATTCAACATTGCACTGTAGTTTTTAGCCATAGCAATAAGTCAAGAAAGAGATAAAAGACATAATGATCAGAGAGGAAGAAGTAAAACCAACTCTATTCATAGAGGACATGATTGACTATGTAGAAAATCCTAAGGAATCTACAAAGAAACTGCTAGATCCCATAACTGAATTTAGCAAAGTTTCAGGATATAACATGAGTATATAAAAGGGACATATTTTTATACCTTAATAGCAAACAACTGGAAAATGAAATTTTATAATTTCCATTTACAAAGTGTCAAAAATCATAAAATTCTTAGGAATAAATGTAACAAGAGACATCAGTATCTGTCACTGAAAAAAAAAATATTGCTGAAAGAAATTAAAGAAGACCTAAATAAGTGGAGAATATACCATTTCATGGATTGGAAGACACAATATAGTTAAGATAGCAATTCTCTCCAAATTAGGTTCAGTGAAATACAATCTTTTAAAAAGAAATTACGAGCCAATCCTAAAAACTTGAAGGAAATGCACTGGGCCTAGAAGAGCCAAAACAGTCTTGAAAAACTCATAAAAATCACTAAAGTTGGAAGATTTCATTAACTGACTTCAAGGCTTCCTGTAAAGTTAGTTATTAACACAATATGGTATTGGTGTAAGAGGATAGACAGATCCATGGAATAGAATAGAGTCCAAAATTGATCCACAGTTAAATTTTCAACAAAGGAGCCAAAAGAATATATGCTGATGTAAGTAATGCTATGATTCTAAAGGGTAAGGGAATGTCTGAAGGGCAACAGAAATCCATACATTTCAATGTATATAAGTTTTACCAGAAACAAAATAAAATACTAGGAAAAACTCAAAGGGCAGGGTAGAACTATATTCTTTAATTCTGGCAATTAGGGATATATTCAGTATGATTTATTAATAACTTGGAACCTGGTCTTTATTTTCATCTTTTCTCTGCTTCTCTTTTGGGCATGACACCCAATGGAGACATTTGGAAGCACTATTCTTTTATAAAATTAGCAGCATAAAATTTAAATGCTTTGAGATTGGCTGAATTTTGTTGGAAAGAAGAGGGTCTCTACTGAATTGATGAGAAACATTTATTTGAATCATTCCAGCACACATGGTGTGTTGGCTGTGACATGGCTCTCAACCAGCATGTAAAGTTTGCAGTCGGCTTAATTTGTGGCAGTCAGTACTGCAAAAACTTTAACTTGGCACTTTATAAAAAACAAGTAAACCAAGCAAATAAAAATGCTCCCCGCATGTGCCATGTGGTTGCTTTATATTTGTAATCCTTTTAGCCTTGATCTTCTGCACCCAGCACGGATTTCAGAGACAGGACCTTGGCTCCTGCCTTCCCTCTTGGAGCCTGAATCACTCCTCTAGCAGTGAAATAAGCATCTGTGTCAGGGTTCAATAAGAGCTTTTATAGCTGCCTCATTTGAAATGAGATGATTGAGTCCGTTGATGTGGAAGGTAATAAAATTTTAGCATGGCTCTCCTTTTCTTGCAACTAAGGATATGAAGTTGAATTTTGAAAAAATTCTCCCTCAGGTAAACCTAGTATGCCATCCAGCAACCAGTTATAATGAATTATGTATGTCATATATATGCTATATGTATAATATAGTATATATGCATATTATATACTTTATAATATATAACATATAAACATAGTATATCTAATAACATATTTATATCTATATATTATATAAGATACATATACATATATATGATTATATTTAATATATATGTCTAATAACATTATATCCATAGAGTATATAGTTATATATTTAAATATATTAAATGTTATTAGATAATATTTATATAAATATAAATTATATAACATTTATATAAAACATTAGATGGACCAAGAGAGCGATCCTTCTCCTGGGCACCTTGGTGTGATGTGAAGAAGCTTCTCTCATTTGTCAATCGTTCACACTAATGGGTGATTACAAAGCACAGAAAGCCCTAGCTGCAGTCTCAGAAACGGTGCTCCAACTCCTTAACAACCTTGGAGAGTTAAATCCTGGTCCCGAAAGCAGCTTGGAGATTTGGAAACCAAACAATACTCTTTCCCTTTTTCTCCATCTTTTTCCCAGGTCCTTGCAGCCTGTCTGAGGAGCCTGTAGGCAGAGCTCTGGAACACTTAAGGAAGAGGGACAATCCCCAGATGTTACTAAGGCCATTAGGATTATGAGTCGATTGAGCAAGGAACAGAGTCATTTTGCCTTCAGATAATTAGCATAAATACAATTTATCTTTTGCTTTTAAAGCAGTGAATGAAGACTAATATCATCTCTAGTCCCAGCTACAGGGAATATAAAGAAGAGTTTGATTTCAGCAGCATGTTACTCCTTTTTCACTGCCTGTTCCATTGCTTGTTCTTTTAGTGACAATACTGAGGCAGTATTTTTGCACTGTGTGGAGGTCACAAATGCCATCCTGCAATGTCTTGTAGATGGGCATCTTATAGCAGTTGAGGTCTTTTAGCATGCCAGGTGTAAACAAATGGCAGCCATTCATTATCACTTGGTTGTTTTTCCTTTTTTTAAGTAAATAAATTGCTAATATGGTTTATCACTAATAATATAATAAAATAATAAATTAGCTAATATTGTTTACTAATAATTCTATACATTATTATGTAATAATATTTTCACAGTAATACTAATGCCTACATAATCTGTTAATAAATCTTACTAATTGCTTTTATTTCCTGGCTCTCTTATTTTCCTGAGGCAATTTCCTTCTTTTTTTTTTTGCAAGCTAATGTTTGGATTTTCTTAGGACTCCTTGTCTGTAGAAAGAGCCATTCTGGAATTTTTATATAACCTTTCTTGCTAGTATTTTTAATCCATTTTCCACCTGTCTTTCTACTTTTTTTTGTTTTCTTAAAATAAGCTTGAGTTTTCTGGTTTGGAATTTCTTTTTTGGGGCATGATTCTCTGATGCCAGCCTGTATGATTGGGATTGCCCGCCTGTGACTCAGAAAAGGCTTTAAAAAAATATTTGCTGCTTTTCTCTCTGGCTTGAAACGTTTGGCTTTTCTTGCAATTTTTTTTTTTTTCTCCCTCCAAGGACAGAGAATTCTTGACACAATAAAGACAGACATTTGAAAATCATGAGCTTTATGTACCTTTTTAAAATACCGCTTTGCATAATGATAATAAGTAACATTCGCATACTGCCTTCCATGTGCTATATACACTGCTTAGAGGGCTCTAAGTATGGTAGCTCCTTTCATTTCCCCAGCAGTCCTCTGAGTTAGGTATCACCACCACCACCAGCATCACTGTCGTCCTCATTTTTTTTTTTTTTAATTATTTATTTATTTATTTTTGGCTGTGTTGGGTCTTCGTTTCTGTGCGAGGGCTTTCTCTAGTTGTGGCAAGCGGGAGCCACTCTTCATCGCGGTGCGCGGGCCTCTCACTATCGCGGCCTCTCTTGTTGCAGAGCACAGGCTCCAGACGCGCAGGCTCAGTAGTTGTGGCTCACGGGCCTAGTCGCTCCACGTCATGTGGGATCTTCCCAGACCAGGGCTCGAACCCGTGTCCCCTGCATTGGCAGGCAGATTCTCAACCACTGCGCCACCAGGGAAGCCCCGTCCTCATTTTTATAAAATGAGGAAATCGAGGCACACAATGTGTCCTTGTCCACTGAGAGCTGGCGGGTAGCCTCTGCTGTCTGACTCCAGAAACCACCCGCTTAACCATTTCTATCAGGCGCACCTCATCCCCTCTGATCTCCGGCAGCTTGGGATCACGGTCCTTTCCTGAGAGCCGCTTCCTCTTTGGTAGGTCTCTTTTCAGCATCACAGCTTCGGAGATGATGCAGAATTTTCCAGGTCTGTTATTGAGGCTGGGCTGAGAACACTAGGAAGAAGGGAAATTGTGAAGCTGTTTTAAAAGAAATATGAGCTTGTTTCCTGTTCTATTAATTGAAAATGGATGGGAAGATTCAATCTAAACACTTTATGAGACTTTGTAGTGTAGCAATTGTGATATGTGAGTCTACAGATTAAAAATCTGAACAACTAACTTTATTTTAAAAAAATCAAGCATATGAATCAGTGTGGTTGTATATAGTGTGGAGATCCTGATGGGCGTAATTCAATGTACTTGAAGAGAAAGTACTTACCTTGAGAGTTTTGAGTTACTATTTATTAGGGTGATAATTTACAATAGAGGTGAGTTTCTATAAAAGATTCTCAGTGTTGTTTTGAAAGCACTAGAAATCAGGGTATTGTCTGATAAGGGTCACGGGTGGAGCTTTTTTAGAAGGCCGTTCTTTTACTTGAGCTTGCCTGATCTCTGCTTAGACTTCTAACCCACTCATGAGACACTTCCTACAGCCTTTTGAATCACAGCAAGTCTATGGCCGGCAAACAGTTATTATCTATAATATTCTAGAAAGATATTACATAAAGCCTATTAACTAAAGATAAAATGCTGGCCAGTGTAATATAGAAATGAATATGCTTACATATATATTTGTATCTATGTGTTTGTGTGTAAATGCACTCACCCAAACACACACACACAAACACACACACACACACACACACACACACGCAAGTATAGACCACAAGAAACCTTTGCAAAGTGCTAATACTGTTAATAGAATTATTTATAATCTTCCCTGTTGGATACCCAGAGATAATAAAAGAAGCATATTGCCCTCTTCCTAATTTTTGTTTGCTGGGAAGCTTTTTTAAGCTATCATTTACTGAATGCTTGTATGTTACACACTTTATTAAGTGCTCTACAAGCAGCCCTGTGATGAAATAGATTTCACTATCCAGTTTTTCAGTGGAGAAGACAGAGGCTCAGGGAGATTAGGGACCTGCCCAGTACAACACAGCTCACCTGAGTGAGAGTGTGAGCCCAGGTGTGTCCCACGGAGGCCCTGGCTCCCCTCTGTGAAGCCACCTGCCTCCTGCCTACTGACTCACTCACGTTTGCAAGGACATTGCCTGTGGCCCAGCTGCTTATCCCAATGATCTCTTACAGTTCTGGTTGTATTCATCTTTCTAAAGCTTTCTCACGTCTGTCTTCCCTTGTATTTAGCTCTTGGGCCCATCACCCTTATACCATCTTGTGTTTTCCAGCTTTGGAGACATGCTGTCCTTCACCCTGACGGCCTTTGTGGAGCTGATGGACCACGGAATAGTGTCCTGGGATACGTTTTCGGTGGCATTCATTAAGAAGGTAATTCAGATTGTGCTTCCCAAGGTCAAACCACTTCCTTCTTTTACAGATATTTTTCTCTGATTTGAGCATATTTTAGAGTTGTTTCTTTTAGTTCTTTGTGTTAAAGTGTGAGTGTGGTTTTTGATAGTATTATGTATGTGAGGGTCAGGGCACCTAAATTCGGTATGAAAAATGACGTTTTCTCCCCACTGGGATCATAAGGGATTGTATAATACATGGGAACCCATAGTCAAGGAAAATCAAGGTGACATGTTAAAATCAGAGAAGCGTCTGCTGAGCCCCTCTTCTGGACTCTGCTGTTCTCAAGATCTAAGTAGAGTTCCTGCTGTCCTTCCCGATCCTTCTCCCTTTAACCAGGTGTTCAGGAAAAGGGAAAGAGGCAAAATATACTGATTGTTATATGACTGGGTCTGAAGCAGGAATGTAAGAGAAGAAGATGTGCTTGGATCCATGCCTCTTAGGCCGAGTAAGCCTGCTTACTTGTAATCTTGGTGCGATAAATGTCTCTGGGATCAACTAATTTGATTGGTTCCTACTTTCCTTAGAAGGAAACTAACAGAGGTACAGGCAAAGGTGGACCTGGTTTGGGGAGAGAGGGCAGAAGAGGCCCCTACCATTTCCCAGCAGTTGAATAGTAATGAAGACGTGTCTGCAAATTTACAATTCTGTTTCCAATCTTCTAACCAAAAGTGAATAGCCCTGACTTTATAACTATTAAATGTAGTATTAAATCAAGAATCATTATTATTTATTAATTTGTTAACTTATTTTTCCTCTCTTTGTATTTGTGAAATGGTTTATAAATGTACTGGCATCTTTCTTCCTGCTGTTTTTGGGAATGAAGAGTTGTTTGGAATTCATACATTTATCTTATAGGTCTAGATTCCTGGGAAGGGTTGTCTAAAAGAATTTCAGAGAGTCTGTGCAAAAGCTGGAAAATCAGAGCAAAATCCAGTATGAGTCACTTGAGTTTTTAAAGACTTTTATTTTGAAATCATGGTAGACTTATAGAAAATTCGCGAAAAAATAGTACAGAATGTTCCCTATAACCTTCAACCAGTTTCCCTAAACATTTTGCGTAATAATAGTATTATTATCAAAACTAAGAAATTAACAGTGGTGTAATACTGTTACCATTATTTGATTTCACCAGTTTTTCTACCAATTTCCTTTCTCTGGTTAAGGACCAGATCCAGGATCCAAGACTGCATTTAGTTGTCATGTCTCCTTACTGTCTTCCAATGTGACAGTTCCTCAGTTTTTCCCTGTCTTTCATGACTTTGACAATTTTGAAGAATACTGGTCAGTTATTTTGTAGAATGTCCCTCAGTTTGGGTTTTTTGATATTTCCCTCATGGTTAAATTAAGGTTATGCATTTTCCTTAATGTATAGAATATTAGAGAAGAATATTAGAGAAGTAATGTTGTGCCCTTTTCAGAGCATCACATTAGGGTATGAGATGTTAATATGCTTATTAATGGTGATGTTGACCTTGATTATGTGGATAAAGTGGTATCCTCTGGGTCTCCCCACTGTGAAGTTATCTCTTTTCCTTTTGAAGTTAGTCGGTACCTGGAGGGAGACACTGCCTTGAATTGAAGAGCATAGAAGGGCCCTTAGTCTGTTCATTGAGGGTGTTGGGAGCAGAAGTCTCACAGATTGAACGCCTTCATGATGTTGCCTATTTTTTTTCAGAGGAAGGCCGATTGGGAACCTAGGGCCTTCTTGACGCACCTCTGAATCCTTTTTTCCTACATAAGGGCATAAAGCCAAGAGAAACAAGTAATGGGAACCACCTAGAAAACATACAAAGAAGGATGAAGCCTCTTTTTGCCTATATTTGTCAATGATATGAATTGCTAAAAAAAGGAGAAATGACTGTAGAAGAGAAAGCCAAGGAAATCCTGATGTGTAAGGAAGTACTTTCCTTTGGTGGTGACAGGAAATGCAAGCATTAGATTATGAATGCAGAGAACAAATTGCTGTATTTTTTCTTTCCAAGATAAAAGTTCTAGAGAAATGGAATATTATTCAGCCATAAAAAGAATGAAATATTGCCATTTGTAGCAACATGGATGGACCTAGAGATGATCATACTAAGTGAAGTAAGTCAGACAGAGAAAGACAAATATTATATGATATCATTTATATGTGGGATCTAAAAAATAGTACAAATGAACTTATTTACAAAACAGAAACAGACTTACAGACATGGAAAACAAACTTATGGTTACCAGAGGGTAAAGGGGAGAGGGATAAATTAGGAGTATGGAATTAACAGATACACACTACTATATATAAAATAGATAAACAACAAGGACCTACTGTATAGCACAGGGAACTATATTCAATATCTTGTAATAACCTGTAATGGAAAAGAAGCTGAAAAAGAATATATATACGTGTGTGTATATATATATATATATATTTATATATACACACACACACACACACGTATATATGTACACACACATATATAAAACTGAATCACTTTGCTGTACTAACACTAACAGAATATTGTAAATCAACTGGACTTCAATTTAAAACAAAAGTTCTAGGGAAGTAAGTTCAAATCTACAAATACTGGATTTTGCAGATTTTTTATACTTAACAGAATTTTTCAATTCATTCTGAATTTATGGCAGGCCTTTCTTTCCTACATCCAAATTGCTTTGCTTTTCTGATATTAGAGCCTCTTTTGCTATAAAAACAGTGCTGTTCTGAATGTGAATTCCTTGAAGTTATGTTATGCTTTCACCCACATTATCTGTTTTGATCCCCACAGCAATCCTTTGCAGAACAGAGCAGTTAGTCTTGCTATTCCTGGTCAGGAGATGAGGACACAGTGACTTGGGGAGATTGAGTGAGGTTATAGAGAGTGGGGTGTCATTGGTCCCCCGGGTCAGGGCTCCCTCCCCCATCATCATGCACCTGTGTTTTAAGTGAAGGAAAGAACAGCTCCTGAAGAATAGTCTTGTTGAAGCAGCATTGCCTGTTGTTCAGCCCTCCCTGACCTCACTGGTGCAGAGTTAACTGATTTCTTCTGCTCTCCATTCTCCTTGGATCTTGTATATGCCTCTGTTCCAGCACTTATCACATTTCTGAGGACTTCTTGTTCTTTTGACTGGCTCTCCCAAGAGACCATGAGTCCTCAGAGGGTGGAACCATGGCTTTCTTCCTGTCTTTATCCTTAGAACCTGGCATAGAGTAAGACCTTAATACATTTCTGTGAAATGAATGTGTGTAATTTGCTTTGGAAGCATTTTTTTAAACCCTAAAACTTGAACAAAAAAAGAGAATACTGTGCCACTGTATTTAAATATATTTCAATTAAAACTTCAGTTATGAATATAAAGGAATTACAAAGCTGTCTTTCTTTAAATGATGTGACATGTGGTTAGAGAGAATGGCAATAATCTAATTTTCTAACTGCTTATGAAAACAGTTTTCATTCACTGAAATTAAATACAAATCATATTAGATCTAAGGAAGCAAAGACTAGCAGTCTTGGCAGTTTAAGTTAAAAATTAAATATTTTTCAAAAGGCAGCACGTTTAATATATGCTATCCTCATTCCTAGTCATTCTGTTTTCTTTGCATTGCTACTTAAATCTCAACTCCTTATGTGAATTTAAAAAAAAATGGTCATCAGAAAATGACTTTATAATTGATAGTTTTTGTAAGGTTAACTTTTTTATTCATTAGCTGGATCAAATTCAGCACTTTGACAACCCAGGAATTGTATACAGGCAACTGTCTTTTAAATGGAGCTTTATCTAGACAAAAATCAACTAGGAAATGCTCTGACAAAAGATGCTTATCTCTGTGGTCCAGACTTGGCTTCCTATTAATGCCAAATTCATACGACTTTGGAGCAATATTTTTCCCCTGCCAGCCTTGGTCTCCTTCTCCACTATCTATTTTGTTATGTGTGAATCTAGATTCTAGTTTACAAACTTTTTCTGTAATAAATAATATCATTTCATAAACACTTTGAAACTTGGAATCCCTTGATGCCAATATATAACGTTGTTGCTTTTTAAAGACTTGGCTTCTTAGGGAGAGGGTCAGAAGGCGTAGAGAGGAAAGAAATGGAAAAAAAAAAAACAACCTAGAACTTTCTGTGTTACCAGTTGGTTTTCCCCTAGCCAAGTATAATATCAGTGCTTCTTCTTGGAAGGAAAGTTTTATACAAATGCTCTTGAAAGCTTAGCTCTGCAGGAGGGCCTGGTTCACCCTGCAGTATTTTCAGTGCCTGGATAAACATCCAGCCCGTTTCAGCTTAGATACCCAATAATTTTTGCCTCTTAAAAACTTGAGAGATCTATGGGCCTCTGCCCAGATAATTTAAAATATGGGAGTGGAGCTCCATGTTCTCCATGGATCTTTTCAGTTTTGCTAACTTAGGATAATTTTAAGATCTCAATCTAAGTGATTCAAAGAAGTGTTTATGTAATTTTAATAATTTGTATCATTGATTCATGTGATGACCCTTAGCTTCTTAAAAGTCACCCAAATATTCCTATGTTTTATTTAGGTAGCACTTTTAAATGAGTGGAAGCATGTGGAGGTAATATATATAATTACTGTTAGCTCCTCCTACCTCTTTTTCCCTTTGATACAGACCTACTTTCAAGAAGCTGTACTTTGATTGATTTAGGCCGGCTCACCTGTGTTGACCAAAAGTACAGAAATGGAGCTGGGAAAAATTTAAAGGCAAAGGAAGTCATTATTGACTTTTGGGAAGACAAGGGAAATTAAAATTTAACCAGACAATCTTTAACCTTCTATAGCTATACTACGATCTATAGTTTTTAAACTAGACATAGAAAATAACATTTATACAGTCACAAATTTGTCCATGCACCAATAAGGAGCCTGTCTACAGTCATCATGTTTGCTCGATCAGCCCTGATGCCTTGGTTATTAGTACTCATTTGTTGACAATATTGGGTCATTTAGATGTCTAGTTAAAACTATTGACAAATAAGGCAAAAGATAGAAGTTAGTTTCAGAAAACGACTAGTATCTCCTACAGAACTGTGCGTAGGACTCTAATGAGTTGTGTGCCTGCTCTCTGCCAGCTTAGTGTGTTACACAAAATTTTGTACCCTGCTTCAGGATTGCTGAAGTGATGGGATCTGTGTGTCAAGGAAGAGCTGAAGTGATGGAAAAGATTAACTTGAAACAATACTTTGAGGAAGGTAACAGATTAGTTTCATGAGAGAGAAATATATAAAAATGGCAAATGGAAATGGAATATATATGTGGGGTACAATGTCTGAATGAAAGCAAAGGCCATAGCCTGTTTTACCATCATTGTATAAGCCTGTTGGCAGCAGGTGAGAGTTAATAATTTGCAGAGAACTTTAAAACCCATTATAAGAAAGTGTGCTTCATACCAGGAAAACACTGAGAGTTTTGACTGAGTATTTCAAGAAAGGAAATACTGTCACAGGATATTTATGGAAGTAAAGGGTAAATTTGTATTAGAGGGAAATCTTGAATATAGAGGAAACTGAAGAAGATGCTTGTCTTAGTAACCCAGGAACGAGTTGGACCGTGGGCCAGTGTTGTGTATATACAACTGAACGTGTATCAGAGGGGAGACGTTGCAAATGTGTCCATGGAAACAGAAAGTAGGGAACTAAGACTGTTAATCACTAATGATTATGGCAAACTTCGAGAAAGGTGATACTTGAGAAGGCAGGAATAAGAAGTCAATGAGATTGATTTTTAGCCCATTTAATTTTAGGCTTTGTTGGAATGTCTAAGTGGAGGTATACTTTTGGATGCCAAGAATAAGCACGTAACATACTTCATAGTAAATGACTTTTTAATCTGTCTGTCTGTGCTAGATTATAAAGTCCTTGAAGTTAAAAATCATGTGTGTTTGCTCATCTCTTGATTTCCAGATCCTAGGTCAGTGCCAGCCTGTTTCATAGCATATGGTCAATACATATTACTTGAATGAATGCAAAGAAGGGATGAAGGCTAGCGGGTGGGGGAGGGAGGTTGACCATCAGCTCTCAGCTGGAGGATTCTCCATGGAGTCTTAAAGGTACATCCAAATTTACTAAATGGAGACAAGAAAAGGAGCATGGAAGGAGAATAGAATTAGTGCAGAGAAATCAGAGTTATTGTCAATGCACTTCTTTGTGAGTTCTTCAGTTTTCTAATAAGTGCCAAGAATTATACTGGGACAATGAAAAATGGTTGGGGTGGTGCTGGTGGGGAAGTCAAAGAATTTATATTCTATTTAGAAGAGATCTAAGTTAGGTGTTAAACCATGAGCACGGTATGAGGGTCATTGGATTTGGGTGAGAGAAAGTTGGCCTTAGAGAAGGAAAGGTGGCATGATAGATATCATAGGGGAGCTGACCCAGACTGTGAGGATTAAGGCGAGGGCTTGGCAGGGACAGTAAACACATTAGAGAAGTTTACTCGCTGTGAAAGGAGCTAAAGCAGTCTTTTGAGAATCTTAAAGTTCTCATACTCTTCCTGTAGTCTGTATTATAAAATAATAGCTTTTTGGAATATAAAATCATCATGTTACTTTATTTCTCCACGTCATTTATTTTTCACCCCCTGAGATCCAGGTGTATCTGGAGGCACAGAGGGTGTTGATATCTGTACCCCTCACCCCTACTTTCACTGGGGAGTCATTGGGCTAAAAACAGTTGGGCTGGTAACTGTCAGTTGTCATGGTCCTTTTGCATTTTATCTTGTACAGTGATGGAGAGAGGATGAGGAGAAGGGGACAGTGGGACAGCAGAAAGGGAGAAATTAGTTTTGATGGGGGGAGCAGTAAGTGTCAGTTTGTCATGGAACCAAATTATTTAGCTTTTAAGAAAGCAGTCATTATGATGATATAATAACAGCATTTTAGTGTGAGTCGTCAACAGACAGTAGTAACTTTTAATGAGACCTCTAAAATAAAACCTTCATGGTACCCATGTGTTTGGGTTACTGTGATCCATTATTCTAACCCTTATTTTACTGCCCTCTTACATTGTGATTTATGATGTTTGAGGCTTTAGTGATTCATTCCTTAGGGAATGTATTTTAGAGCTTAAACGACTATTTTAACTTTTAACACTTCTAATTTAAATGTTTTCCTGTTTGCTAAATTTGAGAGAGATGAGAAGAATTTATTTTAACCATAAGAAATTGGAAGAATGGGGGAAAGAGTGTTTCATTGAGTGTTTCACTGAATAAAAACGAGAGTAGCCAGTGAGTGAAAAGTTGCCAGTTGCATTGTGTTGACAAATGTGATTTGTGTGAGTCCCTTAAGAATGTAACAGGAGCATAATAAAAACATAAAAGCCACGGATCGTGTGGGTGAAGGAGTAGCCTGGAAGTGGAAGGGAATGGCTATTAATATATGTTGAAATTACTGTCTCAAAGAAACACAAGAGTTCTTACAGTATATGTGTTGAAATTGTCTGCCCCTGAAAGCTGAAACTCTGAAGAATCATTCCAGAAACACCAGACAGAATAATTCTTTGAAGCTGTTTCCTTTTTAAGATTGCTTATTACTGAGTTAGAGAAATAGGATATAAATAGTGGTCTGTAATAAGCTGGTGAACAATCATTGTTGACTCCATGCGTTTCTGACTATTCTGCTGTAATAGTACTATCCCAGGTACTTTTCGTCCTCGGTGTCTGGTGTTTCTTAAACGAGCTCCCGATTTACTTGATTTGCTCCCTTCTCTACTTCTTTGCTCTGCTTACCATGAGTTGTGTCCCGCTTGGGTTTTCAGATAGCAAGTTTTGTCAACAAGTCAGCCATAGACGTCTCCATCCTGCAGCGGTCCTTGGCCATTCTGGAGTCCATGGTGCTCAACAGCCATGACCTCTACCAGAAGGTGGCGCAAGAGATCACTATTGGCCAACTCATTCCCCATCTTCAAGGGTAAGCAAGAGTGACTCCACCACAGTGGGAAGGGAAAATGCTTCAGGCGGACAACCACCAAACCCCCCTGGGAACGGTTTCATATTGGTTTGACTAATATACAGAAAAAGAATCTTGATTTGGTATATAATCAAACCATGTCCCATGCTTGTCCCCCATCACACTGACATGGCACAGTTACTTGCCCCTGGGTGCTCCCCTTGCCTGCTCTTGTCACTGGTCTGCCCCCAGTGCCTTGGTAGGCACTCAGTTCTGATCAATGTTGGCAGATATCGGTAGAGTTTTACTTTTAATAAGACACAATAGGACAATTTGTTCTCTTAAGTTCTCAACAGAGTCTTTATCCTTAATCATATAAAATAGTGCTTTCTGTGATATAATGAGAATTTTCATACTTAATTAGGAATTTTTAAAGCCAGGCTTCTTTCTTAGGCTCCAGGTGATTACAATGACCTTTGATTGGTGTATTCTATAATATACGAATTTTTTAAGAGGCTTGAGCTATGAGACAGCTGCCCTAGCAGCCTTCGGTCTTTGGGGATCTCTCCTTCTCTCTATGCTTAGGTAACTAGTAAGGTTGCCTCTGATGATACAAGCCTGAGAAGGAATCCCTTGTACGATGCCACTTTATCAATTAAAGTATTTGGATTGCAGGTGGCAAGAAGCATCCTGAGCTAGGACAGGGAGTTTATTGAAAGGATACTGGCGCACTTTATAGAACCGAGGAATGACTTAAGTAGCTAAGCCTTGGGAAGGACAGAAACTATGGCCTCCTTGGAGTCCTCACAACAGGCCTTTTCTCTAGCGTACTGGCTGGCAGTCATGTGACTTGGCTCCCAGTAACTGCCGCCCCTGGTCTCTCAGGTCACACTGGCAAATTTTCAAGAAGAAACCTGATTGGCCTGTTTGGGTTGGGGGTGTAGGATGGGGATGCGAGGGAGTATTCAGTAGTTCTCAATATACCGAAAATGTTGACTGTGTTTATAATATAAACTACCAAAGTGCATTAGCGGTTTCCTTCATATGGAGGGGGGATGGTGCCTAGAATGTAAAATGTTGAGTCACACAGGCTATGGATTGCGGCCTCAGGGAAAATTAACACATGCTCTAAAATGATGATTTTGTGTGAAATCTCTCTGGAAATAATACCAGTTTCACATGTCCCTGAATGTGAACTGTATCAACTTAAAAGTCTGTATCTTTTCTCTGAATCTCGAGGGCATCACTGTGCATTTATAGAGCGCTTTGCCAAGTGGAGAGTTTCTCATTTGCCAAGTGCTGTACTAAAGATTTTATATGCATTACCTCATTTTATCCTAAAGGCAGCTCCTTGAAATAAGAGTGTTTTTACCCAATGTTACAGATGAGGAAGCTGTGTAGGGACACCCCGTGAACTTGTCCAAGGCCACACAGCCAGCCTGTGGGGCACTGGGCTTAGAATTTCATCCTGCCAAAGGCTGTGTTCTAAGCTCTGCCTCTTCCTAAATTATCTCTAAATACAGCCTATAGGCCTCTGCTCCTTAGCCTTGGGTCCTTCTTATTTACTATTTACCATGCAGCTAACATTAGATCTTGGCTTCATTTGAAATTTCCGATTTCATTCCTGTGAAAAGCAAATTTGTAAACATAAAAACCTATTCTTTTGTTATTTAAAAGTTTCTATTTGGTAGATAGCTAGTGGGAAGCAGCTGCATAGCACAGGGAGATCAGCTCCATGCTTTCTGACTACCTAGGGGTGGGATAGGGAGGGTGGGAGGGAGACACAAGAGGGAGGGGATATGGGGATATATGTATACATATAGCTGATTCATTTTGTTGTACAGCAGAAACTAACACAACATTGTAAAGCAATTATACTCCAGTAAAGATGTTAAATTTTAAAAAAAGTTTCTATTTGGGAAATAGATTTTTAGAATATGTAATATTATTGCCATGGAGACAAAACAGTTTCCTTTATCATAAGCCCAGGAATATAGGGACATCCAGGACTATTCCCAGGTATACTTCGTGCATCAAACAGAAAATCACATACACACACACACATACACACATACATCCCCTGGTCCATATTTTTGACTCTAATAGAGGAGAAGCGGAGAGAGCCAGCTGGCCACCTGTACGTCTGGGTGATCTCCACTGAGCGTGTTTTGTCTGGCTAGCAATAGTAATTGTCCCCTTGCTGTGTTTCCAGCCTCGTGATGGTCAAAATATTTTTTCAGTGCTGAATGTGTTTTCTAGGTCCTGGCTTTCTCTCTCACTATTTTGGGGGGAAATAATCATGAGCTTTATCATGGTCTAACTCAGGGGTAGCCTCTTCTGACTTTCTGTATGTCTGTGTGTCTTTACAGGACAGATCAAGAAATCCAAACCTATACCATTGCAGTGATTAATGCACTTTTCCTGAAGGCTCCTGATGAGAAGAGGCAGGTAAGTTGCACTTCTTTTGTCTTAAAGACGGTGCCCAGTTGTGCCGGCAACTTTTGGTGCAGAGAGAGCCTTCCCCTTCCCATCCCAGGAACTCCTGTGGGGCTCCTTGCTGCTCAGTGGTTTGCCTGGACAGCCTGGGATCATTCACAGATCCAGTGGGAACTAGGTGGAGATGGGCAAGCCCCTGTCTGATGAGGAAAGTTAGGAGTGTTCCAGCGGTAGAGCCCTTTCATCACATGAAACCCAACATAGAAGCCCAGAACAAAGAGATGAAATAAAGATGAAACTCTGCCTCTGTGGTGGATGCAGAGTTAGAAGCCCCTGTGATCTTCTGTCATTTCATTGGATACTCACTGGGTCCAGGGAGGGATTGTCCCCATTTGCCTGATGAGAAAATGTAGACCCTGAGAGTTGTCATGCTTTCCCCAGGGAGGTGTGAGATGGGAAGGTGAGAAGACAGGACAGGGAAGGTGAAAATTGCTGCAGGGGTTGAGATAACTGTTCATCTGTGAGAGGGGCTCTTTGCTTGGTGATATTTCTGCTTCTGTGTGTGGATGTGGCCAGGAGGACTGAGCAATTCATTTCCCCTCCTCTGTGCAAACAAGAGGAGGGAACCCCTGAAATGGACCTACGTGAAATCTACCCTTTGATATTGGTTCTTCTTCAACTAGGGAAAGGACGATTATAAAGTGGTTGTAGAAGTGGGTTTTTGCATGTCTTAGAATTTGGTTCACACCTCAGAATTCATTCCTGTTTTTTTTTTCCATCAACATAACATACTTGTTACCTTGGTCACAATTTACTTCATTTACAAACTGGATGGAAATATGAGATTTTTCAACCTTTAGAAAGTGTACTGGGGAGCTTGATGACAGTTACCAATAAATTGTTTTAGAAGAATTTAGAAAGCTAACATGCTACTGAACACTGTGTCAAGAATTTTATTTTTTTACTTTATTTTTTCGTTGCCAAGGATTTTAAATCTCAGTGGCTAAATGTGAAGGTTACTGGTTTGTTTTCCGTTTAGGATTGTTTGCTCATTCCTAGGGGCTATGTTTGCACAATAAGTAGAGTGGCGTTATAGTTTCCTGTGCTTTTGGTTTGGTGTTGGCTGGAGCCAGGAGGTGCCTGTCCTCCCCAAGCCTATCCTCCAGGCTGGATTTTTAAGGGTGGCTTTGCAGATCTTAGGTGGGATCATGGGTAGGGCCGCTCCTTATATATTTATATCTAAATACTGGGCTCATGATAATTCCCATCATCCCAGCAAATTGCCTGGGCATGTTCACAAGCCTGACATGGGCAGCACATACATAAGCCTGACATGGGCATTGAGAAGCTTGACCCTTCTACTGGCCAGGCCACTGATGGCTGTTTGTAGAGTGGGGTCAAGAGCCAGGCCAGAACGCTGATTGGACCTCTTGAGACTGTCTTTTTTCCTGTGGCTGGATTAGAGGAAATGAAAGCTCATGCTCACCCCAAGTGCTACGATTTCACTTGGATCTCTGCATCTAGACACGAGTAAGATGCATACACCTTGTATCTTTCTGTTACACTAAAACTACTGTTAATCTGTTGAATTGGAATTGAATGACCATGGAAAAGTAGGGAATTAGTTGCCAATCTATGCTGACTCCAGGCCAATGATAACAATGAAAACATAATGGGATACCATTATATTAGGAATACCATTAACATTAGGTTTGGATTCTGCTAATCAAATCTTTTTTTATTTTTGAAAAATTAGGCTCCATGAGACCGACGTGGTACAGTTTGGCTGTATATTGCTATATTAATAATAAATCACAAAGGGTAGTCTAATAACATTAAACCATTTAAGAAAACAATTCAACTAAGAAAGATAGGGTGTATATCAACCAGCAGAAAATCCAAAGTATTATATGACTAATTTAGTCTTTGAAATAAAAATGACGATACTTGTCGATAGAAAATTAACTTGGACTTTATAAACTATGTTGAATTTAAGATGAATCAGTGATTATTGTTGGTCAAGAAAAGGAGTATTTCGATTTTTAATTTTTAAAGTACATTTTAGTGAGTTAAGAGAGAGTTGGCTCAAAATTATTTCGAGTTCATAATGAAGAAAAGTTTATTTGTTGTTATTTTCTGAACATCAGTGGAGGCCTTTAAAGCAGAAGGTCAAGCTAGTTGGTGACATCTTGCTGTATATTATATATTGTTATTGGCTTATGTTTTGAAAGATTGAAAGGTCTGAATTGTTTTGGCAAATAGGAAAATTTCCCAAAGCCTGTCACCAATGATAATATTTGAGGGTTTGCCATGCACCATGCCATGTTCAGTGTCTTATGTCATTTCATTTAATTCTCATATCTATAGAAAGTCTTATTATTTCCATTTTATAAATGAGGAAATTGAGAGTCAAAGGAAGTAGAGAACTTGACCGATTGCTGAGCTGATAAGAGTCCAAGCTAGAATCCCAAACTCATTCTTGCTCTTATTTGCAAAGCATCCCACTGAATGCCGGTCAAGGAGACATCACCTGCAGAATGGCCTTGTATTTGCCTGGTAAAGAACTTACTGACACCTGAAAGACATCAAGCCCATTTTCTTACTCCAATCAGATTAAAACATAATTCTAAACACTTATTTACTGGATTTACAGGAATGTCCCTTTTTTTGTTTGTTTGTTTGTTTGTCTTTTTAAAGCTTTTGGACATTGGATAAATTCCACTTCAGTCAAAAAATTTTATTTATTTCAACATTTCTTTGCAACTTGGGCTCAAACACATTGGTAGGACTCTATTATCTGGATTTTCTTTATTTTTCAAAATGTTAATGAATTTAGAAGGATTTTTAAATACCTATACCTTATTTCTGCTTTTACTGAAGAAAAATATGACTGAAGTCAGATCTTTTTACTTGTCAGGCAGACCTGGGCGATATTTTTGTTTTGCATTCATTGAGTTGGCCTGCCTGAGAGAGCAGTGAACTTGGGCCTGGGGTATAACTGCATCCTCTGTGGATGGTCCCCTGTCAGCCTCCCTGGGAGGTGGGGGGTTGGGTCATGCTTTCCCCTGCCTCCCAGGTATTGGAGACTCTCCCTTTTCCTGCCCAAATAAAGGGAAGGGGTGCTTGTTTTGTGGGAGAGGGGATAGCTATTAGGTGGGCAAGTGGATCCTTTTTCTTACAACTAGTTGCCATTATTTATTTTATTATTTTCATGGCAAAGAAGTTGGTCACATCCCTTCCAAATTCTCTGCACATATTTATGGTTTTGATAAGCATTATTTAAAAAAACCCCTTTATAGTTAAAAGATTTGATAGAAAAATCCGAAAATACAGATTCCAAAGGAAGAAATTTTAAAGAAACCTATAATTGCATTCCCAGAGAGGGAACCACTGCAACTACTCACACCTGTGGGACTGTCATGGTCCTACTTCCTGCTTTTTGTGCAAAGACTCTCCTGCAGACATCATTTTTTCACTAGATGTGATCATACTGCATGCACTGTTTTTTGGGTTTTTTTAACTGCTTTTAAAACTAAAGAAGATTTTGTGGACATCTTTCCATGTCAGTATATCTATACAGGCAGACCTCGTTTTACTGCGTTTCGCTTTATTGTGCTTTGCAAATACTGTGTTATTTTACACGTTGAAAGTTTGTGGCAACCCTGCATCGACCAAGTCTACTGGCACCATTTGCCGACAGCATTTGCTCACATGGTGTCTCTGGTAATTCTTGCAAAATTTCAAGCCCTCCATCAGCAAAAAGATTATGAGTCTATGAAGGTCTAGATGATGTTATCATTTTTTAGCAATAAAGTATTTTAAAATTAAGGTATGAACATTGTTTTCTTAGACAAAATGTATTGCATACTTAATAGACTACAGCATAGTGTAAACATAACTTTTATGTGCACTGGGAAACCAAAATATTAGTGTGACTCACTTGATTGTGGTATTTGCTGTATTGTGGTGGTCTGTAACCAAACTTGCAATATCTCTGAGGTATGCCTGTATCCATGTCCATAGTCATATCTATCTATATACTTTTATATCATCCTAATGGTATAAACTATTCTCCATAGATTTCTCAAGTTCACTCAAACCATTCCTTAATATTGGGCAAAAAAAAAAATCCATGGTGTGGACAAGGATTTTTCTGTTTTCTCTCTGGTCAAGTTCCTGATCCTTTAGGAGGGTAGCGGGATGTTTTATGAAACATTCATTGCCTACTCTGTGCCAACCATTGTGCTGTGGCTGGGAATGCAAAGATGAAAAGGACAGTCTCTGTGCCCTTGAGAAGACCACACTCTTATGCAGAAGATAAATATTGTAAACAGATCATTATAATAATTACTCTAGTAGATGTTGGAAATATACTGTCCCTTCTAACTTATTTTAAAAATTGTTAAGTCGATAGGCTGACATAGGCACAGAGAATTTTTTTCTTTTCTTTTTGTTTGTGTGTCAATAAAGCAATAATTTCATTTTTATTAAAGAAAAGGAATTATAAAAGAACGTTGGGCCTTTTGTTTTCATCTGATCCAAGAAGAAAAAGGATGGACCTTTCTGTTTTGATCAGGAAGAAAGCATGGCTTTCTGCGACCCATGGAAGGGCAGTTCCTTCTGGATTGCCATTTAACTTGTTTCCGATGGTGTCCTCATCCTTGCCTTCTTGTTTTCAAGAGGTTGGAAGAGGACTTAGTATTGGATTTTGTTTTTGTTGTCGTTGTTTTTTAAAAATTTTGATTGGAGTATAGTTAATTTACAATGTTGTGTTACTTTCTGCTACACAGCAAAGTGAATCAGTTATATGTATACCTGTATCCACTCTTTTTTTACATTCTTTTCCCATATAGGTCATTACAGAGTATTGAGTAGAGTTTCCTGTTCTATACAGTAGGTCCTTATTAGTTATCTATTTTATATATAGTAGTATAGTATTGGATTTTGACTTTGATGCCATCTAGCCCTTTTAGATCACCTTAGCGTATTTGTGTGCTTTTCTCTTCAATGCAGCGGGTCAGCAGGGGTGTTAAAATTAAGCTGTAACGTCTAACAGAGTGCTCTGAATTTCCATTCCTTCTTCTCTCCTGCTGGCTTTCCTTTCTGTGGTGGCGATGGCCGTTAGGTTGGTGTAGAGAGCAGTGTTGACATCCTTGATTGTCCTCTGACTGTAAGTCCCCACGTTCCCTTTGTCAGCACAAAGTGGGCCTTGCATTCCCATTCTGCCCCTGTCCAGCCCTGCCTGTGTGCCCCCTCGTACTTCCTCCCTGTGTTCTGAGTTCTCCTTGCTATCTCCAAGTTTATTTTGACCTTGATCGAATTCATGGTTGTGTTTTTAAATCATAGCTTAGTTTCTTCTCTACTCATTAAGAGTAGTGACACTAAAAATACCGCCCCCCCCCCCACCAGAAAACAACATTCAAGTGACTTCCTGAATATGAGCAGTATTTTTCCTTTGGGATGTTTGTACCAAGATTATGTTCAACTATTTCATTTCCCCTTAGTATCTGTTTGACAATATTCAGAAAGGGCATCTGTGAATCATTTCATTTAATAAAATCACCTGCAAATCCTCTATGCCAGTCAGGCAGGCCAAAGCACAAAGCACAGCCTGCAGAATTGAGGCCCAGGAATGCTGAGTGCGGCCCCTAGGGCTTTGCATCTGCCCAGATGTTTGTCCTTTGCTAAAACTTCACTCAGTTCATTTGCATAGACTATTAAGCCCTGGGGTATGTACTACTCACTCTTTGGTTTTGCACAGATTAAGATGAAATGGCTTTTAGAAGTCTTAGACCTTTAAAGTGATGGCTCTCTAGTATTGGAATCTCCTCTGTGCAGGCGTTTTGTTGCCTTGTAGTGAAAGCTCTGCACATATACAGTCTAATAAAAGCTGATGAGCCATTCCAGTGGGGAGCCATTGCTTTCATTTGGAGTGTTTGATTTTTATTCAGCACTTACCTTTTCCTGGAAGGAAGAAATTCCCAAGAAAACAAAGAAAAAAAAAAGAAATTTGCAGGTGCCAGATTTCCTTCCTTTGCTGTTGGCTACTGCTTTGTTATCTAAACAACATTCAAAAAGTAATTCGAATACTACTGTCCACTTGAGTCCTTTCTTTGGTAAGAAATACTGCTGATATCCAGTTTTGAAGCACGCCCCAGGATAAAGTCATCTGGGGCTATGTGGAAATGTATCTTTCTAACCAAAGCTTTTCTGTCCGTGTGTTTTTCTTCCACAGGAGATGGCGAATATTTTGGCTCAGAAGCAACTGCGTTCCATCATCTTAACAGTGAGTACCTATGTGCTGTGACCACCTTGTTGGGAAGGAATGGTCTGGTGTATTTATTCATCTCCTCTTTTGGCTTGGTTTTGTGATTTGTTCTGTGACTTGCTTCTGTGGTGAAGCAGTAGTAACTAGAAAGGAGGAAAAAGTGTGCTTTTGGAAATGGAATAAACAAAGCTTTCCCACAGGAATGGCCTCATGATTGGAGGGAGAGCATCTCTGGAACTGCTCTAGAGAGAAACGCATTCTGGCAGGAAGGGTTGGCAATCTCTCTCGGTGGGGCAGGTTTATTATACTCACTGTAGCTTTAGCTTTGCGTTTAAGGAAATCAGGGGCTCCCTGACTTTAAAAATTCCACCAGTATGAGCTTATACTATTTTTAGTGAGGAAACTAGCTGGAAACATATCAGACTCTGAGAGAAGTCCTGAAATTTCGACCATCATTTTCCTGGGCCCCTTTCCTAGAGAAAGGCAGGAAAGACAGACATGAAACCCACTCATTAACTGTGATGCGAAAAAGACCTGAAACCTCAGTGGAAAAGAAGCTCTACATGTTATGTTGTGAATGTTTAGAAATAAATCAAATAGCAAGATTTCCTGAGGCCTTATTTACTACTTGACTTTTAACCAAAGGCTGAAAGAAGCATGTGATTGATTCTTCTGCTTACCAAAAAAAAAGTGCTCGTGTAATTCTGAAAAGGAGTTCTGCAAGCTTACAGTTACATACACACACACACACACACACACACACACACACACACACACTCCAATACAATGAGGCCTTTAAAAATTAAAAACCTTATGAGGGCAAAGAAAATAAATATTCTAGAACCCAAAGCCAATAATAATGACTACAATTTGTCATCAAGTTTCATGTTAAACTTCCTGGCTGTTAAGGATAAAGAGAAACCATATGAGTGTAATTTTCACTGTTTGATAAAAGAGGTACCCCAGTTCTTCGGGGGATGACATATTTTGCCCCCTGGAATTGGAATCTGAAACGGGTATTGTTAGAACATTCTAATAGATTCTTGGTCCAAGAATGGCTTTTTAGAAATCACAGAGGGATTCATAATACGGTTATTTTTTATACTGGCTCTCAATAAAGGTGGAAGCAGTGATTTTATTTATTTATTTATTTATTTTTGGCTGCATTGGGTCTTTGTTGCGGTGTGTGAGCTTCTCATTGTGGTGGCTTCTCTTGTTGCGGAGCACAGGTTCTAGGCATGTGGGCTTCAGTAGTTGCAGCACGCGGGCTCAGTAGTTGTGGCTTGCGGGCTCTAGAGCGCAGGCTCAGTAGTTGTGGTGCATGGGCTTTGTTGTTCCATGGCATGTGGGATCTTCCCAGACGAGGGCTCGAACCCATGTCCCCTGCATTGGCAGGCAGATTCTTAACCACTATGCCACCAGAGAAGCCCCCTGAAGCAGTGATTTTTTTTTTTTAAAACATCTTTATTGGAATATAATTGCTTTACAATGGTGTGTTAGTTTCTGCTCTATAACAAAGTGAATCAGTCATACATATACATATGTTTCCACATCTCCTCCCTCCTGCATCTCCCTCCCTCCCACCCTCCCCATCCCACCCCCCCAGGCGGTCACAAAGCACAGAGCTGATCTCCCTGCGCTATGCGGTTGCTTCCCACTAGCTATCTATTTTACATTTGGTAGTGTATATATGTCCATGCCACTCTCTCACTTTGTCACATCTTACCCTTCCCCCTCCCCATATCCTCAAGTCCATTCTCTAGTAGGTCTGTGTCTTTATTCCCATCCTGCCACTAGGTTCTTCATGACCTTTTTTTTTTTATCCCTTAGATTCCATATATATATGTTAGCATACTGTATTTGTTTTTCTCTTTCTGACTTACTTCACTCTGTATGACAGACTCTAACTCCATCCACCTCACTACAAATAACTCCATTTCGTTTCTTTTTATGGCTGAGTAATATTCCATTGTATATACGTGCCACATCTTCTTTATCCATTCATCCGATGATGGACACTTAGGTTGCTTCCATGTTCTGGCTACTGTAAATAGAGCTGCAATGAACATTGTGGTACATGACTCTTTTTGAGTTATGGTTTTCTCAGGGTATATGCCCAGTAGTGGGATTGCTGGGTCGTATGGTAGTTCTATTTTTAGTTTTTTAAGGAACCTCCATACTGTTCTCCATAGTGGCTGTATCAATTTACATTCCCACCAACAGTGCAAGAGGGTTCCCTTTTCTCCACACCCTCTCCAGCATTTATTGTTTCTAGATTTTTTGATGATGGCCATTCTGACTGGTGTGAGATGATATCTCATTGTAGTTTTGATTTGCATTTCTCTAATGATTAATGATGTTGAGCATTCTTTCATGTGTTTGTTGGCAATCTGTATATCTTCTTTGGAGAAATGTCTATTTAGGTCTTCTGCCCATTTTTGGATTGGGTTGTTTGTTTTTTTTGTTATTGAGCTGCATGAGCTGCTTGTAAATCTTGGAGATTAATCCTTTGTCAGTTGCTTCATTTGCAAATATTTTCTCCCATTCTGAGGGTTGTCTTTTGGTCTTGTTTATGGTTTCCTTTGCTGTGCAAAAGCTTTGAAGTTTCATTAGGTCCCATTTGTTTATTTTTGTTTTTATTTCCATTTCTCTAGGAGCTGGGTCAAAAAGGATCTTGCTGTGATTTATGTCATACAGTGTTCTGCCTATGTTTTCCTCTAAGAGTTTGATAGTGTCTGGCCTTACGTTTAGGTCTTTAATCCATTTTGAGTTTATTTTTGTGTATGGTGTTAGGGAGTGTTCTAATTTCATACTTTTACACGTACCTGTCCAGTTTTCCCAGCACCACTTATTGAAGAGGCTGTCTTTTCTCCACTGTATATGCTTGCCTCCTTTATCAAAGATAAGGTGACCATATGTGCGTGGGTTTATCTCTGGGCTTTCTATCCTGTTCCATTGATCTATGTTTCTGTTTTTGTGCCAGTACCATGCTGTCTTGATTACTGTAGCTTTGTATTATAGTCTGAAGTCAGGGAGCCTCATTCCTCCAGCTCCATTTTTCGTTCTCAAGATTGTGAAGCAGTGATTTTAAAGCATAGTGCAGTGAAAGTGTTTGTGCAGGGGAGGAGAGTGGGGAGATGAAGGAGTAGAAACTTGGAATTAAGGTCTTAGCCTGTTGTTGGTATCGCCTTGGTAAGGCAGTTGGAGTTAGAATACCCAGAGATGGGGTGGGTGGAATGACTGTAACCATCATGTCTCAAAGATCAGTTTGTTTCAGTGGGACTTTTTATATGAGATTTTGATGGCTGGAAGTTCAAGGTTGGTATTCTCTGGCAATAACTTGGAGTGCAGATACTTTTGAGTTGCTAATAAAATAGATACCCATATGCTCTAGTACCCATACACTTTGGATACTCAACATATACTATGAATTAACATTCTATTGGGAAGATTGGAAGATATGAAGTTTGATTCTCCCCCCATCCCATTGCCTGGCTTCCCACCCCCCAACCTCCATAATTTTGGTTCAGCCACTTCCTTCTATTCCTCATTCTTCACCCCACCCCTCCTTCTTCAATTGCTTATTTTGACATGGTGCTCAGAGCCGGCTGAGGGGTCCAGGTGCACGTCAGGTTGGGGGGCACCCAGAGAAAGTTCTTTGAGACAGCAAGATGTGGTTGGGTCTGGCACGTTCAAAATAACTCATTTGAACGGGTGTTTCACCACTTTGACTGGTTGGTTGGCAGTTTTAAGGCACAACGGTGGTCTCTGACAAATCAGATGTATATTAGACCCAAATGCTGCATCCCATTTCAACCCCAACCCTGGTGTGGGTGAAGGCCCCCATATCTGTCTCCTGCCACTCCTTTTATATTTGTTCCATTTTGGTTCTGTTTCAAAGGGGAAGGGTCATTTTTTTAAAAAAAATTTCATTGTTAACAGGTGAGTAAAAAGTAATATACATAAATTCACTCACTGCATTGTGGTGACAGTAGTTACTGTACAGTTTCCACGGTGAATTAACTACAAACCTGATAGGTACTTTGCTTTTGTGTGATGCTTCTAAAACTTTTCCCCGTTGAGAAGTGGGATCACTTGTCAGTGACAGTTGCAGGGTTAAGATGATGGCAAAATTGCTTACCATACATATGCACCATTTATTTCTCTACTGCAGGCAAGCAATGCTTCTGTTGTAGAAATCCACAGTTTTTCTCAAGGTGCTCTCATTTCAGGCACACCTTCTCTTGATTTATATGGATGTAATCACCACCGAATTTCCACTTCCTTCCCCACCTCCACTCTTCACTGCACACAGTAGGTCTTTTCTCCACTTCTGGCCTAAAGATCAGGAACCTTACTGGGCCCTGAGATGTAAAGGAATGCTCCAGGGTCACCTGTGTGCTCATCTTTCTCCTGAAGGGCGGTTCCACCCACTTACATCCCCCTTGCTTCCAAATAAGGACTTCTGAGGTTCTGCTTGGCATCATGATGGGGGGTAACTTAGGTTATTTGCTTTTTCTTTCTTCCTTTGTTTAAAAAAATTTCACTTGTGAACCATCTCCCTAGCATGTCATCCGAGCTCAGCGGGCCATCAACAATGAAATGGCACACCAGCTGTACGTGCTGCAGGTGCTAACCTTTAACCTTTTGGAAGACAGGATGATGACCAAGATGGATCCCCAGGACCAGGTGAGTGCTCGTTAGACAACGGTAAAAGCACATGTGGGAAAGAGTGTCATTAAAAGTCTTTTCTTGGGCTACTTGGAAACCAGGAGGTTTTAGATGATGATAATATTATTTTATTATCATCTCAGGACTTAGGGGAATGGATTTAAAATTTAGGTGAATCTAGGATCAGAGAATAAAATAAATGAATTATTTCATTATGCATCAAACACATGCATATTCTTTCTTTATTGGGTAAGAAAGCTTGACGTCACATGGCTGCAAACGTTGGCCCTTAGCCCCAATACCTTCAACGGCGATAGCTTTGGAGTCAAGTTCCCAGAACACATAGCCACTTGGTAGCTCTGTGTGAGATTGATTCTGCAGGCTGAAGGAGTAATTTCCATTCTCCAGTGATCAGTGCCACGGGTGGAGGTCCCAGGTTACATCTGATTTCTCGGCTTACATCTTTGTCAGTTGTCTCTTTGCTATAATTCTCTCTAGGTCTCTGGTTGTTGTGCATGAAAAGTTAAGTCTCGATCCAAAACGCTTTGGGGGAACTTTACTATGTGAGGACGGAGTGAGAGGAAACAGCTGGGAGCCCTGCTGTAGCACATTTTCAACTTAAATAGCGCTGCAGCTTTGGAAAGGAAAACACTCATTATTGGCACGTGAGGGTCTGATCTCTAGCAGATGTGGATGCACATGCAAAGTGTGTAACCACCGCAGCACTTCATTCATGGCGTGAGGCCATGAGATTAGGAATGATGGAGAGGTTTCGAGCAGCTGTCTAACATGCCCCACGCTTTTGGCAAGACCAAGTGCGATCACCCAGAGAGATGCGACAGCCTTACTACTTCTAGAACGAAACGCAATGTGTCTTAAGGTGAAACAGCCCTCCCTGCTTGGAAACCGCCTCCTTTTATCTAAAAGATATATTTTTTCTTATTGTGGTTAAATATGCCTCACAGAAAATTTACCATTTTAACCATTTTTAAGGTTTGTTTCTATGAAGTCACTTCTCAGTGGAGTTAGGGATCCCTTGTCACTTACATATTGTTCATAAACCTTACGTGCCTCTTGCTTTATTTCTGACAGTACAGGACTCCCAGGTCCTCTAATTTTTTTTTTTTTTTTTCCCAATCACAAGCCTTCCATCATATTTGGGGCTCTCATTTAGAACTTCACGAGGCAATTGATATCAGTGCTCCAAGTGGCTTGGCTGTGAGGGTAATTGTGGAATAAAGCCAGGGCCTACCAGCAGGGAGAGTGGCAGGAGGAAAAGAAGTATACAGAGCTGTAACTTAGGACATTGGTTGTCTTTTATCTGTTTTTCCTTTGCCTGTATGCAGTGATTCATTTAGACCCTGGGGAACGAGGGAGTAGATGTAACGGCACACAGTGAAGGCAGCTCTCTCTCGCCCTCCCATTTTTTCTCCCTAACCCCTTCAGGCTCAGCGGGACATCATATTTGAACTTCGAAGAATTGCTTTTGATGCAGAGTCTGAACCAAATAACAGCAGCGGCAGCATGGAGAAGCGCAAGTCCATGTACACCCGGGATTATAAAAAACTTGGCTTCATTGTAAGTAAGCCATCTCCAGTAAGCTCTCCTTCCAGCATCCTGGGGCCTGACCTCAGCCACATAACTGATGTCTCCTCCAAGCGTGTGGTCCTCTTGTGCCTTACAGAATAGTTTCCACATTTTCCAGATGTTTAGCTGGTTTAAACAAGATCACATGAAAATCTCTTCTGGCTGCAGTGAAATGGAATAACTTGCACAAGTGTGACTAATACTGAGTTTGTTTATTCAGTTCTGATTAAGTGTAACCAAGAGTAGTTAGCCCGGAAAGCATCTAGACTTCATTAAATCTACTTCACAAGAGGCTTAAGGTTCTATTTGAATTAAATGGGTGATGGCAACTGTGGGATGGATCTTATTATTGGGCTAGTGATTGGATTATTCACCTACATCGATTTCATATCAAAATCAAATTGAGTCTCCTGAAATTTAATCGCGATCTGATTTATGCAATTTATATTTTCCTAAAAGTTTTGTCTTGCTATGGATGCTGATAAGATATCTCCTAGATTTTCTTTTTATTCAGTTTGCAAATCAGAACACAGCTTGTCCTGAATATAAACTGTTGTTTTTGTTTCTACTTCTGGTCTATTCTTGCTTTTATCACCATCACATTTCTATATGACCTTTGGCTAATTAATCTCAAATTCTGCAGGTGTAAACTTGGGTTTCTTTTTTACCTCCTTCATAAGCATCATAAATGAGATTTCTGGCTTCAGTGATTAGAAATCACCAGGCATTATTTTTTTATTTTTATTTTTTCACACACACACATTTTATTTTATTTTTACAAGAGATAAATAAACTGGCACCAAGCATTGTAAATGGATGACCACAACAAAAGCAACAATGATTGCAATTACCAAACACGAAACACACTCATATTGACATTCAGTCCAGTAATCCTCCACTGTAACAGCTCCTTTACTTTGCAGTGAAAATTGATTTGTATATTTTTTGCCTCTGAGTCCTTGTGGGATTTTTTTTTTTAATGCAAACAGAAAGTCACAAAAATTATAATCATCCTCATCGGTTCACTCAGTCCCATGTGATTAATGTTTTTTTATCTTGATCTTTTGTTAGCACTTTTATGAATTCATCAGTTTTCCATTAGAGTTCTGAAAATGCTTGTTCATTCAGTTCAACAGTATAGTCAGTTACCAGAAACCTGTACTTGTCAGAGTCTTTTCCATGAATCCCTTGAAGATGAAAATCTTTTATAGCAACATTTTTGCAAAAGCATCAGAGTACACCCAGAACTGTCTGTAAGTGACAAAAGACTTAAAAATGACCACGGTTAAAGATTTGATGAAAGTTCATAATAATACAATTGACAAGGAAATTTAGTTATTTCTGAGATATACATTTAAAGTAACGACTAGAATTATGACTTATAACATTATACCAGAACATATAAGATTTTTAGAAATTTCATGTAATGTCTGAAACATTTATATTAACAAATTTCCATACAAATAACCCAAAGAAAGTTTAGTATTAGTTGTTTTTGTTTGTTTGTTTTTTTATACTGCAGGTTCTTATTAATCATCAGTTTTATACACATCAGTGTATACATGTCAATCCCAATCACCCAATTCAGCACACAACCATCCCCACCCCACCGCGGTTTTTCCCCCTTGGTGTCCATACGTTTGTTCTCTACATCTGTGTCTCAACTTCTGCCCTGCAAACCGGTTCATCTGTACCATTTTTCTAGGTTCCACATACATGCGTTAATATACAATATTTGTTTTTCTCTTTCTGACTTACTTCACTCTGTGTGACAGTCTCTAGATCCATCCACGTCTCAACAAATGACTCAATTTCGTTCCTTTTTATGGCTGAGTAATATTCCATTGTATATATGTACCACATCTTCTTTTTCCATTTGTCTGTCGATGGGCATTTAGGTTGCTACCATGACCTGGCTATTGTAAATAGTGCTGCAATGAACATTGGGGTGCATGTGTCTTTTTGAATTATGGTTTTCTCTGGTATATGCCCAGTAGTGGGATTGCTGGGTCATATGGTAATTCTATTTTTAATTTTTTAAGGAACTTCCATACTGTTCTCCATAGTGGCTGTATCAATTTACATTCCCACCAACAGTGCAAGAGGGTTCCATTTTCTCCACACTCTCTCCAGCATTTGTTCCTTGTAGATTTTCTGATGATGCCCATTCTAACTGGTGTGAGGTGATACCTCACTGTAGTTTTGATTTGCATTTCTCTAATAATAAGTGATGTTGAGCAGCTTTCATGTGCTTCTTGGCCATCTGTATGTCTTCTTTGGAGAAATGTCTATTTAGGTCTTCTGCCCATTTTTGGATTGGGTTGTTTGTTTCTTTAATATTGAGCTGCATGAGCTGTTTATATATTTTGGAAATTAATCCTTTGTCCGTTGATTTGTTAGCAAATATTTTCTCCCATTCTGAGGGTTGTCTTTTCGTCTTGTTTATGGTTTCCTTTGCTGTGCAAAAGCTTTGAAGTTTCATTAGGTCCCATTTGTTTATTTTTGTTTTTATTCCATTACTCTAGGAGATGGATCAAAAAAGATCTTGCTGTGATTTATGTCAAAGAGTGTTCTTCCTATGTTTTCCTCTAAGAGTTTTATAGTGTCTGGTCTTACATTTAGGTCTCAAATCTATTTTGAGTTTATTTTTGTGTATGGTGTTAGGGAGTGTTCTAATTTCATTTTTTTACATGTAGCTGTCCAGTTTTCCCAGCACCACTTATTGAAGAGACTGTCTTTTCTCCATTGTATATCTTTGCCTCCTTTGTCATAGATTAGTTGACCATAGGTACGTGGGTTTATCTCTGGGCTTTCTATCATGTTCCATTGATCTATGTTTCTGTTTTTGTGCCAATACCATATTGTCTTGATTGCTGTAGCTTTGTTGTATAGTCTGAAGTCAGGGAGTCTGATTCCTCCAGCTCTGTTTTTTTCCCTCAAGACTGCTTTGGCTATTTGGGGTCTTTTGTGTCTCCATACAAATTTTAAGATGATTTGATCTAGTTCCGTAAAAAATGTCATTGGTAATTTGATAGGGATTGCATTGAATCTGTAGATTGCTTTGGGTAGTATAGTCATTTTCACAATATTGATTCTTCCAATCCAAGAACATGGTATATCTCTCCATCTGTTGGTATCATCTTTAATTTCTTTCATCAGTGTCTTATAGTTTTCTGCATACAGGTCTTTTGTCTCCCTAGGTAGGTTTATTCCTAGGTATTTTATTCTTTTCGTTGCAATGGTAAATGGGAGTGTTTTGATAACTTCTCTTTCAGATTTTTCATCATTAGTGTATAGGAATGCAAGAGATTTCTGTGCATTAATTTTGTATCCTGCTACTTTACCAAATTCATTGATTAGCTCTAGTAGTTTTCTGGTGGCATCTTTAGGATTCTCTATGTATAGTATCATGTCATCTGCTAACAGTGACAATTTTACTTTTTCTTTTCCAATTTGTATTCCTTTTATTTCTTTCTCTTCTCTGATTGCCGTGGCCAGGACTTCCAAAACTATGTTGAATAATAGTGGTGAGAGTGGACATCCTTGTCTTGTTCCTGATCTTAGAGGAAATGCTTTCAGTTTTTCACCATTGAGAATGATGTTTGCTGTGGGTTTGTCATATATTGCCTTTATTATGTTGAGGTAGTTTCCCTCTATGCCCACTTTCTGGAGAGTTTTAATCATAAATGGGTGTTGAATTTTGTCAAAAGCTTTTTCTGCATCTATTGAGATGATCATATGGTTTTCATTCTTCAATTTGTTAATATGGTGTATCACAGTGATTGATTTGCATGTATTGAAGAATCCTTGCATCCCTGGGATAAATCCCACTTGGTCATGGTGTATGATCCTTTTAATGTGTTTTTGGATTCCGTTTGCTAGTATTTTGTTGAGGATTTTTGCATCTATATGCATCAGTGATATTGGTCTGTAATTTTCTTTTTTTGTAGTGTCTTTGTCTGGTTTTGGTATCGGGGTGATGGTGGCCTCATAGAATGAGTTTGGGAGTGTTCCTTCCTCTGTAATTTTTTGGAAGAGTTTGAGAAGGATGGGTGTTAGCTCTTCTCTAAATGTTTGATAGAATTCACCTGTGAAGCCATCTGGTGCTGGACTTTTGTTTGTTGGAAGATTTTTAATCACAGTTTCAATTTTGTTACTTGTGATTGGTCTGTTCATATTTTCTGTTTCTTTCTGGTTCAGTCTTGGAAGGCTATACCTTTCTAAGAATTTGTCCATTTCTTCCAGGTGGTCCATTTTATTGGCACAGAGTTGCTTGTAATAGTCTCTTCGGATGCTTTGTATTTCTGCGGTGTCTGTTGTAACTTCTCCTTTTTCATTTCCAACTTTATTGATTTGAGTCCTCTCCTTCTTTTTCTTGATGAGTCTGGCTAATCATTTATCAATTTTGTTTATCTTCTCAAAGAACCAGCTTTTAGTTTTATTGATCTTTGCTATTGTTTTCTTTGTTTCTATTTCATTTATTTTTGCTCTGATCTTTATGATTTCTTTCCTTCTGCTAACTTTGGGTTTTGTTTGTTCTTCCTTCTCTAGTTCCTTTAGGTGTAAGGTTAGATTGTTTAGTTGAGATTTTTTTTGTTTCCTGAGGTAGGCTTGTATAGCTATAAACTTCCCTCTTAGAACTGCTTTTGCTGCGTCCCATAGGTTTTGAATCGTTGTGTTTTCATTGTCATTTGTCTCTAGGTATTTTTTGATTTCCTCTTTGATTTCTTCAGTGATCTCTTGGTTATTTAGTAACATATTGTTTAGCCTCCATGTGTTTGTGTTTTTTACGGTTTTTTCCCTGTAATTCATTTCTAATCTCATAGCATTGTGGTCAGAAGAGATGCTTGATTTGATTTCAATTTTCTTAAATTTACTGAGGCTTGATTTGTGACCCAAGATGTGATCTATCCTGGAGAATGTTCCGTGCGCACTTAAGAAGAAAGTGTAATCTGCTGTTTTTGGATGGAATGTCCTATAAATATCGATTAATTCTATCTGGTCTATTGTGTCATTTAAAGCTTGTGTTTCCTTATTTATTTTCATTTTGGATGATCTGTCCATTGGTGTAAGTGAGGTGTTAAAGTCCCCCACTATTATTGTGTTACTGTTGATTTCCTCTTTTATAGCTGTTAGCAGTTGCCTTATGTATTGAGGTGCTCTTATGTTGGTTGCATATATATTTATAATTGTTATATCTTCTTCTTGGATTGATCCCTTGATCATTATGTAGTGTCCTTCCTTGTTTCTTGTAACGTTCTTTATTTTAAAGTCTACTTTATCTGATATGAGTATAGCTACTCCAGCTTTCTTTTGATTTCCATTTGCATGGAATATCTTTTTCCATCCCCTCACTTTCAGTCTGTATGTGTCCCTAGGTCTGAAGTGGATCTCTGGTAGACAGCATTTATATGGGTCTTGTTTTTGTATCCATTCAGCAAACCTGTGTCTTTTGGTTGGAGCATTTAATCCATTCACGTTTAAGGTAATTATCGATATGTATGTTCCTATGACCATTTTCTTAATTGTTTTGCGTTTGTTTGTGTAGGTCCTTTTCTTCCCTTGTGTTTCCCACTTAGAGAAGTTCCTTTAGCGTTTGTTGTAGAGCTGATTTGGTGGTGCTGAATTCTCTTAGCTTTTGCTTGTCTGTAAAGCTTTTGATTTGTCCATCGAATCTGAATGAGATCCTTGCCAGGTAGAGTAATGTTGGTTGTAGGTTCTTCCCTTTCATCACTTTAAGTATATCATGCCACTCCCTTCTGGCTTGTAGAGTTTCTGCTGAGAAATCAGCTGTTGACCTTATGGGAATTCCCTTGTATGTTATGTTTCATTTTTCCCTTGCTGCTTTCAGTAATTTTTCTTTGTCTTTAATTTTTGCCAATTTGATTACTATGTGTCTCGGCATGTTTCTCCTTGGGTTTATCCTGAATGGGACTCACTGCGCTTCCTGGACTTGGGTGGCTATTTCCTTTCCCATGTTAGGGAAGTTTTTGACTATAATCTCTTCAAATATTTTCTCGGGTCCTTTCTCTCTCTCTTCTCCTTCTGGGACCCCTATAATGCGAATGTTGTTGCATTTAATGTTGTCCCAGAGGTCTCTTAGGCTGTCTTCGTTTCTTTTCATTCTTTTTTCTTTAGTCTGTTCCACAGCAGTGAATTCTACCATTCTGTCTTCCAGGTCACTTATCCGTTCTTCTGCCTCAGTTATTTTGCTATTGATTCCTTCTAGTGTAGTTTTCATTTCAGTTATTGTATTGTTCATCTCTGTTTGTTTGTTCTTTAATTCTTCTAGGTCTTTGTTAAACGTTTCTTGCATCTTCTTGATCTTTGCCTCCATTCTTTTTCCAAGGTCCTGGATCATCTTCACTATCATTATTCTGAATTCTTTTTCTGGAAGGTTGCCTATCTCCACTTCATTTACTTGTTTTTCTGGGGTTTTATCTTGTTCCTTCATCTGGTACATAGCCCTCTGCCTTTTCATCTTGTCTGTCTTTCTGTGAATGTGCTTTTTGTTCCACAGGCTGCAGGATTGTAGTTCTTCTTGCTTCTGCTGTTTGCCCTCTGGTGGATGATGCTATCTAAGAGGCTTGATGGGAGGGACTGGTGGTGGGTAGAGCTGACTGTTGCTCTGGTGGGCAGAGCTCAGTAAAACTTTAATCCACTTGACTGTTGATGGGTAGGGCTGGGTTCCCTCCCTGTTGGTTGTTTGGCCTGAGGCAACCCAACACTGGAGCCTACCTGGGCTCTTTGGTGGGGCTAATGACAGACTCTGGGAGGCCTCACGCCAAGGAGTCCTTCCCAGAACTTCTGCTGCCAGTGTCCTTGTCCCCACAGTGAGCCACTGCCACCACCCCCTATGCAGGAGACCCTCCAACACTAGCAGATAAGTCTGGTTCAGTCTCCCCTGGGGTCCCTGCTCCTTCCCCTGGGTCCCGATTTGCACGCTACTTTGTGTGTGCCCTCCAAGAGTGGAGTCTCTGTTTCCCACAGTCCTGTCGAAGTCCTGCAATCAATTCCCACTAGCCTTCAAAGTCTGATTCTCTAGGAATTCCTCCTCCCGTTGCAGGACCCCCAGGTTGGGAAGCCTGACGTGGGGCTTGGAACCTTCACTCCAGTGGGTGGACTTCTGTGGTATAAGTGTTCTCCAGTCTGTGAGTCACCCACCCAGCAGTTATGGGATTTTTATTTTGTTGTGATTGTGCCCCTCCTACCGTCTCATTGTGGCTTCTCCTTTGTCTTTGGATGTGGGGTATCTTTTTTGGTGAGTTCCAGTGTCTTCCTGTCGATGATTGTCCAGCAGCTAGTTGTGATTCTGGTGTTCTCGCAAGGGGGAGTGAGAGCACATCCTTCTACTCCGCCATCTTGGTTCCTCCAACCCAGGCATTATTTTATAACTGCAAATACTCTTTTCTTGAATACACGCACACACACACACATATTAATATTTATTTATACACATTGGTATCCATGCCTTATTGTTATTTGGGAAACCTTGTCTTTCATGGGAATTGTCTTTGAAAACGTTTCCACATCAGTTGCATGGGTTGTTTTTCATTACTGAAGAGTTTTTATTATTTGGATGTACTACAGTTTATTTACCCAAGCTCTTTTACTGAGTGTTTCAGTGTTTTGAATTTACCAGTAAGTCCATAATTAACATCTTTGCCACCCAGTATTTATGTACATCCATGATCATGTTATTAGGATAAATCTGTGGAACTGGCATTTCTATGGTATATATTTTTAAAGCTTTTAATATCATCGATTTGCTTTCCACAAACACTGAGTAATTTCCACTTTAACCAGATCAGAGTAACTCTTTTATAAACCTCTCCAATGTTTCTTAAACTAAAAAAAAAAAAAACCTAGTAACTTGATGTTATTCCTTTTATACTGGTAGTCTTAACATGTCTTTTCTAATAAGAATACTTGTGAAGCATTGTATTTAGCTTTGCAACTTGCTTTACAGAGGTATTATGACATCATTTTTATACTGTCATATCCCAAATTTTGACTTTGACATTCCATTTGATCTTTTAGCTGAATCTATTTTTCTAAATTTTAGCAAAAAGTTTTTAGCAAAAATCTCTCTTACCCTCAAGTCATATCAAAATAGCCAGGGATGAGACCAAGGTGTGTACATTTCAAAATGCTTCCCCTTGATCCTGATATTCTGTCCTGGTGGAGAGCCTGGTTGTAGGGTACGTGTGAGTTACTGCCACTTCATTTTTACTTGGATTTTACTTGGATCCATTTTACTTGGAGTTCTAGTGCATTTGAACTATGTAGAAAATGCAAAATGATGTCTTTATGAGTACTGATCCCTGGACTCGAAGTGTCTTTACCCCGGGTCCTAGTGGTTTTTGTTGGGGGCAGTTGGATCCCAGAATGCACAGTGTTACTTCTTTTCCTGGGCGTGTGTATGAGGAATGGAGGAGAGAGGGAAGTTGGGGAAAGACCACTTGGTGGGACTCGGATTATCCCAGGTTCTCGGGTTATTACAGGTCCCTAGGAAGGATATATACATAATGGGGGTGGGAGGTATGAAGCACCTCCTTTTATTTTCATGCTCTGGTCCTGTGTGAAATCGCTGGGATATCCCATGAGCCAAACTGAGTGATTTTTCTCAATGGAGCTCCATCTGTCTTAACATGATTGTTAATTCCTTCCACAGTTTCCTATTAGGGTATATCCTACTGTCTTAGTTTTCAGTGTCAGATGAATGTTCTGCTTCATGAGTACTTTATTAAAAACAATGCATTTTTAAGCTGAAAGTTAATTTGATGTGATTTTAAGGCCTTTAGTACTTACGTGGCCTCCACTCCAAGGACTTGAAAAGTCGTTTTAGAAAAAGCAAAGGCCTTGAACAGAAAATAACCAAAGGAGAGTGTCGATGTCCTTAATTATTCCCCTGTTCTTTTTTGAGTTTTCAATTTTAGTCCTTCCTCTGAAACTTTTTCCAGGCCACGATCTTGTATCAGAGAATGGAGAAATTGGAAAGACTAGTCAGTAATGATTTCTAATGCTAGAAACGATGCAGCTGCTTTCACAAGCAGTGATTTTCACTTTTGACTAACCCTCAGTCACCAGAAAGAGACAAGCTGCAGTGACGGAAACACATGTTCACTGTGCCACCTAGAGGCCGTTGTGCAAAGCGCTGAAAGCTGGTTGAGGACCTCAGGTGTCTGGCCACGAAAGCTCTGGATGCTGGAAGCTGCCCTGGTGCAAGATTCTCTCTGTGCTTCCAAAGGAGGAATAATCTTGCCCGTTAACTCCTTACTGACCTCCTTCCTGTTACCTCCTTCAGAAGCAATTTGAGATTTGGATAACCTTTTCCGTGAAGGAAAGTTCAATTCATATAAGATTGCTATTTCTCAGTTCATGTCTCCGGAGTAGGCAGTACCCAGGAAGTGTTAAGTGACAACTTTTTGGAGTTGAATGGGCCTAGATTTTAATGCCCTACTGCCTACTTCCAAGCCATTTACTAATAATAAGCCGTTTATTAATAACTGGCCAGTGGGGCAGTTATTTAACCTATTTGGGTGTCAGCTTCCTCAGTGTGAAACTGGGCAGGCGCTCCTCTATTATGCGGCTGTTTCAGGGCCCTGTGAGACCATCTGTGGGCAGCTGGCACTGTGCCGGGCACGGCGGATGCACCCAGCAGACGGCACTTCCCTTCCTTGCTTTTTGGAGAGCAAGAAAATCATAGTCAGCTTTTCAAGTTTTCCAAAGTAGAGGGGCCATTGCTCCAACAAGGCAAGAAGAACAGTTTGTTACAGGATAATAAAGCACAACACCTTTGAGAAGGCACATGGGCCTCACATTTCTTCTCAGCACAGCATCCCAACAGAGCAGATTTTTCTGGTGAAATCATTCTAAAATCTCAGTCTGAAGTGGCCACATGGCTTCTATGTTTAGTCCTAACACAGAAAAGCACTTGCTTTTAAAGCAAAGCTGCTTATTCTTCTGAGATCTCTTAGTTAATGGTTTCTTAGTTGCAAAATGGACATGCCTTTGTAGGTTTCCCGGTAGGAGGAAGGGGTCAGCCTTGTCTGAGTTAATACTAATCTCATTGGAACATCTAAGGAGGGGCATGTGTACTTCTCAAGGTGATAGAAGGCAGATTCTTATTTTTAGAATGATTTTATTTTGAAAATGAGGGCAATGCCTGTATACAAACTGTGCCCTGTTGATTATAATGACCAGAAGCTGTGCACTATGGTTTTCCTACTCTGTGAAGAGTTGAATTCCTGGCCAGAGACCCTTCAGAATGTAGCTATTTTGATGTCGAATTGACAGCTTCTCTATCTGTGGATTTTACCTTTGTCCAGTCTATTGGACAAACATTAAAAAAGAGATGTCTGTAGTTCATTTTCCTGAGCCCTCTTGGACCAAGGCCGACGTTAAAATTGGACAAAGCTGGGTTTTTTTCCCCGAGTTCCTTTTTTTTCTTTTTTTCTTTAGCTTGACTGGGGCTAAAATAAGCTCAGTTTAAAAAAGAAACTGCTTCTGAACAATATAATGTACTTTAATATGAAACGTTTTGATAAACATTTCCCTTAACATTTTCAGATTGTCTTAAAAGAAAAAGATGACTAAAATGTAAAGGTGGAAAAAGGTAATGGGAAAAATATTATTTCAGAATTAAGACTCTTAAAAGGTAGGTTTTATTGTATTCAGATATGGTAAGGCCAGCAGTGTCCCTGGAGATGGTCGCTGTTGAAAAGACAGTTTGTTATTCATGGTTCCCAAGAGGAGGGAGCATGTCACATCATGCAGGGACACAAGGGAAGCACCAGGGTTGGTCAGGAGGCAGAGGGAGCAAGGGGAAAACACAGGCAACAGCCTTTGCTGTGATTTCCACGGGAAAACCGAGGCACAGAAGGTAAGTAGGCTCAGAATTGGCTACTTTGAATAATCTCCTTGGGTTCTGGAGCCTACCTGCTACCCCTAGTTGTCTGGTACCCGGCCCTGTGGTCATTAGGGCAGGGGGATGGTGGCCCAGAGTACAAAAGCCTGCTAAAGGAGGTTGTTGGGGAATAGGACCTGGATTGGTTGGTTTGCATATGAAAGGCAGGCTTCTTATCTCTAGGAAGTAGGTCACCCTGCAAAGGGCAGTCCCTCTAATGTCAGCAAGGACCCAAGATACCAAAGCATCAGAAAGTACAAAAAATGAAAAAAAACATGATTAATACAGATTTATGTTCAAATTTTTAAAGGATTTTTTACCTTCTTAGGTGATAGAAGACAATTATGCATAGTTGCACAAGTATAATTCTACATAATTACATATGCAGTGCTTGGTGTCATTTTAATATATTTTTTAAATACAGATGGCAGGGAATGAAATGAGATGCATATTTATATATCTCTTCCTCCATCTCCATCTCCATCCCTGTTCCCATATTACAGAAGAAAGCATCTTAGTCTAAATGCTACTAGAATTCAACAGCTACTGGGAGAGTGGGACATTGGGATTAAGCTTGTCCAGGGCTGTTCCTGACTCTGTCACTCGCAGGCTGAGTGATTCCGACAAGGTACTTGACATCATCATGAATCAGTTTTCTTGTCTTTAAAATGGGGCATGTTAGTTGTTTCTATCAATAGGTTTGTTGTGTGGATTAAATGAGTAGATATTTATAAATCATACAGAACGGTGCCTGGTCATAGCAAGCAGACTACGAATTTGGAGGCTGTTATGATGATGTTACAACCACTATTAATATTATTATTGGAATGTCGCCCAGTGTCCCATGACACAGTGATGGGATAATGTGAGAGTTGTAAGTTGTCCCAGGAAGATAGAGAGAAACTGCTTGGTTCAAAGTAGCAGTGAAAGATGAAGGAATAATGTGTGCTTGGGAAACTGCAAGTAATTTGTCATGGCCAGTGTTTATGTTGTCTGGGGACAGAGAAGTAGAGTTTAGTTGCAAGTGAGAGACAGATCACAGAGAATTTTAAATTCAGAGGGCTTGAAATATGCAGTCAGTCTTCACGAATTCCATATCCGCAAACTCACCTATTCACTAAAATTTATTTGCAACCCCCAAATCAGCCATTGTGGTGCTTTCATAGGCGTTTGCAGACAAGCACAGAGTGGCAAAAAATGTGAGCTGCTGGGCAGGCCCATGAGGTCAGACAAGGTGGCTCTCTGCCTTCTTGTTTCAGCTCATATTGTAAACGAGCGTCCTTTTTGCAGTCTAGCTGGGGCCACGTTTTCTGAAACCTTGTGCTTTCTGTTGGTGATTTTGCTGTTTAAAATGGCCCCCAAGCACTGTGCTCAAGTGATGTCCAGGGTTCCTAAGTGTAGGAGGCTGCAGTGGGCCTTAAAGAGAAAACATGTGCATTAGATAAATTTTGTGCACGCATGAGTGATAGTGCTGTTGCTGTGAGTTCAGTGTTACTGAATCAACAGTATGTGTTAAATAGTGTGTCCTTAAATAGAAACACACGTAAAACAAGGTTATATATTGATCGGTTGACAAAAATCTTGTGACCAGGGGCTCGAAGGAATCTAACCCTGTATTGCCCCTAAGACCAATGGCTCAGTGTTCGTTAATTCAGGGTTTGTGGTGACTTCATAGAACATAACTACAGGAAATAAGGAGAATCAATGTACTTTAAGTCCCTGAGGAGCTTTTGGGCAGGGGTGAGCCATGGAGAGGAGAATCCCAGGCGGTCCTAGGCTCAGCTCTCTCCTAGCCACGTGTCCCGTACGTGTCAAGTGGGGAAGAGAAAGCCTGTCCTTCACTAGCTCACAGGCATGTGGGAGGTTAACAAACATTTGCAGAGCAGGGCAGTGCTCAGGACAGTGGGGCTGGGAGGGGCGGAGTACTATAACCTCCCGTGACTTGAGTCATTTATTTCAAGAAGCTGCCTTGAAACTGCTGCTGTACCAAAATACCACATCCCTGAAATCAGGTGAATTTTCATCCTACCATCAGTTTTCATTCTACATAGATGAGAACTCAGCCTATGGTGGACCTGGCTTATATTTCAGCATCACTCCTAACAGGACTTTCTTAAAGGTTTTGTCACTGAGAATGTGATTCAGTCCCTTGGAGTACAAGGACAGCATTAGGAAGAATCTAGAACATACAGAAAGTAAATTTGAACATTTACCTAGTTTTTGTGGTCCTCAACCCCCTTTTGCAACAAGGCATATCTGGAAACCACAAGTTAAAGCAGATTTTAATAAAGAAAATCACATTTTCCCATAGGAATGATTTAATAATTGGGATAGTATTCCTAACCAAGCACCCCGCTTTCAAATAGTTTAAGATATGACCCATAAACAATAGGGCATACAAGCAAAGGACAACTAATATATTTTTCAGTCATTTATTGAAATTCTGTAAGTTTTAGCCACACGGGATTCAGGAGGTCCCCGTCGGGGCTGGAGCCCTCTGTGAGGAAGCTCTGGCAAGTAGTAGCCAGTCCGCCCAGGTCCAGGCTATCCCTTCCACCTGAGGGACCTTTTGCGGACGTTGGTGGAGGGATTACTGAGACCCCTGAATGTTTAGGTTCAGTCTGGATGAACTTGCAGGCACATACTGCATGCGCCTATTCCCCAGAACTAGATCTATTTTCTGCCTCATTGACAGTGTGCTCTGGCCCATTCTGATCAGAAACCCCCTTTCCCTATTCAAAATGCAGCAAAACCCCAGCTCTAATCATTTCTAGCCTTGCTCCATCTGGATGTACACTAGCCAGGAGATTCCAGTTATTAGTGAGGCCTGAGCAGAATCAGCCACTCGACGGTGCAAAACCATAGCCATTGACGACTCCCAGCCAGACCGCCCCCCTCCCCACAGACTCAGAGGACCAGCCACTGGGACACCCAATTGCATTACAGCTCTGCTTATCAGCCTGCAGAGTGTGAAGTTGTAGGACCAAGACAGAGGGCCTTAGGATCTCCTCGGGAGGTCTGTTTAGCCTCAAGGCCCTACAGAAGCTAGGACCATTCTAAGATGCCCAGCTGGCCTCCTTGTTAAGTGAGATTGGCCTGCAGTTCATGGCAGGTGAGCATTTATGTAGTACCCACATCTCCTGACTCTCATTCCCAATTATTTTTCCTTATGCTGTAGTGAAAGTCTTTTATATGGGGCATAACAATCTATACAATCTAATATTTTCTTCTGTCTTAACATGGAAATGCAGGAAAGAATGCACTGGAAATAGACTATCCAAATAAATATTGACTATAGAAACAATAATAATAATGTATTTGGGGATTTAAAAATATACATAATTAAAATGTGTGACAGCAATAACTTGGAGGGGGTAGGAGTGGTAAATTGAGTCAGAATGAACCAGCATCATTGGGACGTGGTACAAAGCTGTCTGGGGAAGTTTGAGCTGATTCTTCATATGTATTTCTCAGGTGAGTAGAAACTTAGAGATTCACTTTTCAACTTTTTCTTTTAAGTAGCCACTTCCGGAGTTCAATGTTCAGAGATATCACTGAAACTTCTGTCTTGATGGTAGGGGGTACTTGAGCCTCTTAGACATTTTTTTCCTTTTATCTCTGCCTTTCCCTTCCTCACTTCAACAAATAGCAAGGGGGGGTGGTGCTGAGAGGAAAAGCAGCCTAAGGAGAGCATTCTTTGAGGATTCCCATAGTTTAAGCCAAAAGTTGCAGGCAGTTCTGTTGGTCACTTCCATGATTGGCAGGTGAGAGTCCTGTCTTTCCAGTGACTCCTCATTACAGGTGAAGAGAAGACCACCATGGCCAGGGAGGGCTCTGCAGTGTCTTTCTTGGATGTTTTCGGTAAATGATATATAGCATAGCACGTGCTGTCTTCACATTTGGTTTTAAGCGCAGGGACCATAGCTTTGTTGAAGTTGTAGCTGCACATAAAGAAAAGGAAAAGTTAGCTTTGGGAAGTCTCTGGCAGAACCCAGGAAGATTGGATATCGGGCTTTATCTCCCCATCATTGAACCGAGGGGAGCAAATTACCAGACAGAGCTCCTGCACGGTGGGCTCTTCATGTTGGTATCCGCAGCCTCGTAGGGCCGCCTCCATCTCAGGGTAACGTCATCTCACTTGCTAGTGATGCAGAGAGATACCAAGAAGTCCCATGTAGGTCACTTGCAGGACTTCCTTCCCTGTCCCTCCTTTGCTGTCCGGCTGGAGTGGGAAAGGACCATCCAAACGGGCGCAGTGTGGCTGGCTTGCAGGGGGGCGGCCTTACGTGTGCTCCGTCGCTGACAGAGGTGACAAGTAGGCCCGTTTCTACTGCCTGCGTCTTGCAGCAGGGCTTGTGCTGTCACTGCCATTTCCATCAAGTTGGTGGCTTTACATATGTGACAGGTTACTTCCCTTCTCCCTTCCCTGGCAGGGGAGGGAGCGTGGAGGAGCAGTGAGAACTGGGGATAATCTCATCTCAGAATCAGCCTCCAAAGAGCCAGTAGTTGCCTGCTGTAGATGCCATGTGAAGATGGTGAAAAGTACATCAGTCCTACAAGGGACACATGAATAATTGTGCTCTTGAAATGCTTTGATATTTTTAAAGGAAATATTCTAAAGGAAAACTTTTAAAAACAAATGAACTGTGATTCATTGCTATGACAATATTTGAGCTTCATTCTCTTCTTGTATTTTAATGTAATTAATTTTAACTCTAGGCAGAATTTCTCAGAGGTGACTATTGAAAACTGAGTGAGGAGATGGGTTTCTCCTGCTCTGTGTTTTCCCCCTCCTTTCCTGTTCAGCACCCATTGTGGAGCCTGATGTCTGTTTTATCTCCTGTTAGTGCTGAATCTGTTTTCTAGTCACTAGGGGGCGTTCCTAACAAAGGCATGTGTATTCATTACTCTCCAGGCTGAAGATGTTTTTATAAAGAGCAGCTCTGAGAAGGTGGAGTACTTAAAGGGGTAATTTTTAAAAGGTTCAGAAGAACCCTGCCCCAGCCGAAACCTTCTGCCTTACACTTTTAGCTTAAAACCCACAAGAATGTTGTCCCCTTTAAAACAAGACTGCGGCAGAGGGAGGTAACTTATTGAACAGTGTTAGTCATTAACCCCTTAGAGTACCCCTTTCCTGGCATCCTTTCTTTGTACATAGAACTTTGGAGCAGAGGAGCACCATCCAGCAGGTGCAAGGGTGTTACAGAGGGAATGTGCGCTTATGACATATAAACAGGTCAGTTCATCTGAGACTAATATAGCACAGCTTTTATGAACACAGCCTCTGGGACCAGACTGCCTGATTCTCCATCCCAGCTCCATTGCTCCTCAGCTGTGTGACCTCGGACAATTTACCCAACCTTTCTCTATCCCAGTATCTGCATTAGTAAGAATGGTTTAGTAATAGTTCCTACCTAAGCTTTGTTGTGGGGATTAATAAATTAATAGAAGTCGAGTTCTTAGAAACCTGCCTGGCATTGAGAGAATTTTAATAAATTCTAATTATTGATGTTACCATTTGGGTCTGGTGGCCGCAATGAGTATGGGGTCTGCATTTTCACTCGGATAGTTCTTCATTTGACCATAGCCGGCTGGATCACAGAGTAGAAATATGTAGCTTCAAAGTGGAGCTAGATTAATCTGAAGGGTGATACCTCCCAAAGTCCATGAATTCAAGAGAATTTTTATAAAAGTGCTTGGCAGGGCAGGCATTTTATAATCTTCAAAAAGCCTCTTTAATGAAGAGGTGGTTCCTTTTCCTCTGCCTTGAGTAGCAGCTCAGGAGCTAGCATGCAGGCCCATCCCTAAGCATGTCCTTAGGGATCTGGTTCTCATAGGCACCTGCACCTGTGTGAATTTTCAAAAGAGGGGAGGGCTCAAAATCACTATATAAATCAAATTAATTTTGCTGTTCACAGCAGGAAGCACCTTTCAGTTGGCTGACTCTATCCAGGATAACCCTTTAGAGTACCTTGGACTTAGGCTAGACAGTGCTAGAGCCAGAACCAGAACCAGATCAGAGTCTAAAGTAGGACAAGCAGTTATGGGATTCTGGTACCTATGGTGGATTGTTGTACACATCCAGCACCTCCTCCTGTTGTGCTCTGCTGTCGTGGCCTGGCCTCATGGTTTTTGCCCCTGGTAGGACCGTATCAAAGCACCTCTGAGAGCAGTGCTGGCTCGTCTGGGGTGCAGGCCAGAGGGTGAAGAAATGCCAGTTCAGAGACCCCAGAGTCGCCTGCTTGCTGTCGACCCTGCCTTTGACAGTCACTGAACAGATCCACATCAAGTTAGTGGGCCTTCTATTCTCATCCCTTTTCCTGAGACTTTCTTTTTTCCTTTTTTGCACATGGTCACCATTTGTTGATGTGTCTCATAGCGCTGAATTCGGTGTGATGTGACCTCGGAAGAGGAGGTGTGAACACGCCGTGCAGACCTGTTTTATGTCTGGGAGGAAGTAATTTATACACCAGGAGCTGGCTCTATGGTGTGGGATTCTAAATCTGGGCATGGCATTTTGTATGTGTAGGAAGGCTGTCAAAACCTTTCCAATGGAAGGGACCAGAACCAATTTGAGAATAACGTGGTTATGTAAGAACCGTCCCGGCACAGGCATCTCGGCACACTTCCTGTACTTGTTCATTCCGAAGAGGAGAGAAAGGGAAAAGGGAGGAATTCTCCGTGAGCTCTTGCAAACTCACAGACTTCCCAGTGAGAAATGACACAAGCTCCTGAGATAGGAGACAACATAGTTAAAAAAGGGTAATAGGTATTTATGAACCCTTTGCTTTCTTAGTATTCCTGCCCTTTCTCTTGAAATGTTCATCAAACTGATTGGCCTGCTGAGTCTATATCATTTTCAGATTGGCCCATTGGGGTTTCCATTGGTTTTATATCAGTAACAAAACAGCCACAGTGGCACCCCACCAGCAGCAGCATTTTGAGTCCTTCTTGGGACCTGGGCCAAATGGTTCCCACGCAGGGTCTCATTTCATCTCTACAAGGCACAAGGCACAGCCATTATTCTTCCTATTTTAGAGATGAACTCATGTGGTGGGGACATTTGAGATGGGCCTTAGAGAATGGGAAGGGTTTGGACATGCGGGAATTGGAGGGCAAACGAAGGGACAGGCACGGATTAGTCCTGGAGGAGGAGCATGGGTGAGGAGCAGGGGGTGGACAACTGGAGAATGTGAAGAAAATGCTCCTTTGACGACAGGCCATGAAAGATTTGTGCCTGGGTATTCGGATGATATTTGATCATTTTAAATTAGGAGATTATGTGGTTAAACATGAGGATTTCACTTTGGTGGCAGTATAAAGAAGATGCAGTTTTGGAGTAGATTCTTGCAGCCTCTTTTTTCTGTATACACACGGGGATGTTGTAGGCTTTCCAGTGGCAGGAGTACTGCTATAGCGCGTTTCGATTACCCAGGGTGGTTTCTTCTGAGCGGAGGATGTGTGATAGATTTACAAGTTTATGTGTGTGCATGTGTATGCGTATATCTGTGTGTGCACAGATGTGTGTGCCCATCTGCCAGCAGGAGAGAAAGTGATGAGAAGAGAAAATTGGAAATTGGATGGCCTATAACACAGGAACTCTCTGTGTTATCGGCCATTATAGCTAGGAAACAAAATTGATACTCTTCCTATAAAAAGCCTTTTGCATTGTCCTATTTTTAGTGTTTCCTAGTGACTCAACACTGTATATATAGTACTGCCCTGTTTTTAGTGCTGGGTGTGAGTCTACTGCCTAAGGCTGCTGGTTACCAAGGGTGCTCCCCCTCCAAGCTCCCGGTCCTGCAGGGACCCTCCCAGAGTGGTGGCTCATGTCTCTGTGTCCTTCTCTGTTACACCCTGAGCCCGGCAGAGCATGTCCCTACCCCAGTGGGCAGAGGGTCCGTCTGTCCTTTCTGTCCTCCACTGCTGCTTATGTAACAGCTTGTCGTGTTCATTCAGTTTACATGTCAGAAAAAATTACCTCCGTCTTAAAAGAGATTTCTGTGAAAACATCAGCCTGGCAGAAGTACACGGAGCCAGGGGCCTTGGTTGGATGAGCATCTTTTTGGGGGTTTTGCACTGTAATCCCTGTCGGGTATGGGGGCTTCGCGTCTGCTTGACTGCCCCCAGCCTTAGTTCTCACGTGTGTTCTTCTCCTTCCTCCTGGAGAAACCAAGGGGGAGGTGGTCAAAGAACTCATGGAGTCCTTGGCAGTTTTTACAGGAGCAAACATGGTAAACGGATAATTACTTGTCAGGTTGAATCCTTCAAAGCCCTCAAAAAAATTCTCTCTCCAGATCTAAACACGTATCTGCAATGTTTTGTTTTGGTTTTTGTACTTTTACCTCATGGACTTTCTATTTCCACTTTTTAACCGTCTTTCTTTCTGCTAGTCAACTTAGTACTTCCCTATTGTGGAAACTTTGGAGAGGAGAGGAAATTGTGAAGAAGCACAGAAAACACACAGGAAACCACAAAATAATACCTGTAATCCCACCCTCCACTGGCAAACACTGCTACTGTTTAGTATATTTCCTTTATTGCTTTTCCTATGGATTCTGTTCTTTACATAGTTGAGATTAAATTTTATGTTCAATTTCCTATCATTTCCGTTTGTCACAAGTAAACCTTGATAAAAATCATGTGTAGTGGCTGGATAGCACTGCAATAAGTGATTGAACCGTAATTTACTTAGGTGTTCTCCTATATAATTAAGGATATTTTAAAATAAATCACAAAAATGATTTGGCGAACATATATGGTGCATAACTATTTGTCCACATTTAGAATTATTTCCTTAGGAGACATTTTTAGACACTTGGGTCAAAATTTAAGAATAAAAGCTCTCATTTATAATTTTGTTTATTTGTACTTCCTATTTTTAAATTCTTCTTGCTTTCCTTGAAATGGTTTTTATTCACATTGTTTCTAATTACATTATTTGAATACTCTTTTTAACTATTCTAATTCTGAAAGCAAGACAAACTGCAGAGAATTCAGAAATATAGATAATCAAAATGATTTAGAAAAAAATAAGCCACATTCCTTCATATATAAATAAAACAGTTACAATTTTGGTGCACATCTTTTCCAGTTATTTTCTATGCTTATGTAAATAAGTATGCTTTCTCTAAAATGTGATCCTATGGTTTTTTAAATTTTCAAAGTGAATTTTTATTTGAAGGTTTCTAGTGAAAATGTAGTAGAATTTATTATGCCATTTTAGTATATGCTTAGCTTTATCTGACAGAAACTTAGTGAAAATCTTAAAAATACAGGAGCTAAGCTACACTATTGATGAAGCCTACCTTTTCTGTACATACTCATAGAAGCTTCTCGCAGAAGGACCAGTCATGGGTGGCTCCTGTGGCCACAGCCAAGAATTCCATGCCTTTGTCCCCAACAAGATTTAGCCATGCAGTGTTTTTAGGGATTTTGATACATATTGCAAAATTTGTTAGAAGAAACACTGTAACAATTTACATTTCCACCATGAGCCTTAGAAAGTGCCCATTTGACTGAATCCTCAATAACTCTGAAGACTTTTGTCTTTACTAATTTCACAAGCTTTAAAAAATCTCCTAAGATGCCTTTTCTGTATATCCCCACAGCCACATTTCCTATCTGCCTATCAGAGTCTTCTTTTGCTCTTATTTATCATTATTTTTTTTTTAATCTTCTCCCACTGGCCTGTGATTTTGTCTTTCTAACAAGAAGCACAGTCCAGAACTGAGCACTTTTCCCCCTTTGAATAAATGATTATAACTCATTTAACTTAGGATAGTGCAGTAATCCAGTTCTTGCCATCCAATTAGCCCTCAGGGTACCACCTTGCTCCATCTTCCTCTGACTGCAGGCCAGCGGTTTTTCATCTCTCTGCTTATCTGCTTCTTTGGTCACTTCTGCAGACTGCTTTTTCTTTCTTTCTTTCTTTTTTTTTTTTAAAGGCTCATTTTATTTTACTTTTTGGCCACGCTGTGCGGCATGTGGGATCCTAGTTCCCCGACCAGGATCAAACCCACGCCCCCTGCATTGGAAGCGCGGAGTCTTAACCACTGGACCGCCAGGGAAGTCTCCGCAGACTGCTTTTTCTTTTTTTAGCATGAACAGGGAAGGCAATGGCTGTTCCATCTCTAGCTTTACATAACATACCCAATCCTGTGCCCATTGATGACTCATGGCTTCTAAGAGAAGTACTTCAAATTTTCTGGATGGAAATCTTGTCCAGTTTGAGTCAAATGACAACCTTCACCCAATCAGACCTGTCCAAGGTAGTGGGTCCCTCCAGATTATATCCAGAACTGTTTCTCCAACAAGAGGATGTATATAGGATGTAGATGATTAGAGTGTCCACTGTAGCTCCCTGCCCAGCAAGTGGACCTTTGTTTGGAACTTGGAGGTCACATAAATACTTACTATTATTATTTTTAACATGTTTATTGGAGTATAATCGCTTTACAATGTTGTGTTAGTTTCTGCTGTATAACAAAGTGAATCAGCTATTTGTAGTGAGGTGGATAGACCTAGAGTCTATCATACAGAGTGAAGTAAGTCAGAAAGAGAAAAACAAATACTTACTATTTTTTCAGGAATATTCATTTACTTTGTAATTATTAAAACACAGTGTTACTTTGACAAGTAGTAAGTGGAAACAATTAAGTATTATCAAAGACTTCTTTTGTATAAATGATACTAGTTAGACCTCCCTATTAAATATGCTGGTCCTGTATCAAATTCCATTGTAATCTCTTTAAAAAGTATAGAAATGCTTTCTATTTTAAAACTCTATTTGACTGCTGCTGTGTTAAAAATAGAGATGGACAACAAATTCAACATAAGATGCAGTTTGTTTGCCTTTAGGCTATTAGAGTTCATTCAGAATAACTCAGTTCCTTAGAAAGTCTTTAATGATATGATGGGAGAGGAAATGGGAAATGCCTCACAGTAGCCCATTCTCTGTTTATCCACCTACTTATAATGGAGAAATTATAAGTTTCGATCTTCATATGTTGTGACTTCTAAAGATGAGAGGATTTTAATGTAATAGACAGGAAGATTGGTCAAATATGTAGATCAGGAGAAAAAAGGTGATTTAGTGATTTGTGATGGACTTAAGCATACGTAGAAGTTCCAACAAATGCAGGTTGATTTGGGTAAATGTTTTGGTCTAGGTTTGCTATATTTTTATCCTGTAGGGAGTATGGTTTCCCAGGCTGCATTTTAGGTTTTTTGCCCTCACTATATAAAACAATTTAGAGGGACCCGTATCAACAGGTGTCTGCAGTTGTAGCTCTAGTGCCTGAAGTCAGACCACCTCGGCAGCCAGAGAAGGTATCCTAAACTCTGTCTGCCCTCATCTTTGACCTCAGAACGACACATGCATGGAGCAGACTCAAAGCAGCCTAGCTATAGACAAAGGGTCTGAACTGAGGCCAGAGCCGCAGCCCCCCAAACACTCTGCAGTTCAAGCACAGGCAAGAAAATCATCTGCTAAAACAAAGGAAACAACACTCGTTAGAGAAAAATGACAGAATCCAGAGTCTCCACAACATAACGTTCATAATGCCTGGAATACAATCCCCAATTCCCTGATGTATGAAGAACGAAGACAAAAATCTGTCAAATCCAGCTCTAAGATGAACCAAATATTGACACTAACAGACTATGAGTTTTAAAAGATCATGAAAACTGTCCACCGTGAAAAAAAGCAAACCATGTTTTCAGTGAATAAAAATCTTAGCAGAAAAATTAGAAGTCTCAGTAGAGAAATAAAACCAATAGGAAAGAATGAAATGGACATTCTAGAATAAAAAACACAATCTCTGGAATTCCCAGTACATAATAAATCTTCTGCAAATGTAAGCTATTATTATTATTATTTGTAAGAACAGAGGTAAAGCATTTTGCTTTTATTTTATTACAATTTTACTAATGAAATAGAAGCAGATAGAGGAATTCTAACCATCTTTTCCTCTTCTAAACCTTATTCTCCTTAACCTTGAGGAAAAGAGAAAGTTCTGGAATGTGAGTAGTGAAGTGAGAAAGTTGAGGGAGTTGGGGAGTATATAGCGTAGACCCGTGACTCCTCTCTCTTCTGCGCTACTTTCTATACTTTGTGCACAGATTTGTCAATTTTCATAGAGCAAATTCCACTTCATCTCCTGATTTACCTCTCTCCCCTGATGGGCCCTGAACAATAGGAGGTCAGCTTCTAGGTCTTTCTTCTCTCTTTCCCTCATAGGAGTGGAATGAATGGGCACTGAGTGAATGAATAAAGCTTTTGGGTCCCTCAGTCTCTGCTGTCATCTCCTTGCCTTTTTCTTGGAATTTTCGTGTCTTTATTGCAAATGCTTTTGGGTGATTTACAAGAAATTACATAATTACTGAAGCAATATTATTTACTGAGTACACTGGCAGAATGTTTGCCATTTTTCTTTATCATCAGGTTTTATTTTTGCACAGTGTATTTAATCACAGTAAAAATGAAAGTGTCACTCACTATAAATAGACCTGTCCTTCCTCCTCCTACCCCTCCACACCTCTGTTCCATCTTCTATTCCTTTATTAGTCCTTCTGGGCAGGTGTTATGATGTCCATCTCTAAAATAGTCCCCTTTAAAATGGTGCCATGGCAGTATGTCTACACACCAATCACTTTTACCAAATGTGTCTTAGTCATTGCATTTTGAGTCTAGCTTCAGTGTGTGAGATGTTTTTTGACACTTTTTTGGTAGGGCTTTGAAGAAAAAAAAAGAGCAAGTAGCAGAGATATGAGTTCTCTTTATGGATCACCAACCCCAGTGGGGAAAGAAGAACTAGACATCTTTTGTCTACTTATTATCCTGTGCCAGGGCCTCTCCTGGGTGTTTGACACGCATTGCTCATTTAATCTTCACAACCAGTTTGTGAAACAGATGTTTTGCTCTTATTTTATATTTGAAAATACTGAGGTTAAATAACCTGCCCAGGGCTTCCCTGGTGGCGCAGTGGTTGAGAATCTGCCTGCTAATGCAGGGGACACGGGTTCGAGCCCTGGTCTGGGAAGATCCCACATGCCACGGAGCAGCTGGGCCCGTGAGCCACAACTACTGAGCCTGCGCGTCTGGAGCCTGTGCCCCGCAACGGGAGGGGCCGCGATAGTGAAAGGCCCGCGCACCGCGATGAAGAGCGGTCCCCGCACCGCGATGAAGAGTGGCCCCCACTTGCCGCAACTAGAGAAAGCCCTCGCATGAACCGAAGACCCAACACAGCCAAAAATAAATAAATAAATAAATAAAGTAGCTATAAAATAAAAAATAAAAAAAAAAAAAAAAAAAAATAACCTGCCCAGAGTCTCACAGGTGGTAAGAAGTGACACCAGAAACTCAGTGATAATTTTATCTCATCCCCAGGCCACTGTTGTTTGGCCCTGAACCATACCGCATCTCTCTGAAATAAAAGGTTAAGAGAACTCAGGAATGCAAATGAGAAGGTGGTTGTAGAGCATGAGTGGTTGGTTTTGTGTAATAATTTTTAAGCTTTTCCTGCTAGGAAAGCCCATGATGGAATTCATACACACACACACACACACACACACACACACACACACACACACACACACACACACACACCTCCCTTCTCCTGAGAGCTGTTACGCTGCCACTTTCTCTCTCACTCTCAAGAGCACATTGAAGTGCAAGTGAATAGCTATGGGATTGTTATATGAATGTACCCTCCAGTATTTGCCAGTGTGTAAAACTCAGCGGTGTGTAAGATGCACGGCCAATGTTATAAAACTGCCTAGAAGATGAGAAACTCCCGTCTTTACTGTGCTCTGCTAATTGCCTCGTGCTGACACCAGGGGGCAGCATCTTCACATAGTTTCCAATTTAGTGGGCGTTTGGGGGAGTGGGCCGTGGCATGCTGTGATCAAGTTCACCCCAAACCTGGTCACTCTTCACCTCTTATTTTCCAAGCCAGATGACCCAATCTTAATTGGACAAAGTGAGTGCAAATCAATTTTCAGGGGAGGTCAGTGAGAGGGAGGAAATACCCCTTGTATGTTAGCATACACATTAAAATGTTTGGTTCTTTATATGAACGGATGTGTTCTGTGTATTATAGAGTTCTTTCCTCTACTGAGAGCACCCATTCCCTTTGCCAGGACTGCAGTGCTGAACACATGTCTCAACTGCAAGTTAAACTTTATTTCCCCCTTAAACTTTAGTGTGAATATATTTCCTAAAAGGGTACCTAGCACAGTTACCAAAATCTCAGAATTTAACATTGATAAATATAATTTTGTAATCCAGTCCTTACTTGAATTTCATGAAATGTCCTTTAAACCATTTTATTCAGTCCAGATCCACAGTTATGTGTTGCACTTAGCTGTTGTCCTCTTTGCTTTCCCTTAATCTGGTGCAGCTCTTTTGCTTTTCTCTCTGTTCCTTGACCTTGATGGTTTTTGAAGAATACGGGCCAGTTATTTTTTTATTTTTATTTTTTTTTGAATTAACTTTTGTGTGTGGTGTAAGGTAAGTGTTCACCTTCGTTTTTCTGCATGTGGATATCCAGCTTTCCCAATACCATTTCGGGCCAGTTGTTTTGTACATTGTCTCTCAATTTGAGTTTGGCTAATATTTTTCATGATTAGATTCAAGTTCTCATTATATTTCATACCATACTATGGAAAAATGAGTCCTGATTTCCAAACGCTAGACGTAGGAACATTGTTTATCTCATACTATCTCTTCAAAAGCCAGCAATTATGTGTAGACGGCATTTTTTAGCTCTGCATTGTAAAGATGCCCTAACCCTGTGGGCTCCGGTGATATTGGATTTAATTTCCCTGAGACCACCAGACATCTGCAGCATGGAGATTCAGGAATTGTTTAACAGGAGGTTTATGGCTTCAAGACTGGAAGGCAGTGACAGAATCATGTTGTGTATCCCTCTGTGTTAAAATCATTGTTCTTTGTTATCATGGAGCCAAACGGAGTTTAACTGTATGTTGAACAGTTAGATGTTGAGTGAGAAAATGACACTCAACATCAGATGTCAGATATTGAGTGAGAAAATGACAATTTGCAATGTAAATTGTTGGGGTCATTAAGCGAGTCTTACAGGGCATGGCGAAGGCTGCCTGTTTTGACTCTTGTACTCCTTCCCAGAGAGGATGGAGCGTTTCATTTCCTTGGCAGTAGCATTTCCCTCTCCAAGAAAAAACACGTTACTACCCTGAGAGTAAAAAGCAAATCAACAGTGTCAATTTTGATATATGGCTAATTTCTTAAGACTATTTTATTAGTAGTGCTATAGCTACTATTAGAAGCAGACCCAGGGAAGTGACTCTGCCTTTCTACTCTTTTCTCCTCCCTTTATCCAGCCTCCACCAAATCTTTGCTTTTCCTTTCCCCATCCTGCTGTATTTGATAACTCAGCTTTTCCTAAAAGAATTTTCACTTTTGTTGTAAAAGTTGAAATGAAAAAGCTATATGCAAATATATGCAGATTAAATTTGGATTATTTTTAAGCCACATGGACAAAATTCCCCTTACCAGTCTGTTCCCACTAAGAAAAATTCTTCTGTTTTTCTCTTTCTTTTTTAAATTTTTTATTTTGAAATAATTTTAGATTAACAGAAGTGTTGCATCTATAGTACAGGGAGTTACTGTAACCCTTCATGTAGCTGCTGGTAATGTTAACATTTATGCAATCATAGTATATTTTTTTAAACCAAAAATTAACATTGGTATGATACTATTGACTAAACTACAGAGTTTATTAGGATTTCCTAGTTTTTCCACTAATATCCTCTTTCTTTTCCGGGATCCTGGGATGCATTTAGTTGTCATGTCTTCTTAGTCTCCTCCAACCTGTGATAGCTTCTCAGTGTTTCCTTGTTTATAACAACCTTGACACTTTTAAAGGAGATCTAGTCAGGTGTTTTGTAGAAAGTTCCTCAGTTTGGGTTTGTCTGATATTTTCTCATGATTAGACTGGGGTTATGGTTTTTAGGAAAGAATATGATGGAGATGAAGTCCCATTCTCATCACAGAGTCTCATCACCTCATAGCTAGGATATGTGATATCTTTGTTGACTTCTATAATTTTCTTATATTCTTCCTCTGTTTTGCAGTTTATAATACCTCTTTATGCTACTACAGCTGTTTTTTTAAAATTGAATACTGTGGTCAGTTACTTGGTTGTTCACAAAAAATCCTCAGAACTCCTTAAGTTTTCTGTAAACATAGGATATCTCCATGAAAAAAAAATCAAGTGAGAGCATTGCTTCCTCTTTCTCAGATACTTTCAGCCTTTCAACTCCACCTGAAAAGCATGGGTATGCCCCTTTATAAAGTGTTTAGAGAATCTTGGACAAAACATGGCACATCTTGAGATTTCTTTTAAGATTATTCTTAGTGAACCAGACTTGTGCACTGGAACAAATCATGCCAGAGACGTAGAAGGGCTTGAGTGCGTTCCACGGTGCCTAGCTCCCTACCGAAGCCAAAATTTGACTCTCTGAGTTTCAGAGAGGGGGCTTTGTTTGGCTCAAAGCATCTGTGGATATTTCAGAAAGCTGATTTTAATCTTAATATAAAACTTCCCCTTCCAATACAGGGAATATCACGGGTGTGGATTTTCTCTCATTTCCCCTTCATTCATGAACTTTCTGGGTCCTAGAAATATTCAGTTTAAACAGTGAGTCATGCATTGTAAACCGGTTCATCTGTACCATTTTTCTAGATTCCACATATATGCATTAATATACGATATTTGTTTTTTTCTTTCTGACTTACTTCACTCTGTATGACAGTCTCTAGGTCCATCCACGTCTGAAATAGAGACACAGATGTAGAGAACAAACGTGTGGACACCAAGGGGGGAAGCGGGGTGGTGGTGGTGGTGGTGGGTTGAATTGGGAGATTGGGATTGACATAGATACACTAATAGGTATAAAATAGCTAATAAGAACCTGCTGTATAAAAAAATAAAATAAAATAAAATTCCAAAAAAAAAAACAGAGTCAAAATGAGGAAGGGCCTAAGTGATCCACAAACCATAATCAATGTGTGACCACCAGTAGCTGAAATTGTCGCTCTTGAACTTCCTGTAATTAGAAACCCCCCTTTTTTATTGAGGTATAAGTGACATCAAACATTATATTAGTTTCAGGTGTACAACATAATGTTTTGTATATAATGCATAAAATCTTTAGAGTAATGGCCTCCTGAACATAGAGTGACAAATAAAATAAAACACATAACAAAAGAAAACAAATACGTAATTTTCTTTTTATAAAGCTAATCGTTAGAAGGAAGATCACCCTTGTTTACTTCCTATGATTTAATTCTAATTATGGCTCCCATAACACATTCTAAATTATCGTGTTGTAGCTTGAATATTGCTAATTACCTATGCTTCCAATTGGGAGGAAAAAAAAAAAAAAGGAAATTTAATTAGCTCTGAAGTTCAAGAACTATTGAAACAAGCACTATTTCCATGCCACTTCTCTGTGCTTTCTCGTGCAGATGATGTATTTAATTGCTAGTATTTCTTGCTTGATGTGTGAATGTATTTGGCAGCCATTGCCATCAAGTTGAGTATCATGAGCTTTCCTAAGCCACATATGCTCAGAAGGTTTTCTGACAGGGCAGAGAGAAGAAAATCTCAGATCTGCTGCACTCACAATCTTCTACTAGAACATGCTATGTCTAGAGTACTGATGAGTGAGCTTTCTAATTGGAAAGGATCTTTTCTAATTCCTTGAAGCTCTTAATTTCAATTCCACTGACAACTCTTCCTTCCCTATCGCATGTTTTTTAACATGAGATATCTCTTTCTGAGTTGGTCTCTTTCTCCACTGGAATATACATCTGCATTTTTTCCTTTAGCATTTTTAATTGCTATGCCATCTCCATGCTTTCTCATTGAGCTGTATACTCCATCTGGGTTTATGTCTGTATTGTCTGATATCGATAGTATATTCTTCTAAAAACTGTGATCTGCTTTCCCCTTTTTCCTTCTTTAATTTTTTTTCAATTTTTGTTTATTGCACAAACATCAGCATAATAGTAGTAAGGAAACAGAAGAAACATCAGTTCTGTGTTCACATTACAATGGACTAGCAATTTTTGTTCTGTTTCTGGTTTTTGATCATACATGTAAATATTTATATAACTGTAATACTAAAGGACAGTTTATTTCATATTTTACTTTAAGCATTATATCATAAGGATTTTTTTCATATTGCTGTATCACCATCATCCTAATGACTGTTTATGTCGTTGAGTTTGATACACTGTCATGTATTTAGATATTTTTAATTGCTGGACATTTAATGTTGCAGTATTTTTCTATTTATAAATAATATTCTATTGTGCATCTTTGTTCTTATGACTTTCTCTTTCCTTTTGAATTATTTCACTGGGATAGGTCACTAACCAAAGTGCCTGAAGATTTTCATTGTTCTCAGGCTCTACACTGTGTTTCTTTTGTGCTTGTTTTTAGCACAATGTCATTTATAAGAAGGCACTTTTGGGACTTCCCTGGTGGTCCAGTGGTTAAGACTCTGCACTTCCAATGCATGGGGCATAGGTTCGATCCCTGGTGGGGGAACTAAGATCCTACATGCCTCGCAGTGCTGCCAAAAAAAAATAAAAAAAGAAGGCACTTTGCCAATGTCTTGGGATCAGATGATGATAAGGAAGTCCATTTGGGAAGCAGTCTTTTTATGTGAGATCATTGTTGGGGTTCTGAAGATGTTCTTTTAGGAAACGATAGTGAAAGCAAAGCAGCCATTGAGTCTTCGGGGAGCTTATCAAATCGTTGTGATTTAAAAGGCCAGTTGGAAATTCATTTGCCAGCCCACTGTAATCTATACTGAAATTATTTCTAGTAACAATATATTCTCAACAATATCAAAGACTATTTTAAAAGCTGGCTTGGTGTCCTGTATATCATTCCAAATATCATTGAAAGTTTTCTTTTATGTCTAACCGGAATCTCAGTCTGCTGCGGAAAATCATTTTCAGGTATTACAGTCCAACTTGCAATTAAGCATAGCTACATTCTTCTTCATAGAGAGTAGAGACACTGTCTTCTACTATGACCATGGGCATTTTTGGGGTTTTGAGTTGGGCATGGAGCAGAGGGAAAGGAGTGTCCCTGTAGGGTTGAGAGGTGATTGAAGATGAGCCTTGATATAACTCCAGGATAGGGTCCTCTTTCTTAAAATCTGTTTGGTTTCAGCTGTCCTAAGGGGAAGATTCACTCTAGCCCAACAGTGCCTTCTGTGATGGGTTACCATTGCGATCCCCTTCCAATCAGACACTGAAAATTTGCTGACCGAATTTAAAGAGCTGTGGGTACTTACTAATTTGTAATGGGTGAGGTGATGATAGTACATGACAACTTGATTTGAAGCCCATATTCAACATTTGGAAGTGATAAACATTTTATTAATATGCTCTTCTCAAAAACTACCCCAAATTTCGTTTTCTTTTACTCTCTCTGTCCTTTTATCCCTATTCCACCCTCTATTGTTGTCTCTTTTCTGATGTTTCCAGTGCTGTTTTTCTCCTCCTTCCTCCCTTCTCCCCCCACCCCATTCCTCCTCCCTCCTCTTCATTTTCTGTATCATTCCTCTCTCCCCCCTTCCCTCCCTTCATTTTGAGAACCCCCTTCCCTCTTAGTCTCTGCCATTCTTAAATCCTTTCTTTTTCCTTTGGGAAAATAGGCTTTAAGTTTTGAGTGTGCTAAGGGAATGTCATTTCACAGTGAAAAACTGCAGGATTCAGGGACTGCATTTTGTGGCTTATTGATAAAGAGAGGCTGCAGGAGCTCGTGCTTATGGCAGTGATTTAAGGGTGATGGCTCCGTGTCTCAGATGGACCTGATTATGTTGTGGGACAGCTGGATTCCATTTTCGTCCCTGGATTCTGTTTTGACCTCTCTTTGCCATGTAATTAACAGTGTGCCAGCCACAGATCATAAAGTGAATGCGGTTCAGTGAATAATATTACACACTGATGCCTGAAGTTCGTCTTATCCATAGGACCTAGTGGGCATGGGGTATGCCTGGATGTCTAGCCAGGAGTGACATTTAAACTCAGTTGCCTGATGCTGGGTTATGAGAGCTCTGACATGCATCCCCAGACAGCTGCTCAGTACAGATGGCGGATGAGCTCTGAAGCTTCAGGCTGACGTGTCCAGGAGCCCAGAGGCAAACTGACCCTTTTCTCTTTAGGCTCAGCGTCTGTGTTAGCTGTTAGAAATAATCAGAATACATTTTAATTTATTTTCCAGATGAGGCTTGGGAGGCTTAATTTTTGGTGATTAAACTAGACTTCTGAATAGATTTCCCCAAACCCCAAACACCTTGCATAGAGATTCATACAGTGAAGTAGCTTTGCCTCCCTTGACGAGTATTGCATTGAATTCAGCCCTTTTCATGGCTTTTGTGTTGTGTATTGATTAACAGAGAATGAGCTGACTGCCAGGCACGTACACAGAAAATAAGAAGTGGGGAGGGTATTAAGCATGGAATGGATAACGCTCATTTGCTTGAGATGCATAAAATAAGTTGAGGTAGAACGGGGAGGGGTACAAGACAGAAGATTTACAGACCCCAATCATGGTTTCATTTACCAGTTAAGGGATTCAGCAAGGTGGTTCAGACAGATTCAGGGGCTGAGTGTAAGCAGTCTTCCAATAATCACTAAGATGTTATTCAGGACACAAACCAGATGACTTCGGTTTCACGACAAGATGGGCAGAGATGGCCACGTAGTCAATTAGTAACTCTGGGAATTCCAGGAGTCTGGAGGCGGGGCACCACTATTGTGGTTTTTCTTCGTCCAGCCTCACAAAAGCCAACAGAGCAGGTTCTGTGCTGTGCATTTGAGTTTGGGGCTGGGGGTGGTCCTGAGAGGAGCACGAAGGAGAGAGAGAGGTCCTTTAAAAGGAAAACATTTCTTATCTCTTCTCTGAATGAGTTTTGAGCTTAACATGAGATGGCATCACAGAAGGAGTTCACCTTGCGTTTATGCGTTGAGGCTGCCTGTGGAAAGATGCCACCGCGGGGATAGAAGAGGAGGTCAGCATGGGCTAGGAGCTCTTCAAGCTTTTGCAGTTTAGTTTCACTATTTACTTTGAAATGGATTCTCTGATAATTGGCTCCATGTAAAAATCAACAGATTTGAAATAACACATTCAGAGATAAATCAGAAGGATTTTCAGTCATCCTTTTCGTTGCTTTTTTCCATCAAAGGGGAACCTTGTGACTTGGCTCCTACCACCTTAGTGGTCCCTTTCCTTGGACCCTCGGATGGTGACATGGGCCTTCCAGGTGGGGTATAAGAAGACGTGTATGCCTTCCCATACACCCATGCTGGCCAGGTCTGAGAATAGGGGGATATTACTGAGGCCACTAGATCTAATTTCAGAGAGTGTATCTCTAGAGTTAAATGAGTTTGCCTTAAATTCTGAACAGTTGCAGATGATGTAATCCTTCGAGACATTTTATTAGGCAGATTAAATTAAGATACAGGAAATGCTATTTCACATTTCATCGGAGAGGAAAGTCAAGTCTTGTGAAAGTTGTTTACTATGACAGAAGGTTGTTGTGCGTCTGTTTTGGCTCAATTTTCTCATTGTTTCAGGATCTGTGTTCTCTGCTGCCCTCTACTCCTTGCACAGTAGAAAATCTAGTCTGCTAGGAGCTTGTTGAGATGACTAAGTGCCTTATTCCAGTTGTGGGAAATTTGGGCTCAATGAAAATAGTCCATGGAAACCTCTGTTTGCTGTATCAAGTATGTGGTACTTACATGCATACGTGGAACCTATTTATTTCGCTCCAGTGTTGTAACTAAGATGGCCATTTTCCTTCTAGGCATAGCATATATGTGCACTAACTTGACAGTAATTGAGTAGTTAACTTGAGTTCTGTTTCTGGTATTGTTGGTCATGTGCCCTCCACATAAGATAAGGTGTTTGGCTAATTGCTGTAGACTCTAATATTGTAATCGTAATATCGTTAAGTCCATTAGTACCTCTTGATAGCAGACTAGATCCTAAATTTACATAAATGTCACATCAAATCTTACTTTTCTTAGCTTAGCTGATGGAATCTATTGGAAGATAGGGAGAATAATGAGCTGGTTTTGGTGAGTGATATTTTGGATAGGGGTGTGAGGAGGAAACAAAATGAGGGATGCGTTGGAATGTCTCACTTAGCCTTTCTTATGTTAAAAGAAATACTGAAAAAACACTTCCTAGATATTGAGAGTAAATTTCTTTTCTGAAATATCTTAAGTGGCTCAGAAGAGGATTTCAGTATGAAATGACTTTTTTTTAAATGAAAGCACAGACAATTCTCTTTCTACCCTCAACCCTTTACAGATTTTCAAAGGAGAGGAGACATAGAAATGAAGCTGACAAGAGAAGCCATCTAAAATTAAAACTCTCCATATGGAATTCCTTTTTCTTTTGCTCTAGATATTGTACTTTAAGTCCTAGAAGCTCAGCTCCATCTTTGAGAATTTTCTTACAGAATGGTCATTGGAGACTCTTTTAACTCCTAACTTCTATCGTTGTTCAATGATTTATATCTTCTAAATGGTGAAAATGTGTTCTTCCAAATGATAAGTTTTTATTGAAAGAAATCCTTACTAACTTTCTTATATATTGAGTAGATAATCGTACAAAATTCAAAAGGTACAGAAGGTAAAACATGGTGAAAATTGTTCCTTCCACCTGTTTTCTCCAGCCTCCCTTTTCCCTTCTTCAGAGGCAAACACTGCTGCCCATTTCTTTGTTTATTTTTATCTTTTAGTTTGAATCTGATTGTGTTTAGGGACTGATGGAGTGTAAGTAGCTCTTTATGCTAGATGTGCTTTATTGGTTCCCATCAGTTTAAAATGTATTAGATGAGAAAGCAAGGCCTGGCTATAGTAATAAACTAATGGATTATATTTAGCTAATCACATAAGTTTACCTAGAAATCTCCTGGGTAAATCTTCTTACTACTGTATCTACACTTATATGCCCATATTTCGTTGTCCAAGATGCCATTGATTGGTAGCTATACATTTTATGTACAACTACGAATGAAAAAAAAACCTAGCCAGTGAACTATTGACCAGTACTTCCTGTTATTTAATTATTTAGTTTATTTATAATATTAATTGTAAATACTTACAATACTACTTAATATTTTAAAAAATATTATATTTATTTAAAGAGCTCTTTTAGACTTGCTGATACATTGATGCTTATCATTCAACACTCTTGCAAACACATGAAAAGATAGCAGGAAAATAAGTTAGATAAGTTTCATTCCTGAAATTACTACCCACGGACCCAACTCTTATGAATCATTCACCTCAACTTTTATTATCTGTATTTGTCACACAATTTGCCCTGTGTGCCATCAAGAGCATTGGTGAAAGAGTTTTACAAAGTATCTGAAAACGAATTAAAAGTCATTGGTGCTGAGCTCTTAAGCTATCTTACTTCTGCAATTTTGCAGAATTAACACATTTTTGGCTATCACTGGGCTGGAAATGTATCGAAGCATGCTTGGTTTCCCTCAGCTCCTACCGCTTCCCACAACCATTGGGTCCTTGGGGTTAAAAAAGCTCCAGTATTGTCTCAGGGTTTTTACTGCAGACCCTGATACCCATTCTGTTATCATGATGCTGATGTTTTTAATATTCACACATGGTCGTGCAAAGAAAATTACTTTGTAACTGATGTCTGCTGGAGAGCACTTGAAACATGCCATTGATTATGAAATTCTACCCAAATTTAGAACTGTCAAAATATGAAAAACAAGTGCATCTTAGAATTGATTACCTTAATTCTGAATCTTATTGATAAAAAATAGAATTTCTAGAATATTTAATCTTTCAGATGAGAATTATCTCTACATTGTAGACTTTGGCAGTGCTCATAAATCAAAGCCATAAGTCAAAAGCACTAAGCTTTGAGATTTTTTTTTTAACATCTTTATTGGAGTATAATTGCTTTACAATGCTGTGTTAGTTTCTGCTGTATAACAAAGTGAATCAGCTATATGTATACATATATCCCCATATCCCCTCTCTCTTGCGTCTCCCTCCCACCCTCTCTATCCCACCCCTCTAGGTGATCACAAAGCACCAAGCTGATCTCTCTGTGCTATGTGGCTGCTTCCCACTAGCTATCTGTTTTACGTTTGGTAGTGTATATATGTCCATGCCACTCTCTCACTTCGTCCCAGCTTAAGCTTCCCCCTCCCCGTGTCCTCAAGTCCATTCTCTATGTCTGCATCTTTATTCCTGTCCTGTCCCTAGGTTCTTCAGAACCATTTTTTTTTTACATTCCATGTATATGTGTTAGCATATGGTATTTGTTTTTCTCTTTCTGACGTACTTCACTCGTATGACAGACTCTAGGTCCATCCACCTCACTACAAATAACTCAATTTTGTTCCTTTTCATGGCTGAGTAATATTCCATTGTATATATGTGCCACATCTTCTTTATCCATTCATCTGTCGATGGACACTTAGGTTGCTTCCATGTCCTGGCTATTGTAAATAGTGCCGCAATGAACATTGTGGTACGTGACTCTTTTTGAATTATGGTTTTCTCAGGGTATATGCCCAGTAGTGGGATTGCTGGGTTCTATGGTAGTTCTAGTTTTAGTTTCTTAAGGAACCTCCATACTGTTCTCCATAGTGGCTGTATCAATTTACATTCCCACCAACAGTGCAAGAGGGTTCCCTTTTCTCCACACCCTCTCCAGCATTTATTGTTTGTAGATTTTTTTGATAATGGCCATTCTGACTGGTGTGAGGTGATACCTCACTGTAGTTTTGATTTGCATTTCTCTAATGGTTAGTGATGTTGAGCATCCTTTCATGTGTTTGTTGGCAATCTGTATATCTTCTTTGGAGAAATGTCTATTTAGGTCTTCTGCCCATTTTCGAATTGGGTTGTTTGTTTTTTTGATATTGAGCTGCATGAGCTGCTTGTATATTTTGGAGATTAATCCTTTGTCAGTTGGTTCGTTTGCAAATATTTTCTCCCTTTCTGAGGGTTGTCATTTCATCTTGTTTATGGTTTCCTTTGCTGTGCAAAAGCTTTGAAGTTTCATTAGGTCCCATTTGTTTATTTTTGTTTTTATTTCCATTTCTCTAGGAGGTGGGTCAAAAAGGATCTTGCTGTGATTTATGTCATAGAGTGTTCTGCCTATGTTTTCCTCTAAGAGTTTTATAGTGTCTGGCCTTACATTTAGGTTTTTAATCCATTTTGAGTTTATTTTTGTGTATGGTGTTAAGGAGTGTTCTAATTTCATTCTTTTACATGTAGCTGTCCAGTTTTTCCAGCACCACTTATTGAAGAGGCTGTCTTTTCTCCATTGTATATTCTTGCCTCCTTTATCAAAGATATGGTGACCATATGTGCATGGGTTTATTTCTGGGCTTTCTATCCTGCTCCATTGATCTATATTTCTGTTTTTGTGCCAGTACCATATTGTCTTGATTACTGTAGCTTTGTAGTATACTCTGAAGTCAGGGAGCCTGATTCCTGAAGCTCCATTTTTCTTTCTCAAGATTGCTTTGGCTATTGAGGGTCTTTTGTGTTTCCATACAAATTTTGAAATTTTTTGTTCTAGTTCTGTGAAACATGCCATTGGTAGTTTGATAGGGATTGCATTGACTCTGTAGATTCCTTTGGGTAGTAAAGTAATTTTCACAATGTTGATTCTTCCAATCCAAGAACATGGTATTTCTCTCCATCTGTTTGTATCATCTTTAATTTCTTTCATCAGTGTCTTACAGTTTTCTGAGTACAGGTCTTTTGTCTCCCTAGGTAGGTTTATTCCTAGGTATTTTATTCTTTTTGTTGCAATGGTAAATGGGCGTGTTTCCTTAATTTCTCTTTCAGATTTTTCATCGTTAGTGTATAGGAATGCAAGAGATTTCTGTGCATTAATTTTGTATCCTGCTACTTTACCAAATTCATTGATTAGCTCTAGTAGTTTTCTGGTAGCATCTTTAGGATTCTCTATGTATAGTATCATGTCATATGCAAACAGTGACAGTTTTACATCTTCTTTTCCAATTTGGATTCCTTTTATTTCTTTTTCTTCTCTGACTGCTGTGGCTAAATCTTCCAAACTATGTTGAATAATAGTGGTGAGAGTGGGCAGCCTTGTCTTGTTCCTGAACTTGGTGGAAATGGCTTCAGTTTTTCACCATTGAAAACGATGTTGGCTGTGGGTTTGTCCTATATGGCCTTTATTATGTTGAGGTAAGTTCCCTTTATGCTTACTTTCTGGAGGGTTTTTATCATAAATGGGTGTTGAATTTTGTCAAAAGCTTTTCCTCCATCTATTGAGATTATCATATGGTTTTTATCCTTCAGTTTGTTAATATGGTGTATCACATTGATTGATTTGCATATATTGAAGAATCCTTGCATTCTTGGGATAAACCCCACTTGATCATGGTGTATGATCCTTTTAATGTGCTGCTCGATTCTGTTTGCTAGTATTTTGTTGAGGATTTTTGTATCTACGTTCATCAGTGATATTGGCCTGTAGGTTTCTTTTTTTGTGACATCTTTGTCTGGCTTTGGTATCAGGGTGATGGTGGCCTCGTAGAATGAGTTGGGGAGTGTTCCTCCCTCTGCTGTATTTTGGAAGAGTTTGAGAAGGATATGTGTTACCTCTTCTTGAAATGTTTAGCTCTTCTCTAAATGAAGCCGTCTGATCCTGGGCTTTTGTTTTTTGGAATGTTTTTAACCACAATTTCAATTTCAGTGCTTGTGATTAGTCTCTTTATGTTCCTGGTTCTGTCTCAGAAGGTTGTGCTTTTCTAAAAATTTGTCCATTTCTTCCAGGTTGTCCATTTTATTGGCATATAGTGGCATATAGTAGTAGTCTCTCATGATCCTTTTTATTTCTGCAGTGTCATCAGTTGTTACTTCTCCTTTTTTCACTTCTTTTTTTTTTTTTTTTTTTTTTTTTTTTTTTTAATTTTTTTTTTTTATTGATTTATTTATGGCTGTGTTGGGTCTTCATTTCCGTGCGAGGGCTTTCTCTAGTTGTGGCAAGCGGGGTCCACTCTTCATCGCGGTGCACGGGCCTCTCACTGTCGCGGCCTCTCTTGTTGCGGAGCACAGGCTCCAGACGTGCAGGCTCAGTAATTGTGGCTCACGGGCCCAGCCGCTCTGCGGCATGTGGGATCTTCCCAGACCAGGGCTCGAACCCGCGTCCCCTGCATTGGCAGGCAGACTCTCAACCACTGCGCCACCAGGGAAGCCCCTTTTTTCACTTCTAATTCTGTTGATTTGAGTCTTTTCCCTTTTTTTCTTGTTGAGTGTGGCTAATGGTTTATCAATTTTGCTTATCTTCTCAAAGAACCAGCTTTTAGTTTTATTGATCTTTGCTATCATTTCCTTCATTTCTTTTTCATTTATTTCTGATCTGATCTTTATGATTTCTTTCCTTCTGCTAACTTTGGGGTTTTTTTGTTCTTCTTACTGTAATTGCTTTAGGTGTAAGGTTAGGTTGTTTATTTGAGATGTTTCTTGTTTCTTGAGATAGGATTGTATTGCTCTAAACTTCCCTCTTAGAACTGCTTTTGCTGCATCCCATAGGTTTTGGGTCGCTGTGTTTTTCTTGTCATTTGTTTCTAGGTATTTTTTGATTTCCTCTTTGATTTCTTCAGTGATCTCTTGCTTATTTAGTAGTGTATTGTTTAGCCTCCACGTGTTTGTGTTTTTTACAGTTTTTTTCTTGTAATTGATATCTAGTCTCATAGTGTTGTGGTCAGAAAAGATTAAGCTTTGAGATTTTGAAATGTCTTAGATTCGTAAGTGTGAACCTTCCCTTCCTTTATATGTTCACAAATATTGATGATACATTTCTTATTCAGAACATGTGAAGTGAGTCAGTTTGAATACTTACGTGGCAGGTTAAAAAGTCTTTTCTTTTCTCCCCTACTGAGTCAGCTATTTGTTTTACTCTGAGAAATTCAGAGATCAGATATAAGGATGATCTTCTAATTGAAAAAGGGAAAAACAATGAGAAAAAAGTCTACATTTGCAACCCAACTTGGCTCAAGTCATAGCTATTTTTTTCCTTCTTTGAAATGTGTAGTATTATGGTCAATAAGTTACTACGAAAAAAATTCAAAACTTGGAAAGTAGGCAAAAAGTAGAGTGGCATATCCTTTCAATGTAGTACTGGAGCATTAAAAAAAAAGTCTGTCCAAGGATGATTTAATTCTCCAGGAGAGCATCCTTGTGTTTGACTTGGTTGTTTACTGTTACTAGAGCCTAGATACTGGGAAATGATATGTTAATGTGTAGTTTTTAGCTGGTAGAGCTGCCCAGTAGGAAAGCTTACCCCAAATGTTGTAATGCTCTGTAGGACATTAACCAGCTTTGTAAGTAACCTAACAGTCTTTTACTCAAATTCTTTTTGCAAGTGCTACAAACACCTTCCCCCTCAAATGCTCTTTGAACCAGCTTTATCATCCTACTGGTTTCTTCATTATTGAGCTGAGTAAATCTTGATACGTGTTTATTCTGTATTTTTATGAGTCCTGTTATTAAATTTTTGACCATTTTCCTTTGTCAAGATTTTAATCTGTCTCGTGAAACAGAATTATTACCAGGCACTATGATATATATTTGTAGATTGACAAGTGTGTGTGGTAGTAGTTCATAGTAACCTGAAAGCAAGATAATGCATGTTTACCAGATTGTTTACTAGCAATCTACCAAAAATAGATTGCTGAGGCTGTATGAGTTAGACTTTTATACAGTGATTCCAATGTGATTAGAAAATGATTCTACTTGTGTGGATGGGAAAGTTTCAGGAGCTGGAGCTGGGCTTGTGTAAGGACCTGTGGGATTCTAGCCAGAGCTGGAATTGTATACAGAAGTCTGAGAGCCATCTCAGGAAACAGCCCCAGGGTGCAGGGGTGCCCTACAGAGGCAGATTTTGTGTTTACTCCTTTAGCGCCAGGAGTGGAGTTTTCTAAGCCCTCAACCGTGTACGTAGTGGTTCCCTGGAGTTATCACCCTTGTCCTTCAGGGACTCTCATACATTAAATTTATTCAGTTCAGGTCACCCTCCCACAACCTGATTATTCTCTCATATACCTCTCCTGTAATCAGTCCTATTTTTCTCCTTCTTCCTTTCTTCTCTTTGCCTCTCTATCCATTAAGGAATGCTCTCTGACTTGGAACGGTATGGCAGATGGCATCATGTTTAACTGAGATATACATTTATTTGCTTACTTCAAGGCTTTCTGTAATGTCTTAGAAGCAGCTTTCACAGTAAATACCAATCAATGAAACACATATATCAGTAGAGTGAAATTTCCTATGTATTTGAACATTGCATTGATCACCTTCTCTGGTGTGCCTAAGCCATTTTCCTAAGATGTTAATTAAAGTATCTCACATTTGAAGTGGTTTAAGGACACTTAATTTTGAAGTGACAGAATACTCAAAGTACAATGCTGAATTATCTTACATAACTCGGCACCTGGACGTCAGGTAAAATGTTGCTGAATGTATAAATGAGTGGAAGAGGAGAAATGCTATTGAATCTTCTTTGCCAGAAGTCCCTATAAATAGAACAAGTTACTGTGCGGGTGGGAGACTGAAATTTTCCACTCTTGAATGCAGGGAGTTGGGGAAGGTACAATATCCCCCAGGATCTTTGGGGAGCTTTTGATTCTTTAATTAGTTGTTGTATGATCCTGTTGGCAGATTCCTGGGGTAGGGATCTGTTCAACAGTGTCGGGAAGGAGGCCCCCTTAGCACGGTATTGGTGAGATCCTTGAGTAAGTGTGGGCTGAGCGTAGTCTAGGGAATCGGATCCATGGGGCCAGTGAGAAAGCCGAACTTCGAATTAATGACATCGGAAGCCTATGAGTTCAAGGTCCCTTGATGTCTTGAGGGGAACCGGACCTAGAAAAATGACCAGGATTTCCGAACTAAGGATCTTTGGCAGAAGGTAGGGGAGGACACTGATGCAACTCTAGATGGAAGGTGAATAACCCACTACCATTTCCCTGGGGCTTACCTGGCACTCTGTTCGGGGTGTTTTCTTTACATCATCTCGTTTGATCTTAACCAGGCCAATGAGAGAGGCAATGCCTACACAGTGTTATGGGTGAGAAGTGGGTTTTAGAAAGTGAAGTTTCTTTTCTAAGAGCATCAACTAATTTTGAAGATTGCATTGGAACCTGCGTTGGTGTCTCTCCAAATCTGGGCCGCTTACCACCACGCTGTGCTGCCCCCTACGTGTGCTTGTTTGGCCCTTTGCGGTTAGCCAGGCTCTTTACGGATGAAGTCCTTGTCAGGCTTGAAGGACCAGAGACGTTCTTGTCTGTACAAAGACACTTGGGGTGGAACGTTTGGAGGATAAGCCCCATGAACATGGTGGGCACAAGACCCAGGTAGGCTTTCTTCCTGCAGGGCACTGTACTCCCAGGAGGGGACCTCTCTTGGGTCTTTTGGGGGGCCAGCTGTGCTCCCTTTGAACTGTTCCTTGATTTTTCCCATCCCACCGCCGGCACCTGAGGCCACTGAGGGAGGTACCACCTACGCCAGCTCTACTGGTGAAGAGTGAGTGCTTTGTGAACAAGTAGACTTATCCTGCCGCCTCTGCCTGTTGTCTGATGCGTGAGAACTCGACAAAGCTCCTTCCCATCAGGGCGCTGAATTAAAAAATTGATCCTGACTGGAAAATGGGGACTGGGAGAGGAAATCATGCTCTTTTGTAGAGGAGGGAGGAATTGATATGAATATGCTCCGAATGGTTTTGCAGACTGCCCATGTAGGCACTGAGTCTGTTCAAGAAAGATTCATTTGCGGAGGATTGAAATATTCCTATTAATATTCCTTATCTAAGAGAAACAGAGGCATCTACTGAATTTCGTGAAAGGTAATATGAAAACTGTTCTCCGAGGGTCTTCTTTAATATTTGGCTTCCTCTTTTGTTGTTGAAAATACATTTCAGTTCTCCTTTACATGCCAGCGTACAGCAGAGGAAAAAGCATAATCAGTATAAAAGTAATAAATGTTAGTGCCCATTTGTGATTCTGGCAGCAACCACTTTTCATCTTACGTTTTATTATTCCATACTATTTAAGGTGCGAAGTCCTAAAGCTATTAAACCTACATTAGTTTGCTGTCAAATAAAATTAATAAAATGTAGACTCTAAATTTAAATCATAATTATGAACTATTTAGATCGGAGAAACATAACAGCATATAAAAGGCATTCATGTACGTACCCACCACTCAGATTTAATAGATGGTAACATTTTGCTGTATTTTCTTCAAACATCTTTATTTGGGGAGGGGGCACGAAACAGGACATTACATATTCAGTCTATGTCTCTCCCTGCCTGTCCCCTTTTCATCCCTCCTCTGTCTTATCGTGATGCAGATACATATTATTTCCTTGCATGTTTTTGTACTTTGAAAAAATGGTTGTGGAAATTTTGAGTCAAATTTTCTCCACAAATGTATTTTGTGTTAACATCAGTTTAAAGCTGTAATGTATAGTTTTAAAGTTATTTTTTCTGTGGGGTATAATTATCAAAGACCCACTTGTTAGAGGAGGTTGAAGTTAGTAAAATAACTACCAAAAAATATATTAGATTTTAAGAGGTTAGTTCTAGTTTCTCCTGCCCATCTGACTGCTCTCAGCCTCTGAGTAACCTGACAGATCCTTCCACGTGTGGGAGGCCTTTGGGACAAATTTCCTAGAGCATCTGAGGTTTGCGAGACAACTGAGAGGTTTTTTTTTTTTTTTTTAACATGGAAGTTTTTAATTCTGTTTAATCTGTTTGCTTGCTAAGGTTATGGGCAACTTGGCATTCACATGCTATTTATCTAACATTTCCAAGAATTCTCATCCTCTGTCAGGGTTTATTGCTCTCTGATGAGTAATGGTCTCAAATTCTTATTTTTCAGATCCTTATTCTTAGGACTGAGAAAGTCACAGTCACTGTGTCTGCAGATGGGTAGATTTATATGAGCAAAACCAAACCAAAGAGAGGTTGCCTGCTTTTTGTTGGCCTCCTGAGTCACAGCCAGGAGGGGAGCTATTTCCCCTTGGTCTTTGCTGATTTCACAGAGGCGGGAGGTGTGTTACAAGATGCACTTTAAAAAGTTCATTTAAAAAATCAATTTTAATATTTATTTTCAAACTAAAGCTATGGCACTCCCTCAGGTCTTTTTATCCTCAGCCCTCCGCTGATTCCCTTTGGAACTGCTTCCATTGCATTCTCCAGAAGGCCATCTCCTTTCAAGAATTTTTGAGATGACTGGGGGTGACTGCATCTATTTAGCTTGGCCATTTTTTGGTTGAACCATGTGAAATTCCATTTTGGTAGGTCATAAATGGTCAGATATTGGCAGTTTCAATGCTTCTACCCTACATATTTGGGGAACCCTGAACATTTACAATTCAGCTTTGGAGCTGGAAGGTCCCATCAAGATTGTCCAACTCTCAGCATTTACAGGTGATCGCCCTTGGGCTGGCCCAGGATTGCCCATTCAGTGGTGAAGTGACTCATCCAGGCCGAAGCTGTGATCATACAGTTTCCTGACAAATGAAGTGAAGTGTGCTGTGAACTGTCAGGCTTCAGGAGATGCTGGCTTAAAGGGGTTATGTTAAAGGAGAGGGATCCTTTAAGCCCAGAGGGCTGTACCCTGGTAGGACAGGCAAATTGAGCAAATACCCTGCAGCTCAGATCAGATCAGACAAGTACCTCTTCCTGGCCTCCTTCATCTGAAGGAAATGTCTGAATTTACATACTTTCTGAAATGCTGTTAATCCAAGCTGTCCGTCTGCCTGCATAGGACTTACTTGGGCAGGTGGAGATGAGCCTTTCTGCTCGAGTACATCCCTTGGGCACAGCTGGACGTGAGCTGCAGGGAGGGCTTCAGCAAAGGCTTGGGAGGGTCCAGGGTGAGAATCCAAACTGTATCTCATGTTCTCCTGCAGGATGGTCTCTGTTTCCTTTTAGAGAACAGTGGGCACACCTCTAATCAAATATAAGTAAAAATCTGTGCATCCTCATTAGAGAAAATTAGAAAAATATGGACAGGTAGGGAAAAAAATTTTCCATCTTCCCACCACCACAAATAATTACTATTAACACTTTGGTAAATTTCCTTCCAGTTTTTAAAAGCATTTTTTAGAAAACTCGCAATTACATGCTAAATATATATCTTATATTCCATACATATATATGTAATATATATATATATAAAATGTAATAAGAATGTATAGAGAGTACTCTATAAAATACACAATGCCAAGGAATATATACTACTATTGAAATTCTATATAAAGTACAACATATATTTTATATTCCTATTTTTTTCATTTATGATAACTAAGTACTCTATGAAGATTATTTTTAAAGGCTGTGTAGTATTCCATCAAGTGATTTTTTTTTTTTTTTCCCCTCCCACTGCATAGGTAGCCAATTCTCCTTTTACAATAGTAGTTAAGAAATGGACTCTAGACATCTGGGTTCAAATTCAAGCATAATGGTTGTGTGAATGTGGGCAAGATCCTTAACCTCTCTACACCTCAGTTTCTTCATTTTTAAAATAAGCATAAGAATTCTACTTATTCTGGTATGGAAAAAGGGACCACAGTGTCCAAATTTAAAAGCCAAGACTTTGCCATTTACAAGAGCTGCACTGAAGGGGGGAAGCAGGAGAATGCTTACCAGACACAATCCAGATCCCTAACTCATCAAACTTGCAGGTAGTCTTATATAAAGGTATATAAATTAATAAAAACATATATAACAGTATAAAAGTCTTATATAAAAGTGTATTAAAGACCCCTCCGAGGTTTGCCTTTGGTCAGCAGGGGGAAGGGGCCCAAAGACACCAAGATGAGGCCTTGAGTCACAAGTTAAGGCTACTGAAGAGATTCATCTCAGCATAACATTTGCAAGACACAGAATTTTGTCCAGCTAAAACTTGGGAATCTTTAAAATCATTACGATATTATCCAGGGGAGCAAAACATTGAACATTTACAAAGGGCTCATGTTGTCCAGGTAGCAAAACATTAGCATTTCTTTATTAATTGAGATTTTTAACTTTGGTTAAGGAGGGACTGATTTTCTTAACTCATTGAATTGCCTTGAGAACAAACACTTAGAAAAGGGGTTGGCAAACTTTTCTTGTAAAGGGCCAGGAGGTAAATATTTTAGGCTTTGTAGGCCAAATGCAAAACCAGGCACAGACAATATGTAAATAAATGAGCATGGCTGTGTTCCAACAAAGCTTTCTTTATGGACATTGAAATTTTAATTTCATGTAATTTTCATGTGTCAGAGATAAGTATTCTCCTTTTGATTAAAAAAAAAGATTTTAAAACGATAAAAAAAAGACATGAAACTTTTAAACTCACAACTCTACAAAGTTGAGTGGTAAACCCAATTTGGCCCCTGGGCCAAAGTAACCTGTGGCTTAGAACAGTCCTTGGCACTCATTAAGTGCCGTGTGTGTGTTAGCTGCTACTTCCATGATTAAAGTTGTTATCACCATCATCACGGTCTCTACCCTAGCACCATGCAGTGCTAGGCCCTGGAGGAGGGCAGGGCTGCAGTACACAAGCCCGTGCATCCCTTTGACCTCCTGAGAGTCCATCAGTAGCAGCAGCAGCTTGATCAGCTCCTGGCTCCATCGTGGCAAAGAGGTTTCATCTCCCATGTACGTGGTGGTTCCCTTACCAGAGGCTGCCTGGAGAGCTTTGCTGGGCTGGAGGGAACAGGTTTCCAGCTTGACTAGCTAGAGCAGCCCTGGAGTGATGGTAGCACACATTCTGTGTCCTTTGATGGAGCTTTTAGCCTGTGCTGTTCCTGGGGATAAGTGAAAAAGGGAGACAGAGAAACCCACTGTGCATAACTGGTGCTAGTCTACTTCCTGTTTTAAAACTACAAAAGGTAGGCGAAAAGGGAGTTCTAAAAAGAGTGGTGAAAAAGGAGCTGGGAGTTAAGGGAAGAAAGAGTAGGGTGTTGGTAGCGCAAGCCACAGTGCTTGGGTCGTTCATAATCTGGCATGCACTCAGCTCAGTAGAAAAATGGCAGATATTTTTATAAACCTTGACAGCATTATTTCATTATTCATGAAGACTTTTGTTTTTTTAACCATAACCAACTTCATTTTAAAGGAGGTTTATTCCCAAGGCATTTTAACTGAGTCTTCATGGTAATTCTTTGTATTGACTGTTAAATCAACATACCAAATAAACAATATTGGAGTTTACTCTTTTCTTCGGTAAGTCTCAACTCCGCTTCTTCAAGGTAATGAAGTGAGAGTGAGTCCAGATTTTCATGAATTGAATACACGGCACTGCACGGCCTTTCCTGACCTTTTGAGAGTAATTTTAAAAAGGACATTGTTTTTTAACTAAGGAAATTTGCCTTAAATCCAGAATTTTCTATGTGAGAGCTTCCACAGTGTGCATGTGTGAAGTTACTTATGCCTGTGTGGTGTATGTGTGTGTGCACATGTGCATATTTCAAAGCTATATTATTAAGGCTTTTTTTTTCTTTTATGAATTTATTTATTTATTTTTGGCTGCATTGGGTCTTGTTGCTGCGCGCGGGCTTTCTCTAGTTGCGGCAAGCGGGGGCTACTCTTTGTTGCGGTGCGCGGGCTTCTTATTGTGGTGGCTTCTCTTGTTGAGGAGCACGGGCTCTAGGCCTGCGGGCTTCAGTAGTTGTGGCATGTGGGCTCAGTAGTTGTGGCTCGCGGGCTCTAGAGTGCAGGCTCAGTAGTTGTGGCACACGGGCGTAGTTACTCCGCGGCATGTGGGATCTTCCCGGACCAGGGCTCGAACCCGTGTCCCCTGCATTGGCAGGCGGATTCTTAACCACTGCGCCACCAGGGAAGTCCTTGTTAAGGCTTTTAATAATTCACTTCTGAGACAGAAGTTTCGTGAAGACAAGTACTATTTTGTTTTAAATTAATCTCTGGATGAAATTTATCATGTCTGTCTCCCATGGTGCCTTGCACAGTAGTAGAAATCCAAAATTATTTGATGAGAGAAGGAATGAATCAGGGGCTGCAAAGTATCTAAAGGTCATTTGCTCCAATTCTCTACCCTTTAGTTCTCTGGACAACATTCCTGCTGGACATCCTGCTTCAATATTTCTAAAAACTCACTTCTCTGCTAATCCTGTTTCCTGTAGCTGCCCACACAATAATATCCATCCTTCAGATGCCTAAGGACAGTAGTGGTCCAACTCACAACCCCCATCCTACCTCCACCACATATGCTTTTTTCCCCTGGGCAAAAAAAATCTAAAGGTTTTTTTTTGAACTTTTCTGATATACCCTACTGTTTAGATATTTCTGCTTCTTCCTGGCCACCCTTTTGTACATGATTTCCTGTGTGTCGGAAGCTGGCTCCCAGTGTAGCCCCCAGAACTGTGTGTTGGGTCCAAATGTGGCCTCAGCTGGGCCCAGTCGGTGGAACCCTCCTCTGTTCTTCTTGCTGTTCTCCTGTTAATAAATCCCCGCCTGTCAGAGCCTCCTGACTGCCACTCAAAATTGACTCATCTTGGACTTACACTGCCAACTCTAACTCTTAGTTCTTAATAATAGGATTGGTCATGGACTCTCCTAGGTTGCAGAACAAGCCCAGGGAGGGGGTCCTGGTGATAGTGGGTAGTTGTGGATGGTCCCGGAGCTCTAGAACCAGAGGTATTCCCCAGAAGATTAGTTGTGGACCTGCCAAAGGAGGGAAAATGGAGCCAGGTTGAAGGTCAGGAGAACGAAAGGATAGCAGGTGGATGAATGACATTAGAGAGGCTAGCAGAGGCGTTCCAGAGGCCAGGCAAGGAGAAGAGGATGTACAGCTGAGAGGGAGGTACAGCACGGAAGCCAGGTAGTTTAGAATCTGTTGGCCTGAACCCTTAGCATCTTCCTGGGTGTTTCTTTCATGCAGATCCTTTGTGCTTTACCTAAAAGAATCAAATTTTAATGGTGTGGAGCTGGGATCTCATGAATTATTTGTAAGCCAGATTTCCCTTTTTCTGTAGTAGCTGTGTTTTTGAATTTTTTAAAAAAATCTTTTTACGGGACGTTACATTTCTCTGATTAAACTTCTTCTTGCTAATGGGGCCCATCTTCCTGTTCTCCAAAGGCCTTTTGAACCTAAATAGGAAAAAAAAAAGCTGCAGAGCTGAAGTGGTGACTCTGCCACTTCTAACCATGCTCTTGCACAAGTCACAAGTTCTCACCCTCATCTGTAGGAAGAGAATAATAACATTTACCTCATTAATAACTCGCCTCACTGGGTAGTTGGGAAGATTAAATTAAATCACGCCTTTGGAGTGGCTGGCACGACGCCTACCTATCCCTGGTCACAGTTATTTTTCTGCTCCTCAGCATACCACCTTGCCCACTCTTAGGTCAGATTTAGTAGGCTGCCTTCTCTGTATCCATCCAAACTATTCATTTCTATTGAACTTACTGGAGAGAGACCAAGGACAGAATCCGAAGATGTCTAAAGGCTACGTCTAGGACTCTTTGGAACATTGATCCATGTTGGGGGTCACAAAGTTGGATGCTGTCAAGAACCTCCTTATATGAATGTGTGAAGCAGCCAGGTGAGAGAGTGCTGGGCCTGCGTCAGCTCAGAGAGTGCATGGCCTCCCTAAAGCAGGCATCCCAATAAAAGCCGCTGCAAACCAAACACTTCCATACAGGGAATCAAGGTTCCAACTCCATCAGTTGTTGGGTATAGATCCCTAGAATGCTCTTGCATTGGGTTACTGTGGCTTTAGAGCAGAGGTTCTCAAAGTATGATCCAGAGACCGTCAGTAGCACCTGGGAATGTGTATGAATGCAGATTCTCAGGGCTCACCCAGACCTACTCAACCAGAAACTCTGGGGGAGGGCAGCGCCAGCAATCTGTTTGAACAGACCCTCTAAGAGATTCTGATCACGTTCAAATTTGAGACCCACTGATTGGGGAAAGTGTTCTCAACCCTGGCTGGACTTTAGAATCACCTGGGGCGCTTTAAAAGTCCAGTTGCTTGGTTTCCAACCACAAAGTGTCTCATTTAACTGATTTTGGGTATCAGCCTGGACATCAGGATTTTTCAGAGCTCCCAAGGGGATTTTCAGGGGCATCCAAGGTGGATAAGTGCTCTTCTAGGAGCCTGCTGAAACACCCACATACCCTTTCTCCTGAGTGGGGAGGGGAGGAGTGGGAGGCACGTGTAATTTGGCACAGCTCCCAAGGGATCTGCTGCAACCATCAAACCCTGCTTCCCCTTGGAGAACATGACCTTAAACTACCAGCCTCAAGAAAGAGCTTTGATAGGGCCTTTCCTAGGCTGAATGAATATTCACTCAATGTGATTTGTTTTAAAGGTTGCTTTTAATGCTATATTTGTTCAGCAAATGTAGGCACTTGTATAGCACAAATATTAACTCCTAAATCCTCCAAGGTTTTCCTTGCAATATGCCATCTGGCAGGCATTATTGTAATCATCTCTTTATTATCCACACTAATGAAGGACTAGCATGGCATTGGTAATTGAGAAACACAGATCATTTACAAATCATTCAGGCTCGTGCCGGCACTGCTTCCCCAACCAGGAAGCATTCAAGAGTAGAAAACATTGACTGATTACAGTTTCCTACCTTCCCTGTGGAGGTACTAATAATATTATTTTAGTCAGAAATTTGAGCAAGAGGAGAAGTGAGAGGCTTCTAAATTATAATTCCTTTTTCTGAATAAGGAAATTTCAGTTTTCTCAATAAAAGGCCAAAGCACAAAGCAGATAAACAGCAAGTATATTTAAAATGCATTGAACTTTGGAACCAGTCAGTTCAAAGCATGTTATAGTAGAAGCTGCATGGGATTCAAGAGATCAGTGGATCTGGATTCTAGATCCTACTTTGATATTACCCGTGCTGTGTGAGATGTGCCATTCCAGCCATCAGCGGGTCTCAAAGTGTGGTCCTCAGACAACACCATCTGCATCACTTGTGAACCTGTTAGAGTTGCAAATTCTCAGACCGCTCCCCAACCCACCTGAATCAGAGACTCTGAGGATGGGGCTAGCAATTGGTGCTTCGACAAACCCTCCCGGAGATTCAGTTCGGATGCCTGCTCGAGTGTGAGCACCGCTGTTCTCCAGGCACTCAGTTTTCTCAACTTCAAAATAAGGCAACAAGCCTGTTTATATTTGAGGTCCACTCCAGCTCTCCAATGGCCTTAGTGTATGGTCCTGGAAGGTTGAAAGATTCTCTGTCATAGACCTTGAATATGCGATTGAAATAATTCAAGTAAAAAACTGGCGTGTGTGTAACAGAAGAGAAGCAGATCTCTAGGAACTCTATACACAAACCCCATATAGGATGCTCACTTTAAATAAAGAGTGCTCTCTTCAGTGGGTTGGTATCACTTTCCGAAAGTGAAAAAACCTTGGTGCTTTGGAAAGGGAGGTGGCCGCTCCTCCTTGCTCTAGGGGCTGAGAGCTGTCTGATGTGATTCACAGAGCAGCACTTCTACAGGATCTAACAAATGGCATTTCAGAAGGATGTACAGAGGTACACAGGCTTTGCAGTAAAACAAGGGATATTTTCAAGTCATTTATGAAAGCTCTTGCGGCTTCCATTTCAAGACAGGTGGAAAAAAATAACATGGAACAAGAAAAGAAAATAAATCTGTATCCAGAGCATCTCATAAATAAGGAAGGAGCGGGGGTCTGTTGGCCTTGCCGGGTTCTCAGAGTATTTTTGTAACAGTACAGACAGCTCTCAAATGTTTTGGCAAGTAATTCTTATACTGTTTCCGTTATCAAAATCTATGCTTGTAAAATTATTTCGCTGGCTGTTAAAACCAAAAGAGAAAAAGGAAACAATCATTTCAAGGAGAGAGAGGCTGGGAAAATGATACTCAGAGGTATAAAAGAGAGAGACAGAAAAAAAGAATATAGTTCACCCACAACTGCAAAAATTTTTTTTCATCTAAAACGCAGTGACACTTCATAATTTAGAGCAAGTCGTAGAAAATCAAAGGCACTTTTCTAATTGGCTTTTGTTTAATTAAGAGCCTATTTGTTGGAGACAATAGGACCTGGTTTGTTGAACTTGAGAGAGACTTTGTTATGTCTGGGAGGGATGGAGAGATTATAGCTTTTATTGGAAAGGATGGATCACAGACCCACTTTGCCTGAGCAAAGCATGTTGACTGAGGAGAACCACACCAATGGGGAACCTGCACTGGACATATTTGTGAAATTCCCAGTGGCGTCTGGCTGAGCAAAAACTTGACCCTAAAACCCTGGTTAAAAGCCTGTACTCTGAGTTCAAATTCTGACTCTGCCACATACTGGCTCTGAAACTCTGGGCAAGCTACCCAGATGCTCAGTGCCTCAGTTTCCTTCTATCAAAGGAGGAGAATAATAGGACCTGCCTTGTGGGAATTTTATGAGGATTAAAAGTTAGCATATGCAAGGTGCTTTATATAGCGCCTGCCACATAGCAGGCATTATTTTATTAGGACTATTTGCTAAATAGCCATATGGATCTTTAAAAGAACTCTAAAAATGTATTATACTGTTTCTTAACTGTAAGACCTTAGAAAGCAGCAGTGCCCAATTTGATACCCCCATTGTGTGCCTAAGGAGGTGTGTGATTGATACAACAAGGCTTCCAGGGCATCCTGGGAGCACAGTTCAAACAAGCCTGATGATTCTTAACCCATGGGGGGCTTCTCCCTGGTCAACTTCACTAACACATAGCTTTGGAGGGTTGTTCAAACAAGATTCATAGAAACTAATTTTTCTCATTTGATTTCCTTTTTGTATATTTATTTTTGGAAGAGATTCATAGACCAACACTAGAAATAGCTCTGAAATAAATGTCATATTTTTCTCTCTTATATTTGGCACACTCTCCTTTGTTGGCTGGACCATGCTGTGTAGCAGCTAATATTGATTAGCCTACATTTTTCTCAAATCAATTTTTCTCAGGCTATATAAAGTCTAAATGCTGGCAGTACTAAAACAGATGTATTCAACTTATAAACTGGTGGTAAGGAAAAAGGTAGGGACAAAAGCATGCTGAAACATATCGTCCAAGCAAGACATTGCCTGCTCTGCCAAATTCAAGTTGCCAGGTCCTGGGCAAGCTTCTTATCTCATCTGAGCTGCAGTTTCCTCACCAATAAAATTGATGCAGCCACTGTGGAAAACAGTATGGTGGTTCCTTCAAAAACTAAAAATAGAACTACTGTATGATCCAACAGTTCCATTCCTGGGTATATATCCAAAGAAAACAAAAACACTAATCAAAAAGATACATGCACCCCAGTGTTCATAGCAGCATAGCCAAGATATGGAAATCTTCACTGCCTTTGGGTTAAGGCACAAGCGAGCACCTTAATACAGTGTGGAGGGTCCCTAATGAACTAGCCCACATTTGCCTCCCAAGCCATGATCATATTTGACACTCCCTGTCTTAACCATGCTGTACTATTTGTGGTTCCTTGAACAAAGCACACACCTTTATGCCTCTGTTCACGTGTTTCCCTCTGCTGGGAGTACTCTCTCACATCCCCCTTCCCCTCACCTGATAACTAGTACTACCCAACAGGTCTTAGTGTAGATGCCACTTCTTGAAGGAACGACCAAAGTGCCGTCAACAGATAAATGGATGAAGAAGATGTGGTGTGTGTGTATACACACACACACACACACACACACACACAGTGGAATACTACTCAGCCATTAAAAAGAATAAAATTTTGCCATTTTCAACAACATGAATGGACCTGGAAGGTATTATGCTCAGTGAAATAAGTCAGACGGAGAAAGACAAATACTGTATGCTATCCCTTATGTGTGTAATCTGAAAAATAAAACGAATGAATATAACAAAACAGATGCAGACTCACAGATATATAGAGAACACACTGGTAGTTACCAGTGGGGAGAGGGAAGCAGGCAGGGGCAGCATAGGGGTGCAAACTACTATGTATAAAATAAATGAGCTACAAGGATATATTGTACAGCACAGGCAATATAGCCAATATTTTATAAAAACTTTAAATGGAATATAAGCTATAAAAATATTGAATCACTATGTTGTATACCTGAAATTAATATAATATTATAAATCAAGTATGTACTTCAATAAAAATTACAGCTAAGAAAAAAAATATGAGATAAAAATCTCCCATAGTTCCACTACCTAGAGATAACCATTTAACATTTTGGAATATTGTACTCCAGAATTAAGAAAATAAAATAAAACAGGGTCATATTATTAAAAAACAAATAATAAAATAAAATGGGGGTAACAATAGTGCCCACCACCTATTAGATGAGGTAACACATGTGAAACCCAAACTAGTGCTAACCCCAAGAAAGTGCTCAGCAAATACTAACATTTTTATGTTACTTGTGTTCATGAAAGTCAAACATATCAAAGTCAAAATAATAAATGTATGCATAATGAGGGAAGTTCCACTATTCTTTTCTTAAGAACTGAAAATATTATAAAATCTTTCATTGCAAGTTACTTTTGAGACTAAATCTCTGATCGTTTATTTCCAGCATTTTGATTTTCCCCTCACTATTGAATACAGACCTGAGACTCTTACACCAATGAGTATCAGATTAAAGCTGAAACCCACTGCATTTGATGTGCCCAGTGATTTTCATTTTTGTTACAATTATATTTATTTTATGAAATATATCTTTCTTATCATAAGTAGTATACTTTTGTATTTTAAAAATTTTCCAACATCTTAACAAACAAATCAGGATAAAATGCTAAAATAAAATACTGAAGTCACTACACTGACCCAGCTTGCTATACAGATATGGACAGGAGTGCTCTGGAAATTGTGGAACTGTGGCCAGTAGGCAGCACCACTGTCCTGTAATTTTAGATGTTGTTTATTAGCTCATAAAAAAATTTCAAATCAACATGGAAAAGACAGGTTCTGTGTACTCTTGAATAATGTAGAAAAGTGTGGGTTGTTTGAACCTTGAACAAGTGAATAAAATGTCCTTCCTTTACTTAAATTAGAAAAAATTACAGTTGACCAAAATTTCCCTGGCAAATCAGAGAGCCAAGGTGTTTATTAAGAAATATTCAGGAAGAAAACAAAAATATGTCCTTTCATAAACATTACCTAGATTATGAGGTAAGAGCAGTTTTCTTTAATATCTCTTTAACTTTTCCATTTCTTGAACATAAGAATGACTTCCCTTAAATCATTAGCCATTTAGATCTGAATTTTCAGGACAGATCTTGGTCATCATTTTTGACAATTAGCGGTGGAGAGTGGTTTACTGCCCTGAATAGGGGTCTCGTGGTGTTTTACTGAGTGATCTCCAGCATATGGAGAATTTGTTGGGCATATTTATAACTATTGTTTGTTTTTGTGGTTCTTGGCACAGTGTGGGTGACACAAGGCCAGAACACTCCCTGCAAGTAGGCAGATGTTAGGACCCTGTGGACCTCTGAGTTTTATAGAGTGCCTGTGCTCAGAGACCTACAGACTGTGTAAGTCTGGAAAGTTCACAAACACCATGGACAGGTGTGTCCATACCTAACCCTCACACACGAGGATGAGGAAGTTAAGGTGAAAAAAAAAAGGTAAATGGCAGAGATGTGGCTTCATCCCAGGTTTTTCTCCCCAGATGCTGTTGGTTCCGCTAGAGCACAGCCAATAATGTAAAAATACAGTTTTTACATTATTTTCTTTTCCTGCAGTGTCACATGTCTAAGAATAATCCCATATTTCGATCTTCAGCTGAGTTTCCCAACCCTGGGTCTAGAAGCTGGTTTTGCTCCACTTGTAGAAAGAAGCCCTCATTGCCATCCTGAGCTGTTCACATGGAGATAGCAAATGTCATCCTACTTGATTATTTGGAGCTTGCCTTGTGGTACTTTGGTCTTCTGGAGGGAAATCAGACCTCTGGCAGTTGGTGAAATCTGCTGAAGAATTAACCTGATCAAACATTTTGTTTTAATCACAGAATCATGTCAACCCTGCCATGGACTTTACCCAGACACCTCCTGGGATGTTAGCTCTGGACAATATGCTCTACTTTGCCAAGCACCACCAGGATGCCTACATTCGGGTAAGCATGCAGCCCCTTTCAGCTAGTGTAGGTTTCCTACTGAATTCGAATTTCACACTTATGGATATGGAGGGATTACTTTTAGATGAGTGGCCCCAGAGATTGGCTTTTGTCACTTAGTAAAGTAAAAATGAAAATTAAATGAAATTAAAGAGCACCAAAATAGGGATTTTTTTAACTTTTAATTTTTTTCACATGACATTTAAAAATATATTAGATATTGGAAAAATATTTTATATAGTTCATTTGATTATGACAAAAACTCTTAGCCTTAAATAACAAAGAAGAGAAACAAACTATCTACCAAAAACCTGCATGATCCCAACGTTAGTGAAAACCACTTAGACTTATTTGGCTTCTTGAAAAGAGGCCCAGGATTCTGTCTAGCACTGCTCTGTTCAATCTAATGCTGGAGATACAATCAGATAAACAGAAAGAGAAGTGTGGGAGGGACACGGGGAGGGATGAGAAATGCCCTCTCTCATTTGATAACAGATTAGTGAAACTCCAGCTACTAAGGCAATGCCTTTGTGGGTGGGGACGAAGGAAAATAGAAGGTGCCACCTGCTGATGCAGAGCAGGGGTGGGAAGGACAAAGTGTGAATGAACTGGAGCATAGGGACAGTGACAGAGAAGGCCTGCGAGTCAAGGCTGCTCCACTGGAAGCCCTGGATTTGTGCTGACCCCTGTCCCCTGTCCCCAGGGAGAGGAGCCCAGATTCAGTCGGGCGAGGGATACAGATCCACGATTGAGATGAAGGAGGATGTGAATAAATGGGACAAGGGCATTGGCAAGTGGTTAAAATGATGACTAGATATAAGCTTAGAAAATATTCGATGAATGAATATCCTAATGCAGGAAGAGTAAAGCTGAAATCAGAGTAAGGTATGAGCCTGTGCCTCTGATATTCTCTGTTGGCTCCCTCTTGGCACTGGCTTTCTGGAGGCCAGGGTTCAAGACCTGGCACTGTGGTTACCTGGTAATGCAAATGGGGCCATTCCTTTTGACTGGGCTATAGTTTCTTCTCCAAACTAGGGAGCATTATTCCCTCAAGGACCATTTGGAAATGTGTGGGCATGTTTTTTCGGTAGTCACCATGCCCATTGGGGTGCTACTGGCCACAGTCCTCTAAAACATGGGACAGTCTGCACCATGAAAAATTGTCCTACCCAGTAATGACCCCTTTGAAAAAAAAGTCTTGCCAGGTCTGAGTTCCCTGTAAGCATTATATTTTAACTTTGTCTGTTTTTCTATATATGCAATTTGACAAGCTTTGACTTATATTGAAACATTATTTGTACTTTAATTATATGAAGGATTGTATGCATTTCTCTGAATGGTGTTATGCGCTTCTCAGGTATTTGATTAGAAATGCAATTTTCCATAAGAAAATTGTTTTTTCATAAAAGTTTAATTTGGTTTATATGTGTATATATTTATTGCACAGATTTTTTTCTAGGAATGTAATCTGCTCTCACAGTAAGTAAATTAATATTTTTGAGATACCCTGTGGTATAGCCTCGGAGAGTTGAGTGTGAAAAGAAGAAGCCTAGCAGAAATTGAATTTAAAATTACCTGATTAATGTTTGTGGATGAATGTTTCTAAAGTTAGAGAGTATTGATTCTGAATGTATTGTTAATTGCATAAGAAGCATATGTCTCAAGAAGAGTAATTTAATATTTTAAGCCCATTTTCTTCAGTGTGTTCTCTAAACTGTCGTAAGTGAAATTAATACCATGGCAACCTGACAGAACTTTATATCTGATGGGAACTTAAAAGAAAATCCTATTTGAAAAGAAAGGTGTGGACTTTTTTGTCCACATGCACTTTCTTTCTGGTTAGACTGAGAAAGGAATGTTTTCTCAAAAGTGTTCCTTTCCTAATGTGTTCTGTGTCCCATCTGACTTTGGGACCATTAAATGCTGCATGGAAAGTTAAAGGTATTTACATGAATGAATGGGGTTAGGGGATCATATATAAAGTCTGAGGCATTCTTCAAGGAAGCTTGGTGGTGACTATGAAAACAGATGTCCCAGTGGTAGTGAGATAGTGATGGAGACAATGAAAATGGTCATCCCAGACAGCTAATTAAATTTTGATCTATGAGCTTAGTGGTCTTTTCTGAAACAAAGATGGGCTCTTGGTTTTTTAATAAGCTTACATTTTGATAAAATTTCCTTTTTTTGATGAGGTAAATTTCCTGTCTGAATGCAGTTATTCATTTATTATTTATATCTTTCATTCAATAAACACGTATTCTGTACCTAAATCTATAGTCTCACTTTTCACTTTGCCAGTCAGATTTATGGTTGAGATTTTCAAAAGGAATTGTAACACACACACACACACACACACACACACACACACACACACACATTCCCTCTTTGCCCTTGACATGCCCACGCCCTCCAGCTATCCTGTTCCCTCAAACAATGTGTATTTTTCCAGGTTGTCTTCTTACCCCATGTTCTAACTCACCTGCCGCTCACTTTTCAACACTTTGCACCCATCATTTTCTAGAAGCTGTTCTCCTGCTACATGGGGAGCCCTCTCCTCTTCCTTCATCTTCTTTGTCCTCGCATTGACACTGGACACTGTTTCCATTGGCCGGTTCTCCCTTTTTGCCTGCAGCCCTTGCTGTCTGTCTTGGTTCTCTCCTTGGCTGCTTCTCTTAGTCTCTCTGATGGGTTTCTCTCCCTCTGCCTGCCCATCAAATGCACATAATCCTCACGACTCTGTCTGTGGATCTTTTTTCTTTTTCAGTCACTCAAGCTGCACATGTTTACTGAGTAACTATCAAATGGCCTGCAGTGAGGGAGGGGATAGAGATTCCCTAAGGAACAAGTCACTCATGAGTCCTGTCATTGAGGATTTTACTGTCTAGCGATGAAAGGAGGGGTAGTTGGAGGAAGAGCTAAATGCCAGCACTTTCCAAGCCACTTAGAATGGATTTTGATTGGGCAGGAGTGATATTGGGGGCACAGAGGAGAGTCATAAACACAGATGTGGGAGTCAGGTCAGTAAAACTTCCTTCAAGAAGTGGCATCTACACTAAGACCTGTTGGGTAGTACTAGTTATCAGGTGAGGGGAAGGGGGATGTGAGAGAGTACTCCCAGCAGAGGGAAACATGTGAACAGAGGCATAAAGGTGTGTGCTTTGTTCAAGGAACCACAAATAATACAACATGGTTAAGACAGGGAGTGGCAAATGTGATCATAGCTTGGGAGGCAAATGTGGGCTAGTTCATTAGGGACCCTCCACACCGTATTAAGGTGCTCGCTTGTGCCTTAACCCAAAGGCAGTGAAGAATTTCTGAACTATTTTAAGTAAACATGATGAGAGTTAATTTTAGAAAAATCACTCTCCTGCCAGAAAACAAATGTGAGAAATCAAGACTAGCAGCAAAAATAAAATTGGGGAAATTGTAGAGAAATGATGGTAACCTGATGAGGGTAGTGGCTGTGACACTGGGGAGAAGCAGTTTGAATGAATTATTTTGGAGCTAAGGTAAACTAGACTCTCTCCAAGGAAAAGGGAGATACTGGCTTGAGTGGATGGATGGTGGTGTCATTGATGAACTAGATCTGCAGGTCTGAGGGGTTGGTCATTTGGAGACATCCAGATACTATATGCATATGGGACAACTGTCCAGGTGGATGTTTCTAGTAGGCAGTGAGATATGGGCAATGGTGGTCAATAAGAACGGCAGGGTCTAGTTCTTAGGTAACAGAATATAGAACAGCAAGCAAAGGAAGAGAGTATAATTTTTGTTGTTGTTTTGTTTTATCTTGTTTTCTTTTTTCCCCCTTGGGTTTTTAAAAATTTTCTTCTGAATTTTTAGATGTGACCTATCCTCGGCACATCTATCAAGTCATAAAACCGTTTTACTTGATATTTATTTGCAGTTTTCTACACTATATTGAGCAGATAAACATTTCACTGTTTTATAAATTATCATACTGTTTAACCATATCACGATCACTTAGGACTTGCTTCCTTCCCCAGGGACCTAATTTTATACAGTGGCACTACTTCTTAGAGAAATATTCTGATGTTGAGTCAATATGAAAAAGAACAAACTTGACCCTTTTTGTATATTTTATTTGCTGTGGTGCTATGTTATAAATAAAATGGTTTTTTTTTTTTTTTTGGCTACGCCACGCAGCTTATGGGATCTCAGTTTCCCAACCAGCGATTGAACCCAGACCACGGCAGTGAAAGCCCGGCAACCTAACCACTAGGGACCAGGGAACTCCCAATGTTTCCTTAATGAGGTTGTCACCGAACTAATTACACAATTTATAAGATCTCAAACCTTCTAGTAACAAAATTAAAAGTAAATTCTGGAAACGGCTTGTTCTTTATGTGCCCTGAAGTTCTTTGCCTCAACATCCCTCATAATTTACGGTCAACATCTCATCCAGTTCGAATATATCTGCACACTGGGTGACTGTGATAGAAGAGAATGAATTTCCTGAGAGGGGAAAATAGAAATGCCTTCAAAAGCAAGATTTATTTCAATGGTTTCATGCAGTTGTGAGCCAGGGCACATGTGTTTTTAGTATCATACCAAATCAGAACAGAAATATTTATAATATGTCAAGTAAATGAGATTATGGGAAAAGATGGCTCTTTGTACCTAAGAGTTGTTTTCTCAAGGTTCTTTTATGATAGCCATTTTTAAACAGATGAAAAAATTTAAGTATGTTTACACTATTTTAAAACCTTTCTTCCTCCTCATGACGCATACATAGTAAATAATACTTTTTACAAATAGTTGGGAGAAATAATGGTTTAGACCCTAACTCACTGCTAGGACATGAGAGGCCTTGTTCTTGAGGCAGTACTGACAAGAAAATGCTATGAGATGATTTAGCATGAGAAAAGCTGCCATATTTTAAGTCTTTACTGTATTTTGAATATTTCACATACATTATTTGTAACCTTCTCTTCACTGCTCCCAGAGGTGGGAAGATAAGGCAGCTTTGGTATCCCCCTTCTTCCGGTATGTAGATCTCTCTGTCCATTGAGGCCCACCTCAAGTTCAAAGGTATTCTAGGGAAACTCTTCAACTTTTCCTGTGTCAGAGGGCATAAACATAGTTATAATAGCAAACATAGAGCTTGCTGTGAGATAACAAGTATGCTGAACACTTTCATTAATATCTCACAACACCACTGTGAGGTGGACACTGTTATTATTTCCATTTTGTGGATGAGGAAACTGACACACAGGAGGGATTACCCACAGCTAAAGAAGTGCTAGAGCTGAATTTAAGACAAAAGTCTGCTTCCAGTGTGCACACTCTGCATTTTAGGGGTTCATAGATTCATATAGGGGTTGCAGCCACAGTTCACGTAAGCTCTAAGGATATATTTTGCTCAACTGGCACAGTATTTTTAAAGGGAAGAGAATTTGAGTTACCTGAACACCCTTTCCAAATAATCATGAACCCCAGGACTCCCTATTATATTCTGTCTGGCTGCTTTATGAATTCTAGTTATCTGCCTGGTACTTGAGGGACTTGACTTAGTGGCCATGATATTGATGACCTTTGTGAAGCTCTGAATGCATTGTCAGCACACAGTAGGTGCTTAACTTCTTTTACTTGCCTTTTCCTTTTCCACATAAAGTTGTACTTGATTACTGTCCCTTCTCCTGGGGGTTTCATATTTCTGCACTTAATGTTTGTTGTCTTTCCATCCTTGTTGTCAACTCCCGGAGAGCAGGTGCTTCATCTTGTGTTGGGTATTTGTTCCCTTGCGGAGATTAAAGGACTTTAATTTCAACCTCCCAAGTGTAGAGGAAAAGATTAGGCATGCTTCTCCAATTCTCTTGTTGTAAATATTAAAGAAAAAAAGTCATCAGATATTATTATAAATACACAGGCCCAGTGTTCTTGGGGCTCTCAGCACAGTCAGCCCTCTGCGCTGTGTGTCAGACCACGCAATGGAGTTCTTGCTGCCCTTTAAGGGGGACAGAAACCAAGTATCCCTCACGTACTAAGGGGGGTGCTGATGGAGGCAATGGTGAGCCTTTAAAATAAATTAAGGAACTTTTAACATTTCAAGGGGGAAATTGGCAGTTTCCCAAGCGACATAATTACAAGACAGTGTGTAATGTGTAATTAAACTTAACTATGAAGCAAATGATTGGAATAAAGCTTGGTGGCACATCATTTTTTTTGTTCCCACAGTGCTGACAGATCCTTCCCTCCCCTTGTCCCTGAAATGGCTTCAGCAGCAATTGCTCCCAATTTTTTTTAAATGAAATTATATGTTGCCAGTTAAACACACACTTTCATGTAAAGGAACCTTTTTTTTTGTTTGAGTGACATTTTCCTTCTAGGTGATCTGGAGCACAGAATCCATAGAATAACAAGGACCTCAAGGCAAAGCCTTGCTGGGACTTTGAAATGAATCTTTGTCGAATAATTCATTTAAATACTTTATTCTTTACTCTTATTCATTTTTTTCTTTCTTTGACCAAGGTCCACAGCTTGGAGGCTTGTTTTTATGCAGTTTTCTTTCATGTTTTAAAAATAGTGGCATTAATTTTGTTGATCGTGAATAACCAAGCTGTTATTGCCAAACAATCAGGACCCCTTGAGAGTGTGAATATATGTGATTAGATTTTTACTAATTGCGCTGGCAAGCAGAATTTCTGACTTCGAAAACCAGTGATTTGAATGGAACGCTTCAGGCCTCAGGATGAGATCATTTTTCAGCATGGGCTTGGTTTTATCTCAGAAGACCCATCATCGGAGGGAGGGAAGGCAGGTTCCACATCCATTAATGACTGCTGGATATAACAGTGCTTGTACTCTGAGTTCTCGCCACCTGAGTTCGTTTGGTACTGGCTTCAGTACCTGGCATCTGAAGCAGGTCTAAAACATGGTAGTTACTTGTTTCATTCTCCTTTGCTACCAGCCCAAGCTGGGTATTAGGTTTAGAATTTTTTACTTAGCTATCTGAAGGGTTTTTTGTTCTGTTTTTGTTTCTGTTTTTTTTAAACTTTAAAATACAGTGGGACTTTAAAACACATTGATGGATTGCTTGAGAAAAAATGTAACCAACCAATAGAATGAACTATATGCAGTTGACACAGTGCAAACCTAGGCCCAGTGTGAATGACAAGGTTAGAAACTACAGACAGCCTTATGTGTGGATGACACTGTCCCTCGTTAGGGCACCAGCGAAACTCTTAGTCAACAGCGGCCACCCTGGGGTCTCTATCTTAGACCCAGTAATATCTTCCCATTGTTTCTCCAAACTGATTCTTTCTCAGTCCACATTGTCCATTTTTTTGGTCTCACTAAATTAGTTAAACAAATAAATATTTATTGAGTACCTTCTCTGTGACAAGCTGCCTCCTCTCTGCTGTCATTGACCAAGCTTCCCCCTTTAATTATGCATTTTCTACCTTCATTGTGGAGGACTCAGTAGCTGCTGTGCTGCGGGTTTGCTGTGGCTTCTCCCCTTCCTGCTGTAACTGCTGTGCCATGTTGTAGAGCAGAAGTTCCAAGAGCTGCCCTTCACATCTGCCTGTCCCTTTAAGAGGGGAAAGGTTTCTGGGAATCCCCTGTCTTCTGTGTGTCTCGAACTGGAAGGTGTTATAGACCTCATTGGCTTTTTAATTATTTCTAAATAATGGACATCATTTTTTAGAGCAGTTTTAGGTTTACAGAAAAATTCAGCAGAAAGTACAGAGGGTTCCCACATATCCCCTTTCGTCCCTCTCCCACACACAGTTTCCCACATTATTAACATCTTGCATTAATGTGGTACTTTGTTTGATTTAATGAAACCAATAACCTACAGTCTTGCTGTAATTGCCTGTTAGTTACAGGAGGTTTATTTGTTGTTGTTCCTTTGGAATTTTCTAGATAAACAATCCTGTCATCTGTGCACCAAATTTTATTTCTTCCTTCCCAATCTCTATGCTTTTTATATCCTTATCTTATTGCATTAGCTAGGACTTCCAATAAGAAGTTGAATAGTAGTAGTAAGAAGGAATATCCAGATATTAGGGGGAAAGAGTCAAGTTTTTCACCATTAAGTGTGATGTTAGCTGTAGAGTTTTTATAGGTGTTCTTCATCAAGTTGATGAACCTCAGTATTAGTTTACTAGGCCTGCCATAACAAAGCACTATAGACTGGGTGGCTCAGAGAATAGAAATATATCCTTTAACAATTCTGGAGGCTAGAAGTTTGAGATCAAGGTGCCTGCAGGGTTGGCTCCTCCTGAGGCCTTTCTCCTTGGTTTGCAGACAGCTGCCTACTTGTTGTGTCCGCACGTGGTCATCTTGCCGTGCACTCACATCCCTGGTGTCTCTTTCTCTACTTATAGGGGCATCAGTCATATTGAATTAGGGCTTCATGCTGATGGCCTCATTTTAAATTACTTGCCTCTTTAAAAGCTCTGTCTCCCAATACAGTCACATCGTGGGAGACTGAGGGTTAGACCTTCAGCATACAGATTTTGGAGGGGGGACACAGATCAGTTCATAGCATTCTGTCTACCTTGAACATCCCAGGCGATTCCAACCTCTGGGCCTGGTACAGGCATACCTCATTTTATTGCTCTTCACAGATACTGTGTTTTATTACCAGTTGAAGGTTTGTGGCAACCCTGTATTGAGCAAGTCTATTGAACAGCATCTGTTTGCTCTGTGTTTCTTTGTCACATTTTGGTAATTCTTGCAATATTTCAAGCTTTTTAATTACTATTATATTTGTTATGATCATCTGTTATCAGTGATCTTTGATGTTACTATTATAATTGTTTCGGGGCACCACGAACTGCAGCGGTATAAGATGGTGAACTCGATAAACACGTGTGTTCTGATTGCTCCACCAACTGACCATTCCCCCATCTCTTTTCCTCTCCTTGGGCCTCCCTATTCCCTGAGACACAACAATATTGAAATTAGGCCAGTTAATAACCCTACAATGCCCTCGAAGTGTTTAAGTGAAAGGAAGAGTCTCATGTCTCTCACGTTAAATCAAAAGCTAGAAATGACTAAGCTTAGTGAGAAAGCCATGTGGAAAGTCAAGATAGGCTGAAAGCTAGGCCTCTTGCACCAAACAGCAAGTTGTAAATGCAAAGGAAAAGTTCTTGAAGGAAATAAAACTACAACTCCAGTGGACACACAAATGATAAGAAAGTGAAACAGCCTTACTGCTGATATGAATAAAGTTTTAGTGGTCTGGATAGAAGATTAAACCAGCGACAACATTCTCTTCAGCCAAAGCCTAATCCATAGCAAGGCCCTAACTTTTTTCAGTTCTATGAAGGCTGAGAGGGTGAGGAAGCTGCAGAAGAAAAATTTGAACCTAGCAGAGTTTGCTTCGTGAGGTTTAAGGCAAGAAGCCGTCTCCATAACATCAGAGTGCAAGGTGAAGCAGCAAGTGCTTATACAGAAGCTGCAGCAAGTTATCCAGAAGATCTAGCTAAGATGATGAATGAAGGTGACTCTACCAAACAACAGATTTTCAGCGTAGACAAAATAGCCTTCTATTGGAAGAAGATGGCATCTAGGACTTTCATAGTTAGAGAAGAGAAGTCAATGCCTGGCTTCAAACTTCAAAGGACAGGCTGACTCTCTTGTTAGGGGCTAATGCAGCTGGTGATTTTAAGTTGAAGCCAATGCTTATTTACCATTATGAAAATCCTAGGGCCCTTAAGAATTATGCTAAGTTGACTCTGCCTGTGTTCTATAAATGGAACAAAAAAAAAACCTGGATGGCAGCATATCTGTTTACAACGTGGTCTCCTGAATATTTTAAGCCCACTGTTGACACCTACTGCTCAGAAAAAAAACGTTCATTTCAAAATATTTCTGCTTATCGACACGGCACCTGGTCACCCAAGAATTCCGATGGAGATTAATGTTTTTTTCATGCGTGCTAACACAACATCCATTCTGCAGCCCATGGATTAAGGAGTAATTTCCATTTTCAAGTCCTGTTGTTCAAGAAATACATTTTTGTGAGGCTATAGCTGCCATAGATAGTGATTCCTCTGATGGATCTGGGCAAAGTAAACTGAAAAGTTTCTGGAAAGGATTTGCCATTCTAGATACCATTAAGAACATTGTGGTTCATGGGAAGAGGTCAAAATGTCAACATTAACAGGAGTTTGGAAGAAGCTGATTCCAGCCTTCATGCATGACTTTGAGGGGTTCAAGACTTCAGTGGAGGAAGTAACTGCAGATGTGGTGGAATTAACAGGAGAACTAGAATTAGACATGGAGCCTGAAGATGTGACTGAATTGCTGCAATCTCATGATAAAACTTTAGCAGATGAGGAGTTACTTCTTATGGATGAGCAAAGAAAGTAGTTTCTTGAGGTGGAATCTATTCCTGATGAAGATGTTGTGAAGATTATTGAAAAGGCAGTATAGGATTTAGAATATTACATAAACTTAATTGATAAAGCAGTGGCAGGGTTTGATAGAACTGACTCCAATTTTGAAAGAAGTTCTACTGTGAGTGAAATGCTATCAGACAGCATTGCATGGTACAGGGAAGTCATTCATGAAAGGAAGAATCAATCAATGGGGCCAATTTCATTGTTGTGTCATTTTACGAAATTATCACAGTCACCCCAACCTTCAGCAACACCACCCTGATCAGTCAGTAGCCATCAACATCGAGGCAAGACCCTCCACCAGCAAAAAGATTAGGCTCAGATGCTGGTGAAGCCTCAGATGCTGGTCAGCATTTTTTAGCAGTAGAGTGTTTTTTAATGAAAGACGACATTGTTCTGCACACTTAATAGACTTCAGTATAGTGTAAACATAACTTTTATATGCACTGGGAAACCAAAAAATTTGTGTGACTCACTTTATTTTGATATTCGCTTTATTGCAGTGGTTTGGAACCAAACCTATAATATCTCCAAGGTATGTCTGTACTTGCCTCTTCCTCTCCAGGGAATCTGCTCCCCAGTTAGCCAGGGAGCTCCTTCCCTCGCTTCCTCTAGGCTCAGGGTGGCCTTTCTTCACCAGCAAATATAAAGCCGTAATTTCATCCCTTTACGCTCTGTCCATCTTACCTCTTTTGTCTTGCTCCGAATGTAATGCTTGTTTACATACTCTAAATTTACCTTTGTGTCTATTTCCTGTTTACCTGTACAAGTGTGTAAGCTCCATGAGGGCAGGGGCTGTGTACTGCGCCTTTCCTGTGCCCCAGTGCCAGCGCAGTGGCAGACACACAGAAGGCACTCAGCACATATCTGTTAAATCGGTATCTGAATTGAGTGCGTTCTGGTGTTCTGCCTTCTGGCCAGATCGCCAGTCACCCCAAGGTAAGATACCACAGAACAGGTTTTTATCTGGAGTATGCTATAATCTCCCTGACTGCAGCTGTCCTTCTGGCCTTTATCCATTCTGGATTGGAAACCAAATTAGCAGTTATATTGGTGTGGCCCAAAATGGGCTTGCCCCAGATATGCTGATGCTTATACTTGGGTGAATCACTGCTGAGTTTAATTTTTAAATTGTATTCATGTGACCAGAGTCCAGCCAGGATTAGCAATCTGCCTACCAAATCAGAAGGCAATTTGTATTGGTATAATAGAATTTAGGTGGTAGTGTTCTTGAATGTTTCATTGTATTCTGTAAAAATAGCTTTCCCCTTAAGAACTAGGCAATACACCTGGTACACCCAGGAGTGTTTGACACTGTCAGGTAACTTTATTTTTACATTGACCTTAATTTTATCGACTTTTCCTCTGCCTTGGTAAAACCCAAGATTCCAAAATTTAGTATAAATCATAAATCATAGACAATATTTTTCTTACATTTGATAGAGCAACTGAAACACAGATATAACAGCCTTAACAACTAATTTCTCTCTGGCTGGTTTATCAAATGCTATTCTTTACATAAGTACAAGCGTCCTTGAACTTGGTGGCTTTTGGAAGACCCTGATATATGTCATTCATACCTGTCTACAAACTTGTGATTACCAAGATCAGGGAAGTCAGTTTGACTGAACTTTCATTTCTTGAATGGTGATGCTTTTGTGCCACAGGGCTCTTGCACATGCTGTTCCTGTTGCCTCAGCCCCCCTTTTCTCTGCCCATACTTACTTGCCCACGTAACTCTCATTCATTCTTTAGGACTTCATCCTGAAGGCTCCTCTTTTATTGATTTTCTTGCCTTGTTACTTCCTTTATAGCACTGACTCAACTTGGAACTATATAATTACATGTTTTATTATTTGACCATTATTTCTCTCAAACATGACATTTTTGAACAGGGACCTTTTTCCTCTTTCTTTTTTTTTTGGTCTTTTGTCCTCACTGTCTAGCACTGGGCCATTTAAATTATTCGCTAAACGAACGATTAAAGAGGTGATTTGTCGAATCCCTGACCAGTGTTACTTCTCTCTTTTCCCCTCGGAAGTCCTTCATGGCCATATGCGATATTTGTCAGAGAATCAAAACTGAAATCAGACTTGGAGGAAATCTGCCTTTCAATGGGTGGGGTCATTGAAATGGCCACAGTTTCCTAGGACTGATGAGCTACATGGTATCAAGCCTCGCCTAAAATCTCAGTTATGAAAGCTGTGAGAATAAGTATATGTTACATGAGTAGACGTGGGTTCTGTATAAGAGAACCTGCCCCCGTTCATGCAAACCCAGATTCTGGGTCCCCTTTCATGGTAACAGGAGGGTGAGGAGTGGAGCATGAGGGGTATGTGGAGGGCACATTCCTTTGCTATGGAAGTTGGCTTCCTATCATCTCCGACAATTTTTCCTGCTGATTTTCATTCTCAGCATTACAGGAAGTGTTTATAGCAAATAATTGCCAAGTGTTTTCCATAAACATACAACCAAGGATATTTTTCCCACATTCCAGCTCTCTGTAAATGTTTGTTTTCCGAATGCACAAAGAAGGTGAGTATGCAGTTTCCCTAAGCAGGCCTTTGAAATGTGGGCTTTGGCCCAGAGAGAATTCCCTTCTGAGTTTGTCCTTCATCTGGCCATGTTGTCCCTACACAAGCAGTAGACTCAGAGAGTTTCTAAATGAGTTTTCCTCCACAGCTTGGATTCCTAGCCACACAGCTGGACTCCAAGTAACTTCTGGGTCCTGAGCACCCCCTCAGTGAAGGACAGGGTGAGGTCAGAGGTTGCCGGGAGCATCACAGAAGTCATTGCTTCTGATAAAATCCACAGGGAAATACGATGGGGAATGTGGATGACAGGGGATAAGGAGATAATTGGAACTCAGGATGCACGTGAATGTATATAAATAATAGATTATGGAAATTCTCATGTTAAAACCAGGCAAGGGACTTCCCTGGTGGCACAGTGGTTAAGAATCCACCTGCCAATGCAGGGGACACAGGTTCAAGCCCTGGTCCCGGAAGATCCCACATGCCGCGGAGCAACTAAGCCCGTGCGCCACAACTACTGAGCCTGCGCTGTAGAGCCCGTGAGCCACAACTACTGAGCCCGTGCTCCACAACTACTGAAGCCTGTGTGCCTAGAGCCCGTGCTCCTCAACAAGAGAAGCCACCACAATAAGTTCGCGCACCGCAACGAAGAGTAGCCCCCACTCGCCACAACTAGAGAAACCCCATGTGCAGCAGCGAAGACCCAATGCAGCCAAAAAAAACCAGCCAAGCTAGTGTTCATTGTTCATTAATAAGCGCCTAGTGTATGCACCTAGTGTATTCACAGGTGATTGAGATACGTTTCCTGACCTCAAGGGCTCAACCCCACCAGGGGAAGTAAGACACATATATTTCACCACAATTTGGAGCAGAAAGTGAGAATTGCTGTGAGAAAGATATAGATAAAGGACTGTGGGGTTTTAGACAAAGGAATTGCATTAGGTTTTATGAAGAAAGTGACATTGGCTTGGGGCCAAAGGAGAAGGACAATTTAGACAGGCACGGGAGGGGAGGTAGGGGTGGACGGGTGTCAGGGGAAGCAATTCCCATAGAATGAACCACATATGGACCTACCCCTGTAGGAGGGCTGTCTCACAGCAGAGATCTCTCGTTTGGCAGAATTAGCCAAAATTTGGGATGCTTATATAGAATTACATATAATGAGATAAATTCCTTTTAAAAAGCGAGATTTAATAGAAGAAAGATTTCCTTTTCACACGCCTTTAACTTGAAGTAAAACAATGTATGGCTTAATTTCTTAATTAGGTTTCAATAAATAATTTTTCCATTGTACCTAATTTAATATGTGTATAATTGGAAAGTTGACATTTTTTTGTTTGAAAATGTTTCTGCAAAGGCAGATTATTATTGTCCAGAAGACGGTGATGGAAAATATTTCTCTCTTCCTCACCTTTTCATCCCCTCATGTCCATTCTCCCAAACCAGAGTGAATTTATAAATCTGTGAGCCAAGTGAGAAAATGAAAAAAAAAAGTCAGATGTGATCTGACTTACAGGAATCCATTTTATCACTAGCTCCCCGAGAATGTGTTTGTTTAGTAAAGTGAGTTACATCCAAATATGTTTCAGACAAATATATGTGGAGTGTAACATAGCTTTAAGACTGCAATAACTGTTAAGACAAGTGGTGACAATTTCTCAGTAAGAAATCAGGCTTGAGAAATGTCAAGGCTAATTTTTCATCCAACGGTGACTGTCAGACAGTGCCAAACATCTTGGTGTCTTTGTATTCCATTGAAGGAGACAGGAGGCATTTGTATTCAGTAATGCAATGTTGAGTGAGTCAAACTTCTGACTTGTGATTGTGTGATTTATCGCTAATATTGCCCAAGATACAGAGGGGCTTCTCTGCCTGCATTCGGTATCCATTTCCCAGTTGCAATTAATCTTTATTACAGTCCATAGCTCACCTCTGGTTTGGAATGTTAAAAAGATGCCTCGGAAGAGAGTCTGGAATCAGTTTCTTCTCCTTCAAGTTTTACCCTCTTGATGAAGCTTAGCCTGCCTGCCCACTGCATTTCACATGAACCTTCATCCCAGAAAGTCGTACTTCCTTGTAAAAAATGCAAACGATTTAGAAGGACACAAAAGAGGTACATAGCAAATGAAAGTCTGTCCGCCCTACAAATCCCATCCCCATATGTCTTCCAAATAGATTGCAAGCCCCTAAAGATGGTGTTTTACTCATATGTGTATTTTTAGCATCCAGCAAGTTACTTAGCAATAATCAAGGCTTAAAGAAATGCTTTGTTGGGTAAATGAATCAATCAAAGGGTGTGGAGGAGAGTGGGCTAGAACTTCCGTGGTAGACTTGGGGAAGTATAGTATTTTGCTTTTCAAAATGTGGTGCTCGGACCAGCAGCATCAGCATCTTCTGGGATCTGGGTAGAAATGCAGGACCTCAGGCTTACCCCAGGCTACTGGATCAGAATCTGCATTTTAACAAGATCTTCAGGTGATCAGTGAGCGCTTTAAAGCTTGAGCCAGCGTACGGTTGTCCTTTGTATATCTGCAATATAATTAAAATGTGAGCTTTCACAAATAAACGCAAGGAAAGGCATGTGATTTGCATTTAAGCAGTATGCAGTGGAGGCCTTATCCATCAGTGTATACCGAAGGAATCTGTAAGGCCTTCATGCTTCACTCCCTGGGTGTGAAGCTGTCCTTGGGTGTGGCTGTCCTTGGGTGTCCTGTAGGACTGTCATCCTGGGCCGTTTCCAGACCATCACCTCTAGGGCCCACATCTGGTCAGTCCTAAACCCCAGTTTGAAATAGACACATTTCACTTCACCCAAGAAACAGTTCAAACCACAGTGTAGAAATCCCATAGAAACCTTGCTTGTTGACTCAGGATGCCGGCACATCACATTTAAACTGCTAGACAGCAGGCATGTTATTCAGTGTCTAAGGTGTGGTTTCCTCATCTGTAACATGTCCTGCTTTGATGACTTAGGAGGACTAAAGGAGTTAAACACTTGAGAGTCTGCACATGGTAATCAGTCCATATGTATTCACTCTTTTTTTAATTGAGGCAAAATTCACACAACATAAAATTAACCATTTCAAAGTGAACTATTCAGTGACATTTGGTACATTCACGATATGTTGTGCAAATGTCACCTCTACCTAGTTCCAAGACATAAACTATCATCACCCTGAAAGGAAACCATGTACCCATTAAGCAGTTGTTCCCCGTTCTCCATCCCCCCAACCCCTGGCCACTACCAATCTGCATTCTCTTTCTATGGATTTTAACTCTTACTAATGATATTTTTATTAGTCACAGAAAGAAAAAAACAAACCCAAAAAACTCAGATTTATTTCTTCTTCTGTCTACTTTCATTGCTTTCCACGTCCTGAAAAACAGGAGGTTTACTAATGATGGAAACTGGAAGTAGAGATGTGATGTAACTTCCAAGCAATGGTTCATAAAGTGTGGTCCCAAATTAGCAGCATCCACATTACCTGGGAACTTGTTACAAATGCAGATTCTTGGGTTTGCCCCAGAACAGCTGAATCATAACTCTGGGGGTGGGGCCCAGCAATCTGTGTTTTAATAAGCTTCCAGATGATTCTAATGCATGCTTCTGTTAGAGAACTGTTGCTTTAAATAAACCAGATATTACCTCTTCAAGCCTCTAGGGATGCCTACAGGTGCCTTCACACACACCTGTACCATCCTTGGGCCCAGGAACACATGTACTGGCCTAGGAGAGGAGGTCTTCCAGTCCTGTTTCTTTGATGCAGGCATCAGCTAGGGAATCTTTCCTGCTATCCTCTGGCCTTTGGAACAGTCAACAGAGCTGTTGCCTAGGCTTCCTCCAGTGACATCAGGGTTACTGTGCAGCCACAGGCACAAACACAAGTCACCCCTGCTGTTATTTAATCCTTTCCCCTCTTGGTGCTACTTCATACTCAAAGGGAGGACTTTTCAGCAGCGTGTGGATGTGACTGCTTGCTGTATTTCACACATCTTGCTTTTGTTGCACTATATCAAAGTGCAGGCAGCATTTCTTTTTGGTTGATTAATGTTCAATTCGAGGTCTATTATGAACCTCCAGGCTTTAATTACTACACCATTACCCAGTCAGTTCCTTGCCATTTTATATTTATGGCCTTTATTATGCCTCTGCATGTGCAATTGCCTAATTTTATTCTGGAAGAATTTCACCTCATTAGCTGGGTTTTATACCATTCTTCTCATTTGTCCATATTGTTTTTATCTCGGTTCCTTGTGTGTGCTTTCCACCTTGTTTTTTCACCAATCTGACCCTTTGTACATACTTTTTCTCCTTTTCCTGGGATGCATTGTTCTTTTGCCCTTGGAAACAGCTCTTCAGGTTTTTGCAAACTCTTCTCTGGGTGGTCTTTTCCCTGGTGATCTGTTACATTCACTCTTAACTGGTTGTTCCGTCTGGATTGCTTGGTGTCATTGGCCCTTCCAAAGGCCTGGAGGCCCAGCTCTTCAGCCCTGGACATACCATGGACAATGGTTTCTCTCTAAAGGGCCAATTAAGGATCAGGGAAGAAGCTTTTTTCTTTTTTAAAGACTATGCTGCTAAAAATAATTTCTAAAAGACCTCTAAAATGCCTTACTAACACTCCCTATCTCAATCCCCCCCAGTGCCTCAGAAGAGTTTAGAGTTTGGTTTGCTTGCTTTTGTATTTTCTTACGTTCCATCCCCGACCTGCTGAATCAAACTCTGGGGAGCAACCCAGCAGTCTGGATTTCATAAGCCCCCAGATGATTCTGATGCCCACGCAAGTTTGAGAGCCACTGTTCTAAAAAGATGCTGAAAGAAGTTCAGGAAACCCACCTAGGTCAGAAGTAATATTTATTCCACCTGAGTCCTTACTTTGCCAAAGAGCAAGATTAATAATTTCGATAGCAGTTGTGTTTGGTTTTTTGTTGTGTGTGGTTTTTCTCAGCATCTTTGCCCTAGAGTTATAAGAATATTTCTGTAAATCAAGAGCTCATGTAATTATTATAGCAATAGTAGATCAATCGTCTCCCCCACTGAGTATCTGAGATGTCTCAGGCACTAAGAAATCTTTACCTCCATTTTTTATTTTCATTTAATCTTTACAGCCCTTTGTAGGTTGGTATTCCTGTTCCCATTTTTATAGGTGGAAACTCAGGTTAAGGAATGTGTGTCAAGTCACCAAGTCTGTTAGATGTAGATCTAGGAAGATCACCTCTGTCCAGAGCCACGTTATCCAGTCATCTGTTACCATGTTAAGGACTTTCCTGATCAAAGCTTTATTATTATTATTTCATCCTCTCCTTTTTCAGTAAGCGTAGGTATCATGTGTTTCAGTAGGAATCAGTGACCAGGAATGTGTGCTCTAGGGTTAGGCCACCTAAGTTCCTGAGCTGGGTCTGTTTATTTCTGTGCTATGTGAACCTTGGGCAAATTATACGACATCTTTTTGCTTCAGTTTCTCCATCTGTAAAGTGGGATAGTGCAGTATTTCTGTCATGTGGTAGTACATGTACCTTAAATGAGATAATGAGTGAAAACACTTAGAACGAGACCTGGGAAATAAATGCTCTTGATAAATATTAGCTGCGATTTCTCTTTCTCTGCCCTCTTGTCTGTGCTGCTAAAGCTCTTTACTTTGGGGCTCACTCTCCTTATCTGTGAAGAAGGAGTGGTGGATCAGGTGCATTAGCAGCCTGGAATTCTGATTTTTTCTGGTTTATTTTCCTGCTTGGCATACTTGCTATAATTTTAATGTTCTTTGTTCTCTGCCCGCTTAAAATCATATTAAGGCTTTGGCATGTTTATTTGATTTTAGGGACTTGCTCAAAATTCATGATCACGATTAAGCTCTTGTGCAACCCCCTTGAGGCAGCTCAGTGCTCTTTCTAAAGCTTCTCTCTGGCTTTCTGAGACCCATCACCATTAGCATTAGTACCAAAGGGAACATAGAAGGTGGCTCCCTCTTGGCCCCCAAGTCTCTGCGAGAGGACCCCACTGTGGCCTTACACGTTGACTTCGGAAGATGTCTGTGTCTTTGATGATGAGATCTAAGGGCTAACACTTCACTCTGGGGTGTTCCCTGATTCTGTTACTAATGTAAAAGTACCCCTGTGTTGGGGGTAGTGAAGGGGCTCATTGATAAAATAAAGGTTTTTATTTCTTATTTATTGGTTTAACATGCGAGACGGCTGGCATCTCCTCTGGTGGGTCAAGAGGCAAGTTTTAATAGAGCTTGTGGGGTTGACAAGACTCCGAGGACGGGTGTCCTATGGTAGCTGTAACTGTTTAGTATTGGGACTTTATTGCCAAGACTATCAGGCTGTGACTTATTCTTTGGGGTCCTTGCTCATTCTCTGTACTTGTACAACCCCGTATTCCTGTGGAAGATTCCTGCTTGAATATGAGCACATGGGACTTCCTATCTTGCATTTCTGGTGTAAGTAGGTGGTGACACCGTTTTTATGCTTCTCATGCTAGAATGATGGGAGAGCCTCTGCATTGCTTTCATCTGTCCCCAGTGGCCCGTCATCAAAGGGCCAATCTCACTGCAGTCATGA